>NC_071396.1:3797000-4432000 GCF_022682495.2 Desmodus rotundus | reverse complement strand
ATAGCTACCACCTATTTGAACACTCCCATTCCAAAAAGACTCCTTAACAGCCAATGAGCTCTTCACTGACTATTTCTTTTGCTTTGGGCTTAAGCGAAACTGGTCTCTCCCTGACAGACATGACTGGCCCTGATGCCTTCCAGAATGGATGTTGTCCATTTCCTCCAGCTTCACGACCTCTGGCTTCAGAGCGAGGTCTGCGTCTGTCCCCCACCCCCCCCCACCCCGCCAGTGATGTTTCCACGTCATTTCTCCTCTTCTCTTGCCCGGAACACACTTTGAAGCTATAGTGGGTCAGCTACACCTGTCAATAACCTTCCTGCCACCATCATCAATCAGCATCTCGAAAGCAGTCGCACTGTTTTCACTGAAGGACTCCATACCTGCCACTCCTGGGGGCTTGGTCATTCATCCAGTATTTGATTATAAGTTTAACAGATATTTCTTAGACCAGGCACACTGATCTTGGTGCTGGGAAATAACAGCATTGTTTCTGGTCACCAGAGAATGCATATACTAGCGTCAGAGTATACACTCACCCTTGAATGAGGCTGCCTAGATTCTCTTTCTCAGAGAATCTTTGTCTTTGACAGCTGGTCCTCATTCGAAGTCGGTGTGCAGTGTGGCCAGGCTTGGAATGAAAACTTCTCTTTGCCCTAGTCATGAACATATATTCCTCGGGAGCTTTTAACCTGAATGCCCTGCTAACCACCAAATTTCAGTCTACAAATAGAGACGACATTTTTAAACATGTGCATCTTATTTAAGTGACTATATGACAGTTTAGCCCTTTTAGATAGGATTCCTACAAGACCTCATATTTGAGTCATAGGATTTATAACATAAGCATATGAGAGTAACAGGATTTGCGGTGCGCGAAAACTCTCCAGGGTAAAACTAAACCTGGAGTTGGGTCCCCTTTTCCATTTATGAAAGATGAACACTGAACAACTCAAATGATCTGAAACACCCATTGGAATTAAACCACTATTTCAAAATGGCTTCACAGAAAAGCTTGTGTCCCCAAGATTTAGAAAATCAAGAAAGGAAAGTCAGCTTCCCACCGATGGGGAAGGAAATATGAGATGAAAATGGAAGTGATGAAAGACAGCAACTGGTCATACAGCCCTTTGACCTGTCTTCTCTGAGAACACCCGCATTACCTGAAAATCTGGCTGCAACCCCCACAGCAGAAGGGAGCACAGCCAATACCAACACCGATGATAAAGCCACAGCATACTACAGGAAGTAACTGAGCATAAGAGCTTGGAGGTGCTTCACACCAGCATATCTAAGATTAGCCACCTAGAAGTGCAAATGTAAAATTTTGTAAGAATGACTCTAAGTATAAGACTCTATTTTATTATCAATCATTTTAATAGAAACCTTAAATTAACCATCCCTTTCCATAACTAAGTCATTTGCACATCATAGCTACCTAATCCAAGATTGATCTATCTATCTATCTATCTATTTATCTATCTATCTATTTTGCTTAGCAGCTGCTTTGTATGGATGGTGCTTATTTCACCAGGATATATTTTGTTAAGAAGAATGATTCATGATATCTTTGCCATCTCAAAAGTTTGTATCTTAAACCTGATTTATTATTTCTACATCACATCCCCAAAAGTACACCTTCTTCAGAAGGCTTGAGTCTATAAATTTTTTGACTGCTTTGCAGAAGATACGACTCTGTCCTGACAGATTTCTGAATTTAAATGAGTCGGTGCAGAACTAGGGGTCTAACTAGAAGGGAAACTAAAGGTCGCCTCTCAGTGGGGGTAAAGACTTCCCCAAAATACATAAATAAACATTTTCAAGATCATTACATATTACCAATGCTTATTTTAAATGTTTTTAAACTTTTTGGAGATACATAATTATGAAGCAGATAATTTCATCTATTGTGAAAACTTGGAAAATAGTTCATACATCACAATGTTATCGTGATCACTTTTCAGGGACAGGACAGAAAAATGCCTCATAAATTAGCAATTAACATATTTATAGTTGAGAAGAAATGTACTATGCTTCACAGAACCACAAGCAGCATCTCTTGTGCCTTTATTACAATTCAAGAATTTGCACATATTATTAGCGTGTCAGCTAGATTCCTAAATAACTTGCTGATGTCAAATCACGTCCTACTTCATGTTGAACTGCTGTCCACTGTGGAAAAACATTATCCAGGGTGGAGCCAAAGTAGGTTTACAGTTGTTTGTGTGGGAAATAACACACTAATTAGTAAATACTAATATGAGATAAAACCTGTGTTTCACATCTTCAGAACCATAAGCCTACCTCTGCCCACCCCGTATGATTCTGGTTGATCTTTTGCAGTCTGATTAGTGGTGCAAAGCTCACTTAAATGATGTGATTCAACAAATACACCTAACTCAAATATCAATAGATTACAGAAGAGAAAGATCACAATGCTATTGTCAAGGGCAGATGTTGTTTCTACAGGTCACCAACAGCAGAAGCAGTGGCGTGGTCTGAAAACATGGACACTGTTTTAACCAACCAAGGTAAGAACCAAGTAAGAACAGGTCCTGAAACTGAAAGACATATTTTATAGTATGACTTCGATCAATATTTGAAGTACAAGACTCTCCACAGTCACACCAATGTACACAGGCCTAAAGTCTAAATGGAGTTAGGTTGGGCCAAACATAAAACAAGGTTATAGAAACTCCAAACATTAAAAGAAAGCAAGTGAGGAATTTGTCATTTCCTTAGACTCATTACCATTTACTGTGCATAACTATTATTTTAGTTACAAGTTGAAAGAAATACACAAACTACTGAAAGGTTGAAAAATTTAAAAAATCACTTGTTTCTCATGTCTGGTAGGCCAAAATAAAGCTTATAAAGTACTTATTTCAAATGAGCTATTCTTAATTTTAGCAAATGCAAAACCCTATTTTAAAGTATATGTATGTTAATATCCATGAGTTGATACGTATTTATATTATATATGATGGCTCAATAAAGTAATATTGGCCAATTACAAATAAAATATCACAGAGGATGCAAAAGGTCACTGGAACTTCTCATGATAAATCATTCTGCTTTGCAGCAGTTCCATCTCAAAGGGGGGCGGAGTGGAAATGACACCATAGAGACATATACAGAACATGCTTAAAATGTTATATTGTTTGAACTAATCAAATGTCATTTCCATTTTAAATTCACAAAGTAAACAGCAGAATTTTAGAAAAGTTTACCACATAATAAAGCTGAATAAATTCTTCGTGGCTATTTATTCTTATATAGAGTTATACTGAATTAGATGAAATTATACTCTGATTTTCTCACCTATAAATAACTAATCTTCTTCTAAAGCATAGACATAAAATAATTCACCTTAGTCCTAGAATTCAACTAAGGTCAGATAAGAAAGACCTCGTGAATGTGGAATTGCATTTTTGCAAGTTTTGAATGGCATTTCTCCCCCCCCCCCTTAAATATATAACCAGTGGGACAGATTGGGTTAGCTGAGAGCAAGAGGTCCCTCAGCGGGTTGACTTTGCTGGGTCCAGAGCAAGGGGCTGCATCATAGCACAGAAAGCCACGGTGGCTTTGAGACCAGGGCTGAGCCTCCATAGGCACCTCTCCTGGGACTGATAATTCATGCCCACACAGTGCAGAAAAGGCATAGATTCATCCAAACGGCTGTGTGATTCTTGTATTTTGTACCACCAGAGAAAGAGCTTACATGTCTTTAATGCTCTTGACAATTCAAAGACTCACCAGATCATCTAATTGTTCTGTTGAGGTGAGGGACACGCCTTGTGTGCACTAGGCACCACACTGGAGTAAGTTTCACCAACGATTCCTAATCCTTTCTTGTGTCAGCACCATAGGATCTAACCAATAGGCGTTCCACCCTGCAGAGCGTGCCTCAGATGATCAGACTTTAATTGTATGCAGCAAACCCATCATGGAATACCAAATTCACTGCACATCTTTGGAACATTCAAATTGTATGTACAGAATAGAGGAACAGTTCAATAACTAGTTGTCCAAGACAGCAATAACTAGCTGCAGTTTTGGCTGTTTACTCTGTTCCATGGTGTCCTAAGATGATAACAATTGTGAGTTCATTGGAACCGTAAGATGGGAAAAACCAGAAATTGCTTTTTGATGTCTAACTTCCCATTTTCCTGGGATGTACCTAGATAATCCTCATTGGGGAAAAAGCTTCATATGCCTCCATAAATCAAAAATATTCTTTCAGTATTATTAAAGTATATTTTATCCTCTATATAAAACATATTTTATCATAACTTCTGTTTAGAACCCTCAAATTCATCCTTGTTTGGACCAACTCATAGGAAATTTTAATTAAGGGCTATTAATAGGATTTTTATAACCTAAATCTGTGTCACAAAAGCTTCTTAGATACAATGTTACATTCCAGAAGCATGCAGCTAATTGCATCGTTGTAGTGCTCACTACTAATGATATCCACACTCTCCAATATTTCTACTGAGAATTTTAATTGGTACCCAATAACCTTTTGCAATGACTTGTTATTTCAACTTTATTTTTTAAAACAATTTTAAAATTTGTTTAATCTATTTTAATCCACACAACATCATAGAATGGGGAGAAGCTTTCACAGCACATATCTTGACAATTACTTTCCACATTTAGAGATTAGAGTTGGCCAGGCCCTCCTCCTCTGCTTTAATAAACCCAAAGCAACACAATCTACCTTTGCAGCATCATCCTGTGTTTTCTCAATGACTAATAACAACCAAGATATCCCTACGCTAAATCAGTCCCACCATTAACTTGGCCTGGGCCCAGTGCCAGGGTACAAAAAGCAGAGTCATCCACGGGCTTTTCTATGAAGTAACTCACATTAAGACTTCCCCCTAAACACAACTCCTACACTTCTCATATTTGAACAGGAAAAATACAGGTTTTCTTTGTTAATGGAGCCAATTGTAGAGTTAAAGATACAATATTTTATGTTATGATGACTGATTCAAATAAGGCTCTTCATGTTAAAAATTAAAACAAATAAATGTTACATTTAGAGGGGTGATAAATATTTGCCACTGAATACTCAACAGATGCTCACACTATACAATGTACTTACTTTGGTCAAATTCCTGAGCTATGTGGCATACAACATTTTTCTTATATGTTTTATAGCTGCTCTAGATGCTTTTCGAGCATTTCTAAAATCAGAATTTAGTGAAGAAAATGTGGAGTTCTGGCTTGCCTGTGAAGACTTCAAGAAAACAGAAAGTGCGGAAAAAATTGCTTCCAAAGCCAAGATAATTTATTCTGAATTCATTGAGGCCGATGCCCCTAAAGAGGTGAGTAAAATATTCCAACATCATGAATATTCATCTCTTAGCAAATCTGCTCCCAATTAAAAGACACTAAATCCATCTAAAGGGAAATCAAATTGCCACGATGCATTCAAATAGAAAATGTCTGTAAACTCTGATAGAAGTTCTGAAGAGGATCCGCGGTCCTTCACTGATTCAGCAAGTATTTCTCAGTCCTGCTTCTGTTTTCTTAGCACAGCATCCAGGCCCTAGAGAAATAGCGTCTACTGTCTATCTCTGATTAAACAGCTCTGAAGTCAACCCTACAGAAATGCGACTTAAATCGGGCTCTTGGATTTCAAGGTCACTTTTGTTTTTCCTTTTCGAAAACACGGAAGGCAATGTGGAATCGAATTTTGGAATAAAACATTTTTTAATTAAAAATATTATGTGGGGGAGAAAAAACAACTCCTAACCAACATTATAAATTCTTCATTTTTAATATCTTGGAGGTTCCCCAGTATGGCAGGTGAAAACGTCTTATCTTCCAAAAGGTTTTGTTGACCTGCATGTCTTTGATGGGAAACATGAGACAAAGGTGGGAAGCACTGGCTCCAGGGATCAGGGCCCATCCTTGCTGCTTTAGGACCAGAAAAATGGAAGAACAGTCTTAGAAAGGAGTCTCAGATGACATTGATAACAGCCCCCCAAAGGTGCTATGTGTAACACCACATTTTTATTTTATTTAATCTCCAGAACTAAAACCACGATCATCTCTACATGCCCCTTTAATATTTAACTTGAAAGATTACGTATTTATAGTGTAAAACCGCTTTGATTCCTCACTGAACATACTTTAACGCATGAGTAGCAAACGGAGACTTATCCTAGACCATGAGTTCAAGTCATCTCTCCAGAGGCTCAATGCCAATATTGTTGTGAGTGACAGTTATCATATTTTCTGACCTAAAATTAGGACTCACTGTGTAATATGAGTCGTCGTACTTACGGGGGGGGGGGGGGGAGATGAAATGCAAACACTTTCAGGAACATCTAGGCCATAAACTTGCCCTATCAGTGGTTCAAGTTTTAGATGGCCATTAATTACCATAGCACATAATGGCCTAGCACGACATGCCAGAAATATGAACCACTGGAGCACTGCCTGGAATTTGCAGGGTGAAAAGGAAAGAAACTCACCTCCTGTGGATCTATTTCAACATTCATTTCCCAGTCACCATCTAAAGAATCAATAAATAATTCTAAAAACCTTGCAATATAGTATATAAGATTTATCAAGTTGATTAATGTGTCATTCCCTAAAAGGCTTTGAAATCAACTCTACAGACACTCTATTTATAGTGACATTGGTTTGAAAACCAGATTTTTTTCTCTTTTTTATGAATCCGTCTAATTAACAGTGATTGTTTTAGAATAACATTCTCAAACATTATGTAGACTAAATAAAATACAACGAAATCTATAGCTGCTTTTCAGGTAATAGATTATATTGTCTTCTTAAAGTGCCTAAAGTGTTAATATTAAATATAACAAAATTAATTGAAAATAAAGAAGTGTGTATGTGTATATATGTGTGTGTGTGTATACACACACACACATACACATTCAAAATAGTCATTATCTTTTCTATTATTTGCCATTAACTGTTTCCAATTTAAATTACTAAAGGGCATTTGCCTCTTATATTATACATCGATTGCAGGCATCAAAGTATTTCTCTACAGTCCATCAATTACATGTTAACTATAGTACAACCATTAGTATGCTGATTCATTGAACAGATTTTTTAAGTGGCTGTTCCCACAATGAAGTAACAGAGTAGAATGAGAGATTGACCTATATATAATAAAACCAGCCAATACATACTAAGCAAAACCACATTTTGTTATTAGCACAGTGGGAAAGTGATTAAATCTATCTGGAGAGCTAAGAGATGGATTTATGGAGTGGCTCACATTTGAAAAGGTATGTCAGTTAAAATAAGGAATGTTCATCACACAAGTAAATAAAGAAGAATATCTCAGCCGGGGGTCATGGCGGTATAGCAGGGAGATACGACGTTTTCTCGTGTTTCCCAGAAATTATAAGCATTTTGATATTGCTTCCATGAGGAGGGTGTATGAAGCTCCATAGGTAGCAGTGAAGATAAGGAAGGGTGTGAAGTATTCTCTATTTATCTAGTAGGCAGATTTAACAAGGCAAGGTAACATATTTGATGTGGAGGGTAGAAAATATGATTTTCATAAGTAGAAAATAAGTTCAACAATGAGATTCCTATGAGAATAGTCTCCATTTTTCTATATTCATTTATAGTCATGTAGCTGACTCTTACAAATAATCAAAATTATAAACAATTTCCTTGATAGAAATACCTAAAGAACAATGACAAGGTCATGTTATCAAGATGTCTATTACATCCCATTTATTTCCTTTTTAACTCCTTGTGTCTTTATTTCTTCATCTATAAAACTGCTAGCATGGCTTAACAATCTTTAATTGATCTGGTCAGACCATTCACAACTGGACTGTACTAAACTTACTAAATGACCCTTGTCTACAAGCTGACATCACTATGGCCCTCAGGCTCCTGTTCAAATGGGCACAGAGTGAACATAAATGAATATTGAACACTCAGGCCTCTACGAGATGAGGATACCTGCAGCTGGACTTGGTGCCCTCTCCCTTACCGTGAGACCTCCTCTCTGGTTTCTACACTAACAGAGAGTTAGTGTGAGGCAGGAAAGCCTAAAGTTTGGTGATACCTAGACCTGCAGTCAAATCCTGCAACCTTGTGGCAAGCTACTTCTCTCTGAGCCTCAGTGTCCTCATATAAAAGTACATTAATTTTTTTTAAAAGCATGTAATAACCCCACAGAAGACATGAGAATGATGAATGAAATCACGTGTTTGCCTCATGCAGAATGATTTTAAACAAATGTTAAGCCCTTTATTTCTTTAAACAAGTCACTGGCAGTGCCACTGAATCAACCTGAAAACAACCGTTATCTAATTTCTAAGAACGTTTGAAGAACAAGGAACTCTAAAAGACTCGAAAAATGTATATATAAGAACACATTACAAAAGCATGTTAAAATATAAAAATCACTAGCTTCAGACAAAAAGAGCTACTCATTAAATGGATTGTACATAGATAGTTTCAGAAGAAAATATTGCAGGAAAAATATAGGTGAGGGCCAGGTATTTTGACTAAGTGATTTGAATATTATTAGACATGAAATATATTTTTAAACAGTATCTACATTGCACACAAGAGGGACTTGTGAATGACAAAGAAAAATATTATTAAACTTGTATTTATATTATCCCTTCAATTTGGACCACTAATTCTATAAAATTCAAAAATGTAAAAGATAACATTATTTGGTTTTAAGAAAATATAAACATCCAAAAACACTTAAAATATTTTTATGTTAAGCTGAGCCACTAACATGTTTTAAATCATTGTTTCCTCATATTGAAAAAACGTGACTAAAGAGAAAATCGTCCAGGCTGATTGTTCTTCTGTGGGGTTAGCACACGTCGGAACGATCACACCACAGTGTAACGTGGTGTCTAAATTCAACTTCTTATTATCACCAATCTGGGAACAAAGACATTGGCAGTCCAAAAATAGTTAATTCTTAAATGTATTTGCTAAATGCACTTACTAGTGCGAGGACTCCCTCAGTCATGTAACGAAGAAGAAACTGTAGTCATAAAGGAGCAGATTGCTCACTAGGTCTGCACAGGACACTTCTTTGAGATCTGAATTGGGCTTTTGCATTTATTTTTAATGCCGTGTAATATTATTTCCTGAATCGCACTTCATTTCACATCAGTGAATGCTTACTCTGTGCCTCCTGTTCACCTCCTCACGAGATAAAGCCCCTCCCATGGGCGGGAAGCTCCAGGAGATGGATGATAAACATACACCACAGTGGACTGCATGACTGAGGTTGCTCAGTAAGGAAATGAAAGAAAATAAAACAGGTCGAAACTGTAGTTTGTCTCAAAAGAAACATTCAATCAAGTTGGATTAAAAAATAGAATTCATGGAGCTAGGGAAAAATAGCTAAGGATCAAGTGTAAAAAAAATAATGGATGAAATTGTTTGCATTATACCTGGAAGAATATGATTGAGTAGTAGTGAGACATCATGTTCAGATAAAGTCTTTATTTTAAATGAGGTTAGTTTTAAACTGAGTCTTGAGGGACTACATAAAATTACTGGTAGAAGGAAGCCCATGAAAATGAGCATCTAAAGGCATTTCCTGATATTACTGTATTTCCAGTTTTGCATTCTCCACTTTATATTCACATTTCATTTTTCTTTGCATTTTAGGTGCCACTTTCCTAGTTTTAGTGTTAATGTTATTTTAAGTCTCAGTCTTACCCCACAGTTTGCTGCTTGTCAACAGTACCCACCACCGAAAGAATCATGCCCCAATATAACGTTTGCTTTTTTAAATCAACTTCCTAAGCTTTGGTACACTAACCCATAGTGAAGTGTTCATTGTGTATGTCAAGCACAGTGCTGGCGCAGCTGAGAACAAAGACAGCCAGGATCCCTGAGTAGACACAGCTAACCCTGTTGGCAGGAGACTCCAGTTAAAAAATAACTACAATAAACTCCAATGACTGCCGTGATAGGGAAATGCAGGTGATGTGGTGGACAAGATGGGAGGAGGGAAGGGCAGAGGAGAAGAGAAAGAAGAGTCAAGCAAAGGACCAGCCAGTACCTAAAGGTTGGTCCGGGGGAAGAAGTTGTGTGTCAGAGAGCAAACGGAGTCAAGAAAGCAGGGAAAAATCTGTGAGCAACATCCACACAGTACATGGACCACCTCCCTCAAGCACCACGTTCACCATCTCAGGGAGCTATTACCATCACCCTCACTGTACACGTGAAAAGTGAACTGAGCCTTAGAGATGAAATGATGAGCCGGAAAGTCATTAGGACACATGGATCGGGAGGAGGGAGGTGTACAGCCCAGGCTGTTGGGTTTCTGATTCCTGCCTCTGATCCGCTACTTACGTTAAATGTTCGTGATGCAGCCTGCGAACCTTGATGTTGTAGCTAAGGGCAACAACATCATGTGATCTTGTCACATGGTGTCCATCTTCCTTCTGTCAGAAGCCCTTATTTCTGTTCTCATATTCTAATTTGTACAAGGCCTGAAACTATGAAGCCCAGATTCAGATATGGCAGAAATATTTCTCCTAATTATTTGCAGTATCACTTTGACCCCCGGAAAAACTGATTGCTGCATTTCAACTCAAAAACAAAATACTCAGGTGCTTTTTCAAATATCCACACGGCCTGGTGCCACTTGACTTAGTCGTGGACGAGCGTGTTGGGCTGGGGGAGGGACCCAGTTAACCTCACTCCCTTTCAGCTTCTCTAGGAGGCTTTTGCTTATGGACATCTATTTTTAGTCCCTATACATTGTGGTGTCATACACGATGATTGCGTATGTTAGGGTCTCTTTTATTTCTCTTGCCCGGTAGAGGGTGTTAGTACTGCATGTCATTTATTTCTGTCTCTAACATCATCAACAACAAAAGGATACAGTCCTGTGCATGGACGGAATTCTAGATGTTACAAAGCTTGCCATTCTCAACTTTAAAGCCACCCTTGAGAATATATTCCAAGATACATGTTCGCCTTTAATGATGCCAAAAATGAAGTAAGACTAGAGGTGTTAGTGGTGATTAAATAGAATTATGTCACCACGGTGTGATTATAGGTAGCTTTAATTTGAATACTGATTTTTAAGCTCTGCTGTGAATGAGGCTAACAGGCTGCCTGGCCCATTTCAGTAGGGGGTTTTACATATGCAGGCACACACCCTTTGATTAATGAAGCTCCTGTAACACTATACCTTCTAAATAAGGAAGGCTACCTAATTTTGAATTGAAAACTTTTTTATTCAAATTATGTAAAAATACATAAAGTACAGTTTAGGGTCATATAGGAAAGCCAAAAGGAACACAAATGTGTTCTCCCTGCAAAAATAATCTGTTGACAGCCAAAAGAATTTAAAACCACTGGACTTTGGCATGCGTTATTTGCAGTTAACAAAAGCATATGAGGATTAAAAATACCCTGGATCTTTACAACAAAATAGGTTTTCAACCACGACCACAAGCAACAGTCAGAAGGCAGGCATTTTCGTGTGAAGGGTGGCTGTCAGCGTCTGCTGTATCAAGGCCTCTGCAACAGCGACAAGATTTAAAAGCCTCTAAATGGTTGTGATAACACTCAGCCACACTTCCATAAAAATCACAACCCCACATCTTGTGTGCTGAGATTGGCAGTGTGGAGTCTCGCAATCTAAGATAGTGTGTGACCTTTTGAAAAATAAAGTATTAGAATATTTTATTTCTCAGAGTCTTTGAAACTAAAGAGCATTCATGCAAACAGGATGCAAGTGCTTATTCATATCAGTAAATAATATCGATATGACTCTGTTTCTCTCGTCAATGGATAAACTGTCCAGCCCATATGAGTTTGAGATGCTCAGCAAAATCTAAGCTGCTGTGTGACTTTCAACAGCTCAGGGCTTCCTTAAGGTCAGGCAGGTGGGAAGTCTGCCTCTCTGAAGGTCACCTCCTAGTGATACCCCGCCTACCTTGTATTCCCAGCTCAGCATCACCTCTGTCTAGTCTTTGAGATAGAAATGTACCCATGCATCATCTGGTAGAAGCCAACCAAAAATCAAATTTGAGATGAGTACAGTTAGAGGTGAAGTTTGCAGACATGCCCCAAAAGTAATTCTAGTAAAGGAACTTATGTGTCAGAATATATATTAGGACTAATATTATTTATGTTTTCCTGATAGTGAAATTTCAGAAAAGTCAGGAAGAAAAGACACAGCACTTTCGTTAGCCCATCCTGAAACTTCACTTACACTGACTTCTCAGGAGCATTTAGCAAAATTGATCACTCTCTTAGTTGAAACACTGTCTTCAACTGGCTTCTGGTATTTCGTTTCATCTCCTCTCACAGACGGCTCTTGAACCATTTCGTTTGCTATTGCAGCTCACAGCCCAACACCCACTACAGTGAGGGAGGCTGTCCTCGTTTGTCTCCTGCTCACACTCTCTCCTGGGACCTCTTCCAGCCCCACAGCTTTAAAGGGCATCTCAAAGTTCGCAAATTCAAATCTCAGTCCTGATTTGCTGCCTAAAACTCAATTCTGCTTCTCAGCATGTATCCTGGGATTTGTGCAGAGTTGGACAAGTCTCGCTGCAAGGAGGTCCGGGGCATTTTGCACGCTGGCAAGAGGGTGGTGTGTCCGATACGAGACATCTCTCTTATACCTTGCTGGGGGGGCTGTGACGGTCAGGAGACAAGGATACACGCACAAACACATACACGTACATATATGTGTATGTATATTCAGTGGAAGGCACAGGGGTTGGTGTAGAGGGGGATGTTATTTGGTTCATTTTGCCAAAAAGAAAAAATACACATTAGAATTAAAAGCAACACAGTGGAACCAGCATGGGGAGGTGTGGAGAATGGGAACGGGCTGGTGGGAGCCATCCTAGTAAATTCCGGTTATTGTTCCACGTCTGGAAGGTACACTTTAGGGATTAAGATCACAGCACTAGGGGGAGGGGAAGGGGGTGGGAAAAGAAATTTAAAATCATACAGTATTTTGTTTGCCTTTCACTTTGCCACTTTTTTAATAACCTCAAAGTCAGGTTTCACCTGTGTTCTCTGTCAACACCAAACCTCTCAACCTGGGGGGGGTGGGGAAGCACACCAAGCACGTGTTCTGCATCAGACAATGAATGCGTGACCTGTCCGCTGTTTTGTATCACATGATCTTCAGGCTTAGGGACAAATTCAAATAAGTGTATCTGCCATCTGCATAAGTCATAGTTTTTAATTAAACTAATCTAATGATATGCAATCTTATTTCCACAGATTAACATTGACTTCAGTACCAGGGAACACATTTCAAAGAATATTGCAGAACCAACTCTCAAATGTTTTGATGAAGCTCAGAATTTAATCTACAGTCTCATGGCCAAGGATTCTTTCCCTCGATTTCTGAAGTCAGATATGTACAAGAAACTGGTAAATGGCAAACAGGTGGGAAATCATAAAAAATGGCTCCCTTTCTTGTAAGGAAGGTATATGACAAATGCATGATCAGGTCATAATTTGGGGGAAAACAAGTGATTGGACAAAACATCTCTTAATCCCACACATCAAGGCAAAACTGTTTTCCATATAAAGCACAATGTAAGTTTTTTAGGGTTCAGAGAACTTTTTTTACTCCCATGGAAAAATAATATTTTAACTATGAAGCCCAAATTGCTAAGTCATTTGTTTAGAATGTTTTCATTTTAGCAGGTAGTTAAAAGTCTTCTACTAGGGGAGTTCGAAGGGATTTTGTAGAGATGTAATACACTCAAACCACAAGTGGGATGCTCGTGACATTATAAAGTCAGGGAATTATATGTCTTCATGTGACCAAGTGGAGACTGGTTAGCATTATAAACATGATTTTAAATACCCTTTGCATTATTCAAAACCTCACTTCTATTAAAAAAAAGAAAGAAAAAAAGAAATTCTGAACCAAACACATTGAGTGGATTAAACTTTTTCTTTTCAATCGGGATCTGCTGGATAATGATGTGGTGGTTATCTAAACTGCTATGGCTCACCGATTAAAAAGAAAAATTGCAATAATATAACAGCATTGATCAAGCTTTGTCAAAATATATCACTTGGTTTAATTCAGTGGCATCGCATAACCATGTAGGGAAAAGGCTTTGAGGGTGGAAAGACTGATTTTCTTAGCTTGACAGGAATATAAAGAAAAGAGAAGGAATAAGGAACATGGACAAGTTCTTACACGATGAACCGCATGGCAGTGGTTGTCCCATAAAATAAAAATTATTGCAACACTATGTACTCAAGTAAGCATGGAATTAAGGATCTATTCACTCATTCAGCAGTGGAATTTATTTATAAAACTCAAAGAAATTATAAAATCCATTTATTTTGAGTAATTCCCAGTTTCTTTCTGTATATACAGGTCCTGTGATAAGTATGAATAATGTCATGTCAATATGAGAAGCTATAGATATTCAATGTATTGTCTGTCTTTTGATTTTACTTGCACAGATTTATTTACCTTTGGCAATATCTCTATTTTGCAGACTATATGAACATAAAAAAAAACAAAGGAAAAATAATGCCTTATTTTATGTTTCTACAATGATTTATTTGATAGCCAAAATTTTGTCTCCCTTTTGTCATCAAAACTAAACATTTAAACACATGCAAATGGAATATTCCCTGTACACTTGCAAAATTTTTTAAATGAATGCATAATGCAAACTGATCGTGAAGTATTCAGTGCACCCTGTGGAGCACCTATTGGAAAATAGCTACATGCTTCCCAACATTTAATCTGAAGGCTCCAAACTTAATGTAATCTCTATTTAAATAGGAAACTTAAAAATTATTCCCAAAGATGCAAAAGACTTTGGAAGATAGACGGGCACTTATAAATCAAAATCACATACTTCCTTTCATAAATTAAAAACAATGGGAAGTTGGTTATTCCCTAAGGTCACCCAGCTGGCAAATGGCAGAGCTGGTTAAGAAGTGTTTTTCCCACGGTGCCAGCTGCTTGTGCCCACAGCAGAACGGGGGGGTCCTCCCCACCTAGAACTGCACCGAGGCCTGGAATCCGAATGCCCACCACTCCTCGCATGCCCAGGCCTCGGTCCTTCCACTGACTACTCAGATTGCCCTTTTGCAGCCAGTTTGCAACTTTCTCCTTGTTATCACAGTATCACTTCACAGGGCATGCTTGATTCTCCGGGATCTCCTAGTCGTGCCCAGGAAGCCCCAAGTCAAACATGTGTGGCCTCAAGCAGGAGGGCGGCAGTGGGGGAAAACAGAGTGGGCGTCAAATGTTTGCTGAGAAAGCAGTGGCGCCTGGCTTCCCGCAGATCCCAACCCAGGAGCCGCGAAAGCAATACTTTGTTCTCACCCCCTCCACGCATCCTCCATCCCAAGCTACCACGACAGGTTTTCTGACTTAACAGGACAGGAGAGAGAACAACTGCAGGTTTGGGGAATAAAACCAGTTTTAAGTGTTGGGAATATCTGGTAGTGAGAACTTCCAGTAAAATATCAAATGGATGTCATTCACATGCGATTCTATTTCTGTCTCTTTTGCTTTGTAACTTACTTTATTTTATCATCTACCATTGATGACTATTTTATGGATGGGATTTTTAAATAAAAAGGATTAATTTGCAAAAATGAATAAGAACATTAACATTCCTGGTAAAGCATTTAAATATTTCATGATTCTGTAATGCCATTTTCTGAAAATATTTGCATTAGCTTTAAGAAATGAAGTGCTTACATTAAAACCAAAGCTATGCAGTGAAAGGGTCATAAAATTACAAGACACTGACATATATATGACCTCCAGATGACAAGAGAGTTTCCCCAAGCACAGTGCTTTCCATTTTCTGACAGTTCATATAGAATATATTTTTAAACAATTTATAATTTCCCTTCATTAGATCAGACCTAAAACAATTAAATGTGTTCCTAAAAGAATCTTGGCTTCTTTAACAATCCACTGTAGAGCTATGATCCATGAATTTGTCTACAATTCTTTTAAATTTATTGGAATATCAACTCGTGATGATTCATCACTAATGAGTACAGATTTCTATAAGTTTATGCCAATACAGTTTCTTACATTTGCCTAGAAAGTCTCTATTTTGGTCTCAACATATAATCAACAAAAATTTTTTACTTATATTGTAAAAATCTAAAATTTTTAGGGCATTACTAACATGGGCTAGTGTCAACTTTACTTTCCCCCAACTTTTTTAGTCTGCCTATACATAAAACTCATTCTACTCATCTTCACTGGCTTACTTTTCTCCACAGTTTTCTAATTTGTCTTGGAGCAACTATGTGTATGGTTAGTATTGCTGATGAGAGTATAAGTTGATATAATAAAAGCAGAGGAAAATGTTTTCTATGTCCTTTCCAATATCCTTTTTAACAAGCTTAGTATCACCTTGGCTTTTGAACAATAGTAGCATCCTGGCCCATAACTGCGCAGAACAGTCCAGATTTCTTTCCTGCAATTTCAAAAAAAAATTTAATTCCATTAGCCTGGACTGAAAATTTGGACTGAACTGACCTTCCTTTTGTTTAAATGGAAGCTGATAAGCTAATCTTCCCAATCGTATAGGCTACGTTCTAACATAAGCAATCAGTTTCAATCGTTGCTGAGAAACTAAAAAGATCCATCCTGAAAAAAAAAATTCTCTTCAAAAACAAAGACAGACAATTCCATCTCAGTATCATTAGCCTTCACGTTTATTTCCTGTGCAAAATTTCTGTCTCTACCTTCACCCCCACATGCCTAACAGTTTCACCCCAATTGTATTTAATGTGGGGTTGACTCCCTTCCCAACCACACAGCGGTGTAGTTGACGCCAATTATTTGAGCGAACTTTTCCACGCTGTGTGAAAAAGGAGGGGTGTTGTCAAAGCAGCAGTTACGGGTGCTGTTCCCTCTGCTCGTTCAGACTGGCCGTCGAATCTTACTGGGGCAGCGTCGGGAATGATTACTGTGATCGCTATATACTGTAGAGCTACACTGTTCCAGGGATGGTAGGTTTTAGACAATGTCTATTTACAGTGTATATCTGAATATAAAATGCATGTGCATAATTAATTCTAAAAACAAATGAAGAAATGTTGGTGTGTTTCCAAGTATAGCAGAAGGTGGAAAAATAACATTGTTAAATGACCTCATTTCTTTAAGAAACCACATAAGTTTTCTCCTTGTTTAGTTTAAAATGCAAAAATAGGATCCATGTCTAGTAGGAAAAGAAAGAAGTTTAATCAGGGTATTGTTTAGCCATGAATATTTATGCCTGTGCTGTATCTGGATTAAAGTCAGCTCTGCATATTTCCGAGAAAAGACAACTGTCTTGTTCAATTCATATTTTTTCTTGGGTGATGATTGTTTAATTAACTATTCCTGGACATCTCATATAAAACATCATTTCACTGACATATTTTTACAAATTTTGAATCAGTTAATTCGTTACAAATAAGATATGGTTTCCTTGCTCTGGCAATTTTATTCCTTCTGTGCATTTAGGAAAATAAGTTGTAATATTTGGACCACTCGGTTTGTGAATGATGATGGCTTAGAAATAAAATATAAGTTCCTGGTTCTTTAAAAACTGATAAAAAATTAAAGGTTTCATAATGTAGTTATATTAAATAGTCTTGCATTTATTTTATTTATATAGACTTTAATTAAAATGTCTTATTTTTAAGTATCAGTTTAGGCCTTTAAAAATGTAAATATTTTTCTGAATGATAACTCTGAATTATTGTTTTTGTTCTATTTCCCAAATATGTCATATTTACCACAAGGACATAATCACAAGTTCAACAATCATAAGACTGGTCATCCTTCTTATAAAGGAAATGACAGAGGAAATTCCTATTATGTAGTAGGAAATAATAGATTTTAAAATTAATCATTCAAAGCAGTGTTTAATATATAAACATGAATCTTTTATGGGATCATTTCAAAATCTATTATTAAAAGCCAGGAGCACTTCAAGAGATTTAAATATTGAATGTATAATTGACCTACTAGAAATCGGCTTTTGAAGCACCGTTTGTTGTCCCACAATTCCACAGATTTTTTTAATAGCGTTTTACCTTTGCTAGAAACAGTCTTGTCACCACTGGGTGGTCCCATTTAACAAGAGGGGCTTTCTATACAGAATGGGCGCTTTCAGAACCGGGTGTCTCCAAGCAGAGGCCTGATCAGAGCCAGGCATGCCAGCCGTGAGCAGCTGCCTCACCCTGTACTTAACTGCGTGGTGAGTCTTTACCAATTCACCTGTGCTGAGTCTTCAAGGTATTCGACGTGGCCTTCACTGAATCAGCTGTCTTCCTGCCCTGACTGTGTTTGTGTACTATTTAATTAGATCATGCAGTCACTTTACATAAATAAAACTTATACAAAGCAAAAGGGAAAAATATCACTGTCTTAATAAATATGCAACTCTGTTGATAGGAGATGAGCAGTAGCAACAAGGATTCGATATCGCAGATCTCAAACATTACGTTTAAAAATGGAGAGAGTGGAATAATGCAGAGAGGCCTTTCATGGGAGCTCTGTCAGGAGAATATCTAGACTGACTTTTAAGATGAGCAATATAGGAAAAGTCACACTTAACTGTCCACCACCATGTGGTATTAAAACTGTGATAAAACTGATAATTAAATTGGAAAAAGAGAGGCGGCTCATTTATCGCCAAAGCTTAACATTTTAAAATTTAAAAGTATGATTCAAATGCAAATGTAAAATAAGTACTTGTTGACAACATTAATTTACTTATTAATAAACTAGATGGATAGTAAACCTGCTTCAAAAGAGAATGAGAGACTGAACTACTTTATGCCAATTGAAGAAGATAAAATTACAAAGTTATACGTGAAAATGCTCAATGTTCTGGAGTAATACACCTAAATTCTTTTTTAATACACCTATATTCTTTAAGATTACGGCCCTTTTCTACCAGACGTAAACCTATTGCTTCTCCAATGGACAAAGGTCATTTGTGACTTATTGACCTATAAGTTGTCACCTACCTTCATCAAGTCTGGATCCAGACAATAGTAAACAGTCAGACAACAGTTCATTGGCCTAGAGTAGGGGTTGCCAAACGTTTTCAGTAAATTGCCGGAGAGCAAGTATACACACACATACATACACAAAGTTACAGCTTCGATGAACTACTTTTTAAAGACATTACTCACTTCTTTTTTTACATACTGTGATAATTAAGATGTTTAATAAGAAATTCAGTTGACTTTGCTTCCCCATTGCTCTGCTGGGAAGACATAATCGTAGTCTGTTCTGTCTGTGAAAAGCAATACCAGTTAAGGAGTAAACAAGAGAGGAGCGGGAAGAACCAGAAGTAAGTAAAAGAAAATGAAGAAATCCTGACTAGTAAGGACCAAGAAAAGGATATTTTATCACTTCAAGAGACTTATTAGCATCCAATAGTTGAAAGAATAATCATTCTGGGTATGTGAATAGGAGGGAATTTGACACAGAATTTGTAATAAAAGTGACAGGTGAGCTGAAAAGAACAGCAAAGAAACCATGAAACAGACTGGCACCAGCAGGAAGGCACAATCACTTTCAGGGGAGAGGCACCCCAAGAGGAGGGGGTGTGAGCAGACTTCAAAGGCCCAAAGTACCTGATGGACCAGAGATCCAGAGCGCCATGGTGAAAGGTGGCTGGTCCGAGCTGGGACCACAGGAGGTGGAGGAGGCTGTCCCTGTTCCAGACATCACCCACGACCCAGAGAAGAGGGAAATGCTCTGGATGCTGCCTCCTTCCCTGTACTTGCCAGTCCCTGCCTAGTTCCCACAGACCCACCCTAAAAGCAAGTAAAAAAGAAGACGGGGAGGAGAAAGTAAGATACATAGGGAAACAGAAGTAGAGTAAACACAAGATTCATAGAGGAATTAAGAGAAGAAAGCACAGCGCACAATAAAACATGTTAATTCTTGGGAGTAAGCTTTTCTTCCTGTGCAATAGATGTTGCTACTCCCTAATAAACCACCCAAGTTCATCCATGAACAATAGCGTAAAAACAAACTATGAAATATGCATGGGTCACTAATATCAAACATATTCGTTATTGCTATTAACATTGTAATTATCAGACACTATTCTTAAAATCTACTAAATTTGCATACTGAATAAGAACATTATTAACTCACTGAATGTGCACTTTTTAGGTGATTCTAAAACCTAAATATAGTAACAAAATTGTTATGCTGAATTACTTTTATTAAATCTACACTATGAAACTAAGAGTATTTAAATCTTTATATAAGTGCTTAAGAGCAATTTCTATTTTATAAAATGCCTATGTTATGAAACTATATTTTAGTTACTTTGAATTATTTAAATTAGGCTTCTTAAAGATTTTAAGGGACTCTTACCAAACTTATTAACAGTTATGATATTCCCTGAATTTAAAATAATATCTCACAGTAGTTAAGCCCTGCCAGTTTTTAACTATAATTATATTTGAATGTGAACAAACATTGATTTTTTTGGTAAGCATGAATATTTCAGAAACATGCCTTGGGAGAAATACTACTTCTTGGGAAAATGAAATATGAGAAAATAATTGAGGATCTTCATGGTAAAAAGTACCTGAAAATTTTTAACTATTTAACTTTTAATTTAAAATTACACCTCTCTCAAGATTCAAATATGAAGCTGGAAAAGTCGGAACTTTGGGAGGAAGTGCACAGTGAGCTGGCTGTCAAGAGCTGCATGATACATTACGCGAATATAATTTAATCCCTGCTGTAACACTGAATAAACATACACCCTGCATCATAATGAGACATTTCTCTTTAGGGCTGTTCTAAACCTACCACACAACAACTGAGCCACCAGGTAAAGGGTTAGTTAATATGTGTTACAAGTATTTGTTAAAACCAAAGCTTTAATTAATTCTCTGTCACAATGCTCGAAATAACATATCTTGCCTTACTATTTTCATATACTGCAAATGACATGAGATGTTATCCTACTTGGAAGTGAACAAGTTAGCCAGCTGCAATTCAGAGGAGCCGTGCTGGCAGAGGACACAGGACTCCTAGGTCTGAGGGGGAAGACGCCACTACTCAGAGCACTGGCAGGAGCCAGAACCCCTGAGTCCCACCGCCCATGGGGTAACGTGCACAGGGCCTGTGACACCTGACTACTCGTTGGCTTGTGTTACGGGAGAGAAAGCCGAGGTTAGGAGCCCTGAATCTTTCCAAATGGGAAGTAAACATGCCCATTCTTCCTTCTGGAGAGAGAAACTGTTTTCTAGGGTTGTTTGCTATATAAGCAGTCTTGAAAAATTAGACCAGAACAAAAGTGTCAGTGTCTCTGTTTGCAAAATGCACAGAAATGTGAGAGGTCCATGAAGAATGATCTCCCAACAACCACCCAGAGACTAGGAATAGCTAGTCTTATTTCTGGGGCCCTGGGGGTGTGCTCAGACACCTTGGCTCTGTGAACTGTGAGGATGCAGCTGCCCCCAAATTTGCAGGAAGCCATTCCCTGAGATCAGGTCATACTCAGCAGAGACAGGCAACAGCCACCTTCCGTCAGAAAAGACACTCTCCATAAAAACATGTCAAAGTCAATTACTTTGTATGAGATGGGCTTTTTCTTTTTGGAAGCTCTTCAGCAAGCTGACTATGAATGGAGAAGAAAGTGTCCTCTGTTTTCTAAAGATGGCAATACTTTGCGTTAAACAGATTGCACTTAAAATAAGTGTCACAAGTGAGATGACTGAATTGAGACGTCACCCCTCTTGGATCTGCTGTCTGCTGCCTTCTGAAAAGAAGCCGTCATTGCCAGCCCTAAATCTGGCAGAGACGGCTTTGGTTGTGAGCACGGCTAGCGGCTGTGCATGGTCCTTATGCAATATTTATTGCAGCTGAGCGACGCTACCTGCTGGGAAGTCAGCTCTGCGTCCTCTTTTTGGTGCTACCATCCCGAAAACCCTATGCAGGAGGCAACAAAGGGTCCAGTTCTGCTGCAATCCATTTGGGACTATTGACAGTAATACTGAATTCTGGTGGGATACGAATTTTTAAACAATTAAACATATTTTTCATTGTGAGTGGCACAGGACAACTCCTCATCAATCCACTAACTCATCCCGTACACAGATACAATTTATACACACACAAAATAAACTATGACGAGAAGCTTTAAGGAAAACCATAATGAAAACAGTGTGTTAAAAATCACTGTTTTCTTATCTCACTTTAAAAATGTATACTATCTCTACTCCAACCCTAACATCTCCAAAACATAGGGAGATGTCTTAAATAACTTGACAGACTGTTGTGTAATATAGATGTCTAAGACAGTGCACCAGACTGCTCGCAATAATGCTTTCATGCGTTGTACTTTGCTTATTATTTTGCTACTAATTCCTTCCTGCAGTTTTTAGTCTGGGTAATCTATTAGTAATCTATTTAGTTGTGTAATCTATTATTGGAACATAAGAATAATCCAAGTTGACAGAATAATGAAAAAGTCAGTTACTGCTCTAATATATCCATCTATCTATCCTTCCTTCCACCCATCCATCCACCCATCCATCCATCCATCCATCCATCCATCCATCCATCCATCCATCTATCCACGTATTTACCCAGTCATCAGTGTAATCCTTCCAACCACTAGTTAATGAAGCAAATGACCAACTGTTGAGCTGCTCCATAACCATGGCTCATGAAGAAGGGAGTTAGTAGGAGCCCCTCTCACTGGGTCAGGTCGCATAGGTCGCACCACAGGGAAGGTGTTAGAGGAGGACGATGAGAAAAGGCCCTGCATGTGGGTTAGGGGAGATGGAGCAGACAGGTTAAGGAGAAGGAGGAGGTGTGTGTAGTGACTGCGTAGCTGTGCTTTGGGATCTCAATGCAACGCTTGTTGCCTCTGACTCCAGCCTTTTCTTTTCAGGTTAACGTACCATCCCAGAAATCTTTATTGAATACTTGGCTGTGAGGGAGGTGATGTGTCTAGGGATACAAAAACGATAGAGTAGATAGGATATCTGCCTCTCTGAAAGTATATTTTACCAGCAGAGAGAAAATTAAACAAGCCCAGTAATATTTTCTACTAAAGAGGAAGGACAGGGTTTATGGAAGGGTATATCCAAGTCTTTGACAAGGAAGAAGAGAGCAAATAAAGCTTTCCAAAAAGAGTCTGCGCCATAGTGTGAAAAGCAAATTATTGAAGGGTTAGTTAAGCCACAAAGTAAAAAAATCAAAACTTTCTTCTAGAAAGATAAAGAGCTCAAGTGTTAAGATACCTTGGAAATAAACAAAACTTCTGCTTCTTTATGATAAATGCCTATGCATAATCTTGTGACTTATTGCACATTCACCAAAATGTTCCATTTCTTCAAACTGCATTCCACATACAAGTCATAAGCAACTCCAAGGCAGGAAACTATTCTTTCCCAAAGCAGCAGTACAGTGCTTCATACACTGTGAGCACATTTTAAATACTCTTGTGATGCCTAATCCAAAACCTGAAAACACAACACGCGAGTTTGGCAGTGTCTGCTTGCTTTCTGTGAGCCATAAATAAGTCGATCACGAAGCCTAGAAGTAGTTGCAAATACGGTGGCATGATCATAAGCATCTTGATTTTGTAAGTTGTTCATGTTCCCTAGCCACTGAATCAAAAAGTCACATCAAAGCTTGATTAAAATTCTGTAACCAATTCCTTATAAGTATCAGCCAGTTACTCTTGCCCATTTCCTTGGTCTACAACCTAGAAGGAAGGATGAGACACAATTACCAATTTTCACAGACCAAACTCTGGCATGAATCTCAGCTCATCCCCAGATGAGATGCCCAGAGAGACCCACATGTGTATTCCAGAATGAGAGAACCTTCTACCTGATCATTTCACATCAGAATTAGACCATTAAAGGGGGAAAAATTATCTCTAAATGTTCATCCAATTTGAAGTCTGAACAGGGAAGGAAGTGAAAGGGAACCCTGGTGGAAATGAAATGCTTGCTGCTAATTAGGCTCTTCCACCATCCCCAAGGAGGGGTAGCTAGCCAATTAATCTTAACTGCAGAGCACCAGGGCCTTGGAGTCTGGCCCCTACAGAACTCACAGCTGTTGCAGCAGGAGCTTCACCCAAAGCAGGGTTTCAACCCCAAGCATCTCCAACTAACCTCAGCGACACTTGACCCTGATGGACACAAGCCCAGAGAAGGGGCATGTGGACCTTTAACATGTTGCCATAGTATTTAGG
The DNA here is from genome assembly GCF_022682495.2 of Desmodus rotundus. NCBI lineage: Eukaryota > Metazoa > Chordata > Mammalia > Chiroptera > Phyllostomidae > Desmodus > Desmodus rotundus. The sequence continues at coordinate 4,407,785 of NC_071396.1, read as the reverse complement.
ATTGATTTCCAATTAATAGTCTTCTCTGAATTTCAGCATCTTCCCTAGTCTTTTCTACTTATTTCATTTATGATAATCAAGAGACATCCTGGAAAAAAACACACCAGTGGAAAAAGCTGAGTGCAAAATTGTCCTTATAAAACTCAAGACATTATTTAATAAAAATCAGAAATATGTGCATATAAATTTCACACAAAACAATTACCTCTTGCCTCTATTTTAGAAAAGGTTCCAAAAATTGTCACTTATATAGAAATCTCAAATAACCAGCAGATGGATACGTTTTCTAGTTTCACCTTGGTAAAGGTGTGTTTCCTGTTATTCTTCATTCTCGAATGTTTTTTGTCAGAATTCCAGTAGCTGAGATTTTTCAGGGTATATTCTCCATCTGCATAGACAGGGGTAGAATCACAGGCCTGTCCCTCAGCCACTCTCCTCCCAGATTTGTTTGCAAAGTAAGTCGCACTGCCTCCAGCCAGCAGGACATCTCCCCCAGGCCTGAAAACACACCCTTTCAACTCCAGGGCTCAGGCCCAACTCAGGTTCCCTGATTTGCATTTAAAATGGACAAATGATGATGAACTCCTTTAACAGGACCTTATCTGAAAAGCACTTTATCCGCCCTTCTATTCTAAATGATAGCTTTGCTGGATACAGTAATCTTGGATGTATTATATGAAATCTTAAAGGGATTTATCTACGAAAAAGAAGATAAAAAATATGAACAGTAAAAATGACAGCAAACTCACAGTTATTAACAACCACACCTAAAACAAAAACAAAAGCAAACTAAGCAAACAACTAGAATAGGAACAGAACCACAGAAATGGGAATCACATGAAGGGTTATCAATAGGGGAGTGGGAGGGGGAGAGAGGGGAAAAGGTACAGAGAATAAGTAGCATAAATGGTAGGTAGAAAATAGACAGGGGGAGGGTAAGAACAGTATAGGAAATATAGAAGCCAAAGAACTTAAAAGTATGACCCATGGACATGAACTATAGGGGGGGAATGTGGGAAGGAGGGGGTGGGTGGGATGGAGTGGAGTGAAGGGGGAGAAATGGGACAACTGTAATAGCATAATCAATAAATAAATTTAAAAAATAAAAAATAAATTAAAAAAAATAAAATGGACAAATGCTCAACTGTGTTCTCATGCAAGGCCTTCTGCAAACGGGTTTGCACCCAGGTTGCTGCTGGAGTGTGAATAATTTTCATATTGCATTCATTTGTCATAAAAAAAGAAGCAAAGACAATTTATAGGAAATGATTGGATCTGGAGACTGATATTTTCCCCTCTGGTAGTATTATTGATTATTTGATCTCCATTTTTTTTTTAGTTCTAAGAATACCATAATAGCTAAGAAATTCACAAAAACAATTAAATAATTACCACCATTCAAGAAAAAAAAAGTATATGAATTGGAATAGGAAGAGTATATGCACGTGAGAGAAATATGGAAAGAAGAGAAGCTTCCAGGCCAAGACAAGTAGGAAGGGTGAAAAAAGGAAGAGGTTAAAAGAGAAAGGCACATGATATCCCGTAAGTACTATACCAATTATGATTATAGAGAATGCAATGGATCTTACTTTTCGATCTTTTGATACAAGCGCCATGACAATCTAGTTACAGGTCATATTCATGCACACTCTCCTTAGACAGTTTTCTCTATGATGCTCAATCAGTCCTAAGATTGTTGATTCTCTAAAATCGTCAGATAATCACATGGAGAAGGGGAAGCACGGGTTTGCAAACACGTGTTGGCTGGGCCATCTTTAACGAGGAGACCCAAGGAGGACTTCGATCAGATGAGCCTTGCTAGGCCCCTCCCTGTCCATCACAGCTGGTCCACAGTAAAGTACGGCTACCAATGACTGCACCTCCCTTCCTGGAGCAGGTCCTCCCTCTAGATTCTTTTACGTGGTTAGAGGGAAGGTCAAGGTTCTTCCTGAGTCTTTTGTTTCTTCAAAATAACCAGCTTAACATAATACCCCCAAAGGCATATTTTGTGGTGGCAAACTCTCTCCTTGTCACACGCAATTTTAACACAGACAACGAAGACGGAAATTGTTAAAGAATCGGTTCACCTTGGTTCCAACTGTCATTTCAAATGGAGACTCAGCCAAGAACTGAGGAACAGGCTGAGACTTGGCAGGGCGGCAAGTGGGAGAGTCAGGACAGGTCCCCAAGAGCACAGACATGTCATCAGAGACCAAGCTGAGACTGCCACACCCTCTATCCCCAGTCAGCTGCTATGGATGTGAGAGTTGGGAAGTGAAGGAGGCCAGAAGGAAAAATCAATTCACTTGAAATGCAGAGTTGGAGGCAACTCTGTGGAGGCTGTGGAGCACTAGGGAGATGAACCAGTGGGTCCCAGAGCAAACTGGGCCTCAAACGTCACTGGAGGCAGACCATCAACACTGATGCTGTGCTATTTCGGGCACGTCATGAGAAGGCAGCGATGTTTGGACAAGATAGGAACACTGGGAACAGCAGGGGCAGCAGGAAAGAGGGGACCGACTAGGAGATGGACGGACTCCATGAAAACAGTCGCAGACTGGGTCCACAGGGTGGAGCAGGGCTGTGAGGACAGGACACTGGAAACATCACTCACTCACAGTGTCCCCAGGAATCAGAGCCCACTCAATGGTGCGTCTCTCTCTCTCTGACAAACACACACACACACACACACACATACATCAAAACGTCTCAATTCCCTAGAAAACCTTTTGTTAGCAAAAACTACCCTGCCCATTAGTCCACTTATTCAGAACTGATCACTACTACTTTCCATATTAAACACAGAAAATGTAGCTTAATAAATTCTCTAGGACACCACACTGGGAAGATTTCAAGCTTAGCACATTAGAGTTTGAAAACACGGCAAAGTAACTTTCAAACTGTAAGAGTTTCTTTGAAAACCAAAGCAACTTTATTCAACTATATTCCTCCTTGTGATGAGACTTTTTTAAGAAAAAAGTGAATTGCTCCACTTTCTTTCTGAATAGGAAAAACTCATTTTCTATAAGGAACATTCCATGGAGCTTTATTTAAACCACAGGCGTTTGAGTGAGTGTGTCTGAAGTACTTCAGCACCTCTTGGTATGTCATCCTTCAGAACTCGTTAAGAATTCAGTGAGACACCACAGAGCATAATCTGTTCGTTTGGTACCATTTGGAAGTCACAGTTCTTTCTATAGAGGTTCAGCTGTAATTCAACATCACAGGGCACTCAGGAACAGCATCAGCCTTAATTTCTATAGTTGCCCCACTGGTAGAATTCATCCTCTGCATCTAAATCAGCACATTTGCATACACAATTTATTCTTTATCTGAGCTTTATATTGTCAAGAACCTCTTCTTCCTGATTATCACGTTTAAATGCAAATTGTTCAATACACTGCTGCTAGTCTGTTACAGTTGTGAAGAAATCTTCAAAAGCAAGGGATTCAATAGGTTAGGTATGGCTGCAAAAGTTCTGTGAGTTTGTGTTATTAATATCTTTAAAAGTACGTGCCCAAGTAATATAAGCATATTTTTGCTATGTTTGCCCAAGCTAAACAGAAAAAAGCCATGTTAAGCTATAAATGCCCTTTGGAAAATTATTCTTAAATGCTGTGAGTTTTGAGAATGCTATCCCTCACATAAAATGTGGCTGGTGTCTGTTTTAGTAAAGGGAGCTACACGATAAACAAGGGGCAGAAAATGATTCTGGAAGCAGGTGCAATGCCTTGCTTTCTGGTTCCCTGAGCTTTAACCCTCAGCGCAGAACTGTAAAGTGAACATAAAAAAGACATGGACAAAAGCCTCCCAGTTCAAAAGACAGATATGGAGATACAGATATTAAATCAAAATTACAATTCCAATCTATACAACCAAGTCTACAGGGTCGCAATGACTATGACTGTGTGTATGTGTGATAAAAGTTGGTTTCCATGATTTACGTGGTAAGGTTAAACAAATTCATCGTAATTACAATTACATGAACTCAAAAATATATATGCTGTATAGAAATGTGTGTGTTTTACATAGGAAGATTAAAAGATTTATTATTGGTTATATAGAAATATTACTCTTAATTACAATATAATCAACCATAACTAAGATCTAAAATACTCTCACAAATGAAATCTCGTAGCACACTCCAACACAAATCATATCAAAGGTGGAGAGGAAGTCTAAACCCCACTGAACAGAAGATTAGAGGCTCATTTTGGATTTACAATACAGTGGGCTCATCGGGAATACGGAAGGGCTGGCTCTAAGCCCGCATTTTCCCAAGGGTTTTAAGTATGTTCAGTTTTCTTCAATTCTCAAAGCCATTGTATTCGCCACTGAGAAAACGAGGGAAAAGGCAGTGAATTGTTGCGAAATTAATGTAGTCGTATTTCTTGGTGTCCTTGTAAAAGCTGGATCATAACTGAGTGAACGAATTGTAAGGAGGTACATAGGTAACTACACAGATCCCATTCAATCCCAGCACAGCGCTAGGACGGACATACTCAGAAGCACTCTGATGCCCTGGGTGGACACCTGGCTACTTCCCATGAGCTCCTGCCCCCTTTTCTTAGCTGGCCTGCACACTGAAGTCGAGAAGCTCTTCTGACAGCACAGAAAAGGTCTTAACTGGGAAGTAACAAACTGTCCCTTTTAAGTAGATATCAGCACCTAATACAGAAAACAAATGTGTGATAGTTTAGCATGTATAACAACTGAGACACATTTTTTTAAAAAAAGAAAGCTGGATTTAGGGGGAGTGCTTGAGAGTGGACTTTTAAAGAATCACAGATTCTTTTTTCTTTTTTCCACTTACTATTCCTAACCGAGATGTCTCCATTTACCATATGTTTGCAGATCTAATTTTTCATTCTTTTAGATGTTAAATGCACCAGATGGTATACAGTTATCAGCAGTTCACATCATTTAATACACAAGGGGAAGTTTTGTTTAAAAAAAGAGCATTTTCTGTTTTAAATTTTTCAGTTACAGCTATTCGAGATTCTTCAATGCAGGTTCTCCTTTGGAATTTTTCTTGACGCACGCTATCAATCAGTATTCCTAAGTCACAGAAGAATAAAGTATTTCAATGAATTTTTTCATTAAAAAAAGCTAAAGTTTGTTATGACATTAAGTGTCTTTGGATAACTAAAGAGTAAGTCAACTATATGAAATAAAATTCAGTCTTTCAAGAATGAATTTTCTTCTTTGACCTTAAGATGATACTACCCTCAAATTTCTAACTTCATCAAATACGAGGTGATCGGCCTTAGATGCGATTTAAAACCACTAAACCTCTCCCCAGGTGAGAGGGAATACAGTATTTGTAGGTCAGAGATATTCACCCCTTGCCTAATAAGATCAATTTGTTTCCCTGTGGGTTGAAGATATCCATCCAGAATGATTTCCTGCTGGATCAGAGATGGCAGGCCAGCATCTAAGCACCCCCTCATCTCTCTTCCTGTTTCCTCAGAGGGAAGGCCTGGTTGCTGAGCAACAGATGTCTCTGAAAAGTGCACAGCTCTCCACCTCCCTTAGTTAGGAGAGGGCAGGCAGCTGAAAGCTAAACTAACAGTGCGGGACCCTGGGAAGGGACTCTGGCCCAGTCACCAGCCCTGGAGTTTGCAGCCATATATTGCTCAGCTGCAGAGTATCCAATGCCTTTGAAAAAACAGTTACTACATCAGAGTGAATGAAATGCTAAAGAAGGATTGAAAATAACCGGCTTAGTCTCAGAACCTTTAATAAATAAAAAAAGTATTGTTTAGTTCGAAGACAATTACCTTTGTGTTCAGATGTGGGGTACCTTGGAAAGAGCAACAACATCTAATTTATGCATTTATTTATTTACTTATTTAACAACCTATGTGTCTGTTTACCTATATATTTATTTATTGACATTGGAGGATATTTGGTTTGTTAATAAACACATGTAAAAATTTCACCTGAAGATTATTCATTAGATTTCCTCTGACTTCAATTGTGCTGTCCTGCGGTTTATCTAATTGATTTTGTGTTAAAAATTCACTTAGGGTTCCAGGAATTAAGACATTTCTTCTTGCTTTCTGTGAAAAAAAAATAGAACCTATGTCTACGTAGGCTCTAAACTGTTTTAAATTTTAGCATGTTTGGTCATCAAAAGTAAGTTCCTGATGCTTCTTTGGTAAGTTGCTGTTCTGCCCAAACTCTTCAACAAATAAGCAAAACGCAGACTTGTTCTTGCTCTATTTCAGGACTTAAATGAGTTGAGATTTTATAAAAGATAATGTCTTTGATGAAAGTAAAAGATAGGAGAACCTTGCTAAAGTGCTATATTAAAGTAACTAAGGGAATAAATTCTTTCCACCAATATTTACTGAGATGCGAGGTGTTTCTCTGAATCCTTGGAATCCGCCATGACAGAAACAGACACAGTCTTGCCGTCATGGAGCATGTAGTCTAGTAAAGTCAATGGACACTTTTAAAAAAATTATTGTGTGCGTATTATGTTCACAGCAGTAAACAGACAGACAGACACACTCTTAGCTCTCAGGAGCTCAAAACTGCAGCTGGAAGAGGCAAACGACATGCAAAAGCAGTCATATGTCAGACTGCAAGCAGCTACGTGAAAATGGGATAGATGAATGGAAGGAAGGAAGGAAGGAGAGAAAGATGGGCATGCAACCGTATGACAATGCAGGGGAGATGAGAAACATAAAGGGTCTGAGCAGAGGGCATTTTTCATGGCTGTTGTAATGAAGGGCTCTACTCATTTTCGCTGTCTGACCTCCAACAGCTTCCAAGCCACATCTCTTCCACTTTCCTCTTGCCCCATATCTGGACAACCAATGAGAAAGCCCAGCTTGCTCCTTCCCTTAGGGCCAGTGGAAAGTTCAAAAGATGCAGGTCTCTATGCCTCCCTGGGATCCCACCCCCCACCCTACTCACCCACTCTCTAACCAGGAGAAAACCAAAGCCAGCTGCCTCTCCCTTCTCTCAAGCCATTTTCAGACCCCGCTGGGCGGCCCAGCTTTCCCCAGCAACCCTCCTTGTGTGAGCCGTACATCTCTTCATTCCTCATGGTGCACCTCTGGGGTCAGCCATCGTGACATCGGGCCACTTTTTGGGTGGGGAAGGTGGCCCCGCCTACCATGGGACAACAATAGAACAGCTGCCTAGGTTAGCTAAAGAAATTTAAAACATTTAAATAAGTGATTTGACCACTGTATACAAAAAGTTTAACACTTACTAGTTAGGGTTTTTAGTAGTTACCAAGATAGTAACAGTAAACAAATAAGACAGACACAGAAAGATCTAGAGTTTCAGCTGAGAACAGTTGTCACAAACTCTACGCCATGCTTTCACAACTGTAGGACCTTCCTGTAAGCCACTTAAAATGTTCATGAAATGAGATGAAGTCAATAACTACCTATACCGGCTTACTCCAACAAGACATTCCTCTAGAACACTCCCCCAGTTACAGGAGAAGCCTAAGAAGAAAGAACAGAACCGCAAATATTTATTCCAGATGCAAAACATTTCGGACAGGTGCGCGCTGTCCATGTTTTGTTTTCCTCTCCAGAGTTTTCTCATGTGAACCTCTGATTTTTCTAATTATTTAAAGAAGACAGCCTAGCAGTGGTGTCCAACCCATGACCTGCGGCCTGCATGCCACCCAGGATGGCTGTGAATGCGGCCCAATACAAAATTATTAATTTACTTAAAACATTATGAGATTTTTTTCCATTAGTGTTTGCATATTTAATGTGTGGCCCAAGACAGCTCTTCTTCTTCCAGTGTGGCCCAGAGACGCCAAGAGGCTGGACACCCCTGGCCTATAGTGAACGCTAATCTATTGCCAGGACTGCTCTATAAAGTGTGTGAATCTGCATATTAAAGAAGAAGGCTCTCTGCCCAATCCACTTCACAGTCAAGGGCAGCAGCCAGGAGCAGCAGGCCGACCTTTCAGAAAGATGAGAAGAGGACCGACCAGAGAGGTCCTGGGTGCAGGAGGAGGTGGCCCTTAAATCCAGGGTGGGGGGGGCACTCCTCAGTAATGAGCAAATACCGGAAACCTTGAGTCCTGACTCTTAAAATCAAAGGTAATTCCTGAGTTACAAATTGGCCTCTTTATCTACGGCAGTTTTAAATTGCAGCTCTGTCCATAGAAAATACAGCGGGGGAGAGAGTTCGCCCTGCGGCAGGCATGCCATGCATTTCTTAAAGCAAGAGCAACGTGGTGACATAGGAACGATAGAAAGAGGGAAGTGGGGCTGTGAACACAGAACCGGCTGCGCATTAGCTGGGCTGCCGTGCCTGTGTGGACACCTTCCAAAACGTGATGACGGGTGCAAAATCCCTGTCACTGCTTCACTTCTGTCTGCCAGTTTCCTCCGATGTAGCACGTCGCAGTATTTTTTCCAGGTATCTTTCCAGAACTTTCTTACCTTCAGAGCAACTTCTAAGCATTGCAGTGTTCTGAAAAGGCTTCAATATTGGAAAGACTTTTGTCCCAAACTGTAATTATTTAGTGGATGATGACTGTAAAAGCAGGACTTTAGTGTTCAAACCATGCTTCACTGCTTGGCTTCATGAAATAAGGGTGAACTCAATCTGCTTTCCCGCCCATACGTGAGCAAAAAGTAACCCCAAATTATATCAAAACCAAGAGTCTTACAGAACCCAGAAACAGCACAGGCTTGCATGTTCGTTTTACCGTGTCACCTGAAAGTAAGGAAAATTGTCAGATTAAAACTCAGAATTTCTTTTTTTGAACCGAAATACGATGCTCCTATGCTACCACTTCAACTCCATTCATTTTGTTCTTTTTAAAAATTCTTTGTCCCAAATAGAAAAGACACAGTAAAAACAAACAAAGTTTAAAATATGAAATAACATCAAGCAAAGGACTACATGAAAGTTCCCTCCTCTCTCAGACCTGTTCACACAGCTGGAAGCACAGGGTAAAATCTGAATAAAGATTGGCAAGGTGGGGAATTCTCTTTCTCCACGGTGAGGCCGCTAAGATTCTTTGTCTTGCTGTTACACTTCTTAAACCTTGAACATCCCGATGCGGGCTCTTATTTTTCACGATTGCCCTTTGCACTGAATGTTATAAAGCCTTCTAAGGAAAAAATTCAAACTTTGTGTTGAAACTTTCACTTTAATGTCACTGTTATGTTGACCTCAAAGGACAATCTAAATTACTTTGCTTTCTTCATTTCATGTAAATATTATGCTCAACCTACATTCTCAATATATAGTCTGATAGTCTGATTTTGAGATGATATAATCTCAAAAAATTCAAGGAGAAAATGCCCCCCTCTAATATTAGAGAAATAAAAATACACATGAGAAAACCGAATTAGACAAGTATTTCAGAGCTAAGAGCAGACGCTAACTTCATGGCAGTTTGGGGTGCAGCACCCCAGTCTTCGGTCCTCCTTGCCTTCCGAGCACTTGAGTCATCAATGAACGCTGGGTAAGCTATTATGAAATCAATCCTGCCTGTGAAATAATGCCTATAAATGTTCTATAAAACTATGAATAGAAATATGCATGTATCTCGATAATTATTACTATGACTTCTACTCCTGCTATTAGAAGTTCTATCAATTGTCTAATAATTTACACATCAAAGAAGCTTTGATTTGATTTGTTTCTGTAAGACTACCAAATCTTACTCTGAACACAGTGTTTCCAGAGAGAAAGCCTCAGAGTATCAACATGATAGGAATGCACCCAACCTGAGGGTTTCCACCAGTGTCCAAGCAGTCCTGGTACCCACTACATCACGACAGCTGTGTAAGGCGTTATTATGAGTGAGCCTCAGAAGGAAGGTGTGGCCCCCTAGAAGCCTGACCTCCCCTTTCAAACAGGATCTATTTGATGAAGATAATCAATCCATGAAGATAGAAAACTCAGTCAACATGAGTTTATGCCACTAAGGGTTCAAGGACAAGACTCAGCCCCTGTCATCATTCATGTGCTGAATTCCCATAAATTGCCTTCAAATGCATTCTGAGGCAACAGTGATATCATTTGATAAAACTGCGATGCTTGTTCAATAATTTACCATCTATAGAGGCTGCTGCTCTTGATAAGATCAGGTGTTACTACTGAGGGCGCTAAGTAGAAGGCAGCATCGCATGTCCGTGACTGGTAAGAATATTAAATAAAATCAAGAGGTTTTTTTCCTATAATGCCAAAATTTTCTTAAATAGAAAGTTGGAAGGGCATGTTTTTTTATTCTATCTCTTCTCTTGAGCTGAATAATCATTACAACAACAACAAATGTGGATTTGGGAAAAAGTACATTTTTCACCAGCTGTTTCTTAACACAGACTTGGGCACAACCTGTGGGCTCCCAGGGTGGACGGGAGCTGTCTCTCAGCCACGATCCATTCAGCATGTAACAAGCATTCAGCACGCACTTAGAACTAATTCTGGAAATTTAAGGATAATCATAACACCCTAAGTCATCATATCTCTCATTCTATGCCTACTGCACTTTGAACAGATATAACTTACTGCCTTTTTAGTATTTAATAGTTCAGCATTTCTTTTTGAATTTTGTATAATAGAAAATATACCACCTATAAATGTATTCAACTCTAACAAATCACACCCATTCACCCTTAGATACTCCCAAACTTTTCACACTTGCACATACAAAAATGCAGCGATTTTCAACCAGTGTGCCACAAGAATTTATAAAACATGCAATACCTGACTATTTAGTCAGAGGCACTGACCTCTTTTCCCTTAGATCATCAAATAAAAAAATAACAACAGCCAACACAACAATAACTGTCTAGTGTAAATGAATCAAAATTATACCTATTTTTTGTCAGGCCAGCAAAAAATGTAGTATTTTTTTGGTGTGCCCCAGAATTTTAGTATTTAGTTTACGTGTGCCATGAGATGAAAACGGTTGAAAATCACTGCTCCATTGGAGCATCTATCTGCCCATTCTCAGCTAGTTACTTTTCATTCTGCCCTACAAACACACATACCCCCCCAGCACAAACACACCACGTACATACACAATTTAGGATATCGGGAAAAGCAACATTTTTTTAAATGTGAAAAACTGGCAGCGTTGTTAATACCAAAACCACTTTCCCAGGCCTTTTAGAGTTGCCCCAGGCCCACTCTGACAGAGACTTAATCTTAGTAACAAAACAAAGTTGCTGCTCAATGATTCCATTGTAAAACTGGAGGGAAGGACAGACAGCCAACAGCAGACACCAGGTCACAGCGTGGCTCAGAAGGATTGCTCATGATGACCTGCCTGACAGTCCCATATGAGCTTGTGGATTCCGGAGAGAGACACAATCTTCATTTCACCAGCCTGCCTATTCATCAGGTTCCTTGGAAAGATGGGAATTTTAATTCTAGATGTACAGATCCTATATCAATATTTGAAGTTTCCCGAAAACTAAAGTATATATTTATATGCAGTTATATGCATCTATAATAAATAAATACCATACAATTTTGTCCAATTTTATATACATTATTAAAGTGAATAACTAGAAGCAATAATTTTAACATATTTATTGAGATTTAACCAATTATGAAAAGTAATATTTTAGTGGATTTTTTCTACAGTGCTTAATTAAATCAAATCATTTTTGTTAAATATTTAAATTAATTCTCTTTATGTATATTGCAAAAACTTGTTCTGTTGAGCTTAACTGCATTTATTTCAACAATTTCTTCAAATGATCCAAACAGGAATTGTTATATTTAGCTCCCTTGTGAGTTGTGAAGCTGTTTGCACTCTCCGGCCCTACATGTAACACCAGAGTATGCTCTTCTCCTTGACAACCAATCACACATTCCGTAGTAACTTACATGCAGCCCTTTGATTAAAGGAAACAACATTTAACGCTTTTTATTATATCGTATTCTCTACAACAATTTACCTTTAGATTCCCTAAATTCTGTTATTTATTTATCAAGTAAAATTTTCTTCTTTTGTTCATTCCTGTGGTTTTAAAATATGTGCATTTTATTCTGTCATTTCAAGATTTCTCTAACAGAAATGAAAATAATCCTCCTCCTCTTCAAGAACTTTGGATTTGTTAATGTAAGCATTCCAGGTTTCTTCTAACACAGCCCTCTAACCAGTGCTTCCAGGCCTCTGTTCCTCCTGCACACAAGCCTCTGCTTCTTCCAGCGTCAGCCCATGGACGCAAGAGCAACACCTGAGAGCAGGCTTCTCAGACTGGAACCCGGGTTTGACAAACAGGCTTTGGGAGTCATAGCGGATAAGAATGTGAGCTACAGGTAGCAATGACGCCTATCGCAAAGGTCTAACCCCACTGTTCACATTCTGTCCTGCTGATTTCCAGGAATTCGTGAACATGTGAGCAAGAGCAAAATCCATCCCTGGATTTCTCACACATTTCTAATGGCACAGGAGACACCATGCTTCCCAGTGACGCTGGGAGTTCCAGGTTCCAAGTGATGGCATATTTTTTATTTGGTATTTAAATTACATCCATTTTGGTAAGTGATTCTAAATGGATATCACTGCAGTCCACGCCAGAGGAGTGTGGTCTCAAACGCTTAGTTAATGAATGATAAAATCATCATACATTTATGGCAAGTGTTACAAAAGTCAGAAGTCAGCAGAAAATGATGAAGCAATCTCAGAAAATGTTAGAACAACAAAGACAACTAAGAGATCTTTTGAAACCATGTGTTCATTTCACATAAGAGAAAACCCACATTCAGGAAAGAAAATGAGAGCCCAGAGTTAAAGAGCTAGTTAGTGATGGAACCAAAGATAAACACCAAGTCTTTTCATTTTCATTTTGATGTTTTCAATCTCGTATTAGTGAATTTTAAGGAAAATAAACATATCATTTAAACTTTTATGATTTCCAATTTCCTCTACTACATATCTGAAGCTACACAAATTAAAGGTTTCTTCTCTAGATCATTATTTTATCAACCACATTTTTCTTCTTTACAATCACAAATTCTAAGTAATTTTTAAATTACTGTAAATCTTGAGGTCCAAGTTCATTATTATGAAAAGTTTCCTAATAGATTGATTACTAAAATTTATGACCGTGATCAATTTAAAAGTTTTAACTCTCCCCTGTCCCTTCAGGGTCTCTTTTAATATTAAAAAATAGCCTACATACAGAAATGTACTTTGTTTAGGATTTAGTTGTTGTTAAAGATTAGTAAATTCAATCATGGGACATCCTCCAGCTTCCCTGTCCTGGAACCGCTCATGTGTCTTCACCCCGAAGACAAGAACAGAAGGGCAGCCTTGGGTCTCCAGTTAGTTTCATGGCCATCCATCTAGCATCCAGACACAAATGAATTTGCAGACCTCAGTGGACCTCTTTGGGAAATGCAGGCAACGGCTGACCTTTGGTTGGCGCTTTAAAAGACAACCTGAGTACATGGTGCTCTTTTGTACCTGCCTGACTTCATAAGGGAACAAGCACTCCCCACGGCTTGCAGGTATTAGCTGTTACTTTTGAAAAGAGCAGAGCCTCTTGAAAATGCACACCTGCCTGTAATATCTGTGTGGTAAAATAAAATGAATAATAAATGAAGTATCACAAATGTGTTTGCCTTTTCCTCTCATATAAATTATGTTGGGACTACAAAAGTCCCATAATGAATTTAAATACTGAACATCATTGTTAAAAAGAAAGAACAGATGGATGCTATAGAGGACTACTTCTAGAAATTGCAGGGCTTATTTCAGGCCAGTATATGTAATGATTTCTTGAGAGAATGAATGAGTGAATGAATGGATTCTATGACTACACCAAGACAAAGGCACTGGATACCCAATTCTTCCCAACTCGTTTGCAAATCTAACTCCTATTTCTCATTACAGTTGGTTGGAATCCAACCAATATCTGGATTCCAGAAGCAGAAGATCAAAACCGGTGACTAAATCTCAAAGGGTCACGGAAGAGTTGCCTTAGTGTGGAAGCAGAAACTAAGTAATTTACACAACAAGGAGAAGCACACACTGTTCTGATTCACACACTGACATTGTTCAGATTATGCTGTTCTGAGCCCTTACTGGGAAACCAAGTACACCAGGTCATGTGGCAGGCGCTTTCATTTATATCTCATTTCCTCAACGAGGCTCTGAAATAAGTATTCTTCTTTCTCCTCCAGATGGAGAGATTAATGCACAAGAGATGGGGGAGCTTTCCCCAAAGTCATTCAGTTAGGAACTGGCTGAATTAAGATCTAATCCCAAGTACCCAGATATTTTAATCACCATGCTTGCCACCTTTCAAAATAGTCATGGGGAGTCAGTAAGCTAGTTTCGATCCCACTCTGTGTGAGAGACATTGCACATTTAGGTATTTTCAATGAACTAGGTACAACACTGTTCCTTTGACTTTGGTCAAAAGTATGTCAACTCAAAGTGGTAACACTGACTGATTACATACTGTGATTAGAAGTCTCTAGACATCTAGGGACAAAAGGAAAATGAGACTTATTCATCTTGTCTCATAGCTAGTTGGGAGGAAAGTTAAAACAAGAAAACCTGGTTGGTTTCTTTCTAATATGTCCCTGAACTTCTACCTACTTTCCTTAATATAACAGTACATCAGAATTTCCTTCACACAGTCTTTTATATTTCTCACTGCGCTTTCTGACCTTAGCACATTTAAAATATCTGGAGCTAATGCTTTAAAGACTTGCAAAGTTTTAAAGTGGCTTCTATGATCAAAAAATATGAAGCAAGGCAAAATCCACTTTTCATCCAGTCCATGCACCCTTTGGTAACATATTCTGTTCCTTCCTTCTAAGATGAAGGTACAATGGTGTATAAAAACCTGATAAGGTTTCATTGCAAAATTCAGTCACATGGTAGGTCAATATGAAAAAAAATAATAATGTTCACATAAAGCCCACCTGGCTCAAAATTTTTATTGAAGACATGAAAGTAAGCAAGGGCTGGGGTATCAATGAGAGAGCCAGAGGCATGCAGCACGCTCATAATCTTTCATTTCTGCCCTGAGAGGCTGGGCACGTTGAAGCCCAGAAAGAGAATATGATCAAACAGCCCGGCTTGTATGTGACTAAATTGATAAAAACTGTGACAACCTAAACCTAAATTATAAAGCACATTTACAAAGTCCTATCAAACTGAATTGCTATCTTTTGGTGCTTGAAACAGAAATTCTGAACACTGAATAATGCACCAATAAATGTGTGATGAAGAAAGGAAGTTATTGTTCTGCCAATCCAAACTCTGCATTTTGAGATACTTTCTGTCACATCTCTAAGATCCACGAGAAGATGAGACTGGCCACCAACTATGAGAGACTTGTGAGAGTCAGCAAAGGCACCGTGTTACTCACAGAAGAACGCTTATGCATTTGGAAAGCTGGTAAGTTCTTTAAAAATGTGGCCAAGACGGCAGTATGTGGCCTGAGCTTAGTTGTTTGTACTAGTGAATTGTCACAACAGTCCACAAGTTATTCACTAATCGTAACTGGTGAAACAAAAGATGTTAGACGGGGAAAGATTTGACATGCAAGCCATTTAGTTAATTTTAAACTGTCATCTGATAGATTAAAAAGCCAGAGACATAAACTGAAAGCTGAATGGCCAGCGTGTATGACAATTTTAAGTGTAAATGCTTAACATGAGAAAAATTATACAGAAGAAAAAGCATCTGATAGGTCAGGTTTCAAGAAGTTGAAAATTCTATCACATATGGGGAAGGACAAAAGAAAGGAAGAACATAATCTAATTTCACAAACTTAAAATTTTACGTCTGGTATTGTTTAAAGAAGACTGGACATGCTGGAAATACACGCACGGTAACAGTCTTAAATTGTAGGTGCCGGACAGAAAATTGCCTCAGGTTCATGGTGAAATAGGGAGCCTGCAACAGGATGTAAGCCAGAGATATAGTCACTAAGCAATATTTAGTTCAACTGACAGATTTTTCAAGACAAGGCTTCCTCAGTGAAGAAAGCACTGTGCAGATGGGCATTCTGGCACAAGCCCCTTCTCTCATTCGAGATGGATAATAACTACGAATAATGGGGAGCTAGAGTGGGGAGGGATGGGTTCAGCAAATTAAGGGCTGTGAGCCAACTCTGACCCACCACCTGTTTTTGTAAATAAAGTTTTACGGGGGCACAAACATGCCCATTTTGTTGATGTTGGTGTCATTGACTGCAGCTTCTTGCTCACTACAAGGTCACTACCAGGTCATAGCTGAGTAGTACTTGCAGCAAAGGCCATCTGGCCTACACAGCCCAAACTAGTTCCCATCTCCCTCTTTACAGAAAACGTATGCTGACCCCTGAACTGTAGGATAAATACTGTGCTGAATGCTTTTGAAAAGGGAGGTGTAAAATCAGAACAAAATCAAAAGAGAGACATGGATAATAAAGCATCTCTAAATGTGCAGATCAAGGCACATGTTATTTATGTCATGCCGTCCTGTGAGAGATGGCACAGCCTTCGTGAGTCCCAACGATGTAAACCCAGTCACACTTCAACAAGAACGACATATTCTAACCAGACTCTGCCTTGAAGACCAAGGGTAATTAAACGCTCCTCGAGAAAGCGAGGGGACTGCTCAGGCTTTACCCTGGACAGCTGTCACCTGGGGCGTTGCAGACAGGAGAGCACTGCTCTTCCCTGCTCTGAGAGTGATGTGTGGCCGCTACTCTTGGAAGGTAATTTTACTCCGTTTTAGAAAAGCAGAACATCTTCCAACACTAACCTGGAAGGTTGTTTAAAAATTTGTAAAAATTGAGTTAAGTCCCAAATGTACAAAACTATACTTGAGAAAAGGTAAATTTACAAAGACATAAACAATATGAACAAAGTAAAAACTTTTTCCCCATTAATTTGAAATGTTTAAATTATGACACATTTTACTTCTCTTATGTCATCTTAGAATATGGGGTTCTTTCTATTCTTTACCTAAAATGAAGAAGATACCATGAGAGAAGGTTATTAAAAATTGTATCTGATTTGAAGAAGTAATCATTTACATACATAAATATGTGTGTGTACATATATATGGCACACAGGAAGATAAGAAAAAAGGGAAAATCTTCAAATCTTGATTAGTCAAGATAAATAGAAAATTTTTTCT
This sequence comes from Desmodus rotundus, assembly GCF_022682495.2. Classification (NCBI taxonomy): domain Eukaryota; kingdom Metazoa; phylum Chordata; class Mammalia; order Chiroptera; family Phyllostomidae; genus Desmodus; species Desmodus rotundus. The sequence continues at coordinate 4,390,687 of NC_071396.1, read as the reverse complement.
GATTTATCACATGCGAAATAGTTAAATATGTTAAATAAACCGCAATTTACATATAGCATCTACTAAATGTTTAAACAACCCCAACAATTTAATTACACTTATAGATGTGACTTTTAGATTATGTAGGTTAGGTCAAAGCAATTACAGCAAGGTTGCAGGGTACAAGGTTAATATACCAAAGTCCAATTGCTTTCCTACAGAACAGCAATGAAAAAGTCAAATTTGAATATACATGAGCATCAAAAAATTTAAATACCTGAGCATACACCTAACGAAATATGTATGAGGTCTCTATGAGGAAAACTACAATAATTTACAGAATAGTAAAAGAGCATGAATATACCTTACACACAATCCCTCTCACATCTGGAAAGATGTAACCCAAAATGTTAACAGTTGCTATTCATGGAAATAAAAGTGAGGAACAAGTGACACGTTTCCTGGTTGTTTCATGCTTGTCAGTGGTGTTAGATATATAGATATAGATATACGCTATTTAGTCACACACGCGATTTCTGTAATTTAAAAACAAACTAAAGTTACTGCAAGAAAGGCCTGGAATCACATATTGCTGCTGAGAGGAAAAACGAGGGGGCCGTTTACTAGTTTTCAATGTGCCCTGACCTTTAAGAACTAGTCATAACCTTCAACAATTTATGTTATCTAATCGTCAGGCAGAACATTGGGGGCTGGAAAGATGGGTGACCTTTAACTCTCGGTAGCCCTCGCTGGAAGTGTACCTCCCTGGAGAAGCAGCTTTGCCCACGATCACACCCTGTTCAGGAACAGCTCTCTTTCACTCAATAACTATTAAGGATGGAGAATAAAGTCGTGGCCCCTCTGACCCAATGCAGACAGCAATCAGGGACCAAGCTGGCCTCCAAGGTCCGGATGGAGTCACGCAATGATGAGTTGAAACCCCCCTTCAATCTGGGCCTCATCTTGCTCCCCCCCCCCCCCCGTTGCATAACCTGCTCCTGAGGGCATTCCCTAGTAAAGTCCCCACCTCATAACTTCCACCTCCTGGTCCCTGTCCCGGCAAACGGAACCAGCAGCACTGGCCCAGGCATGATTATGGGATGGAAATTGGGGAATAGGAGACAGCTAGAGTGCCCAAGCTTTTCAAATTGGAAGGAAAAGCACAAAACAACAATAACACAAAGTGAGGGAGGTTAGAGTTAACAGTTCAAAGAAATGACTCAAATTGAGCTGAGAAAATTAGCTTAGAGGGAAAGGCCAGTGTTAGATCCTGTAGGGCCGTGTAAGCCAGAATACAAAGCTTTGATTTTTGAGTGTGATGGAAAACTGTTTATATTGTACTTGTCAATTAGAAATTTAAATAAAAACCAAAGTCAAGATGAAAATAATGCAAATAAGTCTTCAGCCAAATAGAGACTAAGAAACACCAGAGAGGAAAAACATGGACACTATTCTTACCAAAGCAATGGACAATCAAAAGGATGTTTTAAGTTATTTATTACCAATTTTCATCTGTGATTTAGTTTTAATGACAGTGTAACTGAGGCAATGATTCTGATATGCTTGTACTTGAAAAACTCTTCCTGATGTCTCCACACACTTTTAAAGGCAGCTCTTTTGAATGGGCCCATCCTCTGCAAATACCACCAGGAGACCGCTGACCCATCAAACATGGCACCCTTACAGGGAATAGTACTTAAATGAACTTGAATGTACAGTGTTCAGTTCTCTCAAGCCGTGCAGTGCATGCCTGCAAGGACTAAGACTTTTCTCACCGTGCACAGACGAAGAAAGCGGTGGGGTGGCAGACTCAGGCAGCTCCATGCACAATGGGGTCCACTCAGGGGCTGAGGGATCTAACCAGAAAGATGTGTCCGGAGTGGGATTTGACAAATTTCATAAATCCCCTTTTCCATTTCTTTCTACTTACAGACAGTTTGAATAGCTTGCTTCTACCTTATAAGACAAGAGAGCATTGAGCCTTTAACCTCAACAGAAAGAAGCACATTACCCTTGTGTGCAGGAGGCTTCCTGCCGGGGCCCCCAGCAACTTAACACCCTTCCCCAGGTGCAGAGATGAAAGCTCTCAGCAAATTTCATCAGGAAGAGTCAAACATTAGATTCCTGGGACTTTGAGACAGAATTATATTAAGATTTCAATAAAGTCTCTACATGCACAACTTATATTAAGATTTCAGTCATCTAAGTGATGCAAAAATGTAATTCACATGGAGACTAATTACATTCAACCCTTGGACCTAATGAACCACAGAATCTACAAAAACATGGACGGAAAACACTTTGCATTATTTATCCATCAACTCCGTTTCAGAGGTTTGAAAAAAATAAATGAAGTGTAGACACAACTGGTCTAACTTCAGGAATGATGAAGGGGGAAACTAACCTATGGGTAGGATTTTTTATTGATAAGATGCTTTCATGGACATTTCCTTGCTGTCATAACAACCCTTTGAACCAATGAAAGGAAAGTATTACTCCCATTTTATCAATGATAAAACAAGCTCCGAGACATCAAGCAGCTCAACCAATAGCATAGTCAGTAAATGCCAAAGAGGGATAAAACCCACTTCCTCCCATTTTACGGGCCACGATGCCTTCTTAGCAACCCACTCGGGTACTATTACCATGTAGGTCACTTCCTCCATCCACAGCATCCCAGGTACTTAGAATACTGTCTCTCAGGCTGACAGCAAAAGGGACCTGCCAGGCATCATCAGGAAAAGTCAGACATCAAACACTTCTACCTACAGTACCATGGACACCTTCAAAAAGAGCACATTGTCACTATGTTATGTCATTTCAGCCCCTTTGGTAACTGATAATTTATTCTCTCAACATCTCTTCTTTAATATAGGGAACTTTTTAAAGACAGGACACACGTAATTATCTGTGAAAATGTAGCATATGGGCTGAAATGTGTATCGCTGAGTGGCAACAGGGATTAACTGTGAATGGGCACAGGGGACTTCTGGGAGGAGTGGAAATGGTTTAAAACTGATTTTGATGAAGGTTGCACACTATAAATTTACTAAAATCAACACATTGCACACTTAAAATGTGAATTTCATGGGTATAAATCAAACCTCAATAAAGCTGTTAAAAAAGACAGTACGAAAGAATGGGGCAAATGTATCTGACTTAAATATGAATAAACATGAATCTAGTCATATAAGTGAGATAATATTGGATTTGGAGGAGAGTGGAACAGAACGTCACCAAGGACCTGAATTTAGGGCCTGAGGCCTTGAGACCAAAAGGAGCACACAGAGGGGTTGGAAGAATGAACAGCATGGAGCATTCCTCAGCCCTGTCCCCAGGACAGGGCACCACGGCCAAATGACCGCCAAGCGCCATCGCCATGGAGCCGCCACTTTAGAAGCTTGTTTTGTTCGCAAGGCATTGGAATTGCTCTCGAGCGCTCTGGCTCTGTTCTGTTAGTTCTACACACTCATTTGCTCAGTACCTATCTGTTGAGCCACTACGGTACACCCCACATGCTAGCCATTCAATCCTCCCATACGATCGCACAAGGCAGGTTCTCACTGTGACTTCAGCGTCACATGAGTCCCCCTCAGCTGGACCAGCTTATGGGGACAAACAGTCTTGGGAACGACAACTCAAGTTCTCCTGGCATGCACTGACACCCACCCCAGATGCTTGCAGAGGTCTACGCTTTCAAAATGTACCCGAGAATCTTGCAGACTCTGCTCCAGCAGCTGAGGTGCTGCCCTGGCTCCTCTCTCGGGGCAGCAGGGTCTCCACCGGCCATCCCAAAGCCAGAAAAAAGTGTGCCACCATTGCTGGTGAAGGGTGCAATGCCTCCCGTTGTCTTTGCATAAAGAATCCCGAGGCAATGTTCCTTGTCCATCCCTACTTTAAAATATTTCCGTTAAACAAGGGGTTCCATTTTGTTTCTTCTTTTTGGAATCCATGGCACAAGCCACTGGCCTGAATGAATGCATGTGCCAGCCAGCCCTCTGAATGAGGGACTGCAGGTTCCCTAAGAAGACCACGGCCCCGTGGCTGAGTGCAACCCACCGCGCTGGCTTGGTCTCTGCTCACAGTGCGTTGTCTCCCAGGAACTCTAACGGCTCCCCGCTCCCCCATCACTTCTCCCAGCACGCTCACAGACCCTGAGTCCCAGTGTGGCTGAGTCCCTGGGTTAAGCGCTCTGCTGTGAGCCCATCATCTGTCCAAAGACCAGCTTCCAATAGGGCATAATCCCTTCTGAACTACAGTTGTTTTTTCTTACATTCACCCTATTGAATATTTCACTATAAGAACTTTCCTAACTGCACAGAAAATTGGTGATGTGGTATCAATCCACATGCATATGTAATCCTACAGTGCCAGCTTTGGAATTATAAATAAACCAGTCCACAAATGTTTACTCAATTCTCAACATTCCTAATTTTTTAACCAATCCTGTCTAACGACTCAAACATGAAGTCAGTGTTTTTCAAATTACACATCAAAAAATTGACTAAATTAAAAGTCAAGCAGGAATGATAAAACCAAATATATGTCTTTGCAATATAGCAAAACAGTTCACCTTTGAAGTAAAATTTATGCTTTTTTTCCTTTTTCATCTTTTCTCTGGCTGTTAAGAGAAATCTGCAGAGATGAAGTAGCTCATTTGTTGGTGAGTGCAGTAAACAACAGCAGTATTTATAAAGTTTTTCATATAAGCTCTGAAAAAACTGAGCACGTGCCACATTTATACATCCAATTATGGTGCACACAATTCACAGTTGTTACCAGCCTAGATTGGGAAGACTGTTAAATTATATTCTGGATCCTATTTTTACGCCTGAAGAATCAGCTTGCACTAGGCCACGGACCTTAGTATTGAACACATTTGTAAGGGCAGAACATTTATAATTTGATAATATTGACTGAAACTTTGGCCTGACTTGGTCTGTATTTGTCTGGCAGTTGAAATCACTCCACTTTCCTGTACTTCTTTTAAAAAAATAACTTACAATATATTATTTTTAAAAGACCTGATAACATCTCCCAAAATGATACAGGAGATTTTTACTTTCAATAGTAACATATTTAAAATAGAGACACAAATAAGCCAGATCGTCCCAGGTCCTGAAATGACTGCTAATGGAGAAATCCCATGGTGTGGGAGAGTTGCTGTCCCAGGTGCTGAACTCAGGCTGCTCACGAAATTGGGCGCCCATTGCTAACCCTCCAAATGCAAAAATAACCACAAGTGTCCACTACAATGACACAGCACCCTTCACAATAATGGCAAAAAAGGTTTTGGTCACTTAGTACAGATTGCATTGATCAAAGATGACAGCGATGATGTCTTCAATGTGTGGGTGTCCCTGCCCTTGCCCAGGTGGGGGTCTAACTCCCCTCTCCTTGGGATCTGGGTTGGACTCAGTGACCAGTTTGTAACCAAAATAACATGAAGAAAGTGACTTTTGAGTGACATCTGAGGCGAGGTCAGAGAAGCTTTGCATCTCCCACCCAGTTCTCTGGGAACACTCGCTTCCCAGACACCCCCTCTTAGGGTACCTCTCCTTGGAGTCCAATCACCACACCATGAGAAGCACAGGACACACAGAGAGGCTCCGTGTGGACAGGTGCAGGGGAGTCTGCACCTCAAGTCATCACGATCAGCGGGGTCCATGAAGAGGCCTCCACAGGAGTCTGGCCCCAGCACGGATGCACCCCAAGCCATGCAGGTCTTCCAAGCCGAAGCCCCAGAATTCAGTGCTCTCCACCTGAATCTGGGAGCCTAATAAAAGGGTGCTCACTCCGTGCCACTAAGTTTTAGGGGTGGTGCACTAAGCAGCAGCAAATGACGGAAACCATTATAGTAAGTGCTTTTGCTGCCTTATCTCATCTGGTCTTCGACAGGTACCCATGACGAACTGGGCACTACCATTCTCTACATGCTGCAGTGGCTGTTGAGCCTTGGAGTGGTCATCGCAGCTGGCAAAGGGCAGAAACACAATTCAAACATGGTTTTCAGGGACACAACCAGACACTGTAAGGATGGCGTCACAATGCTTACTGTGGGGAAACCTCTGCTGGGCACTGAGTAAATATGGAACAACTAGAGCAAAGAACCACTGTCTTTGAGGCTTCTGTGAGCAAAAGAAGAAGTCAAGACACGCACTTGTGGAAATAGCTCAAAATCTTTCATTCAACCAGCTGGCCAGTGGTGCATTCATTCATTAATCAAGGATTCAAAGGTGGCCACTGGGTGCCTAACATTGTATTAGTCGGGACGCCAGCTGATGGTACAGGCCGAGAGAACAATGAGTAATGAAAGGAAAGAGAGGACACCTTTGTAGATCACCATTTGTAGTCTATTCCAGGTGCAATAGCTAAAATATCTTGATAGTAAAAGAAAAACAGTACGATTGAAGGTTTGTCACAATAGTTTATCAGAGTGACACATGACTCATGCACAGAAAAACAGACTCTAAAAGCAAATGTAAAGCAGGGAAGAAATTACTAAAATAGGCATGTGAGTTCCTCAGTGGGAGGGGGCAGGGCGGGGGTTCAGGAAGGAGAGAACACGCACACGATGATTTCTGGGAAGCATGACTTGAAATGGGTGGGAGACGCACAGCACTCAAAGGCATTCATGTTTAGTGGGGTGGTTTACAGGCTTGATTTAAGATCCTGCTATTTTTTAAAATTTATGTGCAAAATTTACATAGATTCTGAGGAATAAAAAGGGGGTTTGTCCATAGTGCTGGGATAAACAAGGATGGCTCCATAAGAGATGGAAAATGTTTATACCTCTTGTAGATTTTTTTATATCAAATAGCTCATATTGACTTTTTGAAAATGTGAGAAAAATCTTTCAAAAAAATCAAGGTTAGAGCCCTAGAACGTGGACTCTATGATGCCTCTTGGTTTCCCCCGGAGCGACTTTCGTGTTGGCTCCGAAAATATTATCATCACTTATCTTCAATCTCATAGTTAATATCAAGTCACTAGAGATCGTAAGTAGTAGAAATAGAGGAGAGTGTGTGTGCATGTGTTTCTTCAGTGTATTTAGTAGCAGAAATGAGATCGTGGTCAACTCCATTTGCCACCTTTAAAATGGAAATTAGAACACTTTGTTGTGACATTGCCATTGAAAGCAGTATTCTAATTTTTTGAAATGCAAACCTAATTGTTTTAAACACTGTTCTTCAAAGAACTCCACATATCTGCTGAGCTTTTCAGCTGAGCTTTTGGCTCTTAATAATCAAGCCTTACTAGCTCAGGATTTTCACTTTGCTGCACTGTTTGACAATAAGCAGAAGGGTTTTTATGTTTTGTTTCATTTTTTATTTTTATTCAGTTACAACTGTCTGCATTTTCTCCCCATCCCTCCACCCCACCCCAGCCAGTCCCACCTCCCTCCCCCACCTCTACCCTCCCCCTTGATTTTTGTCCTTGTGTCCTTTATAGTAGCTCCTATAGGCCCCTCTCCCCACTATCCTCTCCCCACTCCCTTCTGGCTATTGTTATGATGTTCTTAATTTCAATGTCTCTGGTTATATTTTGTTTGCTTTTTTCTTTTGTTGATTATGTTCCAGTTAAAAGTGAGATCATATGGTATTTCTCCCTCACCGCCCGGCTTATTTCACTTAGCATAATGCTCTCCAGTACAATTTACAATAGCCAAGTACTGGAAGCAACCTAAGTGCCCATCAGCAAATGAGTGGATCAAAAAATTATGATACATTTACACAATGGAATTCTATGCAGCAGAGAGAAAGAAGGAGCTTATACCCTTTGCAATGGCATGGATGGAACTGGAGGGCATTAAGCAGAAGGTTTTAAAGAGCAGGACTTTAAAAATTGGAAACCTACCCTCTGGCTGAAGAAGGAGTGCCAGCCAACCAGCCAGCACAGGGAGGGGCCAGCGTCGAGTCCAGCTTGAACGGGCCTGGTTTACAGTGGCAGAGACAGGGGTGAAGAGACAGCCACACAGTACACATGGCTGCGCACAGCGGCCAAGATGAGAGTTCTCTCCCTAATCGCCCCGACTACTGAGATCACTTCCTTCCAGCCCACACCCCAAGAGTCACTAACCATTAGTGACAACGTTCACATGAATAATGTTAGTGAACCAATGACAAGTTCATTAACCTGTGATCACTGCTGTTGACTAAATGTGACTGACGGCAGCATTAGCCAGAAGAGTGACATTTTGGACTACAATTTAAAGTATCTTCTCTGTTCTGTACATTTTTTCCATAGCATTCTCTCAGTATGGAAGGCCTGACCTTCATTCCCAGGAATTTCTTATGTCCCTATTAAAGGCCTGGCTCTAAGAGTCAAAACCAAGTAAGACACAGTTCTCTTCTCAAAGGACTCACAATTACACAAAATATGGCAGGTAGGAAAGCAGACAAATGGGCTTAAAGGGCATAGGTACTGATATAAAGTTGTACAGGCATACCTCAGCAATACTGTGGGTTCCACGCCAGACCAGTGTGATAAAGGGAGTCACACTCTCTTTGCTGGTGGAGGGTCTTGCCTTTCCTCTGTAGAAAATGCAACACCTGTGAAGTACAACAAAACAAAGCATGGCTACATAAAGAAACAATAGGTCAAAACAACAAAGCAAGTCATGGGTTTTCCCTAGAAGACATATCGGGAAGGGCTTCACCATGAAAGAGGTTTCTGTGTGGCATCTGGAAAGAAATGTGAGACTGGAAGCCTTTCAGAAAGAGTGTGGAGCACCAGACAGCCCAGCCTATTTCCTGGGAGAGAAGGTTCTGCCTGGATGGATGGATGGAAGGAAGGATGGATGATGGATGGATGATGGATGGATACATGATAGATGGATGGATGGATGATGGAAGGATGGATGATGGATGGATGGATGGATGGTGGCTGGATGGGTGATGGATGGATGGATGATGGAAGGATGGATGGTGCATGGATGATGGATGGATACATGATAGATGGATGGATGGGTGATGGAAGGATGGATGATGGATGGATACATGATGGATGGATGGATGGATGATGGAAGGATGGATGATGAATGGATGGATGGATGGGTGGGATAAAATAGGCACATACATTATATAATATATATATAAAATAGGTATTTACGAGTCTATACAATACACAAATTCATGACATAAATGCTTATGTGTATAGGTACACATATGTGTTTTACATGCTTAGAGCAAGGCGGCCACCTTCACCACCCAATGAGCACAGTGGACATGCTATTACATCCACCTCTCCAACCATCCTCACAATGGATCCACAGCTTTGTTTTTTAAACGTTTACTCAGTTTTAACTCTTACATTTAAGAGCAGAAACAGTACCCAGACAACATTTAAAATTTAAAACTTTACCATGTCTTTGTTAAGTCACTTATGTATAAACCTAAAAATAGGTTTTAAAAGAACACACGTCCTAGTTTTTGTCACAGGTAGAGCTTACTTTAAGTGCTCTGGCACCACCTTGTGGTTTATTTCCATATGACATCCTCCTGACAGATTGGTCATTTTTTTGTTGTTGCAGAAAATGTTAAAAACACTATACTAATGCATCTGTTCAAAACTATTAATTAAGTATCATGTTGAGCTCAGAAGTATTTTTAGTCATTAAGTTCGCAAGAACAGTAATAAGCGGTCATTTTGTCAAGGAGCGTAATTTCTGGCCTTTGTAAATCGCTGTCAGAGACCTTTAATAGACGTAAAACCAGGTCTGTGTCTTTATCATCACTCATGTCAGACCAAAAAAACCTCGTGTTCATGAGCAGCCAACATGGATTCAAGTTTGTTACAGCAAAGGCACGTTAAGTAATCACAGTTCAGGAGGAATCAAAGCAATTCTGGGAAAACACTTCGTGGGACTGGATCGCCATCTTGACTGAGGACATCAGTGTGTGTTGGCCGCCTCCTCATTCAACTTTCACGCAACGAAGAACCGAAGCCGGTACTGATTATTCTCAGGTCTGCAGAACACCCTCCCCCGTGTTTGATGAGGGGGGTCATGGACAGTTCAGAGGCAGAAAGAGCCAGCGGTTTTACTGGGTCAGTGACAGGATCGAAGGTAGAGCTCAGTGTACTCGGGGCTCCCTTTCCCAGCACCCTCACCCATCTCTTCCTCTCTGGCCACATGGTCCTTAACCACCACTCCAAACTGGACCCTGCCCCTCAGTCTGGGCTGGGCCTTGCTGGCTGGCGGCTGGGGAAGCCCACACCCACTGCAGTCGTCCATTCGGATTGCAGCTCCTGTCTGCGTAGCAGTTTACATCAGTGTTTTCACGGAACCTCTTTTTTTTAATCCACATTTTTTAAAATTTATTTTTAGAGAGAGGGGAAGAAACAGAGAAAGAGAGGGCGAGAAACATCAATGTGAGGGAGAAACATTGATCAGTTGCCTCTCGCATGCACCCCAACTGGGGACTGAACCTGCAACCCAGGCATGTGCCCCAACCCGGAATCGAACCGGCAATCCTTCGCCTTGTGGGATGATACCCAACCGACAAAGCCACAGCGGTCAGGACTGGAGCCTCTTTTGACGTTTGGGAACAAGCCACTGCTCACTGTCAGCAGTGTCCTACACGTGGCAGCACATTTAGTGTCCCGCTGTCCTCCCCAGCCGTTGTCACCAGACACAACCCTTCCATGCATTTCCAGATGCTCCCTACAGGGTTGGAGCCTCATCAATGGGAACTGAGGGAGACACAAGAGAAACGCTCATCCATTTATTCAGTTTACTACGTGTGCGTGTTCACAAATCAAATAACATACAAGGGGAACTGACTATCTAATCGGAGAGACAAACTAAACGTAAAAGCACAGTCCAGCTTGTGGTGTGGTACAAATATAGACACTCGCGGTGTTCGTAGAAAATAGAGAAGAAGAAAAGGGGCTGAGAGAATGGAGAACGCTGTAAACAACATGGGGGCGATGATCTCTGCTTTGAAGGAGCCAGAGTCACCCAGGCACAGTGGAAGGACGTTCCAGCCGGTGGAAACCATGTGGGGATCTTGAAGGCAGAAAGAGCGAGGACAAGTGAGGGGGGATTCCATGCGACTGGTGAGGGACTGAGACTGGAGACCGGAGGGAAAGTAGTGGGAAAGGGGCAAGGAGAGTGGGAGGCGGGTTGCGAAGGTGAATTCTGAGTCACCTCTAGAGTACAGAGGATTCTCCGCTCCTCTGACCCTACAGCCCTTTGGGAGCTCAGTCACCGTCACACCACTGACCTTGACTTCCACTCAAGTGACTCTCACAGTCTGCTGTCACTTGTGAGCCCTCTGCTGACATCACATTACATTTCCCTCTCCTCCTCCTTTCTCTCCAGGGTCTGCCCTGACCTAACACTTGAAAGGTCTACAACAAACTCATCTTTCCTTCCGAACAAGGTACTGTCTCCTCTGTCACTACTCTCATCTCAAAGTCACTTCCACGTTTTTCTTTCCTGCAGATTTCCCTGATGCTATAGAAATCCAATCAGTTTCTATTCTCTGCTTTGATTTTCCTGAACAATGTCCCTTTTGTAAGCTTTTCTCATAACGTCCTGCTACGATTCAGGAACCCTATTCGTGGGCTCTTGTCCATCGCCCCTGTCTGGTCCCCGCTCTCACCCATCAGTCCCACATGTAATCGTCACACGAGTCACGGTCTGAAAAAAGAAAAGGTCCACATAGTCCAGCCTGCAAGACCCCCTGCATCCTGGGTGCCACCTAACTCAGGAATCCCACCCAGTGACAGACCCTGACTTTCAGTAATACCTGCTGGTCACGACGACTAGGGTGCAGTCCTCAGATACTGAGCGCTTTCTGTAACACAGCTTTGAGAAAAGTGCTTCCTGTGAATTTTCCCATTCAGCCTTTACTAAAACTCATCAGTGGACCATTTTCCGTTTTGCAGAAAAAGCAACAGAGATTTAGAGATTAAGTAACTTGCCCACTTTTTCACAGGTAGGAAATGACAGTTTACCCGAATTCGACATATGCAGTTATTTCTGATTCTAAATGCCATAAATACATCTGATTTTCTCCTCCCCTCTGTCTCTCTCCACCCCTCTCTAACCCCTGAAACAATGTCCTTGCACCACCGAAAAATGCCTCCCTTTTTCCCATCACAGTGCAGCCCCCCTGTGAAATCCTATGCAGAACCGACTCTCTCCATCAACACTTAACCTACCCAGGCCTAAGTCAAGGTCACCTCCTCCCTCTCCCCTCCACCCCCACCACCCCAGTGGCTTCCAGCTTCGGCTGCATGTCGTAGTTACCTGTGGAGACTTGAAATAATTGGTTTGAGGAGCCACCTGAGCATCAAGATTTTTAAATCTCTCAAGGTGATTCCAATGTGCAGCCAAGGCTGAAAAACACTGCTCTCAGACAGGAAGAGGTTTTTTTTTTTGACTGTGCAGCTCCTCTGGTAATTAGACTCACAGACAAGCCCAATTCACGGACGGATTCAGAGACCAGCTACGCTCTCTGTAAAGGAGGGTGTTGAACATGACTGTGACCTTTGAACATTTTTGGCAGAATACTTTGAAATTGTTTGGAGACACACCAAAAATATGAAAAAAAAAGAAAGAAAGAAAGTTGAACTTCTTCTATGGAAATAAAGGAGGGAACCATCAAATTGCACAAAGTTGATCCCTTCCCCCAAAACATCCCTGAGGGAGCTACAGGAAACCTCTGGGGGGCCTGAGACCGAGCCCCACATATACTGCGTTATACCCATCCTCCCCTCTACAGCAGTCTGAGAGGCATGGAGCTGTGGGCCCATTAAAGATGAGCCATCTGGACATCAGCTGTATTGTCAACTATGTCTTTCCAAACAAACAAACAAAAAAACATTAGTTTGAGCTAATAAAGTTTACCTCTTAGGGAATCATACTCATCTAATAAAAAACTAGTAAAAATGGCACCAGGTACCAAAGGGCTGGTATTAAGATTCCAAGTGTAACCACTTCGCAGGACAATGACCAGGGCAGCCCTTAGCAGGAGAAAAAAATTAGGGTTGAGGGGCTAAGTGACTCACCTTGGGCTCTGGTGCAATTTAGGGTCACGCTTCCTGGTCCTGGTCTAGTTTATTCGATTTTTTATAAATGTTTTATGAGCCTTTCCTTTACTTGCCACCATGGATTTAAAAACATTTTCACTAATGAGTAGCACAGAGCTGTCTCTAAGCTATTTGGAACCAAAGTTCAGCCAGAATTTAGCATAACAGACAATTTGCAACACATCTCCGGAGATTAGCAGGGGTGAAAAAATCACACAATGGAACTTTGCATTCATATAAGGGAAAATGTGCTGGAGACATTTTTTGCAAATGACAAATATAAAATAAAATTCTTTGCAACCAAAAAAAACAAGGGGGGCATATTGAGCTTGAATTTTAACTCTCAAGTAAAAACTAAAAAAGAAATAAATCACTGAACAAAATGTGTTACTTTACAAACAGATCAAACTGTAACAAAAGGAAGATGATTTTTTTTAAATATTCTGACTTGGGTGTCTCCATTTTCTAGGAAAGCTCGGCTTACCACAACTCATTTCTTGTGTCTCATTTTAGTTTCTTCTCTTTTCCCAAAAGACCATTTCCCTCACCCCATGAGCATGAATGCTGCGGTCTGCCGAATTAAACTGTCACAAGAAGATGGGGATAAAAGTCCCGGAGGGGAAGGAAGGGTCAGGGGAACCTCTGTCGGATGTGCTGCCCCTGAGCCACGGCAGTAGCACGCAGGGTGACGCAGACGCAGCCAGCGGGTCCAAACCCTTTCCACTCACTGTCCAGTCACTCGTGGCAGCAACGTTTAAAGTCCAAAAGGCATGCTATGCCCTAGAAATCACAGAGTAATTGTTTTTTTTATTTGCAGTCAAATAAAAGGAAACCAATAGCAATGGAAGCAAATAATTGAAGTCTTCTTTGAGAGAATTTACTTCCATATGAAACTTCTAGTTCTTAAGCTGCAGTCAATTCTTAAATTTCTATCTGAAAAGAAGCTCAAGGATTAGAAAGTTGGCCGTGTATATTTCAGTTTATACATATTGTATAGTATTGCTTCAAATACTATACAATCTAATACTTAGCTAATTAAGTTTGCCTTACTTGTGTGTTCAGAGAATCTTACTTTCATTCCTTTTAAATACGAAGTTTACGGGCTCCAGCTCAACTGAAGAAAGTTTTAGGCTGACTGGTGTTTACACAGTTTGGGGAGGGGATATGGAGGTATGACTTGGACATGATGTGCTGACTGTCTGTCTCTAGTCCCCATCTAAAGGAATCAGCCTTGGAATTCATATGCACAGGTTGTCAATCTTGGGCACAGCTGTTTGGAGCAGGGCTGGGTGTCGATCCCGAAGGCAGCCACCCCCAGGTGACTGTCAGAGGACTCTGTCCATGAGATATGGACAGAGCACTGGAAAGCAGAGACATTACTGTATCTACCTCGTGGGGTTTTTGTGAAAATTAAATTATTTATCATATGTAAATCATCACTTAGAAGTTCAGCTGATAATAAGCATTGCGTTAGAGCTAATTATCATCACTATTATTATTTAAGTGAGAACGTAATTTAAACAGAAGATGATTGTATTTTAATTTTAAATCAGGTTTACCTCTTATAAAAGGGGTGACTGATCTTAGTGGAAATTGGTATTATGCTTTACCCTCAATGTGGTTTCATCAGTATTATTCCACTGAAATACAAAAGTGAAAATGAAAGCAATTCTCCAAAGAGAAGACTTTGGCCCATCTCATTACCCTTAACTTAGCATACAAGTCTTGGCAAGGGAAATATGCTTAGTCAAAACATTCTAAATTCTTCTGCTACACAGACAGGCACCCTATGCTATTCATAAAACTCCAGACTCCAGGATATCCACTGGAACTCTTCACCCAAAAACCCAAACAATTGATAAAGAGCTGAGCAAGACAGAAATCACTGAGTTCCTCCTCAAGGAGTCAGACTCGGTCTCTGGCCAACACGAAAAGCTCTTCTATCACGTCCGGTGTATTGGGTCTAGGGACTCAGAGAACACTGCTGCATCCATATCACGTCCCTTTCTAAGGTTCTCTATTGACTAGGAAACACCCTTAGCTCCTCTGAAGAGTTCATGTTCATTATCTACTTACACTGAATAACCTGGACATGGCCTCACTGAGGGATGAAACAATATTAGCAGAGAGGTACGCCGGAGAGAGGTGTTCTGGGATGTTGTCGCTGGCACTGGGCCCATCCCACCTGCACTGCCTGCCTCCTTCCTGTGTGCATTTGGGGGTGGGTACCTTTAGTAAGCAAGAGGATGAACAGACCCCGGAAAGGATAGTCTTTATGGCAGGTATGGTTGCAACCTGCAGTCGTGCTTTACGTGAGGTGGACGGCAGTCACTCCCCCGAGAGATGTCTCTGCAAACCGCGCTATTGCAAAGTGTACATCGCGGTAATTTATTAAGTTGGAAATGACGCCCATGCTGGCCAACGTGCATCACCGACTGTGAGCAGAACCGTGCCACCAGAGAGTGCCAGAATGAGCAGAAATAACTCCCGTCCCCAGTCATTTGGAAATTTCAGCTTTGCTCAACAGTTCAGTCAAGTGTGGACACGGAAAAAATAGGCAGTTGGGGCAGAAATTTTCCCTGAGAGTTAGTGTCTTAGGCGGCACGTTCCACCCTGAGAAACCACCATCGACTGGGTCCTCACCCAGCAGACAGGTATTTCCTCCCAGTCCTGGAGGCCAAAGTCAGAGAGCAGGGTGCCAGCATGGGTGGGTCCCAGTGAGGACTCGCTTCCTGAACTGCAGACAGCCACCTTCTCTCTGTGACAACACACAGCTAAGAGCAAGTGAGGGCAAGCTTGTGGAAGGGCACTAATCCCGCCACAGGGCCACACCTGCATGACCTCATCTAGACCTCACCACCTCCCAAAGGCACCGTCTCCAAATGCCATCACACTGGCAGTTAGTGTGGCAACATGAAACAGGGGCACACATTAGTACATAGTGGATGGAGAAAAACCAGGAAACGGTGTGATGTTAAAAGGTTCACGAGCTGGGCCATGAAACTCTACAACCCATGGGAAAGGCAGTGAAGCTGGGCTGGCTTTGTTGCAAGAACGCAGGAGCGGAGTCCTGGTGATGAGACAGGACGGATGCAACGGGAGGGACTGAGCTCAAACAGGAGAGACGGGAGATGAAGGCACTGAATTGACTTTTTAATTTTTCATAGCTCCTGTATTGACTTTCAGTTAATATCCGAGAACAAATAAGGGTCTGTACACTTATTTCCTACAGGCAGAAAAGAACGAGAGATTGGAGTATGCATGGCAAACACACTCAAGGAGAGAAAGCTACGGGTCAGAAAGAAGCTGGCCGCTTCCAAGAAGAATGAATGACAAGTGATGGTTCCAGGAGAGAAGGGAAAATGAGCAAAGGGACCTAAAAGAGGGCCCCTTGGACAGCCCAGTAACATCACGCACCATGGTCAAAGAGAAACACGGGTGACTCTTTCGGGGGGAAAAAGCCGCTCTGTGTAAAATAAGACATGCACTGCACGGGAATAATCCACCTACTAGATAATGAGGTTTCACAATTTCAATGAATAATTAAAAGACATTTTTAAAAAGAATAGGAGGTCAGACATGATTGAAGAAAACGTGATAGATATTGAGCTATAATTTTAGATAGCGTAGAAAATTAACAGCTATTTTCCACTGATCTCATCATCTTTCACCAAAATGGAACTTAAAGACAGTATCATCTCTGTCCTCTGCTTCATAAATTACATTCCCCAAGGAAGTGAATTAGCAGGAAAAAGATAATATTCAACCAATTCAGTCACCCATAGACGTTTTTTAAAGATTTTATTTATTTTTAGAGAGAGGGGAAGGGAGGGAGAAAGTGAGGTAGAGAAACATCAATATGTGATTCCCTCTTGCTCACCCCCCACTGGGGACCTGGCCCGCAACTGAGGCATGTGCCCTGACTGGGAACTGAACCGGCAACCCTTTGGTTCGCAGACCGGTGCTCAATCCACTGAGCCACACCAGCCAGGGCAACTCATAGACATTTTTTAACGATCCAAATATAATTTTGTGCAATAAACTGATTATTTGATTGAGACTAAAATACAACAATTATTAATATTCAAGCAGTTTGTGAGTAGAACTGGACACTAAAAATCTAGTAGGTGCTAAATTACGTGGAAACATATTATTGAGTGATTTAGTTTGGCAGTCAGTTCTCATACTGTCGGCAGACCCCTGAGAGTGCCCAAAACTTGTCCAGGGGGTCAGCTAGGGCAGAGCCATTTTAACAAGATGACTTCATCATTTTCACTGTTGTGACATTTACACTGAGTGTGTGAAACAGGGATGGGCTAAACACTGGCCCCTCAGAACGCAGGCAGTGGTGACAACTGGGTAGTGAGTAGTCATAACTGTCTTCACGCATCCACTTTCACGTAGGGGTGTCCTCGATGGAGCGGCAGAAATGGTTAACATTATCTAATCCGGACCCTGGGGTACATGTCGCTACTATCTGTGTGACAGACTCAGAAGGACACAGAGGCACTCTGGCACACCAAAGCACGAAGGCTGTCACTCGGAAAATCATTTGTGCAGTTAGGCTGTGAGCTGAACTAGCTGCACAGAAGGACAAGTGGCAGAGAGACACCATGATTCAGATCCCAGTATCGGGCAGACTCTGTCCCCCAAAATGAACAAAGTGAGCCTGTCACTTAAGAAATACAACTAACAGTGTTTATTGCCAATCACACCATGTGAGCTGCAAGTGAAGGCTTCCATGAGCTTTCCAATTCTTGCAGACTTTTTGGATGAATTTGGCAGTGATATTAATAAAATTTGTGATCTTGTGTAATGGAATTCATGAACATTTAGAAAATCTTCATAACTCAACATAGTATTTTCCAAATGTTCAATACACCCTATTACAGACCACGCACGGGTAAAACCTGCGTTCAAATGACGCGGTAGGCCAATGGATTCTAACAGAATGAAAGTTTACACCCTATTACAGACCACGCACAGGTAAAACCTGCGTTCAAATGACGCGGTAGGCCATTGGATTCTAACGGAATGAAAGTTTACACCCTATCACAGACCACGCACGGGTAAAACCTGCGTTCAAATGACGCGGTAGGCCGTTGGATTCTAACGGAATGAAAGTTTATTGACAGAGTTTCAGATTCCAAATTGCAATTAACCTTTAAGGAACTACAGCTGCTGAGTTTGAGTATAGTATCAAAGAAGACTATTCACAATTATTTATAAAGGTTTTTAAAATATTCTTCCCTCTTCGACTACATGCTCATGTATATGTGTGCAAGGCTGGCTCCCCATCATTACAACTTCACCCAGAGCAACATCTCACAAAAGATGAGGTGCAGCAGCAGGTGCGTTAACACAACCGACCTCTGCTCGGCCAGTATTAGAGAGATTTGCAAAGATGCAAAATACTGCTACTCTTCTCACTAAACTTTTATTTGGAAAATATAATCATTTTATTTAAAATGTTACTTGCATTAACATGCAATAAGGTTATTGGTTTTTAAATGAATTAAATAATTTTGTAAAATTCTGTTTTAATTTCTACTATTATAAATATTGACATAGAGCAGACTTTCCTTGGTGTCTTCAGGAGTGTTTTCGAGTGTAAAGAGGCTCTAAACACCAGAGTCTGGGGAAGGCTTGCTTTAGTTGAGCAAAACTCCCCTTTAATTGTGATTTCTGTCATACCCAGAGATTAAGTTATTGGATTTTAAATGTTACACTGACCTTATTTCACAGGAAAAACCAGTCAAGCAAACAAACAAAACATGTCCAAGGGCCCAGGTTTCATTTCTAAAGCCTTGAAAGATACCCTATCGTAATAAAATTACAAACCCACTCACCCTCTCCTTTTTCACTACTTCTGTCCAGACTCCGTGCGTCAGGCTTTCTGGAAGCAGGACTAAGGGCCCTGTGCAGTGGCACCTGCCGTGCTCACCCAGCCCACACACAACAATCGCATTTCCACGCCCCAGACTGGACAACTCTCCTCACAGAGAGCTTTCTGGCTCCCTGGAGTGCAGGCCTGGGCTGGGACAATAGCCTTATGCTCACCTTCCTCCTTCTACTGAGAATCTCAACCCTACAGAGACCTGACCGCAGACCCTGGTGCTGCCCTCCTAGTTCCCAAGGTCGGCCCAAGGGCAAGTCGGCAAACAGGACGTCTACAGTGAAAATCAGACTTTGGGTCCACAGGTCAGTCTACGTAACCAGCCAAGGACATGACAATGATCCTGAATCCACACAACAGACATTCGTTTAATAAAAAGAGATGTTTGTTAGAAGCACTTATAAAAGGTAACTTTCTTGCTTGCTCTGAATGATAAATAACACAAGGCTATTTTGACAAAACAAACAAACAAAAACCTTTGATGGCAACTTGGCAGTAACAGATGGGGCATGTGGGACAGAGAGGAAATCCTGCCAGTTTGGACGGGGGGAGGGGGGGGCACTGCTGTTCCTAGATGTTCGCCATCATATCCCTGCTGCAGAAACCTCCCTGCTGCCTCCACCCGTCCATTAGCCCCTGTCCTCCCGCACGTCCTCAAGGCTCTCCTCACTCCCCAGGGTTCGACTTGATGCCTCAGTGATCTCTTGCTCACTCACGGTGACGCAAATTTCCTCCCGCTGGATATTTCCAAACAGTTCGTGTGCGTCCTCCGCCCCTCACGGAAGCACAGCTGTGAACATGGAATGAATCAGAAACCCCCCGACTTCAGTAGACTTTCTGTGTATCGTGAAAAATACCCAGAAAGGTGTCAGCCCAGGACCCAGGTGCGGTGGATGCTCTTGTGACAGATGCGCAAGCAGCAGCCGTCTTCACGCAGAGACGCACCCTGGACATCTGCTACCAGCCCCCTCCGGCCAGCTCTCGGTGATCGACACAGACATCGCTGCCGACGCCTGCCTCGCTGGCCCCTTGATTACATGGCTTTTCTCTTAAACCATCACGGGGTGCAGCTTCTCTCTCGAACACAACATACAATGTTTGCAGCTCTACTCTTTCACAGCTTCTGGTTAACGCACCTGCTCTGAGAACTTTGGTACACGATGCACGGCTTCCTCGTCAGCCCCATTACTGACTGCCACTGCCTTCCACCTTCATGTGAGTGGTGGAATCCAGACCCCAGCCCGACGGTCTGTGCCCTCCTCATCGGCTCAGCTTTCACCCCCACCCTACCTCTGATCCTATAGGCATATCTGAACATGTCACCATCAAAAACTTCACCTCTGAAATCTGGAACTCCGGTTTCCTACCAGCAACAATTTTTAGCATTCCGTCTTGCTCTCCTTCTCTCCAGGGCAACTACTCTTTAGGCCTTTTGAGAGAATTCTGGAAAAAGAGGCAGAGCCAAGATTTCCTGTCCTACTCCTTAGAAACTGCCCAATGACAACAAGGAGAAAAACCGACAGAACACCTCCACTTCAGTAAAAACTAATGAAGGCCATAGCCGCGGATGGATACCCACAAAAAACCAGCTCCAAAGCACCCCAAAGGTGGGCCAGGGCCCAGAGAGGTCGGAGGGGCTCTCAGCAGGCCCCAGGCAGTGCGTCCAGCTCCGAGGTCGCCTGAGCGGCGTCCCACCCTCTGGGAAAAACACAGGCTCCTGTGGAAGGTCCCAGTGAGGGACGGGCAGCAGGAGCCCCCTCAGGCCTCTGTGTTGCCAGGAAGTGGCCCAGCAAGTGGGCCTGCAAGGAAACTCACAGAAAAACTGCTTTTGCCACGGAAGTGACAACACAAAGAATAAAGCAGACACCACCCAGACCTCCAGCTGCTGGTCTCCAGCTGGGGAAGAAGAGAGTCCCTTCTCAGCAGGCTTGTGTGCACGCACCTGTGGACACACACACATGCATGTGTGCACCCTCCCCGCAGTGTACCGCACAGAGACCCAGGGGACCTTCCTGCTCCCCCAGGACACAGGACAGAGTGAGGTGTCCGAATTTCACCAAGCCCACCTTCCTCCCGCCTCTCCCACCACCTCTGCAGAATGGCTCATGCTTCCGAGACGGCAATGTTAAGAACAAGAAGGAGAAACTGAGAGAGGAAGGAGATGCAAAGGCAGATGAGGATCACCCGTGGACAGACGAAGGAGTCGCAGGCTCCACTCCGCACCAGGCTGCAGACTGGCACCCTCCGCCTCCCCGGCACCCAGTGAAGCGGCTCGTGCACAATCAATATCCCATTTAGATCTGGTGAGTCAACAAGTGATCCTGTGAAGCAGCATTTCAAATATCACTGGTCTCCTTGTGAAAATGATGTGCAGTGATTGGGCCTTCCTGGATTTCCAGAAATCAAACAAGTATGGGTAGTTTTCTATTCTAAGTTTAATTAAAGCAGGTCCTTTCGACAATATTTGTTGAGTTCTTACTATGCGGAGGTTCTATAATGAATTTAAAAATGAAGCCTCACGTAGTTGCATACTTATTTCCAAAGCTTTGGAAAGCACAAAGAAATCATGGCAAAGAACAGGACCTTGCAACCCCAAGGATGAGGTCTTTACAGGCGGTCAGTTGGGCTTAGTTGAAAATGAGTACTATCCGTGCCTACTCCACAGTCTCTGGCCTTCCGGCCACTCTGGGTGGAAGGTTTTCCGTTTGAGGACCAGCCCCTCTGAGTCACTCTCATCCTTATCAAGGACTTCATTCCTCCATCACCAAATTCCTGCTGATGCTTTTCTCTCCTGAGATGCTGACCCATTAATTACGAGAACGTTCTCTTGTAACTCCCATTTGGGAGAAGACAGGACTTGACAAATGGGAAGCTCCCACCTGTCCCTTCACTCCCCAGAACAGCACAATTCTGGGAAGTTTCCCCCTGACATCTCCCCCTGATGAGGCTGCACCATCATCCTTCCACCAGCTCCAGTTGGGCTTCCCTGCACTCAAACTGGGCCGGTCCCAGGCTCAAAAATGTCCGTGTCGCCAATTCTGCAGGCAGTTTTCAATTCTCCTCTTCTTTGACACTCAAGAGCATGCCACACAATTGGCTACTCAGTCCTTGAAACTCCATCCTTGGTTTCTGGGGGGACATCATAGTCTTCCACTTCCCACCCTATCTCACCTTGGGTGACTTCACTGTGCCCCCCAAAGGCAAAAAAGTTAGAATTGCCCACCTCTTCCTAGATCACCTCAGTCATATGCACGGGTTCAAAGAAGTCCAGACTAGGTTACAGCCACTGAGGCAACAGCCCCTGTTCTTAACTTTCTTCTGAGTTCTAAACACGTGTCGATAGTGACACTCTGACGTGACACCACGTGTACTTCCAAGGCACCAAGTCCAAAACGGAACACTCTTGTATTTCCATCTCATCCTCGCTTCCAGACTCCAAACCATTCTTTCCCCCCTGCTCATTTTTTTCCCAAATAAATCTTATTTTCACCAAAATGTAATTTAAAAATTGGCCACCAGAGGGCATATTTGTGCTTTTTATAGACGCCTCCTCTTTTTTAAAGATTTTATTTATTTATTTTTGACATAGGGAAATTGAGGGAGGAGAGGGAAAGAAACATCAATGTGTGGTTGCCTCTCATGCACCCCTACTGAGGGCCTGGCCCGCAACCCAGGCATGTGCCCTGACTGGGAATTGAACCAGGGACCGTTTGGTTCGTAGACTGGCGCTCAGTCCGCTGAACCACACCAGCCAGGGCTGGATGCCTCCATTTAAAAAAAAATGCAAGGTGCCTTTCAAAGAGACAAGAGTTAATTTCCCTAAAAATACTACATTCTTAATTCTGACGCTTTTAAATCTCCAACTCCTAAAATTTACATGAACTATTTCTGATCCGGAAAACTGACAATACTAACTGATCACATGATCTCATTCAACTTGCTCATTATTACAGTGGAGTTTTCAGTCGACTTTCTGGGGAAGCTACTGTCATTTCGATTTGACCTTAACCAAGTCGTCAGACCACACACAGCCAAGGTCTTCTGGTCTGTAACAGGATACGCTCTGCAGACAAAGTGAGACGGTGCGCACTTGCAACCCTGTGCACACTATCACCACAGAGCCGTGTGCCTGTGTCTATGGTATTAACGTGCAGATGTCCCGATTTAGTCGTGTGCCGCATGGAGAGTCAGCTTAAACTTAAAAATAATAATAGCTCCTCAGAAAGGAATCATCGAATTCTTACCTGCGGAGTTCGTCTCTGAACTCTGCTTTCTAACCACTAGGGGGAAGACAAGCACAGCAGAAAATTCAATACCAGGAAAAGCAGGAAATTCTTGGTCCACTTTTTGAATATGGGTAGAAGTTATATTTTTCAAAAATGTTGCCCTATTACAGCACCCAATGAGGAAAGCAGAATCAAGATGCTTAATTGCCGAGAATACACATTTTATTAAACTTCATGCATTTATTTTAACTGTATGGTTTCATGAAATGAATAAGCACAATTTTCCTCCATGCACCTATATAAATTTTCAAGCCAAACCACTGAACAGCACATGCATGGGGTTTTCTTTTTAATCTAGAAGAGCACTAACCTGTCTCTCTGTTACGAGAACAAAGGCAGGAGTGCCCAGAGGCTTCAGAGCAAGAGCTCCACAGCCTGGGAGTGCAGAGTGCTGGGAGCACCTCAGAGGGGCGTTTCACCCAGCAAGTGCTTGGGGCTCATGAATTGTCCAAGATACTACAAACAGCGTATGAGACTTGCACGATAAATTCCCAGCTTTGAAGTGAAAACTGCGTTTCAATACACAAACACGCGGGCAGCAGCGAACAAACCAAGCCTCCCACACAACAAAACTCTGCTAGGATCTTGACTGAACAGCACTAATCAATTGTTTTAATATTGAATTGTACAGTCCATGAATTCAATATTATTCAGGCCTTATTTAATTCCTTCAAATGTTATTTTATAATTTTTACGGCATTCTTGCATATATTTAAAGTTAGGTATCTGGATTTTTTGTATTGCTTTAAATAGAAATAAAAACTTGAGAACAAGTAGTAACTATTTCTGGTACATATAAATGTAACCTTTTTTTGTAGACTGGCTGTAGTCAGTAAGCGTGCTAAATTCTGTTATTAATTAATACTAATTATGTGTAAAATCTCTTCAGTGTTCCATGTATATGATTATATTTTCTGCAAATAGTATCAATTTTATTTTCTACTTTGCTAACATTTTTTTTTCTTAGTGTATTGCCTGGGGCCTCCAGTACACGAGGGAATAAAGGAGCAATGTGAATGAAGAGATTTTCAGTCTTTCCCCGTTACAGATAACATTCGCTCAGGTTCGGCAATTTTATTCTTCTTGGACGGCTACTTTGACGCTATTGACCCTTCGACTGTGTTTCTTCTGTTCTGTTAGTTTTCTTCCCGCTACTGTATCACCTTCGTCCTCCCACATTCTCTGGATTAATTTGCTGTTCTTGGCGATGTGCTGTCTGGCATTGAAAGGGAAGCTTACTTGACTTTTTACACTTCCTCTTTAAATACATACATATAGGACTCTCAATATAAATTTTCTATTAAGTATGGAAAATGAGTTGGAGATAATCAACTGTAATTATTCAGCCTGAAGTCCTCAGCATCTTCATTCTGAAATTAAATTCTCAAAGTTTTTATAATATTATATAGATTAAAGATATTTTTCTAGATCTGTACATGTTGCCTTTCCTAATCACCCATGTCTATTGTCTTATGTGTTTGATACTCTGTCGAAAAACACTCGGTGCACCTGCCACAATTCTAGCTCCGGGACACTCCCCAGCTCAGCCCTGTCTGCCCTTCCCCTCCTGTCTCCACCCTGCCCCACACTTCAAGGCCAACAGAATGCTCAATCCACCTGCTAGTCAGCTTCTGAAATCCCTTCCTGTCTGTGGAAACTTTCCTCACGATTGGCAGTGTGTGTGGGGGGGGGTGCTGTTGGTCTTTTAGGGTTTTTGTTTTGTGTTTCTCTGTGCCCTATTTAAGGAAGATCTGAATGTTTTAAAGAAAATAATAACCTCCATATCCACTTTCTGATGAATCCTCTTTGGTTACCAGGTTTATATTATAAAGTGACCCACGATTTCAATTTACAATAATGCCAGTTTTGCTTTAATGTTGTGGCTGCATTATTTGGATCCTGTTGAATGCTGAGATGAATTTTCTATTAATGCTAACTTCCCCTCATGGAGGTAAAACCAGATGAAATAAACCAATGGTTCTCGTGAAAAATGGTGAAATTACTATTTAGAGGGTGGCAACTTCACAGCCACGCTTTCAGCTTGAGCCAAGTTTAACTTGGTGTGTTCATGTCGATAGGCTGGTACTGAACTGACGGGTCCTCATGTTCAAGTCCCAGTAGGGACAGGATAGGAAGGGGTGAGTGAGTCAGCAGTGCACGCCCACCAGCTCCTCTGGAAAAAGCATTTATTAGCTGTTTGAGCTGCTATTAATCATCTCAGGAGACGGAAAGACTATGAATAAATGAATCCTTTCAGATGCCCTCAGAGAGCAGGTTACCAAAGACCTCGTCTGACCAAACGCTCCTAACAGAGTGATTAAAGAGGGAAGCACGTAGCACAACTCTAAATAAGGAGAATCGCCGTTTCTGGGAGTTTCTGGAGGCCTTAATTCCTTGGGAACAACCCAAATCTCTGGCCACACTACAATTTACCCAAGCGTCTTTCTCCAAACCTCACTGTTACCAGAAAATCACACCAACTTTTCTCGTCATTCTTGAGACAGACAAAAACTCTTACTCCACCGTGGTGCGACATTTCCTGGAGTAAACTGGCTGGTCACACGTTACTAGTAACAGTGCAAGTTCCCTGAGAGAGAAACCGGCGCCTGCCCACGTTGGAGGCATGTAAAATATACACAATGTATTGAATGATCTCATGGCAAATTAGTGTGCAGTGTTTTATAAACACTGGAAAATTAAAAAATGAAGTGTTATCAAGAAAATGTGTCATAATATCGGCAAGGACATGGGCAGTTTTAGAAGACAATACACAAGGCTATCCTCAAGGACAACAGGGTGGCTGGTGACCCATGGCGGTCATTTCAGGCTCTACGCGGTCACGTAACATTACTACATGTGTTAATGATCATTAAAAAGCAAACATTTCTGCAAAAACGATTGCCACAAACCCAGGGCAATGCAGCCATGAGGTCATTTACTAACAGATGGTCTATGAGGATCAGATAAATAGAAGTGGTTGTAAAAATTCTGTGAACATCTAAACGTTACCAAGAAATTAATTTTCCTCCTCCTCATTTTGAAAATGTTGAAACCTGCCAAAAAGTTGCAGAAAGAGTAAAAGAAACACCCATGTGGCCTCGGTCTGGCTTCCCCGTCAACCGCTGGCTGCCTCTGCATCTCGTTGTGAGCGTTTGTGAGCACGCAGGACCGTCTGCGAATTCCTTCCCGATGTCGCAACACTTCATCCCTGACCACGTCAGTATGGACGTCCTCAGAACAAAGGCATTCTCCTGGATGACCCCCCTTCATCTCACCCAGGAAAAACATAACCGAATCCAACGCCATTATCAAGCATTCGGTCCATTTTCAAATGTCCCCAGTTAACCAATCGTGTTCTTTTAGCCTGCCATTTCTTTTTTTTCTCGAGGCCACTGCCAAGAACCACACATTGCTCTCAGTTGCCATGCCTTTTTGTCACTGAGAAAGTGACACCTTTAAAGGTTCAGACCAGTTGTCTTCCCAAATGTTCTACAATTTGGATTTTTCAGATGGTTAGATCCAGTTTACACATTCTGAACACACACACTACACCGATGAAAGTGTGTCCTCGGTGCACCACCAATCGATGTCAGCTTCCTACGCCAGACATCCCCGCACCTGTCCCAGTCAGGCTCATCGCTGCCTCTGTGGGATGACACAGCTTTCCTTGGGGCAAAGCGCTCTCTGTCCTTCTCCAGCCACCCAGGGTTTCTATGGGGCCACTGATGGACTCAAATACCATCACATACCGCAAAAATTTTCTAGCCAGCACTTCTCCAGGCTTCATACATATATACGTATGTATATACACACACGTACATATATGCAAAGTTCCCTTAGTTTTCTGAAGCGCATTATAATCTTACCATAGTCGTGTATGTACCTCGTCGTGACGCTAAATTGCCACACCACGGACCTTCATTTCTCCACGTGTGGCTTTTATTGCTCACGGAGCCCATCAGAATCCAGAGCACTTCATAAACAGTGATTCTGTGGCCCGTGGTGAATGAGAGCATTAAAATTACCTGAGGAAATTACCTGTCCTGCAATTAACTGCCCCACTGTTTTCATGAATTCCTCCAAACCCTGGCAGGGTGGCTCGGTTGGACCACCATCCCATACACCAAAAGGCTGGGGGTTCGATTCCCGGTTAGGGCACATACCTAGGTTGCAGGTTTGATCCCTGGTTGGGGTGCATATGGAAGGCAAGTGATCACTGTTTGTCTTTCACATCAGTGTCTCTCTCTCTCTCTCTCTCAAATCAATAAACACAGCCTCATGTGAGGATTAAAAAAAAAAGAATTCATCCAAGAAAGTGTTTTCAATTTAACCCCAGTGGTATAACAAATCCCCAGAGACTTTTACTACCTCTACATGTAACTGTACTTTTTTAAATGTTTACATTGTCAAGGAAATTTTTTTGCAATTAAAAATAGAGAAAAAATTCAATTAAAAAATTTATTTCTTAAAACATAAGTCAATGGCCTTGAAACGTTCATAATAAAGATAATAAAAAATTGAGGCGATAAAGAATAGCATCAGTTATCTGCAGTAATGGTGTTCATTTTTAACGACTTCATATACAAACTTCCCGAAAACTCAAGGCCACGTAGCTCCACATATACTGCTTGCGCTTACACTTACCTCTGTGTTAGTGGAGGGCGTGTTTCCCAGCGGTAAATATTTCGTTCTGTCTGCAGGCTCATTAATCTCTGGCATCCATGTGCCTTGTCACAGATGAAAAGATGCAGAAATGTCCTGTTCCAGAGCTGCTCTGTCGTGGGTGCTTGTTGCTAGGAACACAGAGACACGCCAGGCTGCTGCGCACTCTTCTGTCCGTTTGATAGCTAAACATGGGTGAAGTTTCCTATGGGAAAAACATTACCAATAAATTCTTTTAAACTACAACCTGATTTGAAGTTGCTAAAGGATTGACTCCATCAATTTACAGCACAAATGATCTTGAAAATTTGCCTCCTGACATGCCAGAAATGTCTGTCCAAACTGACTCTCATTCTCAAGCATGGTTTCTGTCAAAAAAAAAACCCTACTGAAGCTGTCATGAAATATTAGATTAATCACACTTTTAACAGGAACAATCCTTCCTGCTTGGACATGTTTGTGGACTTAGCTAGGTTGGAGTGGATGTGGTCTTAGAAAACCTTAAGAAACACAACATTAAACACATTTCAAAAACAGACATTTTCAGAGATGTCTCTTCATGTTATTTTGTATTGAGACTCTTCAGAAAGGGAATAGAGGGTTCCCCACTTTTCCAAACTTCTGTGGGGGAACTTAGGACAAGGACAGGAGACATGGATCACAACAGCACCGTCCCCTTTGTACTCAGAAGTGATTCAAGAGGCAACGTTGTCGCAACGCTGAGTTGGAGGCAGACGGCCTGAAGTTTTCTCACTTCTGTCGGTAGTTAGCTGTGTGACCTCGGCAAGGTCTGGGCAAAGCATCTCTGCCCCCATGCCTCGGTTTCTGACTTGTAAAACAGAGATGAATTCATAAGGATGTTGTAAACATCGAATTAACAGACTCTTAGTGAAATTGTTTTATAAACTGAAACCCTCCCTAGAAGAGAAATGACCCACACTGGCTTTCCTCTGAGAGGGAACAGGGTAGAAAGAGGGGGCATTTATCACGGTTCAGAGGAAGAAGAAGCCACCCAAACCTTTATTTACTTCTTGATGCCCGCATGAGGGCTGGAACAAGGAATCCCTAGGGACCCTGGCCTCAGAGCCAGTCCGCTCCCACCTGCCTTTTTCCCACAGACCTTCATCGCAGAGTGAATGCACTGTGGCTATCTGGGGACAGGAGCGAGAGACCTTCCAGGAGGGACACAGGGCCCCCCCTAAGAGAAGCAGCCCACTGAAGACTGGGGACACAGCAAGAAGAGTCTGCCAGAGGCACTTTGGTCTCTCCGTGGAAACAAGTAATGGCCGCTGAAGGCTCAATGTGAGGCAAGATTCCGGAAAGACATCTCCCAAAGGTCAGAAAGCCGGGAGTGTGAATGGATGACAGAGAGTGCTGTGAGCAACGCGAAGAGCTGACAGTCAGGCTTTGGGACAGAAAAAGCTCCAGGGTGCAGAGTCAGCATGGCCGTAAAGCATAAGAGAACCTGAGCTCTTGCCAGAGCTCAGGTCCAAGTTCTACTGAAGACGGAGGCCTCATCCTGCCTTCCAAAGAGTTGAAGCCACATGACGATCTCAGTCTTATAAATCTGCAGCAGAGCAGAGATAGCTGAAATCAATCAAACAGTCAGTCTGACTCAGCTGCCTCTGCTAGAACTGGCCTTTTTTTTGGGGGGGGGGAGGTGTTAATAATGTTTACTGCAGTCTGTACTGTTCTTTTACTTACAACCTCTGTCATCGTATCAAGAATTATGAGACACCCAAGTGACCAAAAGGTGGTCTATGTTTAAGAGGACCGTCCATAGAAACAAGCCCCCCGAGAGCAGAGATGTTGGAATTATCACAGGGACTTCAAAATACTACACTAAATATTATTAACAATCTAGTGGAAATGGTATTTATTCAACATGTGAAAACAGATGATGAATTATAGCCAAAAGATGGAAACTAAAAAACCAAATGGGAATGCTAAGGAAAAACTTATATACTTATACAAAATGTGTATACCACTAATGTATAATATCAGAAACAAAAAGTTTCTCCAACGGGCCAATCTGAACCTCTAATGTGTTACACATTTAAAATGCTAGGATTCCCATCACCAGTTTGCAATTTAACAAGGCAAAACCTTAGGCGAGGAAACTAGTCTTAACAATGCAACTTGGAGCACAATGGAGCAGAGGCAAAGACAGCCTACTTTCCTCGCAACCCTGAAACTCTGTCACATGGAGATTTGCTTAGCCTACCTGCTGAAAGCCCACAGCTGCTTGCCCGTGTGAATGTGGGACCTAACTCTCTTGCAGAATTCTGAGATAGTCCTGTTTGATTCTGAACAATAGTTGCTCTATCCGTTCCTGAGTCAACAATCAATGTACCTATAGACAGAGGCCCCCAAAAATGAAGAATAACACAGGACTTGCTAGTTATAAAACTCTAAAAAGTCCCTGACCATAGAGGCAATGGAACTGGTAAGATCGGACCCAGTAGCAGAGTTGTTCCCACTTCCATGTAGCCAACAGGGGGAGCTCTCGGGTCAGGTGGGCAGTATGAGACTAGCTTAGAAGTCCCACTTCAGTTTGGTGATCGATTCAGCCTGATCAGGCTCATTAAAGTCAATACGTAGATCCAACAGAGCACTCTCACTTGTGTGAAAGTTATCATTAATCTCCTCGTTATTTTAATATCAGTTACAGTTAAAGTTTAACACACTACTTATATCCATATGTTATCATATATTGCTAATGAGTTCACTTAAATATCCAGTGTCCAGTTGGAATATAAATTAGTTACAACCTAAGGTCATGTTTTATTATTCTTCTGTGTCTACCAAAAGCCTTACAACAGCTTAGATATATGAGTTTGGTAATTTGATTGATGAATAATCAGCTGTTTTGTATTGGTTTTGCCCAGAAAAAAGTTCCCTCCATCTACTAGGGCCACCCATCCTATATCACCAGACCGATGCATCAGCTTGATCTCAGCTCTCTAGAAGAACGTAATTCAAAGAGGAAAGCTTTCCTAGGGAGAAAGCATGAGTATGTACTTAAAAATAATAAAACAAGGAGTATATGCAGCAGGAGGAAGACAGGGAGGTGGTGGAGGAGGAGGAAGAAGAAAATGAAGAGAAGACAAAGGAGGAATAGAAAGAGAGGGAAGAGAATGGAGAATAAGAAATATAGAAAGTACACAACATCAGAATTTTTTTTTTAAAAAAACAGTTTTATCCTGTAAATATGTAGGCATTCATTGTGTTATCCGCATGCATTGTCTCATTAAATCTCCACCACAAGTGGATGGGCAGGTAGCTGCTATTGCCCAGTTTCCTACACAGAGAGACCAAAGAAGGTCAGGAAAGATTAAGACCCTTGTCCAAGGACCACAGCAGGGGTTTCACTGTGGCCTGTCTTTCGTCAATGCCCACCTCTAGGCCCGCACTCTGTTCTGGGACCTGATGACAGAGGGCAGGAAACACGGTCTGGACGGGAGAAGCCAGGTGACTGAAGGTTAGGGGCTCCCACGCTGCGTCGTGTGGGTGGGTGAATGGCTGGCCTGGAGCTGAAGGTTCGTGTCAGAGATAAACAGTGGAGCCAGGTAAGTGGGACCAGATTCCAGCCGTTCTGGAGAACGGGACAAAAGGACTTCAGTTCCATTCAGGAGCGAAGGAGAATCTCAGACGAGCATGGGGAGAAAAAAGTAACTCTGGATTATTCTGTCCACTGGGTGGGAGATGAATCAGAGGCAGTAAAGATCTAACGATTAGAATAGCCAGAAGCAAGAGTAATAATTCATGTATGAGGTCATAAGAGCTTTTAACAGTCCGAATTAAAAGGAAAAGATAAATCTCAGCAACATTTCTCAGGAAAATTTTTTTTTCAAAATCCAGCACAGAATTTGGTTCTGAGTTGTTTGCAAAAAATATAGAAGTGAGAATCCAGGCCACATATACAACGGGCTTAGTTGTATGAATTTGGGCAAGTTATTCATGCAGAAATTTCTTCCTCCATAAATGAAGTTGTATTAGATAGTCTCTAATTTGTCTCCCTTCACTACAGCACTAGGCTGAAGAGTTAATTTGTCTCTGAGCTCCAGCTTACAACAATACAGGACCTTTAGTATCTATTTCTTTTAAGGCATTAAGATTAGATTTCATCCACTGCCCTGACCCTATGTTTGTAACACAGAAGATGCTCAGAGTTATTTCCTGAATTCAATGAAATCAAGAAATCATTAAAAAAAAAAAATGAACTCTCATCTCGCACCTGCAGCTGCTAAAGCCTAAGAACGGAAAGGAAGCTGTTCCAAGTGTATCCCTGTTCTTCCACCGGCCTGCTCAGCCTGCAGCCGGACCCTCCTGGGCACGGTCACCGGCCAGGGCGTCAGCACAGGCTGCCCAGGCCTCCCAGACCAGGGCCCTGGAGGTGGCCCACGCACCTGCGTTCCAACCACCCCGCACCAGTGATCCTTAGCTACAGGGCCGCTTGAGAAGAACTGCTCTCACACTATCCTGAAAATCAACTCAGTTACTTAGTTATTCCCCAGAATGTAATCCTCACTTAGAACCAAAGGTTTTGATTAAGCTATTTTCTTAATGCAAAAGTTCATAACAATTTCTGTGTAGTAGAATCAGGTGAGACATACAGTATGCCTATATCATACTGTAAAGTGGGTTTACAGTGTGATGCCGGAAAGAGGGCTTATTCTTGTGTTATTACTTTTTAATTATAGTACACGTGTTGTTTTCCATACGAACAACTGCAAACCTACTTTAGCCCACCCTGTATGAATAGGGGTGTGTGTGTGTGTGTGTGTGTGTGTGTGTGTGTGTGTGTTGGACACTTATCCCTGGAACTCTTCTACACGGGAAGTCACCTTACGGCCCTAGGCAGCAAAGTCCTCCCTTTTATTACAACACCTTCTGAACCTCCCAAAATACCTTTTAGTCTAAGAATGTCTCCAAGAAGCATTAAGACAGCAGAGCTGGGCGGGAAGGTCTTGCTCTTTATCTTCTTCCTAAGCAAGTTATTACACAGACAGAAATACCACCAAGATTGGCTTGATTCCTTGGTTTTTAAACAGGAGAGACAATCCTTTATAATGGCTTTGCTTTTCATCTCTTTCTGCCCCCTACAGCCTAGTTCTGTCGGTGTCTGCTGTGAAACTGCAGACAAGTTCCCCAGTCCCTCCAAGCCTCGGTCCATACCAGGGAGCCAGAGCAGATGCCGAGGTAGTAGCACCACGTCTGACGTGAAGGACGATCTCACAGAACTTCCATTCCCTCCTTCCACCTCTATCTAACCTATCCATCACGTCTATTCCCACGCCCCTCTCCGGAACCCCAGAGCTGACACAGACAATTGCGTCCCTGCAACGTGGATGTGGGGAGGTGTGTATCTCTAGGGTCTCTCACCTGCATGCCATGGGCTCCGCCCCAAGACCCACCCACAGGGAAAAGGAAGAGAAACCACTTCCCATGGCTGGAGTTGCCTCATTGCAGAAACTGCAGAACAATCGCAGTTCCCAGAGGAGGCACCTGCCAGCCTTGGAGGTGCTTTGCTTCCAAGACAGCAAGTAACCGCTCTGTTGGTGTGACAGTGTCCCTATTACTTGTCTGTCACCTAGTACTTTAACTGAAGGCTCACCTTTACCAAGCGAAGAGCAGGAATCCTTTCCACCCCACACTCCTATGTTCTCAACTTCCAGGTCCTTTAAAGGAGAAGAGGGAGGGGGTAGAGTGAGCAGCTCTTGACCAGACCAGCACTCCTTCTCAACAGAATGCATCCTGGCTCCCCTAGGTCAGGACCACTGTTCTTATCTGAACTTGAGAAGTCTGCCCTTTTCTCTCCTTGTCTCAGTGAGAACAGGTGGGATGGCAGAGATGACAATGGCCAAGCACTGCCACGGCAGGCACATGTGGGAGGGTGAGTCCAGCAATTCCCTGCTGAAATTCTGTCACAGTATGCCTCTGTGGCACTGCACACATTAAACTTCCTGTTCTGCAGTCCACCACTTTGTTCCTGCATCAGGCTTGTAGAGTGAAGAATTACAGAAAATCGAGGAGTAAAGAAATCAGTGCCAAAGCCTTGTGATACCCATACCATGTGGGAAATGCTCTTGTTAGAAGAATACACTACTGAGACCTTTAGTTCAGTTAATACACCCATTTTCCAAAGAGAGGAAGAGGCCATCGGTGCACACATGTGGGCCAGTGGTGGAGAGCAGGGTGGCCATGGTTTTATACTGATTGTGGGACATCCGTGGGCTTAAAAAGAATAGCTAGCGGCTTCTGGCCAAGATGGAGGAGTAGGTAGACACACTGTGCCTCCTTGCACAACCAAAAGAAGGACAACAACAATTTAAAAACAAAAAGACAACCAGAACTGACAGAAAATCCAACTGTATGGAAGTCCGACAACCAAGGAGATAAAGAAGAAACATTCATCCAGACCAGTAGGAGGGGCGGAGACAGGAGATGGGCAGCCAGGGCAGAGAGGACTCGCGGCAAGAGGGAGGCTAGTGGACCCAGAGAGGTGGCAGATTGTGGAACAGGGCAGGCCAGGCTGCGGCTAGTAGACCCTTGCATAAATGCGGCCCCACATTTACGCATAGATAAACAGAGAGGAATGGCAGGGGAGTGAAGCAGACCACGCAACCCAGGGCTCCAGCACAGGGAAATAAAGCCTCAAAGCTCTGACTGAAAACACCTATAGGGTTTGAGGCGGCAGCAGGAGAAACTCCCAGCCTCACAGGAGAGGTCATTGGAGAGACCTACTCGGGAATCAGCACCAGCACAAGCCCACCTACTCGGGCATCAGAACCAGAGGGACCCAATTTGATTGTGGGTAGCAGAGGGAGTGACTGAAACCGGCAGAAAGTGGAACAAACTCCATTGCTCCCTCTCGGCTCCTCCCCCACATACAGTGTCACAGCCCAGCAACCAGCATTACCCTGCCCTGGTGAACACCTAAGGCTCCATCCCTTTACGTAACAGGCACACCAAGACAAAAAAAATGGCCCAAATGAAAGAATAGATCAAAGCTCCAGAAAAAATACAATTAAGCAACAAAGAGATAGCCAACCTATCAGATGCACAGCTCAAAACACTGGTAATCAGGAAGCTCACAGAATTGGTTGAATTTGGTCACAAATTAGATGAAAAAATGAAGGCTATCCTAAGAGAAACAAAGGAAAATGTACAGGGAACCAATAGTGATGCAAAGGAAACTGGAACTCAACTCAACGGTGTGGACCAGAAGGAAGAAAAAAACATCCAACCAGAAAAGAATGAAGAAACAAGAATTCAAAAAAATGAGAGGCTTAGGAACCTCCAGGACACCTTTAAACGTTCTAACATCTGAATTATAGGCATACCAGAGGAGAAGAGAAAGAACAAAAAATTGAAAACTTATTTGAACAAATAATGAAGGAGAACTTCCCCAATCTGGCAAAGGAAATAGACTTCCAGGAAGTCCAGGAAGCTCAGAGAGTCCCAAAGAAGCTGGACCCAAGGAGGAACACACCAAGGCACATCATCATTACATTACCCAAGATTAAACAGAAGGAGAGTATCTTAGAAGCAGCAAGAGAAAAGGACACAGTTACCTACAAAGGAGTTCCCATAGGACTGTTAGCTGATTTCTCAAAAGAGACCTTACGGGCAAGAAGGGGCTGGAAAGAAGTATTTGAAGTCATGAAAGGCAAGGGCCTACATCCAAGATTACTGTATCCAGCAAATCTATCATTTAGAATGGAAGGGAAGATAAAGTGCTTCTCAGATAAGGTCAAGTTAAAGGAGTTCATCATCACCAAGCCCTTATTATATGAAATCTTAAAGGGATTTATCTAAGAAAAAGAAGATAAAAAATATGAACAGTAAAAATGACAGCAAACTCACAGTTATTAACAACCACACCTAAAACCAAAACAAAAGCAAACTAAGCAAACAACTAGAACGGGAATAGAACCACAGAAATGGAGATCACATGGAGGGTTATCAACAGGGGAGTGGGAGGGGCAGAGAGGGGGGAAAGGTACAGAGAATAAGTAGCATAAATGGTAGGTAGAAAATAGACAGGGGGAGGGTAAGAATAGTATAGGAAATGTAGAAGCCAAAGAACTTATAAGTATGACCCATGGACATAAACTATAGGGGGCGAATGTGGGAGGGAGGGGGGGCAGGATGGAGTGGAGTGGGGAGGGGGATGGGACAACTGTAATAGCATAATCAATAAATATATTTAAAAATTAAAAAAATATAAAATAAATAAATAAAACTCCCAAAAAATAAAAATAAAAAAGAAAGAATAGCGAGCTCTATTTTAGTTTCCAGCTAAGTGAAATACAAAAATAAAACCATATACATCTCTCCTTAGACAGTAATGCACAAGCTGACAGGTAAAGAATCAATTTGATGTGATCTAACTTTAAATTCTTTAAAGTTACAGAAGAAAACCATTCTCTTGATATGTATCCCTTCCAAATCTAGAGACTCCTTCTCACACCACAGCACAAGTAATCACACCTGTTTTCCCGCCATCCACAGGTCGGCAGGCAGTGGGGCTGTCAGGCCCTTGTCAGTGTGGGAAGTAATATCACACACTCCACATCAAACTAATCAAATCAATTTTCTTCCCTGCATGGCCCTTTCTTTCTCGTTTCATCCCAGTGCCTGCCACCCAGTCAAGTTTATTCATTATCATAAAAGAAGAAACTGCACCTGTTTCTGAATATTTTACTTATTCTGTAAGAATGAATCAATTTTGGCTACATGCGTACCAGGGCAAAGCAAAACATGTTCCACAATTCCAAAAATGGGCTAAATGGCAGGGTTGGGGCCAGTAGTATTTGAGCTAATTCTATTTGAGAACAATTTGGGCTTGATCAATTTACAGAGATTTTTTTTTCCTGTTTTCCTTCTCCAGGATTCCTGAAGATGTTCCTGGTTTCCGAGAACAAAGGAGTTTATTATTTCAGTCTGTGTTAGCACCTTGGAGACCAAAGAGATTTGTTTTGGTGTCCTTTATAAATACATTCAGTAACATTATACAAAGATTTACGTTAGATGCTCTTTGTTATGATGATTCCTGCTGATACACTTAAGAGCTAGGTGGATTCCCGTCAGTCTGTGAAATAGCGACTATGTTATTTGACTGCTATAAGCTATGCTCCCAGCTCAATCCTTAAAACTAAAGGGGGAGGGGAGTTACCCGTCTATAGATGGATGCATAGATAGATACTTATAGATACATCCATATAGATTTAGATATATAGATATTTGCCTCCATAAAAGAAGTAACTCATATTTTATTAACTCTTTTAATCATTAAGTGTCTAAGGTTGTGAATTTGCCCAAATATGCAAATACAATAATTTTTTAAGGCAGTTACAAAGGGATCATGTCTTTGGTTTCATGCAAGGTGCTTTATATTTGTTATATGTTTTGAAATTTCCCATCATTCTAAATCTAACCTTGTTACTCACAGTTGATGTAAAGCTGTGATATCACCCATCCCATTTCTTGTGGAAGAAAAGACCCCCAAATCAACAGGGCCAATGGTGAGCTCCCTAAGTTTAGGATCAGAGAAACAAGGACACATAGTCTGCCTCCATCATATGTCCTTGAACTCCAAGTCTTTGTTTATCATTTATAAACTGAGAGTAATAAAACTACCACATGATGTCTTAGTGAAGATTTAAAGAGACCATGAAAACAGGGGTTTGGCGTAGCTAGGGCTTCTCCCTGCCTTCCTCTCTCTCTCTGCTGGTTTCTTTACTGTCTTATTCTCTACTTCTGATGGAAAATTAACTAAAGAGTCAGAAAATGGTAAAACGGGAAGCAGTCTAAGCAACCTTGTATAACAGACAAAGAGAATATGCCCAAGGTGTTTAAAAATATAAACATAGCTAAGCAGTGGCAAATTTAGTATAAAAGAATTCTAAATCCAGTGTCATTCCTGTTATACTTATTGAAAGTACACAGCTACATCAAAAATTAATTTGTTACTCATCCTCTATGACCCCCATCCTACTCTAAGCTTAATCAAGATCTCTTAAACACCTCTGCACAGTACTTCACAAACTGTGATTGCACAGTCCTATAAGCCTCAAAAAGGCATATAGTAGCAGCCTGCAAATATGACCCATGTGTCCGCTGCCCCATTTCAGGCAACTGCTCCTGATGCAGAAAGGCTGGCCCTCTGTTGCTAGATACTTTTCAAGAACAGACACACATCTCAATAATAATGTGAACATTTTCTACTTCTTAAACATCAGGAAGCCAAACAAGCCCTCAGGGAGCACCTTCTATAATGAAGGACAAAGTGAGAAAACAAGCATTCGACAGCGTAAGACCAGCCACCCAAGGTCTGCACTCAGTACAGGGACGAGGGAGAGTGGACTACTCTTGTCCTCCTTCTCTCTCCACATGCTTTGGTTTCGACAGGGGCACAAAGTGAGCCTTGATGAGGCTGTCCCGTCACATTTCTCTTTGTCATCTTCGAATGTCATGGCTCGCCGTGGGAGCTGAACAAACACTTATCAATTGATTCCTTGGCAGTGGAATTAATTCCATCCACTTCCTATGCATACTTCCTTGCTCACTTCAGTCGAATATCCATCCAATAAACATGCACTGAGCACCTGCTATCTTTCAGGCCCTGTGCTGGAGAACATAAAGGAATAAAATTTTTTTTTAAAGCCCCTGCCTTCAAAGAACTCCAAATCGGAAGTCAGACATGGAGAGACAGCCCAATAACTCTCTTTGATGGCACGTAGAAGTTATGCTGGGGATGCCTCCTTTAAAGTGGCATTTGCTTGACTTGCTACATATGACATCTGACATTGCCACAAAGAGCTCAGGAGCTTAGGGAAAAAATGCAGCTGTCAGTAATGATTAACATGATGGCGAGACTCGGTGTGTGAGAACGGATGTAGGTGGTTTTATAAGGTTGTGTGGGACACGCATGCTGAGCAGGGACTACCAACGCCACTCGGCCCGACACTTCCTTCAGCAGGGCGCGGATGTGAACGAGCCTCGAGTGGAAGTCTCTGCTTCCGGAATACAAACTTAGGCTAGCCAGTGAAGCTCAGTATTACTCATTGCAGTGATCATTTGCTTTTTCTGATGCAACATCTAAAACTTGTACAAGACACAGCCAAGGCACTCAGATAGGTCACCCACATTAATTTAGGACATGTTTCTGTTGAATAAGGATGGGGGTTCTACCTGCTAAAATTTATAACAAAGTCAAAAGACTCTGGGATTAAACAAACAGAATCTCTTAGAATCTAAGATCAAAGCTTACAATCAGGTGACAGTTTTGAGGGAAATGTTTCAGCAAGTTTTCTTTACATTAAATACCGCCCCCCCTGAAAAAAATGATTCTAAATTAATCATTTATATTCTGGATACCCAGTACTTGCATGGTGCTGTTACGGGTACTGTAGAGATGAAAAGAAAGATACAATAAGCTTCACATCATCAACGATTTGCAATCAGACTGGGAGGGGAACTTTCAAGCATGTGAAAAAATAAAAGAACGAGCAAAACGTGGCAGCAGCAGAAATCCACGGCCAGGGGACTGGCGTTTGATAATCAGCCATCCACACGGTTGGGTAACAGCGACTCCGAGTGAGTGCACCCCAGAAATCGTGTTTGATGTGAGCCTTGAAAAGAGCAGCACTTGGGTAAAACGAAGAGTGGGGGTGAGAGAGGAGGAGAGGAGAGTGGAGCAAGGGCACGGGATTTGGGAAGCTTAGGGGAAGTTCGGGGAGAAGGGCTCGGACCCAGACGGCCGCCTGCACAGAGGTGCCCTGGGGATGCAGGTTGCAGTCAGATGCGCAAGAACTTGAATGCAGAGCCAAGGGGTTCAGACCACCTTCCACGGGTAATGTCGAGCCACTGAGTATTTTTCATCAGCACAGCAATGTGATATACCTGGAGAGCAGGACCAGGTAGGTGTGTGGGGAGAGAGGCGAGAGCCCCTTGCTGCTACTACTTTGGCATTTCTTCGAATAAATATATTATTTAAGTACCTACTTCAATCTGTATGTACGAAGGTATGAAGAAACTTTCCATCCATGTAGACTACATGCCACTGTATACTGAAAGATAGTTTTATTATCCTCACTGGCAGAACAGCATTACTTCTGGGACTTTTCTGGTTTCCAAGTTAAACATTGTTTCATACCTTGCAGAGAGCTTGGTCTCCTTGTGTTTCCCTCTGTGAGTCCTTGGACCTTCACACTCTTGGCACATGGGCCTAAACATGAAGAAGGCAGAGCCCATCACGCACCCCATAACTAGTGCCTCAGCACTCATTTCCAGGCCCACAGGGCACTGCCCTGCCTGCCCACACCAATGCTCGGCGTGCTGGTGTCAGGGTGGGCGGTGTGGCCTCTCTCACACTGTGTGGCTTCTCACATACATGTCATCCAAATACCAAACCAAGACGGTCGTGCCTGTGCGGGTGACTTTGTTTGTTCCACTTCCATCCTCGGAGGCCGCCTCCTTTGGCAGGAGTAAGACCGAGATTCACCTTGCTGATTTTAGAAAAGGTGCCATTGGAGCTGAGTGGCCCAGAAGTGCATTTTGATTTATTGCATTGATATTATAGCATCACATAGTAAGAGAGCCCAGGCAGGTGACTGGCTTGCCCACCTCTTCACCTGAATCTGAGTAGGACCAGCCATGCTTTCACTCTCAACTATTCAGTTTAATAAAGTCCATTCGACGGCCCCAGAATTGTTGCTACATGTCTAGTTAGAAACTAGCTGGGGCCATGTGCTGGGTTCGTATTTGCAGGGTCATAGGCCCTAGGTCACCCAAGGGCAAGGCTGAATGTCAGTATATGTCACCTTCTCTGACCTGGTTCTGAACTTAGTGATGGGCTCTGGGGTTATCTGTTCAGTTCTTACTTGTATCTGCTAAAAAAGCAGGTAGGCACCAGACCAGTCTTTCTTGGATTCAATATTAAATCACATGCCCACAACCTTTCAAGACTTAACACTTTTTAACATCGAACCATCTAAGAGAAACAAAATCTGTAAGTGATATAGCATCATAATTTGAAGTATTGACTTGCAATCTTTTTTAAAAAAAC
Source organism: Desmodus rotundus (assembly GCF_022682495.2). Taxonomy (NCBI): domain Eukaryota; kingdom Metazoa; phylum Chordata; class Mammalia; order Chiroptera; family Phyllostomidae; genus Desmodus; species Desmodus rotundus. The sequence goes on along the minus strand of NC_071396.1, from coordinate 4,349,751 downwards.
GTAAACCACTTTGATAGACTGAAGACCCTGAAAGAGCCCTGAACCCATTCCCCCATGCTCACACCAAACAAAAAACTTTCCAAAAAATAAAATTTACAAAAAACTCTGAGCAGAAAGATCAATACAGACTTTGCTAACACTGTGTTTCATCAAACATTTTAATCAACAATTCTTATTTGAGGCCATAAAAGTATACAGAAATGATCGTGATCAGAAACTTTAGTTCCCTAAGTGCTCTTCATAAATGACCTATAAAAGCACTCTGAGCTTCAGAACAGACCCCAATGTACATGGCAAATGTTGTGATAAACAAGCAGACCGATGTTATCAGCTCTGGCTGGATGATGCTGTGTCGGTTGTGGGGGATGCATTGGTGGCTTTGCGTACATCCACCCTGAAGACATAGGAGGAAACCCACACTGGCCTGAAAGCCAGCCTCCCCAACCCCCGCAGTCTAGGGGAGGGCCAGTGAGAAGCACTCCTGACAGCATGTGAGCTCCAAGGGCATTGACCCCTGCTGACCGTGTCTCCTTGTGCTGTTCTTGTTTTCCTCCCAAGGATTAAGTGCCAGCCATGTAATCCTGAGTATGTAGGAGAAGGGAAGCCATGTCTCCCTAAAACGAACCTCATCAACTGCTGTTCTCATCAACGGGAGCACCACACTAAAGCCTACAGTCAGCAGCATCAAAATATGGCCATAATAAACAGAAATCTGGTGGGGCAGGGCTGGCTACCTGGTGTATATCATCACCTACAGAAAACCTCGTGCGAGAGCTCGGGTCCAAAGCTCCGCAGACACCACCACTGACCACTAGGGCGGCATCAAATAGACAGTGTTCTAGATCTCAGTACTCCCTTCTGCAGGCACATTAAGAGTAATGTTATCTATATCTAACCAATAAAGAAACCAAATAAAATAACATATACCAAAACAACTGTAAAACAGCATGCACTTTAAAGCCTGTGCTGTTTTTTCATAATCAGTGTTAAAAAAAATTCTCACCTGAGAATATGTTTATTGATTTTAGAGAGAGAGGAAGGGAGAGAGAGAGAAACATCCATCAGTTACCTTCTATACGCACCCTGACTGGGGATGGAACCTGTAACCCAGTCTGTGCCCTGCCTGGGGATCAAGCCAGCAATCTCCTAGTGAACAGGACGATGCTCCAACCAACTGAGCCACCCGGCCAGGGCTAGACATCTAAGTGGATATTTCATTTACTTGCTCACTAAATGTTGCCAAACCTTACAGGATGCTAGGAAGGCTATGAGACACTCACTGCCTGTTGGAAATTAGACAAAGGCAGACACACAAGTGAACACAAATGCACACATGTGTGTCCCCACACACACATACACTTGTGTGGGTGCACTGTGTATGTGTTTACAGGCACTGCAACCAAGACCGGTGCCACAACAGAACTGGGCGGTGAAGGGGAGGGGTCTACTTAAGGAGCTTGAGGGAGTGAGGCAGAGTTTCTGAGGAAGTGACAGTTAAGCCAACATTCGAAAGACAGGAAAGAGTGAATCAAGCTGGGGGGCAGGAGGGGAGAGCTGCGTTCAGGGCATGAATGGGTGACTTTGCACTAGGAACATGTTGAACTTGACACCGAGGAAGCAGGATTCCACAGTGTGCCGACCACGACAACCAGCAGTCATCACAGAAAACAGAATCACGTCCCACCTCCTCATTTCCTCTGCTTTTTCCTCTCCTTACTCCCTAGGCACCAATCACCACTCCAGGTGTGTTTTTTGAGCTCTTATAGTGAGTCTAATGTTTTTAAAAGTATAACCATGTTCCCCAGAGATAACTGGCTAAAAACAAAAGTATGTTCTGGGCGCTGCCCTGGAATTAGTTACTCACAGAATCTTTGAGAGGCACTCTGGAATTTGCATTTATCACAGTTGCCTCAGGTGACTTTGGGGACGACAACTATGAAAACTGCTGAACTAGGCACTAAGCTAGAGTTAGGGTTAGGGTTAGGGTACCGGTATTGGTATTGCATGGGATATCGAAACAGACGCTCACATTCCCTGACCTCACAATACAGTCCAGGAGGTAAGGCAGATATAATTATAATTGAAAATATAATTAACACAGTATCTTGTTAGGATACACAACAAGACAGGTGTAACCCACGAAAGGCTGAAGAGTTTAGGTTTGCAGATCAAGGGAAAGGTCTTACAAGGTCTGCTGCTCAGCAGCAGTAACCAGCCGCCTCGCTAGGCTTCCCTGGAAAGTGCAAGCGAGGCCAAAGCGCTCTGAACCATGAGACTCACGAAGGCATGGGAGTCGGAACTCTCAGCTCAGAGACCGAGGGACACTGCAGAAGTTCCACAGGGTCTTGCCCAACATCTTCAACAACAGACAACTGGAAAGACATCAGGACACGGAGTGAAACAGAGATGGACGGAGCCCAGGAGTGCAGGGCCAGCACCTCCACCCACACCGTACAAATGGGCCCAGGAAAGGTGACCTGAGCCACTACATCTCGTAATCTGGAAAACCTCCTGTTCCAGCCAACATAAGCAGCCTTCACTTATTTACTGAGTGGAATGGCCCGCTCTTGAAGCGGTTAGCTTGGGAGGCAGGCAGGCTCCATCCTGCACCAGCAAAGCTCGAGTCCAGAACTGAGACACTTAACTACCGTTACCCACCCTGGCTTCCCGCGCAGCCGCCTCGACAGAGCAGGTTTGCTGAGACAATTTTTTATCTGGCTGCCAAATCCTTCTTTCTTGTCTTCATCTCTAAGGTCAGTCTGAACTTGGTTTGGACTGGATTTTTATGATTCCTAGAACTATAATGCTCTTCCCTGCGTGGATTCATCTTTCTGGACTGGACTTGGGGAACTCAGGTAACACTACCTTTCTGATGTTATAAGGGCAAGTAATACCAGCGAAGGACGCATTCACAGCAAGTGTGGAGTTGGAGAGAGGACAGGGCCCATGCTGCCTTCCTTCTCTTTCTCCGCATTTCTATTCTTGGTCCTCTAAATACAGATTAATTGCTCAAAATGTCACCTGCATTGGTTGAATCAGAAAGGCCAGTCCACAGCTGGTATTGGTATTTCTGGCAAAATTCATGCTCCCAGCAATGACTTTTTTCTTTTTTATCATCATATACTGGAAAGAGTTCTCATTTCTCAAAAATTCCAGCCATGAAAAAAATGAACAGTTTCATTCTGCCATCAGTAACCCTGAAAGTTCCCGCACAGAAATGCAGTATGAGCTATAAATCCACAAAATTCTACCAACTTCTAACTAAAATACAGCATTTTCCTAATTCCTCTTCATTCTATGTTCCTGGCAGTTAGTGGGAAGATGCTGGTAAAAACAGTGGTTTCCCCTATCAGAAACACGTTGACCTTTTGCCCTTTCTGAAGGTATTTTCCTCTTTAACATTTGAAGAACAGTAAGACTTCATTTTTCCTACTGAGTAACTGGTGGCTACATAGACAAACTACCAGCTGAAATTCTGGGAAGGAAAAGGAGGGTACATAAACTTCCCCTAGGAAATATTATTTGCATCACTCATTCACCCGGAATGACTTCACTACTCTTAAAGACTAATCTACCCCTTCTGGAGACATGGGCACTTCCGAAACATTAAGGTCACAAGTAACAAGCACACAGTGGGGGCAACACCGACCTTTCCAAGAAAATTAAAACCAAATACTTTTAGGACGTTGGCATGCAGAAGTAAACTGGATCTGGTTTTCAAAAGTCACCTGAAAACATCTCACCCATTGAGCAGAGAGTAAGCAGTAAAAAAAGGTTTGAAAGTGTGATCACAGAAAAACTGTCTAAACTCTGCATTTTGCTCAATGACATGAAAGTGAGAAACCCCCACATTTAGTTAAGAAAGAAAAAAAAGGCTTTCTACAAAGAATCAATCATTGCAACAAGGGTTTAGCAGATAATAGAGAATCGGGATAAAAAAAGGGAAGGATCGGTTGGAAAACTGGACAGGGTGCCACAACCCACTAATGATCTGAGAACCTTCCCATGTCAAATGCCATTGGTTAATCACTATTTCTTCTCTATCTTGATCTATCAGAGACATTTAATACACACAGATCTCATCCTTGTGAAAATTCCTACTTTCTCCCCTTGGGTCCAAGACATCCCACACTCCAGCCCTCCTGTCTCAGGGAAAAGCACCTAGGCAGGAGGAATAGCAGGTCCCAGAGCTCAGTGGCAGGACATAAAGTGGTGGGAGGTGATGAAGTACTAGATGGTGATGAAGGGACTGGCAGGGTGAAGTTCTGGATGCTCCTAGGGCCAGATAATGAGGACCTCGTAGACCAACCTAAGAGTTTGTGTTTTCCGAGTATTCTGTCACCTTTCCCCCGGATTCCCACAGCCTCCCATCTGATCTCTCTGCTTCATTTGTATACCCCTTTCTCCTTAAGTCTATTTTCCAAAGCACACCAGGATTCTTCTAAAAATAGAAATAAAAGCCTGTAATGTTCTTTCTAGTGGCTTCCATCTCACTCAGAATACTCAGAACACCCAAGCTCTGTAGGTTGGTCTACGGGTCCTCATCCCCGGGTCCTAATGACAACCAGCACTTCATCCCACCTTTCCCTCCATCACTGTCCGTCACTGCACCACCTCCTGCCACAGGGCTGGGGGACTGGTTGCTCCTCCTCTCGGGACACTCCTCCCTGAGACAGGCCCACAACTTGCATGCTGACTTCTTTCAGGTCCCTGTTCACCCCTGCCTCCTCGGGGAGGATGATACCCATACCTGCCTCTCCAACATCATCCTCTACTTTTCTTTTCTCTTCTCTCGTGCCTCAGATGTCACTGCCAGGGATTCCGTCATGTGTTTATCTGTCTGCTTGTTGTCTGCCCGCCACAGCCCCACTACAATGTGAGTTCCATGAGGGCAGGGACTTGTCCGTTCTGTTCTCTGCTACACTTCCTGTGTCTACAGCAATTCTTCAAACACAATGGGAACTAAAAATTAGTTTGTGAATACAACTGATTACAAATTGAGTATGTGTAAGTTATACTTAGTAAACAACAGTGGTTTATAAAATGGTGTAGTTAGCCTCGATAACTTCTCTTCATTTTATAAAGTCCTCAGCTGAGTCCCTACGGACCTGCTGGTGATAACGGATGAGGTTCCAGTGCTCATTTCTAGTGGTATGAACACTCTATCACGTACACCCAAACGCAAGTGAAGCTTACACCAGTAGTACCTAAACACTAACCAATTCATTTTGAACTATAAATTAATGAAATGTTATCAATAAATCTGAAAGCATATATAGTCAAAGTGATTAAGACACCAAGTAAATACCAAAAAAAAACACAAGAAAAGGCAAATGATCAGTACTCACACATGTGGTAATCAGCTTGTGATCACAAAACCATGGTAGGAAAAAATCAAGGCCAAATCATTGATTCACCTCCACATGACCAACCTACACAGTTTCCACAGAAAATAGAGAACCTACTGGGGCACCTACGGCCTTTGCTCTCGAGTTCTCAGAAGGTGGTATGAGGTCTGCTCACTAACCCTTTCAGTGAGTAAGCCCAAGAAGAACCATCTTGGGGGACTCGCTGAAGGACAAAATAATGGAGTCTGGCTTCCTTACACACCTTAAGTGGTGTCCAGGTGTCCTACAGAAGGTTACCCACAAACACCAAGTTAAGTCCCCTCGTGGTTCTGGGAACTACAAGACTCTCACCATGAGTCACCTTCATAAGAGTCCTATGGCATTTGCTTGTGGCCCAGGATCAGGGGAGTCATGAGGAAAGCCAGATGCTCAGCTTCCAAGACAAAATCCAGGGGATTTCTGCAGGACAATCCCCCGCTCTTGAGCAGCTTCAAGCACATTTAAAAATGTGGCCCATCTACAGAGGCACGCAAGTGCGTGCTAACTCAGATCTGTCACAAGAGACAGTAAAAGCCACGTGGATCATTCAGGCACTCTTCTAAGTTGTTCACTTCTGATTTCTCATTCTTATGGTTTAGGAAAGGATTCTTACACTCACGTATATGAAAATGAGGGTGTTTGCACGTTTTGAGAAGATTCAATTGTGGAAAAGCAGGTTGTGAAGTAGCATCAAGTACTTTCTCCCTTTTCTTTAAAACTTCCATTCATATTCCACGTGCTGAATGACAGCAAAGGCAGCATGGGCCCTGGGGGCCAGTACCAAGGAGCACTATTGGCCCTTGCAAACTCGTGAGCTGAAAATAGTATTAGAAAACAACTATTAGGGTGAAGATGCCAAATGATGTGGTTATGGAACATGTCTTCTAATCCCAGGAAGAAACAAAGACAAGACAAGAATGAAGTTCGGTAAGTGAATGGTAGAAAAATGCTCTGCAGGGTGGAATACGTGGTTGACTTATATGGGGTGGGCAAAGTAGGCTCACAGTTGCACTGTGACATTCTTCTGAATTAACAGAGCTACTGCAATAATCCCAACCTGCATGTCTTTTTCCATACAAACAACTACTTCTGCCCACCCCTGTATCCTAATAGCCTCTCGTCTTTTTTTAAATCCTAAAAATAATTCTATCTCACTTTGTTCTGATCCACTTTCTCTCAGTGGCCTCAAATAAGATCTACAACTCTTTCCCTTTACTTAATAAAGCCTGTACTTATATATGTAGATAACAAAAAGATATTCACTTATTTATTAAACAAATGTTTATTGAGAACCTTCTATGGGGCAAGAGATGTTCCAGGCACCAGGGAAAGAGCAGTGGACCAAAAGACAATGCTCTGTGGGAGTTACGTTCTAGCACAAAGAGACAGTAACAAGTGAATACGCAGAATGTCGGGTGATTATAATTGCTGTGAGCAGGAGTAAACCAGGGAAGGAGGATAGGGTGTGGAAGGGTGGCGATGTAAACAGTAGTGAGGGAGGCTTACTGAGAAGCAGAGGTGGAAGACAAATTGAGAAATAAAAGGGGAGCCCGTCACCCAGATAGCCAAAAAATGACCTTCTCAGGGAAGAAACAAGCTGTGCAAAGGAAACATGCCTGTTTGGTCAAGGAAAAATTGTGGGTAGAGGGAAGAACTCAATGAAGTTCGAGATTATAGGTCAGTCTGCTTAGAGGCCTGTAGGATATTATGACTTTGGCTTTGCTCTGAGTAAAGTTTAAGGTCAATGGGGGGTTTTGAGCAGATGAGTGAATAATCTACTCTTTTTTAAAGATCATTCTGGCTGTTATGTTGAGAAAAGACTAAAGGTGGAGTATGAGGGTTTTTTTTTTAAAAGGAAGACTATGTAAGAGGTTACTGCTATAATCCAAGCAAAGGATGATGATGCCTTAGATCAGGTCAGTGGCCCTAGAAGTGTCAAGAAAAACTCAGATTCTGAATATTTTGAAGGCAAAGCTAACAGGATGTGCTACAGACTGGAAGTGAGAGGCATCAAGATTGACTCTAAAGATTATGGCCTGAGCACCTAGAAAAATAGAGTCATTATGCTGATCAGAAAGAATTTTGCAAAAGCAACTAGTAGTGATGGGAAATATGGACATCCTAGCTTTGAGAGGCTCAGTAAACATTCACATTAAAGGGAAGGTAAGTTTTCGACATATGGATGGTATTAAAACGATGAGGATGAAGGAGAGTATTCAGGAATTCAACAGGAAGTAGAAAGATTTGACAACTGAGCTTTGGGCCCTTCCAAAATTAAGGAAGAAGATGAAGAGAACCAGCAATGGAAAATGAAAACAAATAGCCATTCAAATAAAAGGAAAATCAGGCTTGTCCTGGAAGACAAATGGAAAAAGATTTCTAGGAGGAAGTAATGAACAACTACTCTGATTTTACCCATCATGCAAGTAAGAGGAGGAGCTGAAACCTTGGTTTTTGTGACTTAAGATCTCAGTGATGTGGGCGAGGGCAGTTTCTGTAAATACCGAAAGCAAAAGCTTAACTCGGGATAAAATGGGAATTGAAGACAGCATAGTCGAGGAGGAGGGGTAATGAGATCAAGAGATCTAATATTTATTTAAATGGGGAAAATTCAGGACTCAATCCATATTTACACGCTTACTAGAAAGACCACACTAGCAGGGGGAGAATTCCAGAGAGAAGAGGACTGCTGGGGCAGTGTCCTGGAGAGAGAAGAGTTGGCTCTGAGCATCCACCCACATGGGCAATCCCTCCACGCCGCATGCACGAGAGAGAAAGGCTGTGGGCACAGAGGCTGGGTAGATGCAACAGTGGAAATTTGCAGAATTTCTCCTCTAATTGCCTCTATTTCCTCAGTAAAATGAGAAACAAGATTATCACCTGAGAGTACAGGTTCAAAGGACACGACTTGTAACATAACTCAGGGGAGGGGGAGAGAAGGGGCAGAGACCTGCCGGTCGCCTGCCATCTCTGCGTGGACACATGTCTGCCCAAGGGCTGGGCCAGGACCAGAGGACCGGCGTATGGCAGTCTCGGTCTGCAGCACAGCCCATGAGGGATGGGACGGACGTGGACTGTAGGACACCAAGAGGAAATGAAACTCAGGGCAGCTGAATCAGGTCAGGCCCACTTCTGCCTCTAGTTCTGTCTGGCTCAGCCACTGCCGCCAACAAGTTCCAGTTTTACAAATAAAATCGTCCTTGGTGTACTTAAGCTTGGTTATTGGGGTGGCGGGAACAGTACGGATACAGGAGTATGTGTCATGTTAGTTTCTAATGAAGAATCCCAACTTACAGGGTCTTTACATTTCTGTTGCAAAGTCATCGATGTCTTCTGCACAAAATATTTCTTCTTTGAAAATTGGCCTAAAGAGGACTATTTTTATATAAACTGGAATTTTATCAAATTGTAGTGAAAGTCTGAGGGTCTTACATGTTGCTTTTTGAATCAGAGTGAAACAAGTAGCATTTGGATGGGAACACAACACAAGGATGGGTTGTGAATGCTGCAGTCACATTCTGTAATGGAAACTGTATGTAGCTCATTATGGCACTTTCCCTATAATTAACTGCAGAGGTTGTATCTTTGACTCTACTATCAATCTCCCATGTGTAGTCATTCATGCAGCAAATATTTAAGTACCTCCTATGTATCAGGCACATAGTATACAACAGTGAAAATACAGACAAAGATCCTTGCCTTCGTAAAGCCCAGAGGGAGAACTATAGACAATACACAATTAACATGATAAATTAGAAAAAGTTTAATGGAAGGAGGTCATAAGCACATTGACAAAAACTGCATCAGAGTAAGAACAACCATGGGGAGACAGTTTGCAAAATGAATGGTGTAGTCATAGTGAGTCCCACTGAAAAACTAGCATGAAGGAGATGAAGGCATGAGTCCCAGAACTCTCTGGGGAAGAGAGAGCCAGGCAGAGGGAACAGCCAGTGCAAAGCCTCAGAGGAGAAAGAGTACCTAGAGTGTGTACAGCAGTGTGAGGGGTCAGCTTGAGGGTTATGAGTGAGAAGAATAGAAGAGGGACCACTTACATAATGGGTGGGGCCCAATACAACATTAAAATGTGGGGCTCCTTGTTCAAAATCATTAAGAATTTTTAAGACAGCTGGAGCAGAGCCTTAACCCCTACACCTTCCGAGCACAGGGCCCTGTGTGACTGTGCAGGTCACACATGCACGAAGCTGGCTTTGGCACGATATGAAGTCAGGTCAGAAGGTAAGAGAGGGAGGGAACGTATTTTGAAGGGCCTTCTAGGTCCTTGCAAGAATGTTAACTGGTACTCTGAGAGAAATGGCACATCACAGGAGGGTTTTAAGTGATCTAACTTACAGCATCTGTACAGAAATTAGTCTAGGGGCCCAAAGGAGACCCATAGAGACTATTGCGATAATCCCAGTGAAGGGTGATGGTGGCGTGGTCCAGAAATTGTGTGTGTGCAGAGTGGAGAAAAGTGCCACACTGGCTACATCTTGAAGACAAAACCCACAAGATTAGTCATGGGTTTTATGTAGGGAGAAAAATTTCAAGAGGCATGAAGCAAGACTCCAAGGTTTGGGGCCTGAGGAACAGAAAGAGGGGTGTTGCCATGAGCTTAGGTGAGGAAGTGCGGGAGAGAGAGATGGTGGGGTTGGGGGGGTGGGGGTCAGGAGTTCAGCTCTCACCATGGGGTCTGGGATTCCTCTTAGGCACTCACTGGGAGGGACATGAGGGTCACAGTTAGGACAGTGGTCAGGCTGGAGGTGCCAATAGAAAAGCCTTCATTCCTCAGTGCCACCAAAGTAAAGATCCAGTTCCCCAAAAGTTCTGGACTAACCAAGATTTGTCCATGATTAGCTGTCATATTAGCCTTGGCTAATGATATCTGTACTGTTACATTTACTTTTTACTCCATCTCTCTTTTCTGAAAAAGACTTTTTCCTCACGTAACAGCATGCCTTGGCTGAGGCTGAACACTAAGAAGTTTGAAATGTGACCAAGAAGAAGTTGGGGAAAACTTTCTAAACATCACAATTAGTTTTCTGTACCAGCGGTAGACGTTTACATTCAACTTTGAAACAGACTATTTTTCTTAAACCTCAAGAATGGCCCTTCTGTTGCATACATGCAAAAAAAATTCATCTATGACATCGATGGCATCATCATCCATCTGGACACAGATCACACACAGTCTGGTTGAGGAATGCTGCATGTTGCTTTTGTGTGTTGATGGGGAAGCCGCACTGTCCAAGGACGGAAAGAACCAGCAACGAACTGTGTCTGGGCTTTTGCTTGTACCTGGTGACACCGCTGCGGTTTTTGTCTACCTTGTAAAATGGGCTCTGTCCATCTTGGCTCTAGGACTTAGGGCTGGGTAATTCTTCTTTGGGGGAGGTTCTCCTGGACACTGTAGCCTGTTGACCGCCATCCCTGGCCTCTGACCTGTCCTCCCTGGTCACAGCAATCAAACACATCTCCAGAACTTGTTCGTGTCCCCTGGCTGGCAGACTCAGCCCCAGCTGTGAACCACCGATACAGAAGCTACTACTCGACAGATGCCAATAGAGAATCAAATCCATTTTCATAATATATTTTGTTATTCTTTCACTTTGGGAAACCACTTGGAAGTCATCAGCCAAGGGAAGACAACAAAGCTTTGTAGAAAGGATAAGGCAAAGCATCACATCTTCCCAAATTATTCAGTGACACTCTGCACACTTTGTCCTTTGATGAGGCAGGCAAACAATCAGTTATCTCTGTGTCATAGCCCTGTTACCCAGAGATGACATAGTTGACTAATCTCCTTCCTTCTTCGGAAATTCAACAGCCCAGAAACAGCAAGTCTCGGGCAACTTTTGGCTGCTTAGTGGGACGGGTGTCTCGCTCGGCTGGGTAACGGGCAGGAAGACCACAGAGTCTTACTGTGGAACTCTGTTTTGGGTTTTTTTTTTCCATTAATTCTTTTTTTTGAGGGAGGGGGGAAGAGAGAGAGAGAGCAGCATTGATTTGTTGTCCCACCTATTTTTATGCACATATTGGTTGATTCTTGTATGTGTCCTGATGAGGGACTGAACCCACAACCTTAGGGCACAGTGATGACACCCTAACCACCTGTGCTACCTGGCCAGGCCCTGCCGGTTTTAATCTGCTTACCAACAACAGCCTCACCTCCAACACACTTTGCCACTGATGTCTTTCAATGGAGTTACTTTTGATGATAGACATTTAAAAAGCTTTGTGCTAATCTCTTAGATTTCTATTTTGGGGGGTGGGGGGTACAATGGTTTGTAACTTTTGACTGGATCCTAAGGTTTTTTTCTTTTTGCACATTTGCCTATTACATTCCTATCTCTTGCTCTATGCTTGAAGCAAAGCTAAAGTTGTGTAGCCTTCATGCAGAGAGCATTTCTTATCAGGAACATGATGAGAATCTCTGTAGCCAAGTCTGTTTTCAAGGCTAGATGAGCAAGCCACTTATTTCAAACATTTGATACAAGATAATACCAATAACGTCACAGAATCCAATTAGTTTTTACAATTCCTTATGTTTACTCTTGATTACAATTGAACTTGGATCTTGTTTTGCTGACTTTCTTCCACAGAATATCAATGGCCTCAAAAATAAAGGGAAATTGGGCAGTTTGATATTTGAAAATACTTCTGAGCCAATGTTCCATTCAACAGATATTTTTAAACTCGGCTCCTCTCCATGTGTTATACTTTTTTCTGATCTCCTACACTTTTTAGTATTTCAGACAAGAATATCCAGGTGGTAGCATGTCTTTTAAAAAATAATGTAAATAGGGAAAAATATCTTTTTAATTTCTTCCCACGTTGTTTAAATGAAGAACCACGAAGACGAGAGGGAATGCAGTCTCTTCCTCTCCCCATAGGCAGGGTAGATGAAAAAACAAGCAGGCAGCATGGAGTGGGTTCTTTCTACTGTTAGTGAACGTAACCCGACATTGAGGTGAATGGATTTTTCTGCATTCTGCTAAGTAAAGCTGCATTCTTTTGAAAGTTCGCAACTTTTTAATTTGAATTTCTTGGTGCAGGCTAAAGGGCTTGTGAGAAACATTGTCCCTTTTAATTAAACAAAATAGAATGAAAAGCATTTGATAGCAACTGTCTGAAGAAGAGGATAAAAAAGGAAAGAAACGAGAAAAGCCACAGAACCCCAGCTGCACTTAGTTCCTGCTTAGTTCCTGTTCACTTGGGGCAGCGTGTGACGTAGGCTATGTATTCTAAATTCACATTTGAAAGACGTTCATTCAGAGAGGAAACTTGGGCATTACCTGCAGAGGGAAACAGCATTCATAGAACTGTTATTCAAAAAGATGCACCAAGAACTGTACTTCTTATTTAAATGAACCTTGCCTTAGCCATTATGAGGCAGGGGAGATGGTGCATTTTATGATGGGTAACTTCTGCTTTAAAATGTGAACACAGCTTCACAACAATTATTGGAATCTGAAAACAAATCAAGCGTCAAAGCCTGAGTAGCTGAGAGTCTGGGGTCTCACTGCTCCAAGCAGGGATGTTGGAAGAGGGGGCCTTGGCTTTGGGTGACTTCCCTGAGACTGGTATGGAGTCATCTTGCTCACCTCCAGCCCCACCTGGGGGTGAGATTTGAAGCAGTCTGTTTGCAGCTCCGGTATTATATCTGAGATCCCTGGGGCTACCAAGCTCTCTATTCAGCCTTCCCTGGTCACAGGTGCATTTCCCAGTTCCAGTCTCTGGGACTCCTCATGGTCTAAAGCTCCTTTGAAGTCTTCCTGTCTCCACCTGAGATCTAATTTAGTGCAATCAAGGATAATTCACTTATTACACCTGTGCCATTCTTCTAACCCAGAAGCTTATGTCCCAGAAATGTGAAAGTGATTTCTAGCTGCCATGGTTTCACAGCATTGACCGCTGTATGTCATGTACTACTGCTCATAATATTTAGACAGTTCCATAGCAACACGTCAAATACAACCTCCAGAGGTCTGCATTCCTCCAGCCGCGTGCGGAGGGCTGGAGGGATGCCTGCGGCTAGGAATCATGGTGCAGTGCACGGCATCTGGAATGCTCCCTTTATGGTAGGAACTGCAGGAACCTGGCACAGAAATGGCCTAGGACTCTGTGTTCAGAGCTCATGGCAATTTCTAGAAATGGCCCATTCGAGCCTGTTGTCTTTTGGCTTTATTTACAAGGCATCAAGAAATCCTCTTCTTCAATTCTGAAAATAGGCTGATAAACTTTGTCTGATTTATAGTTGATCTATTTTTTTTCCAGGGTAGAAACATAAATGACCACCTTTTTCTCACCTAAAATGTTTTATATGAAAATATTAGTGGACCTTACAGAGATGCAAATATTCTTTGCAAAATCTTGTTCTCTTTCCATATGCTTCTTCAAATTCAAAAGTTAATTTTTCATTTTGGTTTGCTTTTGAACCAGACAAGCAGAACTTACTTGTTAAAACTGTGCATTTGCATTAAAGCAGATTTTCTACAGTGTCCAGCACAGATGTCCCATTCTATTTATTTTCTCGCAGTTTCTCCAGAAGCAGCTTATCTGTGTGGCTCTGGGTCAGAGTCTCTCAGGACACTGTCACCAACTCTTTGCTGGGGCTACTGTCATCACTTTCCACATTATTGGTTTTGTCACCTAACGTTCAAGGGATCCTCCCCCTCTCTCCTTCCTTTTTGCCTTTAAAGTCTCCATACCATTGGTCACTAACGTATCACCGGCACCCCCTGGGTAAAGTTAATGGTGTTTAGTTTCTGCCTGGTTTCCTCGGAAAGCAGAGCTGTTGGTTGAAATGATCCCCATGTTTCATTGATCAGGAACAGGGTTTGGACTGGGTCCAGGAGTCAGTCTGAGACACAGGGACCCCTCAAAGTCCCAGGGCTTCATCATCATCAGGTTAGAGACAGTTTGGACGAGACTCAACATTCAGTTTTGGCATCCTCCAGGACGCTGGGTCTCGGGCTTGCATGCACATGCCAATCGCTCGGGCACCTTGTTAAGGTACAGATTTAATTCCCTAAGTCTGGGGTAAGCCTGAGACCCCGCACTGAGCACGGAGACTTTGAAGACATGTTGTTGACCACCTCTCTTGTCACTGTTAGCTGGTCTCACCTCTACCCCGTCCTCTTCTCCATCACCCTTGTGAGACAGCTCACTGTGTTTCCCATCTGCATTTCATTCCAAACTTCCACCTCTGTGTTGGTTCCTCTCAATTGTCACACAGGCTACTTATACCCAGGTTATGTCCCCTCATGTGGGGTAACTTGACTTCCTTTCACCTACTTCCTGTAGCATTTTATAGAATGCACAATATTTTATATAGTCACCCCATTTGATGCTCAAAGCAACCTGTGTGGCAGACGAGGTAAACATTGTCCCAACCTTACAAATTAGGATAGAGGCTCAGGAAGAGTAGATGACCTTCTCAAGGTCAGGGAGCTGGCAAGGGGCGGTGCTGAACTTCATATCTAACCCTCCATTTCTCAAACTTAACTCTGCCTTCCTGAGGCCACATAACGATCACACCATGAAACCCACTAACAATTCCAACATGTCTTCCAGACGTGTAGCCAGTTAGAACTGGAGTGGCTCAAGGATTATGAAATCTAACAGCCATCGCTTTATAGCTCCAGAGATTCACAGTCTAGGTGCCATGTCTAACCTCAGAACTAATTGTAGGTTGTAGGTTCAACCCGGCCTTGTGTCAACTGACTTCCAGATGTAGCAACTCCTGCTATACTTTCCCAGCTTACTCCCTTTGATGTCCCCTGGCGTTTTTGGCTTCCTATAAATTGTCCCAGTAGCAGGTCCAGCGGTAACCCCCGCCAGTCTCAAAGGTGCACCTCTGATGAGACAGATCCAATCGCCCGCTCTGCAATAGCTAGAGCACAGTAACCACACCTCTGGCCGGTGGTTTGCGTCACTCACTGAACCGGGAGCAACGCACCTGCAGTCTTTCCAAATGCCAGCCCTGCCAAAGTCCAGCCCCTCCGCACAGCCTTCCCTCCCTGTCCTCCCTGAGCCCTCCCAGCACTTGCAGCCTTGCATCACGACTTCACTCCCCACACCTCCCTGAGGTCAGTGTGACCTGTCATGCCATCCTGTTCCGAGTAACCCTTCCCACACATCCCCACACTACTCACAGTGCCTCTCTCACTGAGGACAGTTAGGATATGACAAGCTATTTCTTCTCCCTAAACCACTCCCATGTCTTATTAAACTACATAGGAAATTCCTGCTCAAGTCTTTCCTTCTCAGTTAAAATACTGCTTCGTCCATGAAACCCCTGCTGATGTCTCCAGGCGACTCGCAGGGGCGCTCTCCTGGGCTCCCAGAGCTTTCTGTGCATCTTCGCAATCACGTCCGCATACCTGTTTGCTCACACAGAATCCCGCCTCACAGACACATGCACCTGCCTCTTCAGGACTGAGCACAGTGCCCCGCCCACAGCGGGTACTTAGTGTTTGTTAAACGAATCAGAAAATGAAATGGATAGCTTGTAATAGTCACGGCACTCTGGCTCTTTCCAACTTGAATGAAGACAGAGTGAGAAGCTGTGAGAGGAAATCTTCAGGGAAGGGGGTCTTGGGTGTCATGGCTTGGACCTGATTCCTGCGGTAACTACTGTGAAGCAAGGTTGGAGACAGACCAAGTGAGAGTTTGCTTCGACGTCATTATCCCTTCAGCAGTCAAAGCCTCACCCCTGGAGATTCTTGTCTCCGGAATCTTCTAGACTAGGGCCACTACCTTCACATCCGGACTGCACCGCACAACCTCTACTCCTTTAGCTCGCCAGACTTCCCGAAACCTCTATTTTTCCATGTATCGTTCCCCCAGCAGATGTTCCGCCTCCTCCCCACAATGGACAGCCTTCCACGTGCAGCGCCGGGGCCATTCTCTGGTCCTGTCTAGAGGGGCCGGAGTCAATGTTTCCAAAGCCCTGTCTACAATTCTTTCCAGAATTCAAGCAATGGGACGGACACTCTTTGTCTATCTTCCTGCTGGACGGTGAACTACCTAACAGCATGTAAACCGACCTATTTCATGAGTGGTTTTCAAGCCCCAGCAATGTTCAGCACTCTCTGGGGAACAACGGTGGACCCCTATATTTAAAAGATGAAGGAGGGGAAGTGGAGGGAGAAACACAGAAGGCCACAGAGACACCTGTGTGGCTAGTGTTCTGGATGAGTACAGGTTAGAGCTAGGTCAGGCACAGCTAGGTCAAGTCTGTCTTCTTATTTCTTCCACAGACAAGGCAGTGGAAACACAAGGCGGCCCTGCAGCAGATACCCAGCCTCTGTCCCGTGGGAATCCACTTCCGAGGCCCTGAGGCCCAGCTGGCTGTCACACAGGCAGCAGCAACCCTTCTTAGGGGCAGCGTGCTCACACCCACCTCCAGGCTCCCCCAGGACCAGCCCCAGGACCCGCCCCAGGACCCAGAGCTCCAGTGCAGGCCTCAGAGGCAACTGTTCTCCGGTCGGGTCAATGTGGAGTCAGTCTGGGAGGCCCAACCTCTAATTCAGTCTTTTATCGCCTCTAACAGTTGTGTAAGCATGAAATTTCCTGTATTGGAACCCTTTTTGCTTAAAACACCTACAGTGACAGTTTCTGTTTCCTAGGGTGAGTGCTGTCAGATACAGTAATCAGGATGGGCGGGAGTGAGTGGGCGGGGAGGCTGAGGCCCGAGTGCTCCATCTGGAGACGCTCTGGACAGCCGAGAATGTACTCTTTGCTGTAGCAATGCCCCTGACCGCACACCCTCCTTTCTTACACCACTCACTAAAAAGGATTTGCAATTGAGAGCCCTGCCTCTGACCCTCCAGGATGAATCTGTGGCTGCTACAACCCAGGAGGGTCTTTCTCAAGGATCCGAAAGCCATCACCCTGCAATGTGGGGGGACAGGGTCCTGTAATCCAGGGTGGCCGCCCACAGGTGCAGCGGCCGCCTCGCTCACACAGGCCCACCCTCTATAGTCACTGGACAACATCTGCTTGCATGGCTTTAAGCAATGTCTGGCGTTGCCTGTCTTTGACAAGGGGGAGTCTCGCCCTTTTTTTTCTTCTACTCTTGTCAGATCCGCTTACTGTCCAGTACAATCATAGGGATGTACTGTCCTATGAAAACATCATATTGGTGTATTTTAAATTATGAAGATTATGAAATGCCATAAGCATTTGCTCTGGGTAGTTATGAAAGCCCATTTTCTTTACATCTTTTTGACACAGGAGCTCTTTTCCAGAATCCCAAGTGAATTAACGAGATTCTCTCCAGAAAATTTTTTTTTGTGAGTTTACCTAAAGTCTGACAAACTAGGTAAATGCCTCGAACCACTCAGTGTTGCGAACCAATCCTGTAAGTGTTAGCAATTTCTGGACTACTTATAGTTTCAGAATAAACCCTAATAACAGTGTCCCTTCAAATTCCATCTGCACAGCTATGATTGAGTGTGGGAGCCATAAAATATAAAGTAAACTGACCAAGTCCTTTTGGCTAATTGGTGGCAGAAAGCAATGTCCTTTGGGGTCTGAAGGGAAATTTCCTAGAGCAGAGACAGACTTTAAGAGATCCATTCTTTCTTTGGTCTTTGATTAAACAGAAATATTTCAAAGGAGCTTGAATTCTTTGAAACAAGTTTATTATACTCAACTTGTTACTAATCCTTGGAACTGTTTTCATGCAACTGTAGGGTTCTCTGCATTTGCAGGAAGTGAGTAATCAGTCAACCATGCAAAGCCCCATTATTTGGGCTCTGCTCTCTTGAGGGATGAAACAGTTGTTGAAGAGGGTGTTGCAGACACTTCAGATTATAAGCCGTACTTATAACTGTTTCTGACCCAAAAGACAGACACTGCTGACAGGTGCAGTTTTGGTTAAACTTCAAGAAGGTTTGAGAAATCCCCCTGTTGACTAAGAATCAATTCACTCAGTCCTAAAGAACTATCCTCTGGACATCCCCTTTGAATTTTTTTCCCCTGTAACAGGGTTCATGCAAGGAATTGTGATTCATAGAATATCCTTTCCTAAAAAAAGGAAAGCATCCCCATGGACCACTTGAAAATTCCCAGTATCAATAACCTTACTGCCATTTTTCTCTCTCGTTGTCCTAGTCATTTCTAATGAAGAACGCATGAAAAACGTGAACCACCTCTGAGCTGTGGCCTGAGAATCCATCAGCCTCATCGAATCCCAACTCATTAACTCCTGTTGATGCCTGGAAATCTTCTGCATTTCGTTTTTTTAAAAAAAGTTTATATTGCAATTGGCATTCAATATTGTATCAGTTCCAGGTGTACAGCCTAGTGGTTGGAAGTTACTAAACTTATGAAATAATACTCCCAATAAGTCTTGCCCCCACCTGACATAATGTATAGCTATTATAATATTAACTACGTTCTCTATGCTATACTTTACATCCCTATGACTGTTCCATGCCAATTTGTACTTCTTAATTTCTTCCCCTTTTTCAACCAGCTCCCCTCCCATCTGGCAGCTGTCAGTTAGTTCTCTGTGTCTATGAATTTACTTCTGTTTTGAACATCCATTTACTTTTATTTTTAGCTTCTACATATAAGTGAAATCATATGGTATTTGTCTTTCTTTGTGTGACTTATTTCACTTAGCATATTACCCTCCAGGACCATCCATATTGTTGTAAATGGTAAGATTTTATTCTTTTTTATGGCCAGGTAATAGTCCATTGTGTGTATGTACCATATCTTCTTTATCCAATCTTCTATTGATGGACACTTAGATTGCTTCCATGTCTTGGCTATTGTATATAAAATGTCTTCTTTTGTCTCTTGGTACAGCCTTTGCTTTAAAGTCAATTCTGTCTGGTATAGGTGTCATTGCCCCAGCATTCTCTGATTGCCATTTGCATGAAATATGTTTTCCACCCCCTTACTTTCAGTCTGTGTGTGTCTTTCAATCTATAGTGAATCTCTTGTCAGCAACATACATGGGGGTCTTGTTTTGTTATCCATTCAGCCACCCCATGTCCTTTGATTGAAGTATTTAATCCATTTGCATTTAAAGTAACTATTGGTAGGTATGTAGTTATCATCATTCTACTATTCATATTTTTGATATATTTTTTTCTTCATCTTAAATAAGTCCCTTTAACATTTCTTGTAATACAGGTTTGGTGGTGATGAACTCCTTTAGTTTTGGGTTTTTTTTTTTTTTTTTTTTTTGTCTGAGAAGCTCTTTATCTCTCCTATGATTCTAAATGATAGCCTTGCTTGGGTAGAGTAATCTTGTTTATAGGTCCATGTTTTTTACTACATTGCATATTTTGTGCCAATCTATTCTGACCTGCAAAGCTTC
The DNA here is from genome assembly GCF_022682495.2 of Desmodus rotundus. Classification (NCBI taxonomy): domain Eukaryota; kingdom Metazoa; phylum Chordata; class Mammalia; order Chiroptera; family Phyllostomidae; genus Desmodus; species Desmodus rotundus. Next base: position 4,330,026 of record NC_071396.1, on the reverse strand, counting down.
TGTTGAGAAATCAGCTGGAAGTCTTATGGGAGCTCCCTTATAGATAACTGCTTTTCTCTTGCTGCTTTTAAAATTCTCTTTGTCTAATCTTTGGCATTTTAATTATGATGTGTCAACGTGGGCTTCTTTGGGTTCATCTTGTTTGGGACTCTGCACTTCCTGGACTTGTGTATTTGTTTCCTGCCTAAACTGACCTAACAGATTCCTCCTGAAAACAGGCCAGGGTGATCAGACACACCTGGGAGATGGTGGCAGCCGAGAATCCCAACAGGTATTGAGGATGATTGGATATGGAAGGTGGGGGATTCTTGCTAAACTGACTTAGCAGAAGTCATGTGGAAGCTGGATTTTTCTAGGAAGTACACAGAAGGGCCTCAGAGAGGGTTCAGGAGCCTAACTAAGGTTTGGTCAAGCAAATAATCTTTGTTATTAGAATCTTCATTATTGAGCAAATTTTCTATGCCAAGAAATTTAGTTAAAATGGCTGATGGGATTGTCCCTGCTTTTTAAGAATATTTCACTGAGACTACTAACTGTATTAATAGGGTTAGAATACTATCTACTCTCACTCTTACTCTTACTACTTCCTCCTTAGAAAAGGCAACTTTTAACTTTGTTTAATGGCAACTGGAGAAAATGTGCATGTACCAAACAAAAGATGTGATAGTCCAAAACAGGAAGGAACAGAAGCAAAGCTGAGCTAGTGCCTTTCTGGATGCAATTCCTGTTTGAAAACCGCACATTAGGTTTTCCTCGCAGTCATGGCCTGAGATGGTAGCCATGGCAAAATGTGAGCATGAGAGGCAGAGGGCAGCCCAAGGGAGGCCCTGCATCCGAGGGCTGCCTGGGGGCTCGGAGGCCCGGGGTTATTGAGCAAATACCTCAGGGGCATTTGACCTGCCCTGCAGTAAGCGTGTAAAATGACTATAATGTCTCCAGGGGGCTTCTGGGAGATCTAGCAGTTTGGGGCTGCCAGGCTCCACTTAACGAAGGCCACACAGATGCTCACTAGTGTCTGAAATGCTGACAATATCCCTAATCTCTGTGCACAGTCTGCACAGAGCAATGACTCATCTGTGGGGTAGATGCCGGGCCTTGTCTAGTACAGCGAGTCTTCCGTTTTCCACGTGGTCAGCGACGGCACTACAGCTCCCTGTGGGGATGGAGAACGTGGGCCAATGTTTTGTGCAAGTACCCTTTTATCACCCCTTTTCCTGAGAAAGAGAAATAACCCAGTTTTTAAACCAACATAAACTTTGTTAGCTTATAGCTACTGGAAGGGTTTCGTTGCAAAATCGAAAAAGGAGTAGTTGCATGTTTATACTGTACGATAAATAAAAAAATGAAGCACTCCTGCAAAAGCATTCAGACGACCTTCTGTATACGTTCTTTGGCAGGAACTCGGTTTCCATTTCCCGGCCAGGCTTCACAGGCAACCCTCTTGCCATCTCCCCGTTTCCCCAGGACCCCACCATGGGAGTTCTCGTACGTAGCTCGTGAGCAACGCCAGAACGGGGCACGAATGGCCAGCTGGTACAAAAAGGCACCAGCTGGGAGCAGAGCTTCAAACACTTCTGGGGTTGCTCCCCAAACCCAGAGGACCTGAGCTGTCTCCCACACTGCCTGCATGTCCGTACTTCTGAAAAGACGTAGGAAAATGAGATATGCATTGTCGCTCCAGGGTTTCAGAGTGAACCTTGCACTGAAGTTTGAACTTTCTTTGCTGCGTAATGACTCACATGCCAGGAGATAAGACCCAGAGAGAAGCTGGAGATATAAGTTGAAAGGTCACAAATCCTACTTCACTTTATTTCAATGCAACAACTAATAAGAATATTTTATTAAGCAGTGAAAAGTAAGGGACAGATGCTGACCCACCAGGGGTGACTGGACCAGAGTGTGAATAAGAAGCATCAGCCAGAGCTATTTAAGTGAACCTGCCCTGAATGTTGAGAAAATACCAAAGAATTCTGGCATGAAATCACAAAGTAATGTGACAATCTGAAGGTAGTGGTTAGGACTCTAATTTTACTGTTTTTTTTAAAAAAAGACTTCACTTTCTAGAGCAGTTTTGGGGTCAGAACAACAATTAACTTGGAGCACATTCTCTATTGAGCAAAAAGCAAAAAAAAAAAAAAAAACACACAACAAAAACAACTCCGCCTTCCTTTCAATACGACTGATGAAGTGTCTGAACTTGAGTAAATGATGACAGCCATGTTCCAACCCGTAAAGACTCACTAACTCACTAGAGAAGGTAAAGCAACATTCTTTCCTTCACTCGAACCCTTTTACTGGAAAATGTTGACTCTCTCCCTCATATTCCTCAGAAGCCTTCAAATCACTTCCTAGTAACTAAACATTTTCACCAAAAAGAAAATGAATGAAAAGTAAAAAGCTTCTAGCATATCCTGTTGCTGCCCTACTTGTAGTTCCTCAGAAACTGGGAGCCTCCTCTGAGCCGCCTGACAGCAGCGTGGGGACTGGGGAGCGTCTGCGAGGAAGGAAGCCACGTTTTTTTCCTGAGCTCTCTGGGCCTGGACCCCCTGAGACTCACCTACACAAGCACCAAAGGGCGTCCCCCTAGCCTCTGCAATTCCTCTAGGCGGCCTTTCATTGCTACTTGTAATTCATGTGGTAATTTAGCCTCAACTTGAACTCATTTTCATAATGAATAGCCAAGCAAATCCCCTTTCAAGATGAGCTCAAGGGTCCAAAAATTGGGGACTGCGGAGAGTAGGCATTATTTGTGGCTAATAGTATAGCTTGAAAGTGAAGACCCTTCCCTAAGTTATGTCTCCTCTACCCATCAGAGTCACTGACTAAAACACACAGGGAAGGAAGGTTTTCATGGGAAACTACCCGGAGATGCACTGAGAGACAACCCAGTGGAATGGACAGGAAAAGACAGGTAGAGACAGCACGGGGATTACAAGTCAATCCTATTCAGTTCAATAGTGTCATGATACATGTTGGACTTTTCAGTCTGCATGTTCTCGGTCAGTGTTTCCAGCAGCATTTCTTCCTCAGCTAAAAGGCCCTACCTCCCAAGCACTCATTCCCACCCTCCACACTGACCCTCTGCAACTTGGCAGGGCTCTGTTCTCAAGAGCTGTGTGTGGCCCTGGCTTGGGGGTCACTCTGTGAACATTCAGCCGAGGCTTCTACTCCGAAGCCCCAATATTATGGAAAGTATGTGCACAGGAAGATAAAAAAGCCCAGGTCTCTCTCGAACAATGGATAACTAATTATAGTCACTAGCTTGCACGCCAGCATCTCCCCAAGTTTTGCCATCTATCTCTTTGGAGATTGGATGCCCAAGGTGCCACCACCCTGGAGAAGAACCTGATGAACCGTCAGCTGCAACACTTCCCTCACAGCAAATGTCACAGGGGAAGTTCACGAATGAGACTGGGAAGCAGACCAGCCTCTGCACACAGAGGGCTGACTGTGGGCACATTCTCTCTCACAGGCAGCTCGGAGGGTGGAGGCAGGGGAATCTGACCTCAGTTTACAGGACGAGAAGGTCAAGGGGAGGGCTCCAGAAGGGCCTGCCTCCACTTCCCTTGCAGGGTTTTGTAGCTGACTCAAAGCCAAGGCCTTTCCAAGGACACTGTGCATAAGCTGTAATTGGTAGAGAGAAATGCCTTGGGGAGGTGGTATTTTAATTACGTTCTCCAGGGTATCTACCCTTTTAGATATGAGGCCTTTCCCGACCTTCACTGCTGAACTACTAACACACCTTCTATCACTCTTCATCAAGGATACATCTCAGGGGAAGGTGTTTCTGCAGTGTTATCCTTATGAGTAATAAATCATGCAAAAAAATAAATTCCAGCTGTGAAATTATTGCTAATTCTAGCCATCCATTTTTTCCAAACTTCTGCACCAATGAAATTCTTGTACCTAGGAAACTCATCCGTCCTAATGTGGGTCCTCCGTGGACAATCGAATCAGAGTCCCTGGGTGCGAATCCTTGCTCTGCTCCGACGGAGGCCACAGACCACGGGGAGAAAGCGCGGGTGAGTGCGCAGTCACCGGGCCTGGACACCCCGTGGGAATTCTAGTCCTAAAACTTGCTAGCTGTGTAAACCCAGGCTCCTCACTTCACCTCCAAAAAGTACAGTCGCCTCATCTGCCAAGTGGAGATGAAGCTGTCCCTTCCCCCTGGGGTCACTGTGAAGAGAAACGCAGCCACAGGAGGCAGCACATAGTGAGTTTTCGTCTCAACACAGGTGTTTCTTAGATTTGTGACCTTGTGTGGGTTAAGAAATCTCAGACACTAGATTTTCCACTGTAAAATATAAGAATAATAATATCTGTTTCACAGTATTGTAGTGAAGATGAACTGATACATGTGAAAAAAAAGTGTGTTTATGCTCTGAAGATCTGAGAGTCGACTGTTTCATTTTTAAACCAGTGTGCCCTTCTAGCAAAACTATTTTGAGATTTTTTTTCGGAGAAGTGCAGTATATCAGAAGTGAAATGTAAGTGAAGTGGATTATGTTGAAATGTTTGCCGAATGATCTATCAAAAGAGAAACACGAGAAGGCATATGTAACATTCAGGTGCATTCATCTACCTGTTGCCTTAAAGGTAAATATAAGAACATGTGATTGCATCAGGGATGATGCTTGAGAATTTGATTGAATGTGTGTATTCTCCCATCACCGTGTTTTAGTATATCACGTGAAAAATAAGCAACCACTGATTCCTGGAAATGGCCACATTAATATGAACTAGTATACAGGGCATCCTGCATAGCTATTTTATATCTTTCTCATCTTTTTTTTTTTTTGAACCGATTTCCTGCACTGCAAAGAAACTGACACAGGAAGCTCATGAAACGAGATTTAATTTTTCAGTCCAGATGTATTACAGCTAAACATCAGAAAGCCCCTAGATTTCACAGAACTAAATGTTAGTATTTCTCTAATGGAAACCCCCATGCTCTGCAGGGCTCACATAAACGGCCTTGGAATCATATTGCGAAACTGCCTTGGTCTCATCCTTCTCACCTAGCTTATTGCCATCATGATGTCTTTTCACAATCCCCTTTTGATACAACACATTTGTCCTGCTAAGTGAGTGACCTTAAAACATTAACTTTGAAAAACAACACACTCTATGTTCATAGAAGCGTTATTTACAAGAGCCAAGTGCTGGAAATAGCCTAAGTGCCCATCAGTAAGTAAATGGATCAAAAAACTGTGGTGCATCTACACGATGGAATACTACACAGCAGAAAGAAAGAAGGAGCTCCTACCCTTTGTGACAACATGGATGGAACTGGAGAGCATTATGCTAAGTGAAATAAGCCAGGCAGCAAAAGACAAATACCATATGATCTCACCTATAAGAGGAATCTAATGAACAAAATAAACTAATGAGCAAAATAGAACCAGAGGCTTGGAAAGAAGGAACAGACTGACAGTGACCAGAGTGGGGGTGGGGGATGGGGAATAAGGGAGGAAAGAAGAAGAAGGGCCTAGTTAAAGAACAAGTGTAAATGACCCACGGTTGTGGACAATGTGGTGGGTGGGGATTGACTGTGACAGTGTGGGGTGGGATCCTCAGAGGAGGGCAGAGGGGGAAAAAGTGGGACAACTGTAAAGAAAAACAATTTAAGAAGCACTCTGTAAAGAACTCTCTGTACACTAAAACTTACAATATGTACTCAAAGTAATTATGCAATACATGCTTTTGAAACCCCTAGAGTGATTTTTGATTGGGAATATTCAATGAGGCATGCAAGTCACAAGCCAGTTCCTAAAAAATCTCGTACGTGACACACTGTCATTCTAATTTAGAAATGAAAGAACTAGTTTCTCAATCATCCTCAAGCATTAGGTGAAGACCCTAATGCACCACTACTTTACCCACAGAGGAGAATTTCTGGGAGGAGCACTGCCTAGGGAAAGAAAGTGAATGATGATGTCGATGGGGTGGGGTGCTTTCATCTTTGGAAGTTAATTTGATGGTGAGTGGTGGGTTCCACACATGGAAGGTCAGTCCCAATCCAAACTCCAAGTTGAGGAAGACAGAGATGTATAAAAGGAAGCTACAGGGGTAGCCTCCAGGACTACCCAAGGGGGCAAGGGCTTGATGTGGATTGCCAAGTTCTCTCTCTGTGGGGCTGAGAAAGTCTTCAGGGTGCACCATGCTCCTACACTTAAGAAAGTAGCCCCTCTGAGTCCTGGCAGCTTTACTGATACCAAGCAGGGATTTTGAGAAGCACTTAAATCCATGGAACAAGCATGAATTTTCAAGTTCAGGGCTATTCCAAGTTGGACATATTTAGTTAGAAAAAGTCATCTCTTTGAAAGTTGGTTATCTAATTTTTTAAAAGGGAATATTGACATTTCTCTTACAGGACAATGATAAGATTACATAGTGTACATAGTTTTACAACTATTACCTCCCATTATTATTTGCTATCATTATTACTTTTATGAGCAGAGTAAAATTACCTCTACACCAAATCCAAAGGGGGGAAAAATGGCATGAGTGTTGCCTGGAGTGCTACTTCTTTTGAATCCCTAGTATATATAACAGATGAAAAATTAATACAGAATTGTACCACGCATGCATAGCATGAAGTCTCCTGGTCATCGGTGTGTTCTAGATCATGTGACTTCCCGGAATTTGCCTTTCCAGATCAAACACTAAAGGATCACTGCACGAAGTCAGTCTCTGGAGTGCAATTTTCACTTTCAGATGCCCGGACTATACCAAACTTTCTGGTGTTGGTCAAACTACTGCAAACATAATGTGCTACCAATAGATGTATGCTGATTATATGAATGAATTTCTAGTTCTACCTGTGACACATCGAAACTTGAGAGTTACCATTTGACCAAAGGCATCTAGCAGAGAAAGCAGCACTTCCTTAACCATGTTCATGTTTTGACGATGGACATGTGGTCTGGAGGTTAGGACAAGTGGTAGAAAGTCACACTCCCAAGAGCTGTCCTGGGCTGTCAGTGACGCATTGGTTGACTTCAGACTAGTCATTTGACCAGAATGAGCCAATTTGTTCATTTATATTTCTTCTTCTACCTCCTTCTTCTTTTGTTGTGACCTTGAATACGTCACACAATCCCCTTGAACCTCCTCATCCTTATCTAAAATGGGAGTCACCATGGATTCCTCACAAACCGCTTTAAAGAGTAAATGACAGGATGTTCCCATTCAGACTCTCAATATGATCTGTACCCTGGGGGTGGGCGGGAGGTGTATAAGACAGTGAGTTGTAATGACCAGACACATCAGACTTGGGTTCTCAGACGTGGAAAGAAACTAAGCTAGGTATGAGGTGGGCTGACCTCTAGAACACTTGCTTACCTCCTTTTTTTACACGTGACAATGTATAGTTTTGCATTTGTTACGACATTGCAAGTGGTATGAGAGCAGTGAGCAGTGCTTCTTCTAAAATGATATCCATTTAGGAAAGGCGTGATTGCTGTTCAAAGCTGTAAGCCAGCAGTGTCTGCACGCCCTTCCCCCTGAGTCAATTCAGCTTGAAATCCCAGTCCACACCCGTAATTCCTCTAGACCCACACAATTTCAGGATGCTGTTTCTGAGTGGATTAGACTAGGTAGTGGTCCTGAAACAACAAGTCAGAACGTAAGAATGAAACAAATACTAAAAACATCATCTTTTTCTGTAAGCACTTCTTAAGTTTTCCTACTTAAATGTTTCATTTATTTTCCCCCCCGTTTTATTGAGATATAGTTGATATATAATGTTGTGTTAGTTATAGGTGTGCAACATAGTGATTTGCTGGGTGTATATATTATAAAATGATCACCACAGTAAGCTCAGTCAGCATCTATCACCTCAAAGTTACATGTGTTTTTTCTCGTGATATGAACTTTTAAGATCCCTTTTAGTATGTTTCAAATATACAATACACTGTCCTTAACTAGAGTCCCCATGGTGTACATGATGTCCCCAGGGCATACTTATCTTGTAACTGGAAGTTTATATCTTTGACCTTCTTCACCCACTTCCCCCAAACCCCTGCGCCCCCACTCCTCCCCCTCTGGCAACCACCAATCTGTTCTCTGTATCTGTAAGTTCGATTTTTTTGATTGTGTATGTAAGAGTATAGGCACTTGTCTTTTTCTGTCTGACTTATTTCACTTAGCATAAAGCCATCAAGATTCATCCACATTGTTGCAAACAGCATGATTTCCTTCTTTTCAACAGATGAATAATATTCATATATATTTCACATTTATCCATTCTTCCATCAATGAACACTTAGGTTGTTTCCATGTCTTGGCTATTGTAAATAAATGTGCAAAACTTATGGGGATGCAAAGGTCTTTGAAAAACACATTTTTAAAGATATCAGATTGTTGTAAAAGCAAAGAGGACCAGAGGAGCCAAAATTCAGAGAGGGAAGAGCCCTCCCCCGGTGGCAGGGGTCACCTGCCATTCCCTTCGCTGCACCCAGGCACAGGTTTTAGACTAGCCAGGGAAAAGTCCCCAGTGGAGAAGGGGCTAGCAGAGCTTTCTATGGCCTCATGGGCCGACACACAAGTTCAAATGCACAGGAGTCCCTGACACACAGACAATTTTGCACACAGGACGTCAACTTTATGCTTCTGCTGCTCAGAGGAGTGAGCACCTTGCATGAAATGCTGATTGAAGTCTCTATGTGCTGTGTTAAGCTGCCCCTCGTGGCTTTGTGGAAAAAAAGCTTATAATAATGAATGTAATCAGAAAAAATGGGGGAGGCTCTGCACCACCTCATCTGTGTCAGGAGCACAAGCTCCCCACAGGAAGGCTGGAGCCAGATCCCTCCATGGCTCCCCACGTGCCAGTCACCAGGGACTGGGCCTCCCACTCACAAATGGGGAGGAGGGGGAAGATGTGTGTTGATTTCCTTCTCCTTCATTGCTGGGTGGCAAGTGATGTTCAAAGATGATAAATCAAGTTATACTGGTAAAAGCTTTTGGAAGTAGTAAGAAATGAGTTATGTATATATTTATATATATAGGGTCTGGCAGAAGTTGAGGCCTACTTGAGTGTGGTTGGTAGGGTAATAATATGGGTATAATAATTTATTTATTTAATTAAAAATAAATTTAATAATTAATTTGAACATTTAACCTAAATGTCATATGGTATGCTTGAGTATGATACTGTTATGTTACAGAATTACATGCTTATGATTTTGTAATAAAACCTTTTTGTAATAAAAAGGGGGCATTATTTGTGCTGGACCCTGTATATAACCAAAATTGCATTGTAGAGGGAAAGGGGAGAAGTAAAAAAAGTAGGCTATATTAATTGCATAACTCATAGTAACATGCACCATTCAAAACAATAAAAGATCAAGTGTATAATAATATAAAGTTATAGTCATAGCCCTGGTTGGTTGTGGCTCAATTGGTTGCAGGTTCGATTCCCCATCAGGGCTCATGCCTGGTTTGCAGGTTCAATCCTTGGTCCCAGTGTGAAAGGAAGGCAACCAATGGATGGTTCTCTCTTACATCGATGTTTCTCTTTCTCCCTTCCTTTCTTTTCCTGCCTCTCTCTCCCTTCCTCTCTCTCTAAAAGCAATGAAAAAGCATCCTCGGGTGAGGATAAAAAGGTTTTTAAAGTCATAGGTATAAAGATAGCCTCCAAGACAAAAATGCAAACCTTCACATTGATTGAGAGGAATACAAACACAAACTAAGAGAGCAATAGCAAACGACTGCCCGGACTATGTATTTTAAAATAAGGAAAAGCAGCATGTAATGTGATGAGACCACTCAGTTGGCTCGTTTTCTTCTTCTCACAGGGAGGGGACAGTGGAACGGGCTGAGCAGGTGGGACTGTGTCTCTGTGGCTGTGTCAAGGCCCTAGGTCTGTCTGTACTTCTGCTCAGTCATCCTTAGCTTCTGGTGTCACCCTCTGAAACCTCATGGCAGCAAGATGGTTGCTCAGGCAAATGGCAAAAAGGGGAAGGGCAAACGGAAGAGGTCATACTCAAGTTCATAGCCTGCCTTCTTTGAAGGGGCCTGGAGGAGTAATAATAAGTATTATTTCTTGGGCGAACAAAATAAATACAATCTTCATGACCCTGATAGCTAGTGGGGCATGTGCCATGGTAAATCCTCCAAAAATACGCTAAGCTTAATCCTACATTGTCCACTTAACACATGTTGGAATTTCCTACTGATTTGTCTCTCTCCAGGGTAAGATTCGTCTCCAGATCCCCTGTACCTAGCGGAACGACTGGTAGACAGTGAGCACTCAGTGTTTGTTGAATAATGAAACATATTAGTGTAAGTCTGAGTCCTCAGCCCCTTAGTCAGCAAGCTTTTCTTAGTACCTCATATGTTCCAGGCATTGTTCCAATATTTGAGCAAAACAGACTCAATCTTATAATCACACAGAAAAGTATATTATAAGAAAGTTGCTTTGCTTGTGGAGTATGAGCGAAACACTATAGATCCTACCAAAACTCAGGAGGCGGAGCCCTCAGAAGCCCTAGCTTTCTAGTACCCGTTGCCTTGCTCTGTTCTTTCTTCTGATTTCACAAGGAAGCATTCACAAAAGCAAAGTTTTCACAGTGAAATAGGGTAGCTGTAGTCCACCTGCCAATGAAGTTAGGGGAGGAGAATGTATGGGTATAATAATTCAAAAGGTTTAGCAGGAAAAAACAAAGACCTAGGAAAAGGAGGAATATATCTGAGAAAGAACAAACAAATTTAGATAATGGCATGCTAATTACATGATGTAGGGCACAGTTTTAATCATTGATTAATATCGATTACTGTGACCGAGGTTGGCCGAGGTTAGAAGGGACTGCAATGTGATGTCACGTGGGGGCTCTAAGCTCAGCACAAGAAAACACCTGCGTCAGCACCCGCATCTCATGGCAGTTCTGTTTGTGGGCAGCCCTCGGCCTTCAGGAGCCTCTGTAGCTGCCCGTCCTCCTACCAATGCAGGGACTGATGCTTGCTTTGATAGTTGAGTATGGTTCCTGCCATAAAAAATACGAAACAAAAAAACCCCTCAACATTTCAAACCTCTTTCATAATTAGTTCTGACGTGATATACTGTGTAAAGCAACTTTTCTCACAAAAAGGGAAGTGAACCGGTGACCTTCACCCTGGAATTACTCCTTTGCCTGTGAAACTGTCCCAAAGTATGGGAAATTCTAAATAAAGGGGAAAAATCCTAAAGAACTTGATCACTTTTAGGTTTTCTCAGAAGCTTTTCATTTTCTATGCATGGGGAGTACCAATTCATTCAAAGTTACAAAGGGTGAATTATAAAATGCCACTCTCTGCCAAGTACTTGTTTTAAAGGATGTGATACCAGGATTGCATAGGACCACAGAATTCCTGATGCAACCACCATATTTGAAAGAGGTTTCTGCTTTCTCAACAATCAATTGTTGTTCCATAGTGACTGTGTAGTAGGACTGGGGCAGGGACAGGTCCATTTGAGACAGCATCATGAACAACACCAGTCACATGGCAGCACGGACAACTCTTGTCCCAGCCTGGCCGAGCCCCACTTCTTCCTCACACATGGCCCACCGCCTGCTGTACCTGAGTGCAGGCATCACTAACCACCTCGCTTTGGGGGAAGGCCTTACTTCAACCAAACGTGAGAAAAGAAACCCTGGGCTGGAAGAATGGAACAAACTCCCCCACACACCAGATGCTTGTAACACTTCTGTGCACTCTCCTGGGTGTGTTAAGATCTTCCTGCCTCAACTGAGAATCTGGTCAAAACAGAACCCCTGGGGGCAGGGGAGGAGAGCCAAGAGTCATAAACAGGACAACAAAACAAGATGAAGTAGAAGTTAAAACTTACAACAACAACAACAAGAAGACAAAATTTTCTCAAAGTAAAAGTTACCCAATTTTTACACATGCAGAAAAAAATTACAGAAATGCACAGGAGCTAATAAGTTTATAGCTTCTGATCTTCCATATGACCTGAGAGAATGGTAACATGAGATTCTAAGCTTGTTCTGAATAGGAGTCCCCAGCAAATGTTCTGCTTCTACAAATCCCATTGTAAACAACACACAACACAGAGGAGAAGAGAGCAGAGGGAAGAAGAAACTGGAAGAGGGGCTATTTCCACTTCGAGAGTCTGCTACCACAGCAATTGTGGGAAAGTGTTCACGGCTGGTGGCAGCGCGGTTCCTCAGTTTGGAGCTCTCTCTGATCTGATGCATATTCATAATCCACAAACATCCTGAGGCCTCACACAGGCCGAACGGCCCGTCGCAAGGATTGTCTGCTTCCAGAGTCCCCAGCGCACCTCCAGCTATCTGCCCGTATGCCTGAGCTGCTCAGTACTCAAAGTGGGGTTGCTGGCACTTCAAACCCTCCAAATCTTGTCTTCACGGGCTCTGCCACAGAGCTTCCCACCACCCTTCGTCCACACTGAAGGAACTGAGCTCTTTCCAGCCTGGTCACCGACCAACTCGGAAGTCAGGGCTGGGTGAGGCCTGCCACTGGGAGCAAAGAAGACTTCTGGTCAGGAGGAGCTAACGAGCAGATGGCAAGGAAATCAGGCTGGGGTTGGCAAGACAGCCTGTGACATTTCCACATTACGGACATCTGGACATGCATTTGTACCTTTGTTAAACATGTTAGTATAAAGAAATACACTGCCTGAGAGAGCAGGAGGCCCATGACCAATAAATGTTGATGGAGAAAGGAACAGCCTGAGAGATCAGCCCAGAGAATGCTAGGGCACAGGCCCAGAGGAGCCTGGGTTTGGAGCAGGTGGCTTGCCAAATTCCATGAGCTTTGGAAAGGAGCCTAAACAAAGGGCTCCAATGTAGAAATAAAAATAAAAAACATACCACCTATAAGAAATTCCACCTAAATCCTGATTTTTCTGGGTCTAGTTTAGATCACTGCAGGATCTCAAAAGCAGCTGTCCCAGCTGCAAGTTGCTGACTGATCCTCTTTGACTTCTACACAGAAGAGACTGGCAAGAAGTTGGCTGATTTGATCTAACTATAACTTTGAATGGGTCAAAGTTATAGCTTGGTAATGAACCCACACTCCTTTGAAATGTTCCTGGGATTCAATGGACTCAAAGCCTTTTGTCTAATTAAAAAATAAAACATAAGATAATACATCAAGCCTCTTGGAAAAGGACAGAGCAGACAGGAAACAGTGGTATATCACAGACATGGCTTGTACCCACAATGAAAGTAAAATCACCTTAAGAGTGACCACTAGCTCGTGACATACAGGTGCTTACTCAAGTAGGAGGAGCATGACTATTTCTAGAGTATGACGTTTATTATGAAGTAGGTATCCAGTAGGTCTGACATCAATACTGGGTTAAAGATATAAATATGTAAATAAACACCACAGCAAACCATTAGAAACGGCATGAAGAAAGAGAGTTAATGTCATCATGAGAAATAAGTGGCATGTCTTTGGGAAGATACTTCTAGGAAAATCACAGAATGGGGGAAAACAAAGCAAGTCAGTCACTGCTGTGAATGCCTTTGATAGTAAAAACAAAGGCAATTCACTGGAATCATCTTCCAGGTACATCCTGCTTTTCAAATGTCAGCTTGATGAGAGATCTTTATTAGTACCTGTTTCCTCCAACTGAAAGAAATTGACAATTTTCACTATGGAGGGAAAATAAGGCAGAAAGAGTGTACAGCATCAGTTTTGCAGGGAGCCATTGTAAGGACAGCGTACCCCAACAGTGAGAGTGTCCCCACCAAGCTCCTCCCCCGGAAACTACACTCAGCATCTCAGCATCCAGCCCCATGGCTGCGAACTGTGCCTGTGAACATCTGTGCTTGCTCTCGATTTATTTTGTGCATCTGTTAGCAACATGTGTCCTAAGAAGTCTCTTTGCTTTGCCCCATTTGGGCTTACCAAAGGTTTCCCAGAATGCTCCACTTTCATTTCAGAGAGCAGGAAAACCTTAAAACAGTCATTTATTGCAGTTGTTCCCTGATCTTTTAAATATACTTTCTTTTACATATTGCCTCTCCATGCTGACCTTTGCTTCTGCATGTTATGTCCTGGGTTATATAACAGAACATCCCAGTCTAGATGCAAATAATGCACCAATGGTCTCATAGCATAGTTTTCCACTTTTCAACCTGGGAATAAGACACTTGCTTCAGTACTTGCTAAATTTTATTTGCAAAGCATAGTCAAATAGAGTCTGACATGACTATTCTCTCTTGCTGAAATGATAATAAATCATGAAGTGATCATAAATGAAAATGATTTCCATAAGAAGAAGTACATCAGAGAGAATATTAATCAAAGGCGTCTTTAGGACTTTCAAGAATAACTTCAAAGATGGGCCTATTAATGGGAAATTCATCGGTACGATGAACTGTAGGTTGAATAGGTTTATAGAATCACAAGATCCCAGTTCACTGAAGGTTGATTTTCTTATAATCTCTTGAGTTATAGAAAGAGGGTGTTGGTGTTGACTATAAGTAGCTTAGAACAGCATGAGAAAAAGAAACTAGATTCTTATCTTGTTCAGTGTGCATCTACTGAGATCATTTCATTTCAGGAAGTTGAAAATATCTTCTCTTCCTAAAACCTATAAACTGATTTCTTCCTTTAGAAAATAAAATTATAAGTCTAAAATGTTTAATCCCTTTATTAATAATATAAAGTCAGCATCAATGTCCCCACAAATACTCTACCTGGACATGGAGAAAAGGCCTTCCAAATTCATCTTTGTTGAAGATTTTCAAATAAACACTATGAAATGTAGCTGAAACAGTGTTGGGTGGTTATGTTAATTTAAGAAGGTCTTTCAGAGCCTCTGTTAAACTCTGCAAAGCTTCCTTGTTATATATAGGGTCCATTTTCCCACAACTTTCATGCATATTTAGAGGTCTCTACTTGCTGAAGACCAATTTCCCTTATGGCGGGGTCTTGTGCTTTCCAAGGGGTGTTGATCTCCAAAGCAGAGGCAGGCAGAGAACAAATCCATCTTGATTTTCTAGTGAATGCCAACAGCACTCTGCCCCACACTCCAGAGGTAGTCACATCCTACACATCCCTCTCTGGTGGCATTCTTCACTGTGACTGCCTGCTCAAACACCCATGTGCCCTGTTCCCCTGGGAATCCCTTAGGACAGAGACCTGTTCATCTTCCTATTTGCAATACCTACATCTGACACATTGTAGGCCTGCAAATAAAGGTTGTTCAATCAAGACCTTTTGTTTCTATGGGTTAAAATTTCTGTTTCTACAATTGACTCTTATGGTATAAATACATTTTTATTAATGCTTTTAAGATACAATCTTGTGGGCAGAGGACCTGAAGAGACAATTTTCCAAAAAAAAAAAACCCCACACAGGTATATGAAGGATACTCAACTTCACAAACTACAAGGGAAATGCAAATCAAAACCACAATGAGATATTACTTCGCACCTGTTAGAATGGACATTATCAATAAGATAACAAATAACAAGTTTTGGAAAGCACATGGGGGAAAGGGAACCCTTGTGCACTGTGGGAGGGAATATAAATTGGTGCAGCTTCTATAGAAAACTGTATGAAGGTTCACCCCCCCCCAAAAAAAAAATGAAGAAGGAGCTACCATATAATCCAGCAATTCCTCTTTTAGATATATACCCAAATAATTTGAAAACACTTACTCATAAAGATATATGCACCCCTATGTTCACTGAAGCATTATTCATCATAGCCAACACATGAAAACAACCTAAGAGTCCTTTGACAGATGAACAGATAAAGAATATGTAGAATATACGTACAATGGAATACTATCCAGCCATAAAAAAGATGAAATAGTGCCATTTGCAACATCATGAAACGATCTTGAGAGTAGTATGTTAAGTAAAATAAGTCATATGGAAAAGGATAAGAACCATATGATTTCACTCATATGTGGGATATAAAACTCAAAGTAACAATTTGAGCAAATAACATACACAAACAAAAAACCAAACACATAGATGCAGACGATAGAATGGTGATTACCAGAGGGGACGGAGGGAAGGGGAAGACAAAGAGAGTGAAGGGGTTGAATGCGTGATGATGGAAGGAGAAGAGACCTCAGGTGGTGAGCACGCAAGAGTGTCCATCCGGATGCCGTGTTATAAAGTGGTCCACTTGAAATTTAATGTTATTAACCAATACTTCCCCAATAAATGGAATAAAAACATAAAAAATGCAAGCCAATAATTTTTTAAAGATACAATTTTGTACTCATTACTCTCCTTTCCCCCCAAATTCCTAATGTCCTCAACAAAATTTCAGCAGCATTATGAAGGCTCAACATCATTTTAATCAATATTAAGGATGAAAACATCATTCAGCAAAGCACTCCCAAATGGGATTCAGGCAGTTGGAGGGGTTAAAACCAAAATGTAAAATCAACTCAGCAAAGATTAAAATTTTCCCCATCCAATTAATAGCCACAAGCTGAAATGTTTCACTGAATCTCCTAGACATTTTAAAATATGACACTAAGATTTGGAGCAGGGAAACTATTCTGTATGATACTATAATGGCAGATACACGTCATTAATCATACAATTGTCAAAACCCATAGAATGTACAACACTGTGAGTCCTCATGTGAACTAAGGCCCTCGGGTGATGGTGCTGGGTCAGTGCAAGGTTATGACCGGTTGTGACAAACATCCCACACTGATGCGGGATGTGGATGGTGGGGGAGGCTGGGGTGGAGGGACTAGGTGGGAACTCTCTGTACTTTCTGCTCAATTTTGATATAAACCTAAAAACTGCTCTAAAAATAACATGCATTATTTTTCAATAAAATGATGACACTAAGACCACACGAAGTACCCCATTTCCTTAAAATTCTCGCCTAGTTACTTAAGCACAATTTCACAGAGGAAATGCACAAACCAGGTTATGTTTGTGAGAGCCACTGTCTCTTCTGTTGGCCTTTACCAAATCCTCTACAGTGTCAACCAAAGTCATTGATTCA
The DNA here is from genome assembly GCF_022682495.2 of Desmodus rotundus. Lineage (NCBI taxonomy): Eukaryota > Metazoa > Chordata > Mammalia > Chiroptera > Phyllostomidae > Desmodus > Desmodus rotundus. The sequence goes on along the minus strand of NC_071396.1, from coordinate 4,313,067 downwards.
GTAAAGTGACTATTTGATCATTAGTCTTTTCTTAATGGATTCCACAAAGTGGAGCCAGAATGGGACATTCTGTGTACAATGGAAAGGCCTTTGTTAATGCCTTGTCATGGGCTCATCAACCCCTGCAAATACAGCTTCCCTAGATTTGCCTAGCTCTGGTACAGACAGCTTTGCATGCCCTAGCAAGCAGTCTGTGCGAGAACAGCTGTTACTGTGCCATTGAGGTGGCTTCCACAGCCAAATGTGATACAGAATTTCAGACGGCCCTGCTCCACACGGAGCTGAATCCCTCTGCTGGGGCTTGGAAGCATGCAGTTGTGTTTGCTTGCAAATGCTTGAGCTCAAAAGTTTATACTGAGGTAGCAAAGTGTTGGAGGGTTACAGGCAGTAACAGGTGAATATTCATCTCAATGGCAGACCAGAGTTTCCCAATGTGGTGATAAGGATAATCATGTCTTGTTCCACACACAATGTTCCCTCCCTAACAAGGGTTCAGGTCTCAAAAATGTTAGGAAACTGCTGCGTACTCTACCCTCCTTTTAGACATTGACAAGTGTGTCTTCACATGTGAAAGGCTCTCAGAAGATCTGCATTGGTGAATTTAAGAACCCTGTTTACTTTTGACCCCACACTACCCAAACTCATGTGGCCACATCACCTTTGCTGCTGCGGCTATTGTACGCCCTGTCCTGCTTCTTACCAACCAAAGCGATTCAAGCTCCATACACCTACTTTTGAAATCATCAGTACACATGGATGACAGTAATAATGATGGGCCATTCCAAATAAACAGTAAATCATTTCTTCTCTAACCTACCCACAATTATCTAGAGGAATGAGAAGTTTCTAGATAAACAATCACGAGCAATGCTCAAGATTTTAACAAAAAAGTTAAATATGGACTGAATCACAAGAAATGCACAAATTCTTCATGTCAATGACTTTGAGCCCCATCAGTTCTGTTTGGGCCACCACATGGCCAGCTCACCTCACCAGTTGTCTTTCTCCAGGTGTCACGATGTCATCTTTCAAACATTAAATCGTGCTTGCAACTTGCAATACACGTGTTGTTCATGGCTGGGAAGGAGGTCAATTTTGAGATATTACAAATGTGATTCCTTTACATATTTTGTATCCTGAAGGTAGAACCAAGTGAGGAAAAGAAATGCTCTCTTGCCTTCTATCAGCTTTACGCAATACGAGCAGAAGCCTCTCTAAGTCAAAATCGTTTTGTCCTTTCATGTGCAAAACCCAAAGGAGGTTTTCGTTAAACCAGGCACTCTGTAAGTAAACCATGGTCCGTGTATCAGCTCTGTAAGCACTTACAGAGCCCTCTACCCTGATCTGTGACTGGTCATCTAATTCCTTGGGATTAAAAAAAAACCTTAATCTTAAATAATGGTGGACTTTAATCTCCAGAGACACTGCCAAAATTTGGAAGATGTGTACATTATCGGCCTGCCCAAATACACTCTTGTTTTACCATGAGTAGTTTTTCCTCTGATACAATGCAATTCTTTACTATCAGTATATTTACATTGTGTGTTAACTATACTTTTACTTGTTTACAGTTTTTTAAATTTTATTTTATTCTTATCCCAAGCAGAAATATACAAAAAAATAGTATAATAGGTTATTTACATCCCTAATAAATATGAAAATCCACACACCCCCAAAGTCATCTTATGTATTACCAGCAGAAGGCCTAGCACATACCTGGGAAAATCCTCACATGGGAATGTCTTGTCATAAAAATAAGGAAGAGACCGCAGGGGGGAAAGTTAAGATAACTCTCATAACTCTCCTTTACACCAGATACATGCACAAATAGTCAAACAAGAAAAGATTTGTTTACTTTACACTGCTTCCTGAAAGAAGAAAAAAAGAGCTCTTTTTAAAATGCTGTGATCGATGAATTTTATAGTCAAGGACTAGGCAAAGCATCAGGGGAATACATCTCCACTACTGAGTGTCTATGTGATACAATAAATGTGCCAAATGAGAGTTTTACTGAAATATGCACTTTTCATGAAGACACCAGCGTCCCCTGGAACCAAACACGGATGCGGCTAATGCTTTAAATGCGTGGTCTCTGTGTGTTTTTCTTTCTCTCTAATCAAGCCACCTAGTCTCACTTGGTTAAGTTTCAACCACAAGACATCACTGTATGCCTTTTTTTTTTTTTCAAGATAACGCGTCACAACCAGGCGCGAAAGGGGAACTTCCAGTGTCTGTGGCAGCAGCACTTGACAAACAGTCTCACCCAACAGCACGAGCCTGTCTGCCGTCACTATATAAAGCTGCGGGGACGGTGACTAGCGGACATTCACTCTGCGAGTGAGGGCCATGCGAGGAGCAGCCGTCTCCATGCCAAGGTCAGACAAAATGCCAGGACTGCTCGTCTCTGCTACACCCAAGGGACTGAAAGGAACTGACCATTCGCTTCTTGATGATAAAATTCAAAAAAGGAGGCCAAAGACCTTGTAAGTGCCTTCGGTGTCTCACTGGGTGAATTTTGACTGAGATTATCTTTCATGGCAGAGGGAGGGAGAGGAAATGGGAGAACACATGAGCACTTAGGGCACCCAGATGGGAACAATTACCTGTTGGGAGTTCTGCATATTTTCTGTTGCATTTTTAAAAAATTAATTGTGATTGGCAGTAAATTGGGTGGGTGTTTTTCCAGACTTAGTTTGGTTCAATCTTAATATAATGTGTTGCATCTGCTAGTTTTATCATTGCCTTGTGCCTTGGAGGAGTTTATTTCAGGCTGTTCTTAATTTTATTTTATTTTATTTTAATCAATGACATGTATTCTGTGAGGAAATAGGAATACTCACTTTTGTGTCTTTGGCAGCAGAATGGATGTGAAAGCATACCTGAGGTCTATGATCCCGCACCTGGAGTCTGGAATGAAGACGTCCAAGTCCAAGGACATGTACGTACACTAAACACTGAGCTGTCATGATAAACGTGCTCTGAGCATTCCCTCTATTCCGGCAAGCACTTAACACTGTGCATAGTGGACTCACTTATTTTATGTGAGAAGCCTAAGGAGATGAGCACATTAGTGCCAATGTCCATTAAACGCAGACATGTGGGGGCACATATTGGCTACTTATTATACTGTTGGAGCATCTGTCCTTGGATTTTTTCACATTTTATTGGCAGATACTGTCATATAGCAATTCTATAGGAAATGTTATTTCAGCAGGAATTCTAAAGGGAATTTTATTTTCTTATACATTTTAATAAAGTTTACTAGGACTAGAGTCTTAGTTTGTGAAATTATCAGAATGCAGCAGGCATTCTGAGTTCACTTGTGCTTATAAAAAATATACATTTTACTAATTTATACAAATCTCCTCCCCTGCAGACTCTCTCCTGATGAAGTAATGCAGTGGTCTCAATCTCTGGAAAAACTCCTTGCCACGCAAAGTAAGTAGAAATGAACTACTGAAGGTGTCTAGGTTTAGCTCAGCGCACTAGCAGATTGAACAGCTTCACTAAGACACAGGAGTCTGGAGAGCCGTGTGTGTAGAGCTGTATTCCACTTCTGCTGCAGCCACTGACAGTTTCAGCATGTTGTGCCTCACTGTCATGTAATGGCCACTTAGCACTCAACCCTGTCACAGAGAAAGTCGCTTCGACAATGAGACAATGAGATGTTTCCAGGGACGGAGCATTACAGGAGCAAAATTAAAAAGTATGCTGGGGTTCTGAGGTTTAAAGTCTTTCAAAGTAAACCAAACCTCTCCATATGTGAACAGCTGCTCTGAAATTTACCTAAAGGATGCATTTTTGTGAGTAGGAGTCATTCAGTCAGTTCATTGTTTTTTCATTCATACAACACTGACTCACCCATTCAGCCCACTGGCATGTGACAGGCATCTGAGAAGAGCCAAGGACTCAAACACCCACACACAGGGCCCTGAGGGCCGTTGAGACACACAGTATGTAACTGCATTATATGTAACATGACACATGTAACACCACAGATACGACAACAAAGGTTTTTGACACAGAGCCTCACAGTGCATTTCTGATGAGGGACGGTAAAGAACTCTGTCAGCTCCCCTATCCTCCCTGAGGCCCCTGCAATTCTATGGGATCAGGACTTGCCGAGAGTTGCACATGAAAAGTTTGTCTCCAGAGTGTGAGCCTCCTCTCTTCGCCCCACAAGCACCTTAAAGAGACTTGCCACAAAAGTAGTTTACAAACAAATAAGTGACACAGAAACGGCCCTTTTGAAAGTCTTAGTAACACTGGCAAATACAATCAGTATATCATATTCAGCTAATAATACACAGGCCTCACATTTTCTGACTGATAATAAATTGGTTGGAGAAATTATATTTGTTAGTGCTTAACATGGTATTAATGTCCTTTGTCAATGTTTGCTTCCCTAAGATACTCTATAAAAGAAGAGATTGCTTTGTAACCAGTAGGACAGAATTTTCAATTAATGGACAAAAGAAGCAAAGTTCAGTTTGTAGCCACCACTAAGCAGCTAAGGGACTATGAACAATTGCGTCTGGCCCCAGATAACCTGAAAGTGAAGGAATCTCTAAGGCCTTTCCACCTGTACAAACCATGACACAGCTACTTCACAAAGGCCCTTTCTCACCCTTGTACATAGAGAAGGCAATAGTATTTTCTTGCAAATGTCTTCTTCGACGTTACTCATTTATTGGCTCAATTAATATAAGTATCTCACCCCCTCACTCTCTTTTTTTTAGCCGGTCAAGATGTGTTTGGAAGTTTCCTGAAGTCTGAGTTCAGTGAGGAGAATATTGAGTTCTGGCTGGCTTGTGAAGACTATAAAAAAACGAAGTCTGATCTCCTGCACTGCAAAGCAGAGAAAATATACAAAGCATTCGTGCATTCGGACGCTGCTAAGCAAGTGAGTACCACGTTCATGACCACTAGCCCGTGTGCACACATGGCAAGGTGAAGGCCTTTTGGAGTCTCAAGACTGCACGGCCGAATGCGTAGGTGTATTCCCCTAGTTCAGTGCAGTGCCGATCTAACTTTCTGTATCGGTGACAAGACTGAACGAAAAACGGATTGTGCCAAACTAGCTAACGAGCTGGGGCCGCAGTAGAGAGAGTTCTGGCTTGCAGGTCAGAACTGCATACCAGGAAGTCCTTCATGAGCTAGCTTGTCTTACATGAGGACTTAAAAAAAAAAAAAAAAGAAAGAAAGATGAGTGTAATACATATGAGACAGCAGCACAAATATTTCCAGTTAGGAGTAGTGTCCACCTTCCCATTCAATATTTTTGGTGCAAGCAAATAGAGGGGAACAAAGCACCCCCTCCTCCTATGAATCTTAAATGTCCACATCGCTTTTTATCGATGTGCATGTCGCCTTGCCCGGGTATTTACATTTTTCACGGCTGCCTCTTTTGCATAGCCTGACTATATCATGGGCTACCTTGGCACAAAGGCTTTCTTGCAACATCTTTTTTTAACTCCTCCACACTTAGCAAAGGTCTGGTTTAGAATAGGCATTCAAGAGAGAACCGATTTAAGTGAGGTCTTAAAGGCACTATCTTGAAGTGCTTCAAAAAAAACAACAACATAGTAATGTCAAAATATGCAGTAAGTCGGAAGTGTATATTAACTAACAAGGATTTCCTTTTCAGATCAATATTGACTTTCGCACTCGAGAATCTACAGCCAAGAAGATTAAAGCTCCAACCCTCACGTGTTTTGATGAAGCCCAAAAAATTGTGTATACTCTTATGGAAAAGGATTCCTATCCCAGATTCCTCAAATCAAATATATATTTAAATCTTCTGAATGACCTTCAGACCAACAGTCTAAAGTGACCATTTCCTGGTGGGAGGGAATTACAGATGCCATCAAGTACAGAAGGAGAGCTCCCGGATGGCTCCCTGGGCGAGCAACTTGGCCTTTCTGGGTGACTAGACCGGCCCAGGGAAAGAACAAAGGACTCACAGTGGATTAACATGGAAGTTATCCAGGCACAGGGCTGAAGAAACTCGAGGTGAAAGTTGGGAGATGGAGGAAGGAAGGAGAACCTCTGGCACTGCTCTAAAATACAGTGCACCTAGGAACTGGAAAGCCCATCAGAACTGATGAGGCCTGGGCACGCGGACACTGTGCGCAGAGGTTTGGAACTGATTCAGACATCCTATAAGCTTCGAGGCCCACTGATGTGTATGCTGCATATTATTATATAGAGATTGTCTTAAGCTGCTGAAAGCTCTTAAACTTGGATGACTATTTGACAAGTATTTTTTTTCGAAACTGCCATTGCTATTATTGACACAAAGTGTTCTTGGTGGTGTTTCATTTGTTTGATTGCTTTGGTTTGAAAAAGATGAAGAAAAGAACAATGTATTTAATTAACTTAAGCTACTGCTCTTAAAACTGGGAAGTCAGACTATATCTGTAAATTAAATTATCAAGTTTAATTGATAATTTAAATACAAGTTTAAATACAAGCCAATAACAAATACAAGTTTTTGTATAGAAATATATAGAAACAGTTTCTGTTTAATTTTCCTTGCTATATTTTTAAACTGGCATTTACTCCTTCGATTTAACAAAAATTCAAGCAAGAGTCTTCTACTTTCTATCATTTCTTCAACATCTAAAACTATCATCAGGTTCATTTTTCGGAAATGAGACAACTCAAATGGTCCCTGAAAATGTGTGTGATCACAATTAGGAGTGTGATACATTTCATTGGGTCAGTTTACCTGGGTATAACCTAAAGAGCTTACTTATTATGTGTTCAGGAAAAATAAAATTTATGGGCATATTAAACTACTACGAGAACAAACTGCTAACATATTTTAATATGCACATAACTATTTTAAACTTGCCATTAAACATTAGTCATTAAAAAACTAAAATAAAGCTATCATCCGTTTAATCCTATATTTCATGTGTTGTGTATATGTATTAGAATTCATTAGTATTGTCTTTTGTCTTTGCTAGTAGAATGCATAAAATCAAACAAATATGCTCTCATATAATCAGGCTTCAAAGTGATGAGAAGTTGAAACCTTTAAAAAAGAAACAAAAAGTTATTTCAAGAAATAACCTAATTAACAACAGATATTTTACAGTGGTTGAAACCACCATGAAGTTATAAAACCCAGATGTATTTTCTCATATAAAGTTCATAGTGATCTGTGAAAGCTGAGACTGGGGAAGATTGAATCCCTGCTTCCCAAATTTAGCTAACTTTCAAAATTACCTAGAATGTTAACAGAACAGAATCCCCTTGCAGGGCCCCATCCCAGAATGAATGAGCCAGAGTCTTCCAGGGATGGGGGGGTAATATCTGCATTTGAAAGGAAAACCCCGGGTGATTCTGAAGATGACAGGGATGGGCTGCACACAATAAGTCTGGGACAGACAATCTGTACTCCTTCCACAACGTAACACTGCCCCCCACTGACAAGAAGCAGTTCCTAAATCACTCAGATCGGCAACAGTCCTAGGGCCACCTAAGTGGAAGAACTGGGGGGTCACCTACAGAGAGCAGAAAAATAATCATGATGATGCATAACCCAGAGGGCCCGAGAGCAAGGGCTGAGTCATCAGCCACCCACACACCACATGGAATGCTCTGGGTGCCCTCGATACAGCCTAGTTCCGTTGGCAGGCATACAGCAAGGGAAGGGGGCAGTGTGTAGGCCCTATTTAAGCAATGTTGTTCTTGAGTTTCCATGGGACAGAATTCTAGCTAGCTCCACCTTCAGCTTTACCCCAAGGCTTAGCAGGTCGTATTGTAACAGAAGCTTAGGGAAGGAGTCCAGTCTTTTCATCATAATTGTCGTCATCGTCAGATACTGCCCTCCCCCACTCATGCCATCCAAACCCCTCTTCTACAGTCAGTGTGGGCAGCTGACACACCACTTCCTTCTTTGCCTATTACCAACCCCCAACAGAGGCTGTCATGGCTTGGAAACTCTTAGGAGCTGTTTTCCTTCTTTCCAGCCTCTTCTCTTCCATCCCTCACCTTCTCAATCACATGTCATTTCCCATGATATACAAATTTCTCTTTCTGGAACCTGAAATGCTCCCAGTGAGACCTTCGTGGTACAAGTCCCATCACTCCCTCTGGGTGTCCTTCCGACCTTGACGTCACACTGGATTAATTACTTTTTCTTGAACGAGTCCTGGTCTTCACTATTTCCAGGCCTTCGGTTAATCGCTACCTAAAATTCTTTTCCCCACCTCTTTCCAGTTTCCAAAGTCCAATTATTCAAGACCCGGGGCGAGTAACTCTTCCACAAAGGCTTTCTAACCCCGGGCACCACGTGTAGTCATTGTCGACGTCCACTGCTGGTGAGCTGAGCCCACGCAAACACAAGGCACCCCGCTCCTATTTCTGGTACCACTGTTGCATTACACAGTCCAGGCCCTCCGGACAACATAACGTGAGAAGTCCAGCACTCACACTGGTCATAGAGTGAACGTTCTGGTCTTTGACTTAATAAGATGCCATGTTAAAGAGCCTCCAATTTTTGGACAAATGATCAAAACAAACACTTAAGACACCTCTTCATTTCCAAACAGAAAAAAGTCATCCTAGCTACATAGATTCAAGATACTACACAATAATACTTCAAAAGATCATTTTCTTTTCATTGGCATTGTTTGTTATGGTGCAACTATTTTTGTAAGAAATGTGGTTAGCTCTTGGGACATCTGCTGTTTAAAGAAATCTGATCCAACTGCTCCAGCGGAATTCTCAGTTCACGGGCTGTGTTCTGCTGCCATGCCAAAGCACTGGCCATTGATGATATGTATGATCGAAAACTCATTTATTAGAAAAAATAAAAACCATTTTACTTTTCTCAGACTTGCTTTACATTAGTTCTGATATGTGCATCAAAGAAAACCAGGACTCTAAGAAGGCAAAAATAAGGGTAGTGATATACCCCATGATGTCGAATAAAAAGTATGCATAAACACACTCAGCCACAAGGAATAAACTAAAGTTAACATTTCTTTCTTTCTGTGTGAAAACACAGGCTATATTATATCAGTAGGAATCCTTGAGGGTTTATTACTGAATATAAGAAATTCTGAAATATATAAAGGAAGAAATAAACAGTGATCTAAACTACCACAAATATAAATAATTACACTCAGAGATGTAGACTCAAGACAAGCATAAAACCATCTCTAGAAAACAAAAAACACCCATCTGCCACAGAAACAGTTCCATCCTCTCTGTTGAAACCAGTATCTTAAAAGCTAAAAATGCATCATCCTAATGGCAAAGCTGTGTGTCTCACTCCATGACAGACCTAAATGAAACTTTCCAACAAAGAAGTCTGTGGCAAAATGCACAGTCTTCTGTGGATCGGTCTGTACCCCTTTCCAAGACAGGAGACTAATCTGAAGTCCGGGATTCAGCCCAGGAGAGAGGCACCTTGGCTGTGGGACAGACACTTAAGCCACCACAGGGATCTGTGACACCTGACACCCACCTGACACCCACCTGACACCCACCTGACACCTGACAACAGACGACTGGGATGAATGCATGGGTCGGTGGGAAAGGAATTCCCGGTCCTTCTATGGAAGGAGGGGCCATTCAGTTGACAGTGGTTGGTCTATGTGACCAGTGGAATGTTCTAGAATGTTCTAGTGTTCATTCCTTGTCCTCAGACAATAAAAGAGAACTGGAGACCTGAAGTTAGCCAGTCACTCCCACTCCCTTGACACATTCTCTATCTCAAACATTCTTTACTCCACAAAATAGGTCAAGTTATTTTTATCTTTTATTTCTCAATAGAGAAAAAAAACAGGAATAATACCATGGGCTTCAATATTCTCCTACTTTCCTCAAAATCTCTGTTGCCATTCTAGTCAAATTAGAATTTTAGAGAAAATTCCAATCAAGTCGAGTGAAAAATGCGGTGGGTATGGTTTCAATGGATACAACCAACCGCTTTCCACTAGTCCTTTTATACTCTGTCTTGAAACCCTGCATTTGAATTAGCTATAAAATCCAATTGCATCCATAGTCTAGTGCTTTTTTTCTTAAATGTGCCAGTTAATTCTGTATTTACAAATGACCTATTATGATCAAGTCATAGGTAGAACATGTTTTCCTATCAATAAGTGCATAAGATACTGTCAGATTTTTGATATAGTTTTGACTAGAATGATTTCATTCATACCATCTATGGCTGTAAAGTGCCACTGTAGAGGGGGGGAGCTCAGAGGCTTTTTACTTCATCTACACAAATCTAGGCTCAACCATATACTCCCAGAAAAATGTCTAGACTATTGTTCCCTTAACACATTCACCAACAATGACACCCGCTATGTGCCACAAGCCATGTCAGGTGCTAAAGAGACACATGAATAAAATAGCCCTCAATTCCCAGAACACTCACAGTGATCTCAGAAAGAAAGGAGCAAATAGAACGACTATAAATTCTACCAAGCATTCTAAGAGAAGTGCAGGGACAGATAAGATTGTCTAACAGGTGACCTCCCACGCAGCTCTCCCCGGGTCTCTGGTGAAAAGCCAATGGGACTGATGGCCCTTCTTCCCTGTAAATGGGAGAGGTTGTGTGGTACCCACTTTCCAAATGCGTCCAGTGCTGGGCACCTTGTACAGTCTCTCTGGGCATTGAGTCACAGCACCTTACCTCCTGATAGCAGGTTCCCTGGGTCTCCATCACCACAGACTCAGGGGGGTGCTCTCCGCTCCCTTCCCAAGTTCCTAGTAAGCAGGAAGCCATGAGGGAAACTACCTTGGCCTCCTCCTCTTCCTGCTCCCATGGCGGTCGTGGGGTCCATGCCAGCCCACATGCCACCGCTGGGAATTCGGAGCTCTGAGAGCACAGAGGAAAACATAGTAATTCCCTCCTGGGGGGCGGCGGGATATGGCTTCAAAGACATGAAAGTGGCACAATAAAATGTGCATTGAATTCAAAGTAACCCAAGTGACGTTTTGCATTACTGTGTCACTAGACTAATTGCAAGCTCTGTAACTCACAAATAAATATAAATTCCGGCATGACTGGGCTCGAAGGAAAGAAAGGCTGGAAGAAGTCTGTCCTACTAATTCCAATAATGATTTCCTTATCCATTTCAGGGGCTGTGAGGGAGACAGCCTAGCACTCACCGACCTCGGGCCTCTCCCTAGATGCAGGGGGCCTGCATTCCTCAGCCCCTCTCCAAGGAGGGGCAGACACAGACCCTGCTATGAATATTTCTCTGCAGTCAGCACTGACAGGGATTTCCTTCTCCTCAGCCCCTTTCCTTGAACTCTGTATTTTACCCAGAAGTATTAGAGCCACGGCACTGAGTATGTTCAGCAAGCCTCAGGGATAGGCCCCGTCCCAGAGCTGACGATAGACACTGACCGTACACTGCCCAAAGCAAAGGATGCTGACATGGCAACGCCACAGGAAGAACTCGTTACCATACTCAGGAGAGTCCTGCAACCCAAACTGGCCTTGTGTGAGTGGAAAGTAAAAGCAGCTGAGATCTGGGGATCATGTGTTACAGTAACTAGGGAGTTCTAGCCTGATGAATGCAAAAGATACTGACATTTATTTCAGTTTCCTTGAAAAAAGAAGCAGTTCCTTATTTCATCTCTGAAGACACATATGGAGCCAGCCTGGAAAGGACTGGGGCAACTTCTTCGTCACAGCATCATGTTCTTTCGTTCCCACACTAGGCCAAGGTTATCTCCCTGACCCTGTGATGTTCTTCCAGATAGAGCTGCCTGGAAAAGAGGATGTAAGCTATGGATGAGAACAATATGTGAACAGCTTATTTCAGATGTAACCTACCAAAAGAAAATGCCAAAAACAACACAGAAAAGGGAGGTAAGGGCTGGGAAGCAGGAAAAGAAAATGTGATGGAAAATTCTGCAACTGATAAAAACCCAAAGTGAAAACAAGTCAGCCACGCATTTTCCACTCAGTCGCCTAGACTCCGCTCAGGCCTGCAGACCACACTGCTATAAATCCTTTGAGGTTTGAACCGGCCAAGCGTGAAGGAAATGTCAGGACTGCAAACAAACACAGCGCGGGGCTCTGGGAAGCAGGTCTGAGGCTAAGGTGGGATTGGGACCAGAAGTGTGAATTCAGTGCACACCAGGGAAACTAGAGGGCTGAACTTGCTGGGGCCAAAGACCTACTTGTGAAATAATTCATCCTGAAAGAAGAGGGGTCTGTCATGTGCAAGCTGGCCTAAAAACAGCAGCAGAGAGCTGGACGGACAGGCTACTTTATGTACCGCAGGTGCCTGACACTCTTCCTGCCCTTGACGTGGGTCTGAAAGAGAGAGCAATAAAAGAGTGATGAAGCCTAAATGCACAAACTGCCTGAACGTTCTGTGAACCTTCGAGGACACGCAGGGACAGTGGATTGCTCAAGATGGTGACTCACCCTCGGGGCACCAACAAGCCAGGGCACACTGAGCTGCAAGCAGACCACTGGGCACCCGGAAGCCAGGACAGGGGACTTCTGTCAATGTCCCCACCCCCGGCGGCCAACATTCATAGCAGCCTCGTACTTCCAAGAAGCGTGATGGTCTTGAATGGGGCTCTTGAAGCAAAATAATGTCTTCCTTCCCCATGCAGGTTGTGAGCATTTGAGAAATGAAGAAATTGAAGTAGAGGCCAAGATATTACTTATACAGCAAGGTCAGAGAACAGAACATGGGGAGAGAGTGAAATGGGCTGGCTGATTCACCCCAGAAATAGCCTGCAGTCACTAACAGCCAGTGCAGGGTCCACAGTCCTGGCCTTCTTACTCCATTCAAGTGGACCACCTATGAAGGGTCATTGCACCTCCAAGACTCCCGCTAAACTCATCAGAGACCCTGGTGCAACACCTGGTATCTGTTTAAGATTTGCACTCCATCCTCTTTCAAAGATGAAATTGTATCTGGTTATAAAATTAGCATATTATATAATAGAGTACGCTGCAGTAAAACAAGGTAAAACACTCACAGGGAACACCTGTTCACTGCTTACAACAGGTATTTGCCAAAGCTATGGTGCACACAGGGTCCTGGGTCAGGTGACCTGCCAGACGTGTGCTCTGCCTTCATCTGGTCACCATTCAATCTATTTACAGTGCGGTGTGTGCAGATAAGGTGGGAAAACAAGACTTCTCCCAGTAGTCAAGACTTGAACAGGCATCACTTCCCTGACGCCAGGTAGCACTGTGAGATACAGCTGTAGCCCCTCCTTTTTGATACATGGTAAGCCAAGGTTCAGCAAGGAAAACAACTCCCTCACCGAGTGGCAGCATTACCCTCTACTTAAAACACAATTGCTCTTTCACAGCGTCGGGAGACATACGTTAGTTTGGAAGGTACTATCACCCACACAGATGAGACATTTTCTCCATCATCATCAAAAAGCCTCTAAGGGATATCCATTTTATATTATTTCACCATCTGGGAAATCTTCTTTCTCTTGCTTCGCATCCTGTATTTTTTTTTTAATATCTGTAAATGTTCAATGTCTCTGGGGGACACTGGATGTTATCTGTTAAAGGAATCTTTTGAGCTTCCCAGACTAGAATAACAACTTGGTTGTTTGCTGACTCACCCTGTAGGTATTTCCATTATTACGAAACTGCTGCCCCACAGGAGGGTGCTCACCAAGTAATAATCAACTGTACAAATAAAGAACCAGAATTCCATTTTCAAAAGACTGGATGCTTACGTTAGGCTTTTGACAAAGACCCCTGCAGTGGCAGATGAATCATTAAATGGAGAAGACTTCCTTGACTTCCCAAGAGAAGGAAAAAGAATGGAAAGAAGGAGTAAAGAAGAGGGACAAGGAGAGAACTGCTTGTTTTGGCGCTGGGCTAAGGCAAAATCAAACTGATGCTGATCTGAGGGGTTTGGGGGTAACTTTTCACTCTGCTTGCTGCCCCAGAACCACCATTCCTTCCAAACCCAGCTCATATCTTTTCTTCCAACATAGCCCTCTTGGACAATCAAAACTGCACTTAATCCACCACCTTCTGAGTCCCTCTGAGACTTTCTCTCCCGGTCCTGCCCTAGGCCATGAACTCTGCAGGGACTTTTCTTGTGTCCCCTCTGTCATTAATTTAAGCTGATATTTTTTTTGAGTTTCTATCTCCTATGAGACACATCCATGTGTTGATGTTTAGAAATCTCCTCCACATGTAGCACAAGGTTTTCAATACCAATTGCTTACAAATATATTTTACTTTGACAATGTTCCTCCACACTCCGTCACACTTCGTGCCGTCTAGACGGGCACCACCAGACGGGCACCCACCCAGCTTTAGATATGCAGACAATGACAATGGCCCAGAGGAGGGCAGAGCTACCCTTCAAGCCGGGGTCCCTGGGTGACTTTGGGCAGTGGGGGGTGTCCACCCGCCCTATTACTTGAGGGAGATGCCCCACCATTGCCCTTGGAGTATCCTTGTTATAGCCTTCCCCCAGCTAGCACAGCACTGCATTTGTTGTTGTTATCGATTCATTTCAGGTGAACAACATTTAATTCCTCGGCCCTCGGGTCTGGTTGGGCTGGGCATGGGGTGGCCGAAGTCCCAGAACTGGCCTATCACCATTGACAATGGATGTCATCAAGCATTTACCACAGCGACATGGACAAATTTTATCTTTTTAAAATATCTTGTGTCATGATGTGAAAAGATAAGGAACTTTTAGAAACTTAAAGAGTTTCTAAACATGTCCCCAAAAGTCTTAAGCTTCTTCTTTAAAATGAGTGTTTCCACTTTTGCACTTCATATCCCTACATCATCCACCATCTTCAGTGACGTACATGTGGCCTCAGGCCAGACAATGCACATCCACACAAACAAAAATACGAGCTGGAAGCTATTTTCCCCCTTCAAATGGCCTCTTCATCCATCCTTTGATTTCCCCCCCGATTCTGCAGGAGCCAAATGCAGGGTTCCACTTTGCCTAAAACTGGAAACTGAAAGACCCCACAACACTCACTCCCCTTTCAGACAGGCTCCCTGGAAACCTCACAAGCAGGCGGACTCTGTGACTCCTCCTGTGGTCAGAATTCAGGCCCTTCCTTCCCCACTTCCTGCTTCTGATGCTTCAGTGCCTGTCTCTGTGACCACACTTTCTGTTTCTCTCCCTGGGTATCAGGTCATCAGGTTCCTGACGTAGGATGGGGCTGAGTGGTCACTGGGCTGTCTTCCAAACACGGACCACCACCCCCAGCCCTGAACTGGATTACTCTCTTTTCCAGTGATCAGAGCAAACTCATATCCCAGCCTCTATAACACAAGCATCACAGAAAAAAAATCCCAAATAAAGCAGTTCAAAATCATTACAGGAAAATGTGTGTAAAAAACCTTATTCATGTGCATCCCCCCAGCAGAATCCTTGCTTTTGGTTGTATTGTAAATGGAGTGTCATTGTCGAAATGATAGCCTAGGCTCCAAACCTGGAGAGTATCTACAGAAATCTCTGTGGGCCCCTGACCAGGCAGAGAGAGCATCACTCATTCAACGAGGACCCATTAAATGCCCACTCCACCCCACTGGGAGGAAGCCACACAGGGGAAAAGCTTTCTGTCTAGCTAAGTGCTCCCTCATCTGCTCTGCGGGAGGGAAACAAAGCCCCACACTGGGAGCCTGCTGTCTGCAATCACAAAATGCCAGGTCTGGCACTAACGTATCTGTCCCATTTGGAGATTACGAAGCCCCAGTGCAAAAAGAGTAAGGGTTTATCCATGGAAACCCAAGTAATAAGGTCACAGAGTCAAAAATCCACAAGTAGATACAAAAGTGGGGTCAACCTCAGACCTGAGAGTTTTATAAACCGCTGTGCTGTCTCCCTGACAGACACTGGGACATACTTGGTGTACAGTTAAGTTGGTAATGTTTCAGCAATACGTCAGCAACACTGTCCCAGTAATGCTTCAGTAAAATACCACCCCAGTAATGCTTCAGTAACACACCACCCCAGTAATGCTTCAGTAACACACCGCCCCAGTAATGCTTCAGTGATACACCGCCCCATTAATGCTTCAGTGATACACCACCCCAGTAATGCTTCAGTGATACACCGCCCCGTTAATGCTTCAGTAATACAATGCTGCAGGCTGCTCTCATTTCCATTAAATGCATTAGAGCAGAACAATTTACCATGTACAGAACTATAAATAAGTTGTAGATCTACAGCTTACACAGCTTCCCAAGGTAGAGCAGAAAGTGCCAAAAACACTTTATGAATATTTGGTCAAATAATGAGTTAAAGAGCTTCTACTGTGTGTCCAGCCAATGGCTCTTCTGCACACCAGCACCAGGTGCCTTGCTTTATCCTGACTCCACACAACAGCCACGCACAGCTGTGGATGGGCCGACCACCTACACACTCCCCACCACCTCATACTCTGTCAGTGTGGACGGGCAGGTATGACCCTCATTGCTGGCACAGGGCCAAAGGTGCTCGCTGCTGTGGAGGAAAGTGCTGCCAGGAATTTGAGTGTGTTGCAATGGACCAAATCGAGTGAGGAAAGGTCTTTTCCCTTAAAATGACCTGTGTCACCCACACACTCAGTGAAAACCTGCCCAGACCCTCTTTTGCAGTCTCTGTCCACCCAAAACACAGGCTTGGCACAGCGCTGACAGCAGCCCGTGGTCTAATTTATTTGACTGATAGTCATTGGACAGTAATGCCATCGATGGCAAAATGTCTTACTGATTTTTGCACCTGAGTTCCCTATTGTCTCCGATAAATAAGCATGTTTGTTAAGTGAATCTATCAATAAGCTTAAACAACAGTGTTTGCTATTATATTTTGCGTAGCAGATCTAGGGGTTAGGAAGAAAAACACTACACAGTCCCAATGGACAGCTGAAAGAGGAGAAAAGGAAAGACTTTTCCCTTTGGTTCAAGAAATTTCTCCTTTGTTCCACAGAACGGGAAATAGTGCCCTTTTACCTGCATAGCATATGTTTTTCTCGGTGAAAGCCGTATTTACAGTTGAATTACTTTTATCATGTATAATACATGTGTGCCCTTCTCACTAGGCAGTTTTCATGTTCAATACCTCATTGTTCTTTTTGAGAATTACAGTACATCTGACAGAGTCGGCATTTCTCTCGGAGGACACTGGCATCGAAGGGTCTCGGTGTCAGAAGGAACAGGGAGAGGAAGGATGTTCTATGGAAGAAAGGGGAGAAAGTCGCTGTAACAGCCTTCGGAGGAAGTGATAGCTGTAAATGCAGAAGCAAGAAACCAGGGAAAGCAGGTGGGGCAAGGAGAGGGTGGGGAGGGAGTATGGCATATCGAGTATCAGCTGTTCAGTTGAGGTCTGACCTGTTGTGATGTAAACCCCCATTTTACCCAGTTTTCCAGACACACCTACACACAGTTGCTTTTTGTCCTCAGCAACGTCTACTTATTTACCTAACAAGTGCTTGGTGTCGGCAGAAAAAACACATTTGTTCTTGTTGCTGATGAAGTGAAGGAGTGTCTGTTGAAGTGCTACAGAACCACGCCTACAAAGGCCATCGAGAGAGGATGCAGGGCGCAGTGGGGACCACAGGATTTGGGGTCTCCAACTCCCCATCATCCCCAGAACTCAGAGGAAGAGTGGTGTGGTTTCATAGAGTGGTCACTATGACAGTCACATTTTGGGGACACTTTTACCTAAGAGCTCGAGAAGGAAAGAAAGCCCGGGGCGAAGCGTGATTTCCACGCGGTTTCTGAAAACAGACTGTCTAATGTGAACTGGAATAAAATCATGGAGATCGATGCATAGCATTTTTATTAAGCCAGACTTACAACTAGTCTTGACTTCAGATCCTGACCCTGTGTCCAGCCCCACCTTGAAGGGCGATGAGGACACGTGTCTGAGAAAAGTCCCCCAGGGAAGCTTGCAGCATGGGGGACCCACTCTGCTGGGCAGTACTTCCTCACGCTCGTCAGAGTGCACAGGGGCTTCCCGTGTTTCGGGATGTGCCCAAACCAACAGTTTCTCTGGAAAAAACCCCAGCATGTGATGGGCAGTGCTGTAAGGAGGAGTTTCAAGGAAAAATAACTACAGACATAGATAGACTTAAATATGACTGCATAATGCAACACAACGATAAACAACAGGCATACAGAGACCCATGGAAAGCACAGGCCATCGGATCGGGAAGAAGGGCTGCACAGCAGCTGGACTTCATTTCTTGCAGGTCAGAAAAGTGGAATAACTTCTCCACGGGCACTCATCAGTTGCAGAGTGAGGACAACCCATCGGTTCAGCGACGGGACCTCCCTGCTCCATACAACTTATCTCCACACTTCAGGACTGTTGTTCTTCAAAGGCTCTTCCCCAAACAAATTCTAACACTTACACTGACTTTTCTCTCTAACGTACCTCAAGGCACCCCCAGCTCTCTGGTCGCTACACGGGGGTTCTGGGGACTGTGACTGGGGGCCTGCCTGTCATCTCCAGGTGCAGGCCCTCTGCTAAATATTCTCCCTGTGCTTTTTCATGGCATCCTCGCCCAGAGCCCTTTGTGATACATACTTTCAGGTTCTCCATTAGTCAGGTGGGCTAACTAGGGCTCAGCCAGGTCTAGTCATTTGTAAAGGCTACCCTGCTCCCTAGTGAGAGGGCAGGATTGGAAGCCAACAAGCCTGACACCAGAGGCCACAGAGATCTGGGAGTTTCTAGACACTACACATCACCAAAGCCTGCCCTTCTCTCTCATTCTCCAGAGTTCCGGCTTCCCTGCCTAGTCCATCAGGCACTACAATGTGTTCTTGACTGGATTCTCCAGTGGGCTGCCTGGAGATGACAGTCACCTCATTCAGAATGAACCAGCCCAAGATGTACTGATATAGCTGAGGTGGTCCACATCACCCCAGCCTCCTGTTCCTGCAGCTGGTGACATGGGGTACAGCTCCTCAGGGGGTAAGCAGGACCACCCTGCAGGAGAGCCCAGGGTCCTGTGGACCCGAACAGAATCAAAACTTTCCCCAATGGCTTTCCCATCGCGAAGAAAGCGGCACTGCCCAGATATCTCTAAAGGGCCACTCGCCGCCTTGAGTAGTTCTCTTCACTCATCTGGTGTGCTAAATTCAAACAAAAATTGAGTACAGACTGTGACGAAACCGTCTTTTTCTTCATCACAGTTACAGCACAGTATGCCAGTGTGTCTTCTATACAATGTAACTGGTTTCATTTACTCTTTTTTGTTATGGAGATACCAATGGTTTACAACATTCTATGCATTTCAGTTGTGTGCAACACTATAATTCCACATCTGCATATGCCACATGGTATTGTATACAGGATAATGTATAATACCATGAGCATATAACATAAAACACCGTATCCTGAAAAGCTTCACAAGATCATTTAGATGGGAACAGAATGACATCAGAGCAGCTGTTGGCCATGGGCTCACGAACCACCACCTGAAGATGACAACCATTCATCTTCTCACTAAATGACGTGATACACAGTATGACTCTCTTCTTTTTCCTGTGGTTATTCAAGAAGTAAGAAATCACCACTCCTTGGAAACTTCTGGCGGGGGAAAAAGGAGACTAGAGGAGGCATTTGCTTCCTCAAGTGTATTTTAAAACCCAAGGATGGTGATCGGCTTTTGAAGGGTATCAACCGCCGTCTTTCTGTCTCACTCTATTTGACTTCCACCCACTCAACACTTTATAACTAAGACCACTTAGTCACAGAATAAAAGGAAGTAACCAAGACTGGTGGTTGCTCAATTACTTCAGATGTTAAAAAGCTTTAAGTGACTTCAATAGATATACACATTCGCAGCTAAAAATTTTCATATTGCCCATAAATTCTTGGAGTTTGCCGATACATTAAGAGGTTCTCTCATACAATCTCACACCTAAAGAAATGGTCCCCTCTGTGAGATCCTGCACAAAAGGCCATCTGGTGGTTCCACAAACTGATCCAATAACGAGGCACTTCTTCCTCAGGGACCTAACTGGTCCCAGAGCCTGCTCCATTGGCTTCCCTGACCCCAGAATGTGCCTGTTACTCACAATCCCCCAAAAAGTGTTACAGAGATGGAGCAGAGGGTGCAGCAGGATACAGAGAAACAGCTTCACCTCTGTCAACACAGTCCGCAAGTGTCTGGCGTTCTCATTTGATCCCGCCCTGGTTTAAACTGCGCTGCACCACGGCCCTCTTTGTTTCCACGTGAGCTTATCTGAAAGAAGCACTCCCTGTGGTCTGAACCTAAATACAAGATTTGAATTTACTGTTGCCACCGTTCAGTCCATTTACCGTGTTATTAAGAACACCATTTACTCTTGACTCTTTCATTTCACACCCGAGATGCCCTACCTGACACCCCAACTGTCCAGAATGTCAGTGTCAAATGCACCCTGAAAAGGACCAACACTAAAGGAGTGGTCATGCTGACTATATAAACCCAGAACTTGATTTGAATTTACTTGTGATTTTGGAGAAAATGGTCCCTCACTAAGTCCAGGCTGGCTGTGAGCACATTCCTAGGGATGAGGCCCCCAGGTGATGACCAAGGACATGACCATCACCCCTTCCATGCAGAACGCCCCCCTCCCCTTCTAAACAAACTCCTGAGTGAGGGAGGAAACAAGAGGCATTATCTGATTGTCAAGAAGTTGAAGCTTTTTATATATTAGAGGCAGTTGGAGAATTTTTCTCAGAATGACACTAACCATTTTTCTGTAAATCAGCATTACTTGTTCTTAACCGCTTCTATTCCAGGCTTTCTCACCAGAATTCCAGGTAAGAACTGGAACTTATTCAACATCTCCTACACTCCTGCCTTTCTTCAATCTATGACTAAACAGTTGTCATGTCATTTTTCAAAGTGTCAGTGGGATTCTTCTTTTATCTGTATTCTTGGCTCAATTTACTTAATTTACTTAACAAATACTGATTAAGATCTCACCCTGTGTCAGGCAATATATTTGGTGTTAGGGTACAATTAATTTACTTGTGTCTCCATCTCATTCCACAGAGTAATATAAATGAGTTATAAGGTTACAAAAGGAAGGAAGGAAGGGAGGGAGAGGGAGGGGGAGAGAGAGAGAGAAAAAAAAAGGAAGGAAGGAAGGAAGGGAGGGAGGGAGGGGGGAGAGAAGAAAGAAAGAAATGAAGAAAGAAAAGATAGATTAAATATAGAAGGAATTGGGGGAGAAATAAGACTAACCCCATAAAATGGAATCAGGCATAAGGTTTAAAATCTGTCCCATGAAGATATATAAATTTTCTGTGGCTGAATCAGCATTGACTTTGAATTTTTTATTAATCAAAGCAAAATGGAAAAACCGGACCAATTTCACATCAAAAGTGTTCCTAACATAAAAACAGAATTGCTCAAAAGTGTCATTCTTAGTTCCAAAAACAGGAAAGTATTTCCCCTCAAGGATCCATGTGAAAATAGAAATGGTCAAATGTCTCCTATCTTTGAGGGGGGAAAAAGACATGATACCCTGAGTTCCTTTCTAACTACCTTCCTGTTATTTTTCCTTTTACCCACATTCTCTTGACTCACTTCCTATTCACTCACTTCCTATTCACTCACTTCCTATTCACTTACTTCCTATTCCCCCTGCACTGAAACTCCATCCCCACAACTTCTTTGAAACTGCCTACGAAATATGCTCATCTGTTCGATCTCCTTTTTCAAGTTATCTTGCATGCTCTTGATAGAAGAGTTTGCATCAAGAACGCCTTGATGTGGTTGCTCCCCCGCTGAAGAAGCTGCCCAATAGCAACCACATCAAACTGAACTCTGCTTTCCAGTTTCTAAGGTGTTCAGATCCCACTTTACTTCCCATTGTCTAACACACACTCTCAAGTCCCATGAAGAGTGGCACACTGAGCCCCTAATGCCTAGCCCTCTCCCATCATCGAAGCCCCCATATCCTTACTCACACTCCACCCTGCCTCGAGGCTCCGAGCAATCCTGTGCCTGAAACAAGAGACTAGAAGAATCCCGCTGTCTATATACTGGTGATATGTTGAACTGGCTTGCTGCTTACCTCCTCTCCTACACGAGTCTCTTGCATCTCTTCTTCTGCTCGCTAGGATCTCATGCTGTGGGATGAGGATCCCACAGCAAGGGGACCCCATGCTGTGGTTTCTGTGTCTTTCCCCAGCTTCCACTCAGATATAATTGAACAACTGAAACATTTAAGGTATACAGTGTGACGTTTGATACACATAGATGAAATCATTTCACATACATTATTGTGAAATAATTACCACAAGCTAATGCACATATCCATTACATCACACAGTTTTGGGGGGTTTGTGTGGGGGGGTGGGGTGAGGACTATGACTGACTCTCTGACCAAATTCCAAGTAAGCAGTCACTGTACTGTCCGCACCCTCTGACACACATGGCCCGTCTTCCCCAGCCCCAGCCCGGCCACCACCACTACACTCCCTGCTTCCGGGACTCCCATGTGACCTTTATCTTTGCTGTTCCCTGTTTTTGGCATGCCACACCTCTCTTCTGCAGATCCAAATCTATCCTTCAAAGTCCACTTCGAGTCCTACTTTATCAAAAATATTCTCGTTTTTCACTAGTATACCATCTCTGAGCTTTATATTAGTTATAATCTGTACTACATAAAATAATGTCTTAGCCTCTTCTATTCCTCCAAGTATATAGAGCACAATTGTCACTATTAACATTGCATCTGCATCACAAATGTCTTCTTTCTACATAAAATCACATTTCAATATTCAAAATATTTTAAAATAGGAGTTATGTGGAATTTTTTATGAAACATTACAAAGTTTTGGACTATAAATTTAACACATATATAGGTAGAAAAATATGGATAGATCGATTGATAGAGATAATTTATATGGTGTCAAAGCTGTAGAAAAATTTTAGTTTCAAGTTTTCGATCATCTTCCAACATAATAAATTCTATTCTATCGTTAGTGTTTACCGAGAATATATACTAAGTAGACTAAAGACAAATTGGGACGAGTAAACTATAAACCCTATAATGTAGCGAATTTCAGATGGACTGCTTTAGGGTGTATTCTCTCTTAAGACCTTACAGTAATTGTTCCAATATATATGTTGCAACTTTCTTTTGCATTAAAAAAAAAGTATTTCACATCACATGACCAAGCTTGCTACATACTAATACTAAATACTAAATATGAAATACTAAATGTATTAAATACTGAATACTAAAATGTATTTTAGTATTTCTGACAGATACTAACAGTTAAAATTTGGTTTCGAAGGATTAACAGAAAGGAACCATCATTACAACACAGATAAAATGAGAAGGCCAAACTGGATTTCCAGGACCTAGGACCTAGGATTGCTTTACAATCCATAGGATTCTATGAAATACTGAATCACCTACTGGCAACAGACATAACTTTCACTTCAACACTATGTACATTGTGTGCAGAAAAGCTGGGCCAGGATCATGTTTTCTGATGGGTGTTAAGACTTGGTGCTGAGATGACCAGATCACATCTGGGCTCCCTGACAGCTGTGTGACCTCACACAAGTCACTCCACCTCTCTAACCTTACCTCCTCACCTATAACAGAGGGAAAATAGAAATAATTACCCGTTCTTCCTCAAGATAATATTATGAGAAACGTATGTGATAATATGTATTAAAGTGCTATGCAAATAACAAAGTTTAATATACAATTTAATTATTATTTTATGAATGAACACAATCATGTAAAAGCTAAATCGTTCACAGTTATACTCATTCCACTTGAAATAAGCAAAATTTTGTATTAACATCAGGTGATTTCTTCCCGCCTTGGTTGCTGGTGAGTGGCCCAACTTGTTGCTGTAAATAAATGGGCACTAGGAGGTTTCTAAAAACTACATGTGGTCCAAGATTAGACTTCTTCCGCTCTGTGGTCTCACATGTCTGACCACAGCAACTATTTTTAACCATGGCCTGTACTTTATGGTGACATCCACTCTGCACAGAAGAATCATCATCCTCGGCGAGATGTAGGGATGCATGACGTATTTGACTACAACGCATTTCTCTTTTTTTGCTTTGTTTTTTTGCTTTTTGTTGTTTTTTTTTTTATCATTTTAGCATGTGTTTCTATTTTGGTGATTTTGAAAACATTCCGATTACCTCACAATATTGACAGTCCTAGACCTCCATTGTTCCTCATATCAATAAAGCCAGCTGATCTTGACCTCACAAATTTAACTGATAAAAATGTTTCCAAGGAAAGCTTATAAAATGACAGTGGGTTCCCATTATTTCCAACTCTGAATTTTAAGAAGCACTGAAGGCTGAACAATTGTGTCTTAGTGACTACTTGGAATCCCAGTTTCAGTTGCGTTCCTCCTGCTCTTTTGCCACGTCGGCTGCTCACAGTCTTGGTGGAGAAAACATGGCAAAAACTCATGAATATGTGGTCACTTGGATTGGCTAACACATCATTAATATTATGCAATGATGAGTTTTGTGTGGTGTTTTAGAACAAAGAGCTTACGTATATAGCATTGTCCCAGACAACACCAACTTGGGGTTCAAATCCAATCATCCTACCATCTAGGTAATGTAATTACCTGTGAACTCAGGTAATATAATTATTTGTATTATCTGTGAAGAGGAGATAATATTTGCCATGAAAGAGTGTATTAAAGCATCAATGAAAATATGAGTTAAGATACTTGTAGTAAACCCTGATGCATTAATAAAATTCTATCCTCCCCCTTCTTCCTGTTATCTATCGAAATTAGGAATTTAAAAAGGTAGGCATTCTTACACTTATCATTTAGAATGAGACTCAAAGTTAGATGACTTGCTTAACATCATGCTGATTGCAAACAGAAATGGGACAAGCTCTTACGTCTCCCATAGCGAGCCCAGTGCTCTTACAATATGTGCCAGTGCTGACCTGTTTTTCTTGACCTGGTTTTGCCTTTTGATACCATTTAGCCCTGTCCCCAAAGTACTACCAGCTGCATATAACCTGGGTAAGTCACTATAAAATCTACATATGAGCAATGACTCAAAACAATGAGAGAGCCAATGGCTGATATTCTCATGTATAGGTATAGCTAAAATTAAATGACTGTGTTATGAATTTCAATAATGTAATACAATTCTCTCGATTTCTATTATATTCTACCTCTAAGAATTGATATGGAAATCGTGTCTCTACTTTAGTGTGGTGGTATGACCATGTAAGAAAATGACACCCATTAGAAAGAAACACATCAGAGACCAAAAGTCGCTAAAGGCTCAGAAAAAACCTTTCCTGTTAGAGTTTTTACAATGTGTGAATGCATATACTACTGAAGTTTCGTTACTAGGAGCCATATTAAACTTCCTGCTAAAATACTGGTGAAGATATAGGTCAAAAGAATAAATTTCACACACACTAAACCACATGTACTTTTTGTAAGTCCATAGACTATTACAGAGAAAATTGTTTCAACAAAACTGTCATGAATGTCAGAAAGAATATGACCCAAATAAAATTCCTACCATCAAAGTCAAATCCCCTACATATAGAGAGTCAGCTCCTTCTGTCTTTCTCTATGCATTCAGAAACTCCAGCTCCTGGAACACAGTGAGGCTATGAGATGAGGCTGGCACCTGCAATGAATGCATTCCACAGGTGAGCACTGAGAGGCAGGTGGGGCGGGGTGGGAGTGGGGGCCATCAGCCCAGAGATGCCTACAGTTGGCTCTGTCGTCAACACCTCACTCACAACCACAGTGGCCTGTCAGCAAATTTCTCCCAAATAAATATAATGCAGCTCAAAAGAACTGTGATGGATAAAAACACTTCTTTTCTACCACATGAACATTCCTTCTAAAGATAATAAATGCATCTTTTTTGAAGGCCAAACAGAACATTAGAAAAGTTGATCACAAAGAAAATTGTCAATAAATTTCCCAAAGAAGAAATCATACAGACCATAACTCAACAAAGATTTGATATTAAAAATACACATTTTAAACAAAAAAAAGTTTGTGATTATACAATTCTTAAAAACCTATAGTTAAAAGGGTAAAATAAAGGACTATTTGTACAATAAAATCTAGAACTATTTAAGACAACAAAAATGAGAATATTATATATTAAATCACAACTGCATTGCTTGTTTTAAAAAAGGAAAATAAATGTATTAAATATTTATATCACAAAACAAATTTAAAAATAACCACGATAGCAGTTATTCAATGAAAAAGTTATTTAATAAAAATATTAGATTAAAAGTTGAAATTAATAATTGATGAAATTAGGAAAACTGGAAGGAAAGACAATAATCAAATAGAAAAACCCTGTTCATTCTAATAAGACAGAAAAAAGTGATTTTATGTTAAAGGAAATCTAATAACAAGGAAATGATATATTCTCGTTATTCACTTACTCATTCAAAAGTCTACTGAACAAGAAGCGTTCAGTTTAAATGCTGGGGATACAATAAAGAATGACACAGGAGAAGTCCTAGCTCCGGTGAGTCAACATTCTAGAGAATAACAACAAAAACAGAGAAAAAAAGGAAGGGAGGAAAGAATGGTAGAAGAAAAAAAAGAAGAAAGAAGAAAGGTAAAACGTGGAATCAATTGGCAACTAGTGGTAAAATTAAAAATAACAGGATTAATGACGCAGAGAACAACAGGTAGAGAGGTTTCCCTTGTGTGTTCAGGAAAAGTCACCATGATGTGACAGAACTGGGTTCTGAAGGAAGCGAAGGGACAGCTTTGTGTACTTACAGGGAAGCATTGCAGGGAAAATGAGGGACAAGTACAAGGTGCACAGCCCACCAAGGGGTGGACGGCGGGAAAAGAACAGTACAAAAGCCCCAGTGGTTCTTGGGAATCCATGTGCTTGGGGAATGTGCAGAGCAGAGTCTGAAAACACAGCAATTCTGGCAGAGACGGCCCACACCCAGCATGACTCACAGGTCTCCCACAGCTGGGCTCCAGAAGCCTGGGATGCCAGGCTAGACAGGACCAGGGATGACCAGGCCATCAGTGTGGCTCAACCACCCAGGACTGTTGGAGGGACACCAGGGTAAACAGAGGATAACAACCTAGGACCAGGTGGTCTCTCCTGTTAAAACAAGACAGCAGGACCAAAATGGAGTCACTTATGCTAAGCCCCATGTCAAAGCAAGATTTACAGTTTCACTTCACCCAGAACTGAAATCTGAAACCAATCAGTCAGGAAGTACCTGACCAGCACTAGTTAAGGCATCTGCCCATGGACCCCTGCACCTGCTAAAGGAAAGTAACTTTGCAATAACCAACCCACTTTTTTTACAAGTATAACTTCCTTTTTCCTACTCCCTTCTGCCCATATGAGTCTTTCATTTTGTACAGCTCCTTGGACCTCCCTTCTGTCTGCTGGATTAGATGCTGCCTGATTTCAATTGATTTTGCTCAAATAGTCTTAAAACTTTTAATATATCTCAGTTCATCTTTTCACACTCCCTCCCCTGATACCACAGTTCCATGAGAAACCACAGAACAATGAGGGGTTTTGAAATTAACTTAGAGGAGATGAGAAATTTCAGTTTCTTGAATACTTGAGTTCATGGGTTGAAATCCCTAATCACTCCTCTTTTGAGGGCAATGAGAATGCAAACATGTATTATTACAAATATATGCTCCATATCTGGCATGGACTATATCCATTGCATACCAACACATCCTTTTTCTTGTTCTATTTTCTTTGGGACTCAGGTTATCTAAACTCTGGATACAGCATCAATCTTAGAGACCAGATCTTGGACTGGCTAGGTAAATAATAGACTACCGCAACGAAGGAAAGGCATTGCAGCTTATGAAACTGCTACGGAGAAGGAGAGGGTATCATGGGAGCCCAGCCTGACCTAATCAGGAGGCTCAGGGAAAACTGCCCTAAGCAAGTGCCGTTTCACCCCTGCCCTCTGAGTGAGGGGGCCTCACCACAGCCTGTCTGGCAGGTGCCATCACCCCCATTTTACAGGTGAGAGAAGGGGTAATGGTGTTTGCCTCAGGCGAAGGCCAAGCTCTAGAACAGGTGTCAAGGAGCTATCTGTAATTATTCACTCTTTATAAGAAGAATTGTGTATTATTTGTGTCATTAAAATCCATTTTTTATGTAAATTTAAGTAACTCATGCCTGAGATCTCATTGCAAATAATGGTCACACTGGGACTTCAACTTGGGTCTGTCAGAGTCCAAAAAGAATATGAATGAGATATTGTAGGCTGCAGGTGTTTGGTGAGTAGGATAGTTCTACCGCAGACCTGCTAGCATTCGGGACTCAAATAGTGCTCCAGGACCAGAAACCAATGCCTTTCCCACACACATTTATGTCCATCCCTTTTTCTACATGAAAAATAGTCCCCTGGCTACAGGTGCTGCAATTGTGCGTAATGAAGAAAACATACAGCACTTCAGCAGACAAGCAAATACTATAGCCTCTAATGGCAGAAATCACTCCCTGTTGTTAAACACGAGCACGCATGCATGCCCACGTCACCACCACCGCCACCTTTTCCAGCTTATTATTGGCAGCACAGAGGAAACCTATGATAACCTGGTTAAAAAAAAAAAGAGGGACAGTCCTTCTTTTATCACAATATAGGCATTGATGTTTTTATGGCTTGGAATCTGGAAGTTTGTAAGTCAGAATTCTTTGCTGTAAAGGAAAATGATACAACATAAGCCTCATTAAGCACACAAAGAATGTGTGTGCATTTGAGAAGGTGAGTGGGACCGGAGGTTGGAAACTGCACCTAAAATTCTGCTGCAAAGCCAATCCACAGCTTGGCCACCAACCCCAGCCCCACCCCAGGGAACATGCACTGTGAGCGGTGCCCACAGCCCGCACACCAGGCTGCGACCAAACACCCCAGCACCGCTGCCCCTCGCCACTCTCACTGGGAGGGCTGTGAAGTTCCCCTTTGCCTCATGACTCACTTCTGATTCACACTGCGGTGCAGACACTGCTGATGGGCAGGTGCCCTGGGCCCAGCCTTGGCTACAAGGGAGGCGGGGACAGCTGTGAGTTCCCTTGTAGAAGTGAGGGGTGAGCTCCTTTGCCTCAAGAAGGGGATTCCACAAGGAGTTTCGATATGGGGAAATCTAACAGAATAACAAATACCAACCGAAGAATACGGCAGAGAGGAAGAGAACCCCAAATGTCTTTTTCTATCCTTCTTTCACTTTCTGAACCAAGTGACTTAAGCAGTCTATGATGGATGTGTCAGGCCCATTCTGAAAACTCCCTAACACCTGCATCTTCAGCCAAGAGCAACTGAGTATTCTACTTGAAGAAAGCAGCTTTCATATACAAGTAGCGTGCAGTGTGGCGCGCTGGTGTGCAGGACAGAGGAGGTGTGGGGCTGGCTCCGCCTCACCCCACCATCCAGGCCCAGTAATGTTCCTTGAGCACCAAGGCCACACTTCATGCAGAACCATCCAAAGCAACATTGCCACTCCTCGCAACCATCCCCAAACAGCACCCGGCAGGTCTGCCCCAGCCTTCCCCCTCCTTTGAGTAAGAGCACACCACAGGAATCCAAGACATAACAAAGATTACCATCATTTAATATTGACAAAACACGGTCCTGGTCACTAAGATCCTCAGTACTACAGTTACTCCGAGTTCACGAAAATAACTATGTAAAATCTGTTCTTAACTAATCTTCCCATCTAAGGCTTTGATGTAGAATCGCAACGGTGAAAAAATAGGCAGTGAATCTAGCTCTGTAAAAATGCCAATGTTTCAGGAAAAGTGTTACTCTTCCAGAAAATTTATCTTGCTGGCTTTTAATTATAGTGGCTTATAGTGACACCTAGTGGCTAATACCTAGGGGTATTTTGAAATCCCCCATTTACATGCAACTTCACAAGAATTCAAAGTACCAGCAAACAGTGTCAGGCCAGTAAACTTAATCCTTACCAGCCTCATCAAAGTACAATTCCTCATTGTTAACATATGGATTCAGAAAAGAGGAACAACACCAAGTTATTAGTTCTAGACAGATAGATTTACTTCCTATGCATCTATCTAACCACCTTTTCTCTACATTGTCCATTCTCGCTCTCCCTTCCCACTCTCTGTGAGACTGTGAGTACACACAGGTGTCAACATGTGTGTATGTACTTAATCTTACTCACTTTTAAAGAATAAACACATTTGTGCAATTTTTACCTCAAAAAAAAAAAGAAATCCCCCATTTAATCAATTTAATCAATTTTCTTCTTCCCACCCCCTCATAAATTCAGTCATATTGTTTCTATTTAAGAATTCTGGCACATTTTAAGAAAAAGGTAAATATATAAAATTTCCCTTTTGCGTCACAAAGAGATAGAAATGCTCACAAGAATGACTAGTGATTAAGAAAAGCCACCTTTCAAAAGTTTTGCTTAAATGAATCTTTGGATATTTGCTACTAATCATAAATAGTTAAACAGCAAGGACAGAAAAACAGAATGATGCAAGTTCAGAGGGAATGCATATATGGTAATCAGTTAAACCCCCCAAAGTACTGGAAGATGAGGCAGAATCATTTCACCTAAACAACTGGACTATAGGTCACGGACTTAAGAGTCCTGAATGCGCCCCTAACTAGCTACTGTGAGATGGAGCAAATTCTGTACCTTCTCTGTGCCCCAGTCCCATAGATGGAAATATAAGGACGTGAGAGTTTGGATGACTTTGGAGCTCCTGTCAAGGTGAGATCCTACAAATTGCTGTCAGTCACATGGTCTCCCCCAGCTGCTGGGCCCCTGTTCCTAACACAACAGGGTCTAGATGCTTTGTTCTGAACTAAGGCTTAAAATATATATATATCAGCATTCTTGCATGTAAATTTCTTTGTAGGTCATAAATTCAAAGCATGTCCCTAATACTGAATTCATTTATAATCTCAGTTTGAATAAATGTCTCCTAATTACGTTAGCTGTTAAATAAAGTACCATTAGCATTGACTGTTTCCTCATCTTGCTTTACTACAATGAGAAAGGAGCCCCTGGCATCCTTTACTTCATATTTAATAAACAGATCTTTCCCTCACTTGATCCAGAAACTCATAATTATGCACAACTCCATCAAGGTGTCCCATAGGCTTCCACTTTCTACATCTGAAAAGCCCTCGGACTGTTAGTGTAACTCATTCTTCCTATTAAGCTAGAATTATAGTAGCTCTGTCTTGCTCTCTTTTTAATATTTTGAGGAACCTCCACACTATTTCCCATTTGCATTTCCACCAACACAGCATAAGGGCTCCAGTTTTCCCACAACCTCACCAGCACTCCTCTGCTATTTTCCGGGAAACAGCCACCCTAACAGGTGTGCGGTGATGCCACACTGCGGTTTTGATTTGCATCTCCCTGATGATTAGTGACGTTAATCATCTTTTTATATATCTGCTGGCCATTTGCTTGTCAAATGTCTGTTCAAGTCTTTAGCCCATTTTACAATTGAATTATTAGGAACTTTTTTTTTCTTGCTGTTCAACTGTAGGAGTTTCATATATGTTTTGGAAATTAAGCCCTTATCAGATATATGGTTTGCAAAACGTTTGGATATATGGGATGCTTTTCGCTCTGTGCCCGTTTCCTTTGCTGAGCCCCAGGCAGTCAGTGGGATGTGGCCCCTTGGGTATTTTTGCTGTTGTGGCCTGTGCCTTTGGCATCACGTCCACGGGTAACTGAATTCCAGCTGCAGGACAGATAGCGGCAATTCCTCAATATCTTTGTAAACATGTTTTGGAAATTGTATTATTCATTCATACTAAATTTTATATATGTCTCGTGGACCAAGTTATTGTTATTCAATTTTATGTCCTTACTTAATTTTTAATTGCTGAATTTACCCATTCCAAAAGAGGGTATATTAACATGTCCCATTATTACTGTGGATTTGTCTACTTCTCCTCACAATTCTCTCAAGTTTTGCTTTAAATTTTTAATTATTGTTACTAAGTACCTGAAGCTTTTGAGTTGTAGTATCTTCCTGGGGAATTGCTCTTTTTGTCATTACGTGATGGCATTTACATGTCCAACAGTGTGCTTGTTGTCAAGTCCATTATCTCTAGTGTTCATCTAGTGTTACTTTCTTTTATTATATTTAGTTAGTATTTGCCTGACATCTTTTTGCAGCTTTTGACTTTCAAGTTTTACTAGGTTGGAGTTCCCTGAAGTTATTAAATTGGGTATGTTTTCACTACTTGTAACGTGGTAGGCAATCAATAAACATTTACTAAATTAATAAATAAATTTTAACTTGTCCTTATGTTTTAGGTGGATCTGTTATAAATAGCATATACCTGGGTATTGCTGTTGCTCTTCTGTTAAATTATTGTTTCAATTAAACATGACCACCTCAGTCTCATAACTGAAATGTTTAATTAATGTTTAAATTTACTGTGACCACTGATATATTTGGATTTATTTGATCCTTTTTCATTTTGAGCTTTACATTTGTCCCAATAAAGATGAAAGTGGTAAAAAACATGCACAATACTATCAAGGGCAGAGACTGTCTTATTTGTCTGTGTAATCCTACTTCCTCACGTAGTACTTGATTTTGCTAAATCAAGTCAGTGGTCTAAAAATATTTAATCTCTTTTAGTACTTTGTAAAGTACCTTACAGTTCATAAATAAAATATTATAAACACAATCCTTCTTAGAAATGATTGAAGTACAGAAGGCTAAAGTATGGAAGGAGGAATTCCTTTATCTCAGATAAAGATGGAAGGATAAAGAAATTCCCAAAGAATAGAGGTGATCTGCCTCCTTTATCTACAAAGAGACAAGTCTTGGAAGTCAACAAAATCCGGCTTCAAACATGACTGAAGATGTTAGCTTGAACCATATAAAATATCAATATGCCACGATTTTTTTTATTTTATAAAAAGACAGTTTCTTACGACTCCCCCTGATGTGACATGACAAGGAGCCAGCTTGTCTCCCTTACCACCATCTCCCTTTCCCAGGAGGTCACAGTCCACTCGGACTCTGTGTGCCATATTTCTCTTGGTAGAGGAGGGACGGAATTGCCTTTGTAACACCAAACAAAGAGATAAAGGCCGTAAGCTTCCATCATCGGTGAATTTTTGCAACGTGAAAGCCATTTGGAGAATAGCGAACACCTGGGAGGAGGTACCAGCGCTCTGCCCTGTAGAGTACGTCCATTGGAGTGCACGCCCAGGGCTCTAACCCCACGTCTACTGTTTTCTAGCTCTAGGATCTTTCTGTGCCTCAATATTTTCATCTATAACAGAAGGATACTAATGATAATGCTGACCTCATAGTGTTGTTCTGAGGACCAAACGAGTTAAATTTTATAAGCAGAATAACAGGGCTTGGCACATTCTGTGCCATGTGAGTGGTGGTGTTGTTGCTGTTGTTGTTATGTGGTCTGGGTTGAATTACGTTCCCCAAAGATTCTGACAAAGTCCTAACCCCCAGCACCTGGAATGTGATCTTATGTGGAAATAATGTTGTTGGAGATACAATCAGTTAAGACAGAATCACACTGGAATGGAGTGGAGGGAAAAGGAGAAATTTGGACACACTCATGCACTCCGGGGAACACCCTGTGAAGATAAATATATAAATCGGGTGATGCCTCTTCAAGTCAAAGAATGCTCCACACCGCCAGCAGACCCACCAATGCTCGTGAGAGATGTGGGGCAGATCCTCTCGCAGCCTGCGGCAGGGGGCCAGCCCTGCCAGCACCTTGACCTTGGCTCTCTGGCTCCGGAACTGAGAGGGGCTACATTTCTGTTGTTGGAGACACCCAGGGTGTGGTGGTTTGTTAGAGGTGCCCTAGCAAGCTAATGCATTAGATTACACGCTCCTACCCAGACGTGTGACCAAGACATCTAAAAATGAACCCATTTTTTCTGTAAAGGGCTCCCACTTCCCTTGAAACCTCGTGCCCTGGGACAGGGGCTGGGCACCCCAAGTACTGGCCACAGCTGGGAGAACAGCGGCCTGGTCGAACGGACAACACACTCATGGGTGGCACTGACAGTCAGCGAACCCTCTGCACAGCTCAGCGGACTCTGTCCTCATGCGGACAGCCAGGCAGGGCTCCCATATGCCGTCCTTACATCCTCCCAAATGGGAAAATGTGCCACGTCGAAAATCCAGATCAACCACAACTCAGGGATGACTTTACATTGGCCTAATAAATATGTCTGTCTGTCTTGAAAAAAAGGAAGTGGCAGAGGGATTATTGCATCATTCAAGCAAACCTTTCCGCCTCAGTGAATCTGACATTTCAGGTGAAATGTCTCGGTGCCTAGTTTATGCGTTTCACTTTGTCATCTCTCTCCATGTGTAGCTTTTTGCCCCTTTTCAGTTCTGTGTCTGTGTCTCAGTACAAAAATTAACCCGTAAGGTTATGCACCACCTCTGAAAGTCCAGTGTTAATCCCACTTCCCCAGTGGTTGGCCAGATTTTTAAAAACAGAAAACATGCTTTACTCTTTTTTTTAAATATATGCCCTACGTCGTAACCTACAGAAATTGCTCAAGAATCATTTGTTGTGAAGTGTTCAGGAAGACAACTCTAGAGAGACAGAAGGTAGACTGGCGGTTACCAGGGGCTGGGGAGCGATGGACACGGACCAGGAGGAGTGTGCAGGAGTGCCCGGCACGCCCTCACGTTAGCTTGTGATGATGGCTGCATAACTGCAGGCACGCGCACTAAAGTCGCTGAATGTTACAATCAAAACGAGTGAGTGTTACAGCGTGCAAAGTCCTCCTCAATGAAGTTGTTAGAAATAACAACCATTTTTAATAAAAATCCATCTCTGTACTATTTGTATTTTCATAGCAGCAACATGCAGCTGCAGACATGGGAGATGGGATGGAGGAGCTTAGGGGTACAAAAACGACTGTTTCTGTCACACAGCTAATTAACATCTTTAATAGGCATCTCACTTTCCTCCCATCTGCCAAAGCATCTCTGGCCATTTTCACCATGGAAATGTTCCCGGTGTTTGTGTTACTTTATTAGGTTTTACAATCTTTAAGTAAGAGAAAGCTAGTTGATCCCAGAGAGGGACTGTTTGCCTAATATTTATACAGCACCCTCTGTATTTGACGTTCAAGATATTGCCGTTTGAGAAAAGAATATTCACTGTGACAAATCACAAGTGGGAAATGAAACAAAATCTAACTGGAAAAATGTTTCTGTGCCAGAGTCATATGTGCATTGCAAGAGGGAAAAATAAACTTCCCTTTAAAGTGGTTTTAATTATTCAGCATCTCTGACGTGATTTCAATATAATGCAACCCAAATGCTGCCTATTCTTCTTTGCCAGCTCTGACAAGGGGTGCAACAATGCATCCCACTGTCGGGCAAAGGGTCCTTTCCCTTTCCAGACTCTGGGCATGCCTTCTGATTCCCGTGAAAACAGAGTCACTCAACTGGAGCTTACGTTCACTGGGCTTCCTATGTGCCTCTGAAGCCCCTTCATGTGCTCTGTCAGAACAAACTTTTAAAGGCCAGCCCAACACAGTGTAAAACCCCAGACCCTTGGGCTGCCAGCCATCTGTATTGGAAAACTTGGCTAGATCCCTGGAAAGATACAAGTCCCACAGGATCTTCTCAATATTATGTTGGGTCATTCTCAATGGCTTTCTCTAGTCCACTGTTCTCTGACCTACAGCTCCTCGCTTCTGCCAGGGCTCCTCAGCTGCTGTTAGAGGCAGAGACATCTTTATTCACCTCCACAAGTTCAACACACCGAACCGTTTGCGAGAGCCACCCCAGTGTGACCCCTCTCATAATATACTCCTATCACTCCTTTCCCTTCTCTCTACACGGTACCACTCCCGCTGCACTAGGTGCATTTAATACGTGTCACACAACAATGTGACTGTCCTCGTGTTCCCCGGGTCACTGTAAGCTCGTGAGAGTAAAGGTGAATTGTACCACCTCGCGCTCCTCACTCTGCCCCCGCCCTCTCACCCAGTATCATTTTCAGAATTAGAAAATGGTCAGTAACATCAATTAAATTAAACACTAATGGTTTGTGCCATCCTTATCTGTAACATGCACGTGTTTCAATTAAAATGGTAGAAACCATGAACAAACTTGTTTTATCTAGTTGGTCTAAGGAGCAGCTTGTACTCTGTGAAAAGAAATTCTCTGTGGAAAATGTGAATGCCATCTATCTCTCTAGCAAAGTCCCTTTGTCTGTGTATCTACAAAGCTCCCCTTCCTCCTGGTTTGCAAGTTTCCGTCAGCACTGGGAGTGATTTGTAAATGACTCTGCCTTCCCATATTCCCAGTTGTGTGGGGAGGTAGATAAAGCAGGTGCTTTGCAGTCACACAGACCCAGTTCCAAACCACCTGGCTGGGCCGGATGACCTAACCTTGCTGCATACTCCATCTGAGTTTCAGATTCCTTATCTGGAATAGGAAAACCAAAATAACCACCACCTATGACTACTGTGAAAATTACATGGGAAAATGTGCTTAAGGTGCTCTTTACAATGCCTGGCATGTTAAATGTACTAAAAAATAATAAATCACAGGTACAGAGACCTGACTTTGGGTGGTGAACATACAATACAACATACAGATGATGTATTATAGAACTGTACACCTGAAACGTATATAATTTTATTTGCCAATGTCACCCCAATGAATTCAATTTAAAATTTTAATTTATTTTAAAAATTCAATTAAGCAAATATTGAGTGCCCACTAAGAGCCATGCATGAATTTGTTCTGAGGACCCAACAGGGAATGAGACTAGCCTGTTGTCAAAGAGCTTAGAGTCTCGTGTAGGAAACAGGTATCTGAACAAGCAAATACATTAGCTTGTGATGAGCCCCATGAGGCAGAAACAAGTACAGGTGCTTTTAGGGCACAAAGGACAGGCACTTATGGCATCAGAAGAGACTTTTTCACCTGGTATTTTCAAATCACAGTGAAAACTCAGTACCTATGAAGTCTAGTCATCATTAACAATAACACCTATTGAGTGGCCTGGCACTGGGGCCACAGTGCAAGGTGCCAGGTACCACGGAACCACATAGAATCTTGTTATAGAATCACCGTGCCTGGCAGGGCACAGCACATTCTGGAACTCACCAGCACAGTCTGGTGGAGAGAGAGGAATCAAATCTGCACACAAAGAGCCGTTCTTTAGATATGCAGACAAGCCCCAAGATAAAAGCATGATCAATACACATGTCTTGCATTTGCATATTTTCCTATCTTGGGTAACAACTTAAAACTCATGTGGAGAGACAGGGACTGGTGTGCGGTTTCCGCAAAGCAGATGCCCTTGTTATGCTTCTGAAGCCTGCCCGCTCTCTTTTCTAAAATAGCACGTTCCTTTTAAAAGGCAAAATAATAAAAGACATACAGGGTGGTGAATGGAAAAGTTTCAAAGCTCACAAGGCCAACTTCTCATTCTAAGTGGCCCCTGGGGAGAGATGAGAAACTCGCCCTGGGCTGTGCAACAGGAAGTTGGGTGTCTGCTTCACACCTCGCCATGCTGCTGAGGCCTCAGCTGACCAAGAATGTTATGGGGGAAAAACAACACGCGTTTAGGTAAATGAAGTCTGGCGGCTCACCGTTCAACGTGAACAACAGCATCGGCAGAAGGGCCTTGAGTTCATTTCCAGAGGCCATGTCCTCTGCCTCCAAACAGCATGACAAAGAGCTGTAGGAGGAAGGACCCCCTTCCCCCGACTTACACCCACTTAATTCACCCCGATCCTCTGTGCACCCAGTAGAGGCGTGAGGGTGCACATTCTGACTTATAGCCCAGTCCTAAACATCCTGGGCAAGCACAGCCTAGAAAAGATATATTTCCCTTTGTCTCCTTCAGTTGGTCAGCTCTGCTGGAATTGATTTCAAGTATTGTCCTTTCTTATCATCAAAATGTTCTGCTTGACTGTGCCTTCCGGGTGACAAATCACACACAAGTGACCATGACAGTTCCATCAAGTGATACCCTTGTAGCTCCCATCCACTCCCACTTCTCTCACCTGCATTCCTTGTTAAAGTGAGTTCGCACGCCAGTTGAGAGATTTGGCCAAGAGGAGTAACTGGGGAAAAGAAAGAAAATTAGGTAGGCTGAGTTAATGCAAACAGCAAAGAGGAGACGCTGTAAGATAAACACCCTGTAGTCTGTGCGCTCGTCAGCAGGAAGGGTGGGTGGCGGGGTCCCCACTCCGTGCACTGGCATCTGCTCACACAG
Organism: Desmodus rotundus; assembly: GCF_022682495.2. Lineage (NCBI taxonomy): Eukaryota > Metazoa > Chordata > Mammalia > Chiroptera > Phyllostomidae > Desmodus > Desmodus rotundus. The sequence continues at coordinate 4,274,900 of NC_071396.1, read as the reverse complement.
AACAGCTGCTAATGGCCGCTGGAGGGCTGGCGAGGCCTTGAAATCGATCTCATTAAGAGCCAGGGGACACTGAGCCCAATTTCCTCTTCTGAGAAAAAGGAAGCTAGGAAGATCTACTTCTTAGGGTCATTGAAAGGACTGGGTGAAGTTCAAGTTCACTATGCCCATGGTCAGCCCTATGTAACGGTGCTTATCATTATTACTATTCTGATTAATAAACACTCCACAGTGATAACGCTGGGGCACCTGTCAACAGAGAACACGGCAAACCCCTGAGATACACGGACAATGACCCTGACTACCCAGCAGACACGTGTGCTATAGGGAAAAACCCTGGACCAGGAGCTAATAGATGCTGTCACTAGGCACAGTTCTACCCTGTTAGCTCTGACACCAGAGACATTCATTCCTCTTCTCCCTTCCAATTCTGTCATCTGAAATGTAAGGAGGTGACCTAGATGGTTTGTAATGCCTTTGAAAGTTCACAGAAAGCTCATTTTTAGGAACCCTCTAGATGAAGCAGGTCCAATCTACCCACCTGGGAGAACTAATGTCTTAGGTCTGACCCCACAGTTAACTTCATGAGGAAATATAACTACGTAATATACTGGAGCTTTGCAGGGGAGGGGGACAGGCAGTAGCTATTACAAGCAAGCTATGTCCCTGCAGAAATCGAAAAGGAACACTTGAACTCCTAAACTTCTACAGACCACATCCTCCTGGGCAACTCTACTAGACCCCAAATTCACTTATTTCTGTTCATAGAAAACAAGCTGCTGGACCACCTGACCAGAGCCTGTCTCTTAGGGGCTCGAGCACTTGACAGACGCTGTCACATAACACTGACTGTGATGAGAGGGCAGCGAGCACCAGCTTGTTCTGCTGATGACTCTGAAACACTGGAAGTCAGGTGACTTCCTCTGGAGCACAAGTGAGGCCAACACAATGCAACTCCCCAAATTCCTTTTAGTCATCGGGGCTTCTTATCAGGTGAATGGCAACTCTGATGTCCCCTGCGATGGACCTCTCGCCTGCAGGTCACAGCTCTGCGAGTCCCTCTGAGACTCCTCCACCTCACCTCTTCCACAAGTGGAGTTCAACACTACCCAGGCCCTCAGGGCCCCTCTGCCCATGCCTCTGCCGTCACCTCCCTGCTCGGCCACGCCACGGCCAGCTGCCCTCCTGTCGCCTTCTCCCAGCAGAACGTCAGGAGGACATTTAAATGCCGTCCCGTCATAGAGAATGACATGTTCCACCGCCCAAATGAAAACGCACAGATTTTGCCTCTGCCATCTGTGCCCTGACCTTTATGTCTCCTTCCAGCTCAGTAATGTCTGGGGCCCAGTGCAGAATGAAAACGAAGGCCTTTGATTTAAAACTATTAAGAATTTTAAGACGGAGACAACAGAGCATTAGACCAAGCCCTGGATTGTGCGTGACTGTGGGACACGCAACCTGCATGTGAAGCCGGACCCGCTTCCCAGTGTCTCTTCATCTGGGCTTGGAGCCATCTCCCGAGATGCACATGGTGGGGTCCTCACCGGCCCTGTGCTCTCCCCACAGCACCCCCATGGGTGTGCTGGTTTATATCACGCGCCCCTGACCTGTCTGGTCACCTGTCTCGATGTCGGAGACCATGCCGTCAGCCAGACTGACCGTGCCGTGTTTACCCAGAAAGTCATCCTCTCATCCCTGTGTCCAGTGTGGCCTCTGCTGTCCTGGCTGCATTTCTGACCAACCTGTCCCTCACTGACCCAGGGGAAACTGTGTGTGTGGACAGGGTGAATCTCAGTAGGGGTCACATCACCTTGCAGGTGGCCCACGTAGGGACAGGGCTAGACCCTGGAGAAAGTATCCTCGACAAAGCAATCGGTTTCTTTGCTGCAGGACGACAGACTTTTAATGCTCATTATCCAGACCCAATGAAACATCTGCAGGCCAAGAGGAGCTCTGCCCATTAGCCCGGGCGCAGCCTGATTCAATAAACGGCAGCCTAAAAATAAAGGCACGTGGTCCCTTTGGAACACTGCTTGACTTAAAACAGACCCAAGTGGAATATTCCTTAATTACTGCTGTTTCATAATACTTTTTTTTGACCCTCTCTTCTCAGGCTTGTTTGACTCTCCAGGGTATTTCTAGGCATTGCAATTTAGCAATTTAAATCCATTTCCAATCTACAGATAGTATCGTTCGTCCTACCAAATAATCCTGGGCCTTGGCAGAAAGTAAAAATAAAATAATAAGAAATATATTGAGTATATTATTGTTTACATGATCTGATAGAATGAGTATTTTAAAAGGTTGAAGTTATTTAGAAAAGTTTGGGTGTTTTTCATTTGTCATCAAGTTCAAATATAGTTTGCTTTATTTGAACTATTGGGCAGCAAATGAATTTCAGAAATTGAAACCATAGGAATTCATTAAAGGAATCCCTATGGAGTTTTTTTGTAAAAGTAAATTATTATTTTCAACATAAAAGATCACCCTTTAATTTATATTTTTATGTCGATACTTTAACTACTCTGGGAGGAGTGGGCAGCATATATTGTGTTTCTTTAGTGATGCCCAAAGTACGTAATTGGAGATGGCTAAGCTCCATTTACAAGTATCCTGAGTGCATTTATTCAACTCAGTAGAAACCATGTTAAAAACAGCACATGGAGAGACCAAGTCCTGGACATGAAGTTAATCAATTACAAAGAATACAATGACTGAGAACAGGGCAGAATCTGTGGAACACAGTGTCTCGTGCATTTCTGGGCAAGAAAGAAAAGGGTGTAGACACAAACACTCATGCGCCTGAGGGATCTTAGTGTATGGATTTCTCCAGGTCTCGAGCGGAAGAAAATCAGAAAGGGAAGGGAAAGCCTTATAGTGAAAAGAGCACAAACCTGGGGGGGGCGGGGGGCGTGGGCCTGGGTTTCAGTGTGATGGGGGCAACGGAGGCACAGCAGGCTAGTGTCCCGGCCACCAAAACAAAGGCTGTAAACTGAACAATTTCCAAAGTTCTTACAAATTCTTAGGAGCTGTGATAGAACTTTTACTTTAAAATGGGGCTGGAGAGGCAGTCTCTGTCACATGCTCTTCGACGTCCTACACAGAAAACCACGATTTACAGACACACCACCCTCATCGTGAAAGTCTCTCCCACGCGCTAGCTGCTCAGCGAAGGTAATGAGAAAACACATGCTTGATGCAGATGTCACCCGCAGAGGCACCCTCTGCCTCTCAGAGTGGAAAAGCAGTAGGATGGGTTCAGTGTCCACGAAACAGGGGCGTGTGGGAGGGGGGCAGACCAAAACGCCATGTATCATAAATCACTGTAGCTGAAAATTTTTCCATAGAGTTTAACAAACCTCAGGTCTTGTTAAATATCATTTTCTACAGTATTTGAAAAGTGTTTGGGGAAAAATGGATGTTTGTGCATAGCCTATCTTTCCACAGGTTTTTAAAATACAGTTTCATTATGTTATTTTCATATCCTAAGGGCAAACTCTGGCTTTGTGTTTTATTGTAGTTCCTTATTTGAGAGGAAACACAAGAACCCCATTGTTCGAATTTGCATGCTTCATTAAATACTGATTTGACTGAATTATACTGACGAAGCATAGCTCATCCGCTACCTACCACACTGATCGCAGGTCACAGAAGGGCTACAGAGGATGCAGCACAATCTCTAAGGAAGGTCCCCAATGTGGGAAAACACGCATCATCCCCTTTCTTCCCTAGCTCCACTGCACAACGTTCGCGTTCGTGAAAATGGGTTAAGAGCACAGTAGGGCAGTTTTTATTTGGGATGAATCGCATTGGAAAGGGAGTATATGTGTCCACTCTTCAAATATTTGTTAAGTATCCGTGATGCCCATCTCAGCGCTGTGCTCAACACACGCAGTTGAAACAGGTGTGAGAAAAACAGATCCCTTTGGTGAAGGAGAGAGAACACACAGGCCAACCCTGAGCTCTCTCCCCTCTCCTGTACCCCTGCCGGCTGATGGAAGGGCCTCTTTCTCCTCAACGTGCCCTTGCCTCTGCCTCACCACCTGTGTTCCTAGGCGCCTGGACACAACACAGATCCCCGTGAATGGGGCCTGGGGGGCTGTGCATTCCCCATTGCTCTGAGTGCAGACTTGTTTTAAGATTGTCAATGAGTTTTTAAATAGTGATCTGTAAAAGACAGTTTCATCCCTGTGATTTAAAAATAGTAAGAGTAAAACGGGAGACCTGGCAGAGGTGCATCTTGTCAGCCCCTCTTCTATAGCAGAAGAGTCACAGACTCTGCAGAAAGTGACAAGCGACACAAAGGGCAGGGCAGTAGCTTGTGCAGGAGATGAGACACCGGACAGGCCTCGGCTGGGCGCCCATGGAGCAGTGGGGCGGGCGTGCCGGGTGTTCCTCACTTAAAGATGCAAATAATGGTGCTTTCTATCTGTGGTAACAAGGGAAGTCTGAGGTTCCCATTTCCTTGATAAGTCACTGCATTTGGTTTTATTTAAAAATGAATAAATCATATAATTTTATATAAAAGAAAAGAAGTACGTAGCCAAGACCTATCTTGAAAGATCTTTTCACTACCAGACACCTCAAATTACTAGGAATATGTATATTCCTAGTAATATATATACATTCCCAGGAATATATATATTATATATATACACACACACACACACATAACAAGTAACTCCAAGGAAAAACAGAGGGAAGCTTCCATCTGAGTGATAAACTAGCATTTAGCATGTAATTGAGCTCAAAATTCCCTCATTTCAGTTATTTGAAGGGCTGGCTTTTAGTGGTCCTTTGTGAGCCAGAAAACGAGCTCTCAGGTGGGACAGGTAAGAACATGAACCAAGAACCCTCAACATGCTCCATCTTCAGTGAACGAATAAACAGGAAAAATGAGTTCCCTGCAAAAGCTGATGACAAAGAACCGTGTCTGATTCAGCATAATACCAGGTGTATGCTCTCCTGTGTTTATAGTTTAAATGTACCCTACCTGTGTGGTCTAGGAACCCTCCAAGCCAAGAAGATAACACAGCAGTCCTGGGTTGGAAGTGCCTGGGGCTGCTGGACAAAGCCAAGCTCTAGAGAGTAGGTCCCCTCAGCCCTGTTCTCAGGGGGCCCCACAGATAAACAACAGGAACATGCAAAAAGCTAATAGACACGTCCCACTCCAAATTAAACAACTGTGAGCTGACTCCTTTTTTCTGGGAAAAGAACATTGTTTTCATAGCTATTAATGTTGCCTTCAGTTCCCTAGGGGAAACAATAGGTACTAACTGATCTGTAATCTAGTTGGCAAGGACACAATGAGGCCCTAAGTGCTCAGGAGAAAATGGAAACCAGGCAGGGCTGCTGTTCTGTTCAATTGCAAACTGGGGGTCAGAACCCTGCGGGCATTACTGATTTCCTTGAAAGGCCAAGAGAATGGATTTAGAGCAGCCTCCGGGAAGAAACTATAAAGATTGGAAGAAGTTAGTTTAGCGACAGGAATTTATAGACTGGCAGAAGCATGATTGTAACAAAGTGTCTTTAGAGTAAATCATTTGAATAAACACAGGCAAAATTGTATCTAATTTTAATTGCTATGTAAGTGCACTCTGTGCTGGCAACAGCCGGGTGTTCGCCTTGTGTTGTCACTGTGTTTCAGCCTCACACAAGGCAGAGAAGCCAGAGTTACAGCATTTCTCGTAGGCAGCAAGCCAGAGAGGACACGGCCAGGCAGTGAGTCAAATCTCGGGGAGGTGAGGCCACACCCGGAGACTTGAGCACTGAGTCAGTTAAGATTCACTGAGCTCGCTCTGCAAAGATGCAACCCACAAACGTGATGCAGGCAGAAGGGACGGAAGGGAAAAGCTGGGGGTCAGATCCAGAGGTCAAGCACAGAAGGAGCAGACACCAATCATTCTGACAAAGGGGCAGGTGGAGCCTGGGGCAACAAAGAAAGCCAGATGGGTGTCTCAGGATTTGGGAAAGGCAATGGGGCCCTCATCAAACACAGGTCCTCCTCAAGGGAGCAGGGTTGTGCCTCTCATGTGGTGATATAATGGAGATGCTGGTGAAGACACTAGCAGTTTGGCGGTTTGACCAAGATATTACTCAAACATTTCTAAACTTTTTGTTAAAAACTCTGAATCTTTGTAAATAAAGACTTGAATAAAATATTTTTAATTCTTTTAATGAAGAAATGTACGGCTAAAATATTTTTTTACATCTTCTGTTAAAGACTCAGGAGGCAGTGTCTGACATGCTCACATCAAACGCTGTCTTTGCTGCTGCATCTTTCTCTACATTTTGTCCTCTTAAATTGCTAGGCAGGGCCTAGCATTCTGCTACAACATTTAAGTGTTAAGTACTATAGTAAATGTTCCCATAATTTATCATCTAACCTCTTAGTTTTCAGTTCAGCTACAGGAAATGAAAGCATACTTTAAATGAGTTTCCTTAAATATCAGAAATAGCTGCTGAGCAGTATTATCCTAGAAAACTCTCCGTGGAAGTTCTCGTAGTAACCACAGGACCTCAGAGCGGGGGATTATGCTTACAGACACGTCAGGAAATGTCTCCTGTGTGGGGATGGAAACAGTGGCACGAATTGCTGCCTGCTGGACACATGTCACTGAAGAGCTCACCAGTGCCTATGAGTGAATTCCAGAATATGTTAAAAACTATGATCTGTTACTTACACAGAAAATCATATTATATGATGCACTATATATTATTATATCTTTTAAGAACTACATGTTAAAATATGCAGAATATATTAAAAGGGGAAAAGTGGGTCAAATACATGGTGGAAGAAGAAGACGACTTTGTGTGGGGAACACACAATATGATACACAAACTAGATACTACAGAACTGTGCACTTGAAACCTGTACAATTTTATTAACCAATGCCGCCCCAATAAACTCAATACAATTTAAAAAATAAAGATTAAAAATCAAATTTAAAAATAAAAAAGGAAAGGAAAAAAAGTTAATTTTTATACATTTACACCCAAAAATAAAATTAAAAGCTCCCTGGGAAGCATGAGCAGGTGGCCACAACTATATGAAATAAGTAGGGTGCACTGAACACAGCAGGCTTACTTTTTACCACCACCAGTGACGGTAACCAACTTCCCACACCTCACTGTCCCATTCATGGGAAGAAGTTCCCTTTGGATTTCATCCACACAAGAGCACTGTGTTACATCTTCTTGCTATTGTACATCTGAATGTGCTACTTTGGACTTGGTTTGGCTGAGACAGAAACAGAACAAAATGCTCAGGAGTAAACAGATCCCAGCTTATAAAAAACAAAGGCACAGGCCACTCTGAGCCAGCACCACAGGGCACTCATTTGGTGACCCTAGTGGCTGCCCAGACCAGCATCCCTGCCTCAGCCCAGCCCCTCTGTGTACTGAGGATGACATTGCTCTGACCCACGAATGGTGCTCGGCCTACCAGTTTCTGGGGACACTAAACATGCTTAGACATCAGCCACGCCATCTCCACCAGGTTCTGGAATTCATCCAGGACCCACTTCTTCCAACCCCCTCCTATGCCTCTTTACTCCACTGTTTTGTTTCTCAGACCATGTGGATGCCCAATCTTCACAGGAAGACACTCATGTTTTATTCTGGTAATCAGGCTCTGACACGAGCCTTCTAAGAGGGCATCCCTTCCAGAATCGTCCTGCCTGCTCCTTGTACCCAAACCATAAGAACCAGGAACTATTGCTGAGTCTCAGGCACAGAGCCTGGAGAGACACTCACAGGCCCTGGGCCAGGGCGGGGGTGGGGGGTGGGGAACAACCAGAAACCCGTGAATATGAAGGCACCCAGCAAAAAACCTGCGTCCTTCCCAACAAACCCAACGCTCACCCTCCACTTCCTGCATCATCTAATGGGCTTCAGACTATGAATGTCCTGTTTTCCGATGTTTTCTAGTCCCAAACTTACGGACCTCAAACCCTGAAATACAAGTAAAGGTAATCTACCTCATTAGGCCCCTAAATACTTTAAGGGACACTCCATCAACTACATTCTCATCTTTTTCACTGTGTTATTCTAGCATTTCTCAACCCCCACAGCTCTGTTTCACACTCTCTCTCTCTCTCTCTCTCTCTCTCTCTCTCTCTCTCTCTCACACACACACACACACACACACACACACACACACACACACACACAGACACCACACAGGCAAAGGACATTAACAATCTCATCATGCTCGGCATTCATTAGCCCTCGTCTGAAATGCTGCATTCAGTCCAGATTTTGACAGGTATATGAAGAAACTGGAGAGTACTGGAGAGTTCAGAAAATGCCCGCCTGAAGACCAGTGAAGGAACTAGAAAAGAGACCTCTTTAGATCTTTCAGCTGTTACAAGGCCTTACTTGTCTTAGTAAATTGACAGACTGATTTGAACAGTTCTCAATAATTCGATAGCAAGAGTTTGCAGTGACAGCCTAGTATTCAGTTCTCGGCCTGTTTTCAAAGGGCGACTTTGCTTTAAATTAAACATTTTCTGAAACTAGAAAAATGAATTATTTGGGGGGAAAACTTTAACTATTATTGTATTGGAGAATTCATGGAGCTACTGCTTCCGATCACAGGACCCCTCAGAGGGGCTGATGCTGTCAGATAAACCTCTTTATCAGCGGTGCATGGAGTCCTCAGCACTACTTTCCATATTCAACAAAACCTCTCTTTGCATAGATACGGGCACAAAAACAGGACATTCATTCAGAAACCAGAGTGCCCTCAAAGGTCATCACAGAGGCAGTTAAGTTCTTTCATGCCAGGAAAAACAAAATGCTGGGTGCCTCATGAAATTTCAGACCTGACTGCAAAAGGATCCTACAGAGAGGAAATAAAAATTGGCATGGTGGACCGCTCTACATGATATGTTTGTAAGTATGAGATCCTCTAACATAGTTGATGAGTACAATGATATTAGCTTGGTATAAACGACTAATGGAATTTTACTTCAACGGCAGGCTGCTAGAAATGTCAGCAGGTTTCTTCTAAGGAAAATAAACTAGAAAACCCAGATGCTGGTCAGGCCTAGCCTTCCTATATCTAAAAATAAAAAAATAAAGAAAGAAAAGAAAAAAGAAAACAAACTTAGAGGCACACATACATAAATGGGGTTGTACATGGGGCAGGAAAGGCGTGTTATAGTTTCGAGTGGAGAATGTGTGGTCTCTCATTTTATGGAGTTTGTGTGTGTGTTCAGATAAAGGTATGAAATCAGACTTGATGGTTTCGAAAACCATGCATTTACGAAGTACTTAGTACCATTATTTAATTAATTGTACTGATCTCAGGTTGTAAGGTTTATATGAAGCATTGTTCATCTTGATTTTACAGAATTTCTTCCTTTCTTAATGTCCTGCCTAAGTACTACACACAAATTACTTGCTTTTTAAAAGGCAAGAATTTTTTGTGCTACAGCAAATGAAACCTCACAAAAATGTAAATTGCTCCAGGTTTTTCTAAATTTTATGTGACATGCTACATCATAATATAAAGAAACACACTTAAATACAGATGCTATGTATTAAATAGAAAGGATTATTAACCAATTGTCTACCAGACAGTAAAAAGTTTTAAATGTGTGAAAAGGCTCAATTTAAGAAAATTCATTTATCTTTTCATATGGTTTTGAGAAAGTCTTCATTTAAATGCTAGAGGAAACTTGAATTTATTTTCTGGCATGGTACATATTCAGCTCAATCCATCACTAATGCATTTATAACCACCAAGAATGAGATTCTATAGATGAAATGCATGCTTTCTTTAAAATAATCAGGAGAAAACACTGAGAAATAAATCATTATGGAGACCTAAACTGGTAATAAATACACTTAAATTATAAAAGTGCACATTAGTTTTACCAAGACAATGTTGAAAAATAAAAATGATAGGAGAATTAATGAATAGTGTTAACATTAAGTAAACAAAAATATTTTAAAAATAAGCAATGAGAATACAAATTAAAAGCATAAAAATTTTTACTAACATCAATCCAAAAAATATAATTCTAGATCAGAAATTAACAAATCAAAAATAGGGATAACCATAATCCAATCCTTACAAAGTGAATAAACTGTTTACTTAAAATGTAAGGCAGGGTATTTATAGAAATCTCTGACAAATGTGCATTCTCCAGGAAGCACACAATAAAATTTTTGTTTTTGTTTGTTTTTTTTTCATTCTTTTATTTTTAGATCAATGGTATTTTTCCACATCTCATACCACAAACATGAGAAAAAATGATTATTAATGATTGAAGCTTGGTAAGTTTCTCCAATTTAAATCTATCCTATATCATATCAGTTCAGGTCATCCTCTGACAGGGAACTCTTTTTGCCAAAATAGAATTGCAGTCCTATGGAATATTTTAGGGTAATTTGTATTTTTACTAGTGAATGACCACATGTGCTCTAATTCCAAGGCAATAATTTAACTGAAGATTATCTTAATTTCAGTTAACTATAAACCAAATAAATTTGAATTCATCAATGGAATATTTTAATCAAATTCTAATCCTGAAGAACTATACAATAAAACGAATTTAGAATTCACTCTTTTTGAGCGAATTTGTAAAAAGTACAAGTTCTTGTAAAAGTACTTAAGTAAACCCTAACGTTACTTAAGTGTGGAAGTATTTCACTCTGCCCTCTGCATTTTGGTATTATTAAACAGGTGTACTCTTCATGACAAATATTGTTGAATGTAGGATTGCATACCGTTCTTTTTAAAACACTAGTTATTTGGAAAATTCTCTGTCCTCAGACTATGAATTACATTTTCTTCATTTTTTCAGATGAAATTCCAAAGCCTACCTCTTCTCTTCTCAAATTAGAGGTATGTGACTTTGATTTCTATTCCTTCATTTGCTTTCCAAAATCAGTTTGAAATAGTTCAAACTGATTTTTCTATCCATATTTAATCCTTTTTTTTCCACTTCATGTTTAATCCTGGTATATTCCTTTACCATACTTCAGCAGTGCTTTGGTTGGAAGAGGTGATAAATGCAGGGGGCCGGTGTGTTTTATTACCAGAAGCTGGGTTAACGTTTGTGAACTGCTCTTGCTTCACATAGAAGGCATGAGGGAAACATGCGCCATGCTCTGTGATACCCGAGCAAAGGGGGTATGCATAGGAGAGTGAGTCCAGGAGTGGTCAGAGAGGGAAGCGCTAGCAGGCACCTGGACACTGAGTCCCAGAAGCCTTAGAAGACGGGCAGCAGGGCCTCAGGTACCTGATGGTACACGGAGCAGAACTCCAGCCTCTAAGTGCACCCAACAAGGCCCCTTTCTTAATGGACTAGAACACCAGAGAACTTCGTAAAACAAGACTGCTTTGTGGTCTCTTTAGTCCAAGCCTCCTACACCTTGCACATAGTTCTGCCACTAATTTTTTTAATTTAATCATTGATGCTCGTATGTCACCATATTCTACTGGAATTCCATAATTTAACAAATCTGTTAACATTTGACCTAGAATACTAGACAACATATAAACTACTTATATATATATAGTTGTCAAGCAGCATTTGAATACAACACAGGGAATTTATAGTTTAGTAAGAGTAGATAAGTCAGAAATATAAATAATATGAGTTTTTTATATTACATATATTTATATCACACCTCTTTTCCAATGTCACTCTGCCAATGAGCTACTTGGGCCAGAGAACCTCCTTCTGAGTCAGTTACACAGACAAGCTCAGGGCTCCTAGCCCTAAACCCTACAGCACTTGGTCTACACCAAGCCTTTGCTGGAATTCAGGAAGGTGGCCTTTCCCTGGGTGAAGCCCCACCCAGAGGCCTATCGCTTGGCAAGGGGAGTGCGGGTGAATCCAAGCATCTTCTCTCCTCCAGACCAGGCGTCTCTGTAGAGGGGACACCCTGCGTAATCGTACATAAGGGGGTGGGGCTGGCTGGGCTGTCCACTCAACACCTTTGCACTTTAGCTCTCAAACATGCCTGAGCTCTTCTGAGCAAACGAAGCCTTTCTTGGGGTTCCATCCCCTCAGTATGATACCCGCACCCCAAAGTGTCAGAACCCCTTTACCTGATTCTAAAGCTCAAACTTCAGTGACTAACAGAATACGTGAACAACAGAAATACAAGAACACAGTGACAAAAATGAAAATAAGGATAGCAGGGAGGAGGTCCACAAGTGGAAGAATGAATGAGCTTGACAGGGAAAGGGTACTAGGGCTGAGCTGAAATTTAGAAAGAGGAAGGAATGCGATCTGACAAGGCGTGGTTCCTGTACATACGAAAAAGCTCAGGAAATGTTTCCTGAGTGACAGAGCACACAAAGCTGAATGAACAGCAGGTTAACTGCATTGGAAAGTTTTGCGTGTACTTTTCTAACTTTTACAGTTCCACTTTGGAGAGAAGGAAATTGAGAATCAGCAACTTTTAATTACTATGCCCGAGATCACAAAACTAAGAGCCTGAACTCAGGCACATGTCTGCTTGGCTGCAAAGCCCAGAGGTATTTTAATATACTCCGTCACCTCTCAGGAGCTGCAGGGACCCCCTAAACCCTGGTCCACCTGGAAATTGCCTTTGCTGTGCTTCTGACCCCAGTGGGTGCTGCACACAAGGACTGTGCTGCCTCTGTTAAACAATTGCATTAAAGTTATACAAGAAAATACAGTAACTTGGTAAACAGACCTGAATTTTAGTTACAGAAATCACCAATGTGCACATGTAGCTCTAGCAGATCAGTGAGGAGACAGTGAAATATAAAAACCATCATTACAGGTGGAAGTAGTAGGGGAGAAGTCAAGACCCAAGAGAAGATGGGGACGACTAGATATAGTGACAGAAAAGACATGAAAAAGGAAGTTCTTAACCATCCTCTGACTTAGAAGATAAGCAGACAGCCGTTGGGTAACATGCAACTTGGAGGCGATCACAAAGATGAGGAATCTTAAAAGTTGAACTGCAGTCACGTAGCTTGGGGCCCAATTATACACAAGATCAGTTGTGGACAGCCAATCAACGGAACAGTTTTCTTAGTCTCAATTGCTTCACTGTTAATCATCTTCAGTCATCTGCATCTTTCTAGCAAAGGGCTCTTCTTTTCATCACACTGTTATTTAAAGACCTCGATGAATTATTACTACCAACAGGGTAGAGTTCAATGTTGAAGGCCATCTAGAACCTCACCACACACACAAACATGTCCTTAAAATAAACTCTCCCTTTTGCTTAAGCTGGCTTGAATCTATATTTACAATCACAAGAGTCCTAATTTTATGCCTTCCTGCAGGTATATTTTAACTACCTTGTCCCTTGGCCCCCCTTACTGCAGAGGCCCACACAGAAAATGAAGTCCACGCATCCACAATGTCCATAAGTTCTTATCCCCAAACCTGCAAAGATGCTTAGAGCTGCACCTACAATGCCCCCACCCCCTCCAGTTACAAGGAAATGGTGACTCTTCCTGTGCTTACACCTGTCCAGTGTCCTAGCCCCCACATTCTGAAATCCAGCTCCACCTTATTTCTCAGGGACCTGAAACGCTAAGATTTTCACTCTCTTCAATGTCATCAATCTCTGTCCATGGCCACCATCTGCCAAGCTCAGAAGTGTCCCCTACACTGCAGACTTCAGGAACAGGAACTCCTGGACTCCTGCAGTCAGCTCCTAACACGTCCCCCTAATTCCAAAAGCCAATCCACTCTCCTCAGAGAACCATTTCAGCCGTTACCATGTCTAGTCCATATTTTAAAACCTTTGACACATTCCCAGCTCCTTCCTATGACATGGATGGTGAGTGTGCCCTAACATGCCGGCTTCGGTCCCTCCTTACAACTCTCTCTTGCCCCACCTCCTCACTGCAGCGAACATGCAGAACACAATCACTGGGCCAATGCTAGCACCAGCCTTGTCTCTGAGCTCTCTCCCTGCTGTACTCTACATTCATGTGGTAGCTGCATTTTTGTCATTTCCTCAACTTGGACATGACTTATTGCCTCCCGAGGTTTGTGTGAACCGCACTCTTCCCTCCACTCAGCGGTTACTTTACTGGGGTGCCTTCTCTAATTACCCCAAGTCTGGTTCAGTTCTCTTCCTCTGTGTGCTCACAGTCCCCCCTCATATGAATTACAACTGCTTCTTACTGAAAATGGGAAGAACTGGCAGCCAGGACTTGCCACTTAACAAGTGTTCAACAGATGTTTCAATAAATCAGTAAAGACTGATACTAAAAACTCACTGTTTATCCTTAATAATTCATTATATATAAGTGTGAATATATGTTTAGCAAAATATTTCCAGCTCTCATTATCAAGTGTGGATTTAATTATTCTTAACAAGCCTATAAGTCATTCTCTCGAAGTTCTGAGTTAAAAATGAGCCTCCTTGCTACATAAAGCCTGGACTGAGTAATTCTAGCTGAATGTTAAAGGCAGAGTCACACAGCCCATGATGGGGGGAACAGGTAGGCAGCACCCTCTGAGAATTCACCATTAAGAGGCTTATTTTTCATTTGGCTATGTACTATTGTATTTGGCTAATTACAAAGAGGCATATTCTTCTTCTTTTTAAAAACAAGAATTATTCAAAAAGAGAAATCTTGGGAGTTGACATACTCATTGTCATGGCCCTACATGGGAAGACATTTTGCAGAGAGTTGTATTTTCTAAATGTCACCACTTGATGAACAGGTGGGCCGAATGGGTTCTAAAGTCACAACTCTAAGCACCTACATTGCCATAAAATATTTATGAGGTGAGGTCTCAACCCCCACACCGCTGATTGTATTTCATCACCTTCAAGTTTTAGAACTCTGTGTGCTCTTTAGAAATTGACTCTAGCCTATAATTATTTTAAATCACTCAATTATACCAAGTGCATGCTGTGTTTCTTCAGAAAAATGAGCGGGCGGACTTGCTGGATTTGCAAGATGTGCAGAGAGGCATCTGAAAGGCGCCCTGCACAGTAAGTAGCACCGCAACCCCACCCACTATCACAGAGCATGTCGCTTCAGGGTACACAGGAGTCTGTGTTTTCCACGGTATCTTCCTACATTTTGTTCAGAAAGTAAAATGAGTATTCACACATGAGTGCTCCCCCCCCCCGAAGAGCGATCATTTATTACACTAAGGTTTCATTTTCATTATTCATGGTTTACACTTGAGAATTCGGCAAGTTCAATGTTTTTAGCGAGTCTAGTAATAAACATTCTTAGGTTTGTATCTTAAAAGTTTTATATGGTCTATCTTAAAATGAGATTCTTCGATCCCAAATCCTGGTCCAGACCCACCACCTGCAAAGTGGAAGAAATCTTCACCCCCAGTAGGTAAAGGTCAGATGGGGTGGAGACGGGGTGAAACCCAGTGCTTACCAAGCTCCCAAGTCTGTTGGACACTGGAGCCACTTGGGGGAACAGTGGCCGAGTCAAAATGGCAAGCGTGATGCCTGAGAAGGGTAATAAGCCATTGAGTTGGACCTGCTCAGCTCAGAAAAGCTCTGGGTTGAGTGTCCCTACTGGGGTGACTGTATCTACCCCAGCCCATGTGCAGACCTTAGTTCCAACCATGCCTCCCTGCCTATGTCAGAGCATGCCCTGAAGTAGCTGAATGCTCCCAAATGCTTGCAAGGTGCTGTGTGTGGGAGGAGGAGCAGTGAGCCTCAAAGCTCGGCACATTCAATGACCAGGTGTGGCCACCGCACCAACAGTCGCGGTCAAGGAGGAAAAGCAGACAGCTGGTTGGGGGTCACCTTCCCCGCCTTCTGCTGAGGACTCCTGCCTAGCAACCCCGGCAGCATTCCCACATTGTCCTGCAGCCCACCGTGTGTAGCACCAGGGGAAGGGAAGGCAGAGGAGCAAGGATTCACATTCATGGCGTGTGGCTGGGTAACAGTCATTTGACCCATGCTTTACATTCAGGACCTAGTTTAATTTTCATGGTATCTTTCGGAGATAGATATTGTTATCCCCATTGCAGACAATAAAACTGAGGCTGGGAGATATTCAGCAAGACCCAAACAATTAAGCACGGCCAGGACTGTCAGATTCTACTCTATTCCTATTTCCGTCACAACATCTGAGAATGTTCCCCTGTCTGCTTGGTTCCTGCTGCCTACAACAGCGGAGAACTCCTATTTAAAAATCGGGGTGGGGTGAAGGGGTAAAGGTGGAAAATTCCAATTAGGGCACCTGGACAGCCATGGGAAAATGTAAAACTTTGTGAAATACTAAGAAATAATTACAAGCAAAAATGGGGTTAAACCAAAAAAAAAGTATAAATATCACAACTTTATCCCCAACCATAATCACTGCACTTTCTCTCTCCATAAATGTCACGAATCTTAGAGGTGCGCACATTCTCCCTCCGACTACTAGCGACACCAGGCTGGGAGCCAACCCAGGAGAGCAACGGCACCTCAGTGCCACAGCTTGTATTCTCCCTAGATGCCGGAAACGGGTGGAGTGGAGAGAGAAGCAGCGCGCCTCGCGAGCACTGCCCCACGTCGCTGGGCTGGAAAGGCTGCTTTAAGGCTGCAGTCTCTCCAGTTCTCATAAGAGAAGAGAACAGTGAGTCAGGCCCCATTTCACGGAAATGTTTTTGGAAAGTCATCCTCAGCAGTACACTGTTAAGCCTCGGCGCTGATGCAAACAGTCCATCTAAAACTGGCAAGAGCCGTCTGCATTTTCAGAAAACAAAACATATTTGACCTTTTTAGGACTGCCGCTGTTTTTTGTGTGTGTTCTAGGTTACACTTCAGCCTCTTTACCGAGTCTTCTTCCATTATGTCAGGTACCTACTAATGCCGCCGGCTGTCAGTTCAGCACCGGTGACTGGGCGAGCTCTTCCAGAATCCGCCGGGGCAGGGGCAGTTTGCATCCGCAGCTGCCTCTCAGACAGGCAGTTACTGAAAAGAGGGAACTGAAGAATGTACCATAAACTGAATGGCAATGAACACACTAAGTATGTCAAAAGAGAGAAAGAAAGATGATTTCCATGTAAGCATTGCTGAATCGTCCCTAAAGCCCACCCAAATGAACAGAAATAAAAGCCTCAGAGTCAGGACTCTTCACGGACATTTTCTAAATGATAAATGCTTTTTTTAAAAAAAAAATACTGTTTAGGTCAAATAGTATTGGACACTTCATTCACAGTAATAAAGTTAAAACCCTCAATATGTAAAAAACATAGCAAATAATAGACCGAAAATACCCATACGTAAGACAGAACTTTATTATATGAATGCACGCAAATAGGGTTTGTGGATAAACTCTAAGGTTCTACCAGAGAAGTGGGCAAATGTGCTGCCGCATGCGATGCTTAATGCTTTAAAAGCAAATTGCAATTTGCGCTGAGACCCTTAAACATGAGCATCTTTTGACCCACTTTGATTGTCTTTGGTGTTAATTAAAACAAGATCTCCTAAGGAATTGCTCTAACCATGGACCACGTCAGGTTTTAATGGTGAAAAATGAGAAATCATCAAAATGCTCATTGAGAATAACTATGTAAACTATGACACCACCCCTTGTAGAATACTCTTATAGTCAGGGAATATCAATGGTTACAAATTATAACTATAAGCTACAACACTATAAATGGTTTTTAAGACAATTGTGAAGACCTAAAAGTTCATCGTAAGAGTATGTGTGTGTGCCTGTACACACACACCAAAAAAAGTATACACACACAAATACACAAGCAGAGTGTGATAAAACTTACTTCTGGGATAAAAACACGCACACAACACAAAGACTAAAAACAAAGAAATCAAAATATTGATAGTGGTAACTTGGGAACAGGGAGATTACAGGGCTATAATTATTGTTTTAAAATGTATTTGATAATATTTTCAAGTTTATAATACTTTTATAATTTTAAGCATTTACGAAGTAAAAATAAAATGCAAAAGGTCACAGGAGGTAAATGTCCATCCCAAACCTCACACAAGCGCAGTGTGGTTGTATTTTGGTGTTATTTTCAAGACAGTGTATTTTCACTCAGTTCAGAAAAAGCTGGAGGCTCTTTCGGTACAACGAGCCCTCTTGTTTCTCTTCAAAGCCTTACTCTGGAGGAAGTGCTCACGTGGGCCCAGTCGTTTGAAAAGCTCATGTCCACAAAACGTGAGTATGCCGGGTGTGTCACCTTTGACTCGCTCTCAGTCTCATGCTTCGGGGAAGGGGGGCCCTGGGTGGTGACGGTGGGCCCTCTTCTCACTGCCTGCGAAGTGGCAACTGCCACGGCTAAAAAAGGAAAACCTGAAAATAGTTTGTCGTGCCAGCCGCCATGATTGTCTTTGGTGTTAATTAAAACAAGATTAGTCACTGTGACTATTTATTCTTCACAAGTCTATGTGTAAAAGCCCTTGGAAAATATGCTTAACTAGTAACATGTACTGAAATATACTGCCTTAGTGTAGTCAGCTAAAGTTAGATTACTTTTTAAATTAACAATTTGCTTTTCTTTTTAAAAAATATTTTATGTATTTATTTTTAGACAGAGGGGAAGGGTGGGAGAAAGAGAGGGAGAGAAACATCAATCTGTGGTTGCCTCCCACACACCCCCCTACTGGGGACCTGGCCAGCAACCCAGACATGTGCCCTGATTGGGATTTGAACAGTTGACCCTTTGGTTCACAGGCCAGCACTCAGTCCACTGAGCCACACCAGCCAGGGCAACAATTTGCTTTTCTTAGTGCCTTCAAAAGAAAGAATAAATTGGAGTCTTGATGTTTTAAAACTCCTCAAAGTTCACTTCTGACTTGGTCAGTGTCTCCTTCACGTGAGCCTTAGCTGCATACAAGTATCAACATTCAGATGGCCTAAATGCAAGATGACAGCAGCGGATATGAGGTCAATGAAGTTGTGGGCTTGATGCAAGAAGTACAAAGGGGTGTGCGCCTCCTTGTGGGCAGGCAGTCGTGTTTGGGGCCAGAAATTGGGAGGTTGTATAAAGAGATCAATACCCAGAGATGGGTACAGAAAAAAAAAATGCAATGGGTACTTGAAGAAAATTCTCATTTGCTGAATGTGGCACTTTTTTTCCCAATGAGTTTGTCCCCATCAAATGTTTGCCAGTTTCTGCCTATAGGTCTCTTTTGTTTGAGGCTCCCCGCTAGCTTCTCTGCACACATTTCTTCTGTTGGCCTCCATGGAGTGTGGCAGGGGTTGGCTGTGCTGCTTGGCAGTTTCATTAGTGGGATGTCAGGACGGAGATTCAGGATAAGGTTCTTCCTGTTCCCCCTGGGGGTTGCCGTGTTCCTGGGACATTATCCGCTCTCCGTGGCCCCTCCTGGTCTGGGGACTGCTCTCACTGCCTGGCCCCAAGGACAGTGGCAGCGGTGTGGCTGCTCCTCCTGAAACACCTCCGTCACCCTCCCAAGCTGGCAGTTGCTGCACAGTCCCTCCTAGTGCTGGCACGCAGGCCTCAAAGCTCGGCTCACTAACTGTGTGCCCCCTTCTGTGGCGCGCCTTTCCAATAGCATTTGAGACCATGGCTTCTTTCTTTGCCACCCTCAGTCCTGACTTCCTTCCAGTTTGTGATCCAGCTTGCCAGCATGACTGTGATTTTTTTAAAACTTATCTTGGGGCTAATTTAGGACTTTGGAATAAGAGGAAGAGACGAAAGTATATGCTCAGTCAGCTATACCGATGGATCCTCCACTAGTAATTTGGATTCCAGTCCCAACACCCTGTAATCGTTGTCTTGAAACGCCACCACATTAATTTCCCTCTTAGAGTTTCATATTCTCCACCTGTAAAGTGGGAATAGCATAACCTCCCTTTTCAGCATTGTGCAGGTTAGATTTAAAACCCCTAGCTCTAAGCCTGACACATACTATGCACATAAATGATGATTCATTATTTTTATTAGTAATGAAGTCCTTATCTCCATCATTCCTTTTTCTCTGCTGCCCACCAGAAAGTCCAAACTCTCCAACCTGGTCTGCAGGACTTTGAATATCCATGAGCTTTGGGGTGAGGCCAACATCTGTCCCCCCATATCTCCCTGCATGGCCTCAGGGTCACAGGTTGTTTTATACTGTGTTGTAATAACCAGTTGTCAGAATCTGTCATGTTTTCTCCATCACTAGCACAGAGAGCTCCCTTAAATCAGTGCACTCTCTGAAGTTGAGCCCCAGCTCTGCCCTTCCGTGTGATGCTTGCCCTACGGCCCAGGTGACCACTGCCCCATGCTCCGCATCTACGACTCTCCCACTCCAGGTTTTGTGTGAAGTCCTCTCTGTGTCTCCTCTATCTACTCTGCCCATCCTGGAAGGTAAAATTCAGTGTCTACCTTTTCCATGAAACCTCTTGGAAACATTTTTTCTCTGTCTTCTCCTTTGTGGGTGTCCTTATTTATTCTGCTTCTAACTACAGCTCTTTTGTGTATTGGGTATTTTCCAGAGCCACTTTCTCACTCTGTAGTGAACTTCCTAAGAGCACAATCGCCCCTCGCTCCCCTGTCATCCTTCCCTCCCAAGACTAACAGTGTGCTTTGTCCATAATGGCAGTCAATAAATGTCCAACGAATAACTGCAAGGCAAATATTAGTAAGAAAAGATCAAAACACCAAGGCAGATTACGTAAGAGTTTCTGTGCTGGTCTTGGAGGTCTCATAAACAATGTGAACAAAGGTCATTACTTGGTAATGATCTCAAGGGGGAGCCTACCTAGAATTTGCAACTTAGAGACCTAGTGTCATAAGAATAAGCAAAGTCCACAAAAAAGATGAGAACAGAAAGGTATAGTGCTCTTTATAAAATCCAGCAAAAACAAGGTAAGCCCCTTACCAGAAATTGACTTACAGTGACATCGATGTGAAAATTCAATAATCACGTAATAAAAAGGTGATGGTAACAATTTATTCTGTGGACCACCCAATCAGAAAGAGAAAACTAAGAATACAAACATTAAATGTGCCAGAGAATAAAATGTGTTTACGTTAACCAAACACACCAGCATAACGCATCCTCGAAGTAAGCTATGTAGATGCCTGTTTCCACACAAACTAAAAGACTTTCTAAAAACATGTGGTTTGGAAACCCACATGGGCATGAAACCTATTAGACTTGGTCTCCACAGATGAACAGGAACTGGCTTAGAAACCATTAAGGAGCAGTCGTCACAACCCAGTTCAACTTGACTTCCTCCCGGGAAAAGGGGATCCAAGAAATCATCAGTGTAAGGACAGAAGCACAGACAAATTAACTGACGTGTGCCAGCTAGAAATTAACTGTGCCAGCAACCTAGATGCACTCTAGATGTTACGTGTTGATGCATCATTGACAAACTGATTTTTTTAAGAGCAGCATGTGCCTGTGCTCAATAGATATTCGACAATCACTAAGCATGTCTGAGGTGCCGGCACTATGGCAGAGAAAAAGAAATCCCCTGTGCTCATGTGGCACATAAAGTAATAGAAAAAAATGGATCTTCAAAACTGAAAATCTAGGAGAGATTTGGTCCATTTGGGCAAAGAAGAAATGGTGATGGAAGCAACTTCTAGAAACACCAAAGACAAAGATATACTTATTTAAAATAATAGCCTTGGACAAAAAATTTCACCAAAGTCTGTGTAACTGACTCACAGGCAGTATTTTTTGTTGTTGTTTTTTTAATACATACATTTTTGCTTCCAGAATAAAAATGGTTTTATAAAGAGACACCTTTCCCTTGAAGAGTCTATTGTTACATTGGACAAGTAGAAGAAAGCTCTAGACATAGAAAGAAAAACACATACACACCCTTTTTTGACATAAAATTATGTGTAAGATCCTGCTAGGGTGGCTCATAAAAGATGAGGATTTAGAATATGCCCAAAGTTTGGCTTGCGACTGTCATAAACACACGCTTACGAAGTGCCAGGTGTAAAAGGCTGAGAATCAGAGGGCTGTACAGGTTGTCCAAAGAACAAGACATGCCCTGAGTGTTAGCTGAGGCTTTGTGAAGTGTCCTCTCTGAACAGTGAGGCGTTCACTGAATTCTTACTGCGCACGATGCAGGGAAACTGACCCTATGGGGGAATGGAAGGGGGTGTGCCCCAAAGCTAGTGCAAGGGCTCTCCTGAAGGCCTTCGTAATCAAGGACAGATCCAGTACACATGCACCACGAGCAGTTCAAGAAAACTACACAGAAGGGAGATGGAAGCAGCAGAGCTCACAGCACAGAGCGTGTGTGTGTGAGCCAAGGGGTGCAGAGAGATGGGGAGAGATGATAGCAGGCTTTGTGGAAGAGTCTCACCAAAGGCCGTTTGTAAGCTGGGGCCTACTGATTCACATCTCTGTAAAATAAGGAAGTCTGACTGGTGGTATTTTAAAGATAGGAAGCTGCTGGAGATGAAGTAAGCACAGCAAAGATGAATGAGTGCCCCTTTCAATGAAGAAACAGAGTGTATAGTTCCTTAGGATTTGGTGTTAAAAACTGATCTCATTAAAAAGAATCCCTACAATGAATTCAGCAGAAATTACCCTGCAAAATTTTCAAGTCCACAATGATAGGAAGTACTCCAAGTTTCCAAATATCAAAGTTTTCAGGAAAGAATTCAATCATTTTCAAATGGACATAAAAGTCATAGTAAGTTATTAATGAATCAGGAAAAAAATTGCCTGAGCTATTAGTCACCTCTTCATAAAAATACATGAGAATTCCTAACTATCTTTCCTGGAATGATGGTGACCCAAAACACAGCACAGCACCCCAAAATGTCTTCAAAGTATCAGGCATCCACCACGAGGAAAAATGGGGGGGGGGGAAGTCCTGTGGATATTTGAGATGGCTAAACCTGTTAGAACTAGAAAAGGTAAGAGCCATGCATTTGAAATGACAAGGGGACCAACAGTCCCCTGAAACCCAAAGGTTCTTCATACTGGGAATATCAAGACTGAAAAATAATCAAAATCCAAATCTATGATGTCAGTATAAAAATACAGAAGGCCCATACATCTATTTATTGGCCAATCCTCAAAAGATGAGAAGAGAAGCTGCCCACTGATATTTGAGCAAAGGATGTTTAATATAAACAAGAAGATTAGTAGCGCATGCCCTTGGATGACTCATTCAGTCCTGCCCTGTCTAGAAGACCTCCCCAGCACTGGGACACTGGGGCGAACCAGGCCAAGGTCACTGTGCTCAGCTCATGTGCTCCCTCTAGAGGGAAGAGAAGACAGCCAAACAAACGAATTCACTAATCAATTGATTCCAGAAAGTGGTAAGTACTTTGAAACAAGCCAGGCAATAGGACAAAGATAGGCAGATGTTAAGAGGACAACTGGATGATTAGAGAATGCTCAGAAGCGACAAAATTTGAGCTGAGACACAGCCATGCTGGGACCTAGGGACAGAGGCCCAAGCAGAGGAAAGGCGAGTTCAAAAAGCCCTAAGATATGAGTAAGGTTAGTCTCTTCAAATAACCAACAGTAGTTAACCTGCCAGGAGCTTAGGGTCTTCTAGGTGATGTGCACAACCATGGAATTCAGTAACAAGAGTCAATGTGCTTTCACAGGACCCCTCTAGTTCTGAAGAATAAAAGCAGAGGCCAGTGAGAAGCCTGTTGCAATGAACCAGACAAGACTAGACTCAGTGGAGAAGACAAAGCTAGGAGTGGTTAGCCTATGGACCCTAATACAGCCAGGGGCTCTGAGGTCACTAGGAGGGAGAGTTCTGAGTGAGGGGAGCAGAGAAAAACAGGTGCACACTTGTATTTCCAAATTCAGAGAAGAGGGATAGTCAGCAAAGGAGACAGAAAAAGGTACCAGGCAAGTTACAGGTGACCCAAACAGTGGATGACCATGAAGGTAAAGAGATCCTTTCAGGAAGGGAGCTGTGAACTGTGTCCAAGCTGCTAAGAAGTCAGGTTAGGTGAAGAAAGGGCTGTGGTGATGGATTTGGCCACACGGAAGTCAACGGTGCCTCGACAGGAATAGCCTCAGGGCCACTGTGGAGGTGGACAGGACAAGAGGAAGCAAGGCAGGCAGGCTAGGGTGTGATTTAACTGAATTTTGCTGTGAAGGTCAGAGAGGAAGGAGTATCGACTGGATGGGAATATGTGGTCAGTATTGGGAGGACAGAGTCATAGCTGTTATGGTTTTATTGCGAAATATGGCCACATATTGGTAGATGATGGCAATCATTAGAGAGGAAGAAACTGGTGATATACAGGAGAGTGGGGGCAGTATTTTTCCATGTTTCCTTTACTGATTTTAGAGGAAGAGGAAGGGGATAAGAGGAAGACATAGATTTGTTGTTCCACTTCTCTATGCATTCATTGGTTGATTCTTGTTTGTGCCCTTGTGCCCTAACTGGGGATCAAACCTGTGACCTTGGTGTATGAGGATGACACTCTAACCAACTAAGCCACAGGCTATGGTGAGAACAGGGACAATCTTAAGAGCAACACAACAGAGGAAGAAAAATTAGGAGGGAGTCAAAAAAGAACTGTCTGGCTGCCCAGAGAGGAACAGGGGTCCTTCCTTCTTGGGAGGAAAGTTAGGAAGGGCAGGTTTCAGGTGCCAGTGGACGAAAGTTGGGTTACTTTGATGGAGGGAAAGCAGGGAATCTCCACCTGATTGAATGAGCAAAGTCTGAGGCAAGGGCATCAGCAGAGAGCTGAGTGGAGTCTGTGTCGGCCTCTTAAAGAGGGAAGAGATGCAAACAGTTCCTGAAGATTCGGAGAGCTGGATGATCAGGAAGGACAGCAGGGTGACTGGGGGGCGTTGAGTGCCCATTCCAGCTCTGCGAGGATGCCGTCTGGTGACAAAGCACAGCTGCGTGTTTTCCTACGGCCTGTTCCATGTGCTCCAGTGCAGACGCACAGCAGACATGTAGTAAGCCACTCCAGATACACGAGTGTTCTGAATCACACAGACTTGATACCCATCTTTTCATTTTGGCCAAAATCATCCCTGGATGTCCTGTGTCCTTCCCTCCCCTTCTCAGTCATCACAGTCGCCTGCAGAGCACAGTGGAAACGCCAGGTTGAAGAGTGTAGGGTTACCCTATTGCTGAAGGCTGTCCATGCTGAGGAGCCACCCTCTGCTAGCCCAGGGGCCTTCCTCCTTCTTGTGGCACAGAGTAGATACCGGAAGGCACTGGGAGATGCTGTGCCCGCCCCCCTCTGTGCACCTGATGCAGAGGCTAAGCCGCCCCTCAGCTCTCTTCCTCCGGGAGAGGGTCTGGGCTGCTCTGCATGGATTGGCAGCTTCCGGCCGTGACTGTCCTGACCTCCGCTCCTCACTGCCGTTGCCATGGTCCCCTCCCCAGCCCTCACATTCCCTCCAGCTGTGCCTCAGCTCTTCTCACTTGGCACCTTTGTGTCCATTAATTTCTCGTGCCCTTTGTCGCATTGCAGGGAATGAAACAAAACAGCAAAACCTGGCCTTTAAGAGACATCACTGTTCAATTAGGGCATTTTTTGTCTTGTTCTCAGGAAACCAAAACAGAACAACATGCCAAGTATGATCCTCTGCTCGTTGCTGCTTCCTGCAAGCTGAGTAACTCAGCTTCGCTTTTCAAAACCCATGGGCGTCCCTGTATAGTGCAGAAGCATGAGGGACCCCAAACCGGGGCTGGCAGGTGTTTGTTTATTCAGTCCCTGCTGTTCTGTCCATCAGACAGGACGCGGGCACCGGGCACCTGGAGGTGAAGCACGTGCCGTCCTGACCCTCCAAGGGTGTGCAGGTGGGGACAGGGACAGAGTGAACCGATAAATGGAGCAGACTGTGAAAGACAGGGAGACATCATTAAAGTAAGAATGTACTGGGTGCTCTTTGTCAACTGACCGGAATGTGGCTGATTCAGAGAAATTTTCCCAGAAATGGAGAAACCTAAGCTGAGTCTCAGATCAGGATGTAAAGCCTGCCACACAGAAGGAACTCAGCTGCAGCACTGTGGGGGTAACATGCTGCACGGCCAGCAATAGGAAGGCGTCAGCAAAGACTGTGTTCAGGGGCGACAAGGGACTAAGTGGACAGCCCTGTATCCTATGGGCTCTGCAGCCACTTGCCAAGAGGTCCAGCTTTCACCACTAGGGCGATGAGAAAAGGTTCAAGGGTTATAAATAAGGGTCCTGATCAGATTTTTGTTTTAGAGATTTTTGTCTAATAAAAGTGCAGAGAAGATGAAAAGCAGAGTAAGATAGATGCATTGACGTGTTTTCCAGATTAGACAGTTTACAAATATTTCTCAAAAGTCATATACAAAAAGTAACATGTAAAAAAAGAACAGAAGATAATGTTATAAATATAACAGATAGAGTCTTGTGTACATAGAGAGATCTGAAAATTCAAGAAAACACTAACAATGCAAAAGAAAAATGAACTAAAGATTTGAAATTCACAGAAAGAAAAGGTCAGTAAGGAAGAAAAATGTTTAAGCATTACTATCTTAAAAATACAGATTAAAAAGGATGGAGTGAGTAGACACTTCAAAACCATAATAAAAATAACGAGATCATTCTGGAAGCAATTTTACAGTAGGTACCAAGAGTCTCCAAAAATATGACATTGCCAATCTAGCTTTCCGCTCCTTTAAATTCATCCTAAGGAAATAATTAGAGATGAAAAGATTTATAAACCAAAACATTCAATGTAGAATAATCTGTACCATAAAAAGGGGAAACAACCTAAATAGTCAATAATAGTAGGTTAGCTACGTAATTTAGAGTTGAGCCCTACAAGAGACTTTAAAAGTACAAGGAAAAAGTGTTTCCTTTCTACTGCATGATATTAAGTATGCAAGAGTGATAAGAATTGCTTTCACAGTATAATGCCAATAAGGTGATTTGTCTGTGCATCTGTGTTTGTATAGATAAATTAATACTAGTAAGTAGACAGTTAAAGGTGGACAAAGGATTAATAGAATAAATTAAATATTAGAAATTGTTAATAATGGTTTTTTTATTAGAAGTTTTCTGTATTTAAAAGCAACCCATAGTACTTTAAGCTACATTGAACTAGAGAAAAGAGAGTTAGGAGAAAAACCAGAAAGGATTAATGCCATAGCAGCCACACCAGAGATTTCAATAAAACAGAAAATTCACTTTAAACCTTCATAGAGGGGAAGGTAGAATTACAGAATCGATTGTCCCAGCAGCACAGAGGGAAAACAAAACAGGTTTTAGTTGGTTTAGATGCATTTCTGATGGAAGACTGAGGCACAGCCCACCTTTCGGGTTGAAAGATGGGGTGAACGTGGCTGCCTAGCAGCTCCAAATAACAGGCGGGGCCGTGTTCTGACTCAGCCAAGAGCGATGTCACACTTTCCTCCGGTACCAAGATGCCGGCATGTGTCATAGAAACGTTAATTTCAGTGATGTTTAAAAGGAACATACAAGAGACTCCCCAAGGCACCACACTCATTTTCAAAGAAAAGGCATCCACTGCGTATGACGTAAACCTATCCCTTCCATCTTCTCAATTTCGTGGCCAGCTCTGCTGTCCATCCCACTCACTCTGCTCCAGCAGAACCACTGTGACTTGAGTATGATGCTCGGGAAGGAGTCCCACTGAAAACGTCAGAATGAGCACCACTGCTTAGTTTGAAAAAGGCTTTTATTTTCTACCTTGTAACTCACTTGTGTGAGTCAGTAGAAAGTCTAGACTGAGCCATTCAGTTCTGATTTCAATAATTACTCAGATTCCGGGAACACTTTTGTCCATATGCATTTTCAGCTGCTAACTTGGCTTACGTATAAACATCAGTCTAATGAAGACAGAGTTCTGTAGAACATACCAATCGTGTGAGCACTCATTCTGCACACCAGAACCATATCTGAAATACCAGACAGGTCCCAGCGGCCCAGGTCAGCTTTCATGAGGTTATGATACAATAGCACACGAGATTAGCATCCCGGAAACTGGCAGGCAGCTTCTGGAGTGAAAATCTCTAAACCTTTTCCTATACAATCAAGTTGAACATGAATATAAACACAAATTTAGAATACCATGTCATTGATTTCCAAATCATCTCCCTACGCCCACCCACTCATCCACTCAAACCATCCAAGTAGCCTCGTGGTTAAGTCTCTTTCCAGGGCCTGTAGATTTTATCTGGTGTCTCATTTTTTTTCCTGTTTAATAGCTCCTTTCCTTATGTTAGGGTCCTTATTTTCTATTCTCGATGAAGCACTCAGTCAAAATTCCTCTGAGTACAAAATATATCAAATTGCTTTTTATTTTCTTAAACAGAACTCTGCTTCTTCCTATAAACAGGGCAAATCATTCACTTCCAGCTTTACTTGTGAATCTGGAAATGGTCTGCCCACCTATCCAGCTGCCTCTCCA
Organism: Desmodus rotundus; assembly: GCF_022682495.2. Classification (NCBI taxonomy): domain Eukaryota; kingdom Metazoa; phylum Chordata; class Mammalia; order Chiroptera; family Phyllostomidae; genus Desmodus; species Desmodus rotundus. The sequence continues at coordinate 4,246,637 of NC_071396.1, read as the reverse complement.
CTTGGAGAACCACCTGCTCCTTCTGGGCCCTCCCACCTTGGCTCTCTGGGCCTGGGCTGATGCAAGACAGCCCGCAGTCACTTTGGCTTGAAAAGTAACTTCTTGCTGGAAACTCAGGTTAACATACATCCTCCCCACTGGGTAGAAATATCGACCCCATTTTATTTTAGAGGTTACATTTTTATACATAATCTAACCCCACCATGTCTGTCCTCTCAACTCAAGTGATGGTGCTTTTGAACCACCTGCCACCCAGTGTCACAGGTAAAATGACAAGCCCTGCTCTAATTTGGGGTGTTCCCAGGATGGAACACTTCTTGTAGATTGCCAGCATTCCCCAACCCTAATGCCTCCTTTGAAGGGATCTGCCTCAATTTGAGCTTTTCTCTTGGATGCAAAATACCTTAATTGTTGTCTTTACTGTTCTATCACTACTAACAGAGCCAGCAGAAGCCACGGAGTCTAGTGCTAGGAAACCAATGTCTTACGTTAAGAACTATGATAATAAGAGTTTACTCACCATTGCCATTCCATCTGATTACCATTATTTCTTCCCTCAGTCAATGATACTAAATCAAGACATTCTTCATCAGAATCTATGCTCAGCCACCTTTCCAATGTGCCTATACACACATTTTTATTGCTATCAATCAAAGTTACATTGAGTCATTGTTCAGCAATTCTGTTTATCAGGGATTCCAGATGACCTCATCACCAAAGGAAGTAGACTATTTGTCTCAGGGTGTTCTTGAGAACACTTGCTCCTCCCAAAGGTTCTACTAATGTGTTACATTGGTCTGAGCTCACTTCACCCTCTTCTTCAGTCTCTAGCACCTACAAAAATAGCGCCTCCATTGGAATGGCCTTGCTCTCACAGCTGCCCTCATCTGCCCTCTCCAGAAAGGCTGCTTTAGACCAGAGATGAGGATGCTCAGCTCTGGCATCAAGTGTCATTGTCATGGTTCTGTCACATACACCCACTGCCCTGTTCTAGATTCTGAGGTGGTTTTCAACACCCCCTTTCCAATTCCATTCTTTCCCTGGTCCTCCATTTCCTAATAAGCCATAAACCTGAAGTTTAATTTTTCATCTGTCTACGTTCTCTGGCTCTCATTGGATACTGAGAACCACCACAGGCTGCACAAACTGATCGATTAATCACCTCTATGTGGATGGGTTATTTTCCTTTCAACCTTGCTCTTACCCTCCCTTAGTCTGAGGTCTGAGATTTTTCACGTCGGGTTCATGATCAGGCTTCTATCTACTGATCTGAAAGTAAGTCCTGTTTCTGGGTCCTTGCATCCTCTCCTATCCTAGACCCACACACCCTAATGGATGCTTTTCTCTCAGTGACTCAGAGTAAAGGAATGAGGGGTGACCACACCGCTGACTGGCACTGTCAAAACCCAGGTGGAGAGAGTTGACTGTGACGTGGTGTGTGTGTGACATTATATAGTAGTCACTTGTTAAATAATTTGGGAGCTCTGATTTATACTTCACATTTAAACTGCATTATGTGTTTTTCAGAGTTTTTCATGATTTTGACCCATGGAAACAAAGTGACTTCTCCATTACTTTTAGATGGTCCGGTAGTCTATGCAGCATACCTAAAAATGGAGCACAGTGATGAGAATATTAAATTCTGGATGGCCTGTGAGACCTATAAGAAAATTGCCTCACGATGGAGCAGAATTTCTCAGGCAAAGAAGCTGTATAAGATTTACATCCAGCCACAGTCCCCTCGAGAGGTAACTGCCCAACAGTGGTAGCAAATGGAAACCAGGGCGCCCACGTCTGTCAGGCGCACACACGTGCCGGGCACTTCACGGCCAGTGTCTCCTGTAGCTCCAGAAAGTCAGTATCGTTCACCTTATTTCACAGCTAAGAACCCTGGAGAGCTGAGACTTCGTTAACTAACCTGTCCAGTGGGACACAGCAATGAAGCAGGAAAGTTAGGATTCAAAGTGAGGTTCATGTAGCTCCAAAGCCTCCCCCTCTTAAATGACTTTAATTCCTAGAAAAGTTATTTAGAAAGGAGAATTGGCTTTGCTGGAAGGAACTACTGGTACCACAAATAGCAGTGCTGGGCAAAGGCTGTGCCTCCACACCAGCGCTCCCGGCTTACCGGAGTTGAAAACCAGCAAAACCGGCAGATGTTCACATTGATATCATTGGCGATCATTTAAAAACGCCTGAAGAAAATGGGGTCATGAGTGAAACAGATACACTGGGGCTCCTCCAGGTGCAGGGAGGAGGACGAATGAGCATTCCTGTCCAGGGGATAAGGGTAGAGGGTGGTACTTGAGATTCCTGTCGCCTAGAAGATCCCTGCCTTATTGATTGGTTCCTCAAAACTCTTGCCTGGAAAATACTTGTTTTGCTGAAGTGACCACTTCTCTGTTTCTCCAGGGCTCTTCACCTTCTTCCCATTTGGGGGCATATTCAGTTAAGTCACCACTGATGACTGTTAAGGAAGATCAAGTTTAAAATAGCATCAACTTCCCTTTTCTCCTTAGAAAAGACCTCCATCCTGTAAACTTCCTTGTTTGTAGGCTCCACTAAGAAACTGCTTGCAACCTCCTAAGTAAGCAATGCTTTCTGCAGGTTGCTGGGCCTTGGGACTCCCGTTATTTTTATCTGGGATGTGGAGGTGGATGTTTACTTTTGAAGAAGCAGAGAGTTTATCTCCTGAGTCTTTTTAGATGCCCATACAACTGCAAGCAAAATAACCCCACTCCACTGAAAAGGACCCGGGGGCTAAATTAAACTTTCCATTATGTTGTTGTCTTCCATTCTGCCTACTGATGTGATTTTACTTTTCAGATTAACATTGACAGTTCGACAAGAGAAACCATCTTTAGGAATATTCACGAACCCACAGAAACGTGTTTCGAAGAGGCCCAAAGAATAGTGTACATGCACATGGAGAGAGACTCATATCCCAGGTTTTTAAAGTCAGAAATGTACCAGAAACTTGTGAAGGCTGTGCAGTCCAGCAACAATTCCTGACGACCACTCAGAAGCTTACAGTGAAGATGGTATATGGAAAGTATTGGCTTTCTCGTTTTAATTTTTAAAAAAGAACACTCACAAAATGAAGAATAGAGTAGGAATAAAGTACAAGGAATCAAACCATAAATTGGGTTCTAGTTCCCCAAGGGAAACAGACCCCAAAGGGCATGGACCCTAGAACTGTGGTCCCAGAAAGAACACAACCTGTGGCTCAGGGACGCAGGGCTCAGCTGACTCGTACGAGAGAGGAGGGTCTTCCTCCCTGACCCCAGTGCTACAACGCTGTCCCTGCAGTGGGCACCTAATGGATGCTTCGTGCTGATGAAATTCAGTGTCACAATGTGCAGCTCAGTCCTTTAGACGTTATAGTTATGTGAGTTGTGTCTCTGGCATGAACGTAATCTACAGGGCGCTCATACCAATGTTAATTAGCAGACAAACTTAGTACCCACGGTACAATCAATGGTGTCATATCATGAGCGGTATCAAAAAGATGGGTTCTTGAGAAATGTTTTGCCTGTAAAATTTTCCTACTACTATGTGCATGACTGAATTTCTATGTTGCATTTATCTTCAACCTGTGAACAATTTCTGATGATTCTAAGCTATTAAAATGTATTCATTTCTTCATTTAGTTCTATACTTTTATCAATGTAAGGTTAGAAGATGTGGTTCCTATACTTTGAGATATTTTTTCCTTACAATGTGAATTCATTATGGTCCTAATAATCAATAAACCCAAATATAAATTAAAAACTTATGAATGTGTATTTTTAAGACACAATAAAGTCACCTTTCCAGTAAAAGACTGCTTTCAGTCTGTCCTGTCATAGTGGCGCCTTCGACTTTGTCAGAGACTCCCCAGGAAAGAACTCATGCGTGTTGTCTCTGTGTTCCACGCACAGCGTAGGGTGCGAGCTCCACACACACGGACAGAGAGCCCGTGTTTCTAATGAGGAATAAATACCTAAAGTACTGAATGTCACTTTTCCAAAAATCTTAACTGTAGGAAAATTTGGTTCAAGATCTCTAGTCTTACCTTGAAAAGTGTTTCTTAGGTCTCAAATTTGACTGAAATAGTATTACTATTGTAAAATGCCTCAGAACTCAGGCTGTAGCACATTAGAATTCTCCTCATGAAACAGAAGATTATTGTAACACTGAATAAATATTTGGGGGTTCATTTCTGAGAGAGAAAATTAGTTGGGCAAGAGAATGTTTTCTTTTAAAAAGTATGTGGTTGATTTATGGGGACTCTAGTTAGTTGTACAAGGTGTTACCACAGTAGTCCAAATTTATCTAACTTGCCTAATTTTATTTATTTTCTCTTAAAAATACCAATGTAAGAATACAGGTTGAAGTCTCAGATATCTGAACTTAATGATGTTCCCTAGACACAATGAGCCAGAAAAAAATAATGCTTCCACATGTTTCAAATAGTCTCCTCATCTCCCTCCACCAGCCGATGAGTGTGTTTATGGGCAAGTAGGAAAGGCCAGGTGTGCATGGACGTAATGCACGTGGTCCGAGCATCTTATGAACGCCTGGGGCCCTTCTCATTCAAATTGTACCAACTTGGCCAAACACTGACGGAGCTTAAAGGGAACTTACTTACTGACAATAAAAGATAGAGTAAGCAGCTTTCTTTAGTACTTATTTCTCCCCTTGACTCTGTCTTGAGCATTGTTTTTGCTTCTGTGCTGCTTTTCCCTCCACTTGGCTGACAGGGGACCTTCACCTGCTGTTGGGGAAACAAGGGGCCACATGGTGACGTGAAACAAAGAGCTGAGGGCTGCGGGACAGAGCCACCCAGGCCGTGCCTGTCCACTCACCCGCTGCCCTGGTGCCTTTGGTCCCAGCAACCCTCAGTTTCCGCACCTGGGAAGTAAGGGGGCGGGGCTGCTCTACTGTGGGAGCCACATGCAGCATGTGTCTTGGTGCGCCCCACTAGTGATGCAGTCATCGTTTTCCGAAGCTTGGACTCCTTCTGAAGAGACATTCCTCCAAAAACAGATGTCGTCATGGCAAAGTGGATGACCAACTATTAGTTTTGCGTTGAACACTGGTCCAGCGAGTCCTGAATGCCTTCACTGAGGAACAGAGAACTGAAGCTCTAAGAGCTGCCTGTTCAAGAATGCTGCCTGGACAGGCATGTTTCACATTGCTGGCAGTTGAACTGGTTTTCCATCATTTTAACTTAATATTCTGAATCCTGTTTATTTTCCTTGGGATATTTTTTAAATTAATATTTTGTTATAACAATTCAAACATTGATAATATTTACCAAATGGCTACAAGGATATGTCCACATTTACATAGTTTTACATACTTATTTTATCCTTAGTACTTTGAGATTAATGCATCAAAAACATATCGTTAGATTTCTGGTATCATAACCTGGATGTAGTCATGATTTTCCTCTATTTTTTAGATAGACGCTTCCAAACACTGGAGATGTACGTACAAGATAAGCCTTCATTGCCTTGCATAAAAATAGCCTTATCTTCCACAGGAGAGAGTGGCAGAGATTTGCACAATTCAGATTCCAGTATCTTGGCAGAGATGAACACTTTCCTATTTATAATCCATCAGTCACACCATCGTTTTATCAGCTGCAAAGGGCTTTCTATAGTAATTCTGGAGGACAGTTACAGACAAGACATACACAAAGCTTTCTTCAAAAGCATAATAGGGTGTGATCTGAAGGAAATCATAAGATCCCACTGTCCAAAAATATCTTCCTCAACTCTCGGACCTGAATTTCCCATCACTGGTCATAGAAGATAAAATATCTGAACTTCGGTTTTCAGTGAGGGATGAAACACTCATGCTGACCCTTTACCTGCAGCTGAGCAGAAAGTGAGGCTTGGGAAAGCAGAATGCAGGCTTGTAGGAAAACAGGCTGGAGTCACCAGATACTGAATAGGATGCAGGAACTTGGGGGACAAATGCAAACACATTTCTTATTAAAATCTCCCCACACTGTTAATGATAGAAAACCAAAGGGGAGGGGGCCCTAGTTTAAAAAGAAGGTATAGGAGACTGTTCTGTATGGCACAGGCCCAGCTCCCACTTGGAAAAGCCAGTGGAAAGTGAGGTCAGGCACACAGGACCCACGCCCACAGATAGGTTCTCCCGTGGGGAATCAGGCCTGCATTGTACCTAGGCTGCTATGAGACTTGCTTTTTCCTAAAACTCCCTCACCCTGAATTGAGGCAGCAAACATTTACTGTGTATCTTTAGAGTAACTTCCTAAAATCTATGCTAAACCTCCCAAGGACGAGTGTAACCAGTTCAACCACTTTTCCTTTTACATTTGCAAATACACCAAAAAGAAAGGGTCCTTTTTGATGTATTTAGCAACATCCTCTCCTTTGTTTTCTGTAAAAGGTAACCACCTAAAGAAAACCTGTGCATAATAAATGAGAACCATCCTCAATGTAATGTGCCCAGAAAAGCAATAGGCGAGGTCTGGGGGTGCTCTTCTCTAGAGAGCTTGGCCCGTGCAGTCCCTTTTCCACCACAGGACTCGGTAGTCTGTGCGAATCTGTCTCGTCACAATGCCACGGACATTGCAGACCAGTATCCGCATCAAGAAGGCACTCTAAGTTGCTAATTATACATTTTAGGAGGAAAACATGAATAGCATTCCTATAAAAATAAAACAGCAAGTATTCATTCCTCCATACACAGTGTTTACAGAAGCACCCCTTTGATAAAAATCCACCCAGATCTTTTCGAGTGGAGACACTCTATGTACAGGTGCTAACTGGTTAAGTTCTCTGCTCTCAAGCATGTGCAAGCTGGTCAGCAAAGGACAAAACCCTAATGGTCGAGGCTGACAGGTGGACAGGGTGCTGTGGAACCCCAGCAGAACCTGGAAAGAACAGAAGACAGGATGTTTAAGATCCTTGTTGAAGAGTAATTAAGAGCTCATTCAGAGAAAAGGTGAAGGCACTGTGGACTGGAACCAGGACTAAAGAAGAGAAATACTGTGGTGATTAGGATGACTTAAGATGATGGAGGCTCTGGAATTAGATCTAAATTCTAGTCTTGGTTCCAATACTTGGCAACTTTGAGAATTTAAGAAATTGCTTAACCTCTCTGAACCTTGGGTTTTCTTCATCTGTAAAACAACAACAATCACATTTATAACATCTACCTCCTGGGCTCTTATAAATGTAAATATTTAAGTTCTTATAAAGTCCTGATACTGTGTTCAATAAAAGGTAATCATATTACCAGTTGCCATCAAAGTCCAAATGAGGGACTGCGCCAGCCTGACACAGACAAATGAGGGAAGAAAGACGTTTCTGAGGGAGAAAGCATGAGCTGATCAGATCTGGGAAACAAAGGAGAGCTGGAGGCCGATCCAAGGTTGTACTTTGAGGGAGTACAGGTGCTGCTGACTGATAACCACAGTGGAGGAGGGTGAGCAGGCTGTGGGAGGTGTGCGTGTGAGGCACCTGCACACCCCCCAGTGGGACTCGAGAGAGAGGTGGAGGGCAGAAATGTGCATCTGGGGACTGTTAGCATGGAAGGGCCACGGACCAGAGGAGACACTCAAGGGAAACTATGCAGAACATAAGAGTAGAAACCCAAAGGCCCAATCAAACCTTAAGGTAAAAAATACCATGTGAGTGACTCACATTCTCATCGGAAGCCCATCTTGACATTTAGAGTATTGATAAAGATCATTTGTTGAGTTTTGCTCTATAGTGGATATTGTGCTAAGTGTCCAGATACATTATTCATTCATTCAACGAAGTTTACTGAGCATCTATTCTATGCCAACCTGGTTCTCAGAGATAGAGGCTCACCATCAAACTAAGTGGAAACTGTGGCCACCGTCATGGAACTCACGTTGCCTTTATGTAATAAAATAGTAATCAAATAAAAACACCACATCAGACTATAAGAGCTATAAAAAAAGAAAACAAAACAATATGTTCCTCCCTCCTGACCACCTGAATCAACAGTGAGGAATCAAAGACTTGGAGAAGTTAAATAACTCTCAGTGCCTCTTAGCCAGAGCCACCATGCTTCCAACTGGAACCCTTCAATCATTGTAAGTACAGCCTCTTGCAAACACGCTAAATGGAAAGCAAATGCACAGTGATCTGATATATAAAAACATGCATTCAAATGCATAATGCCACTAAGCACACAGACCTTTTTAACATGGAAGGTCTCATTATAGCTATTTCCATTTACTGCTTCTGACCAACTCAGACAGATGGGTTTAAAACACTCAGATGCTTTGGTCTCTGCCTGATGTAACGATGCCCAAGTTCCACTAATAAATGAAACATCTTCCCTTTGATTAGCAAACATGGTGTTTAAGCCAGGAATTTAAACACACATATTGGATAGTCAGTGTATACAGGCTTAGGCAAAAGTAGGTTTACAGTTGTTTATATGGAAAACACTATAATCATTAATGAATAATAACACAAGAATGAATCTGTGTGGTGTCCTCACCTCTGTACACCTACATTTGCCCCACCCTGTTCTCATGGAAGTGTGGTTGGAGGCCGTGGTCCTCAGCATCCCACGGCTGTGCCCAGTCCTGGTTCTGGGCCCTGGCTGTGGTCAGCCAGTACCAACTGGCTGCACCTCCAGTGTGAGACCTGGAGGAACAGGTGTGGGAAAACAGTGAAAATGTCACCAGGGGCACTGAAAGTCACAGGAAGTGTTCCAAAAACCTGGAATGGATGGCCCATGAATCTAGAGAAAATGGAGGAGGAAATCGTGAGAGCCTTTCAGTTCATTTTGACAAGCAGTGCATTCTCATCCAAGGCGGTCTGAGTCTCTGTCAGCCACGCGTACCACAGCCACTCCCTGCAGACACCTTGCCCACGACTCTGCTGAAAAGGAGAGACCCAGCACTTAGGGCTTCGACCACCTACCTAAGTACTGAAGCAGCATGTTCATTAAAAAAGATGTGACTAGTGGCATTTTCATACCTTAACAATTCATAGGCAGAGTGCTGGAAGAACAATTCATTTTCAAAAATGAACAGTCTTCAGAGTGCATGGAAACACAGATATGCAGTTTGTACCTAAGCCTGGCAAAAGCCCTCCTGGGATGCTCGATGGCCCTGGTGTACGGAAGCAGGGAGCACTCAGCCTCACAAGCAGGGCATTTGATGCCACAGGGGCCAGTGGTCCGGCCATGGGAGTCAAGCAGGGGAACCAAACTCAGGTCTCAGGGAGGTAACAGAAACTGCCCTGCAGGGCTGCGTGGATTAAGTGAATTGATGGATTCGGACATCCAGACTGCCTTCCCTGGCAGACCCTAGAAAGTAGTCATCATAGAGGGCATGTGCCTTTAAACAGTAACGGCTGTGAGTGTCAACACGGATAGGGCAGTACTCAAGCTGTACGAAAACAAAATGAAACGCATCAGGGGAAATGGAAGAAGTTGCCAACTGAGGGGAGCAGCAGCCTCTGATGTCAAATGCTAAATGGGAGGAAGGGGACAGGAAGACAAGCTGACCCCCCCACCCATGGAGACAAGAGGGCTCTGATAGTAAACAAGGCGCACTTATGATGATAAACACCCTTCATTAGAGAGCTTCCACCCTTAATAAGGAAAGGAAACTTTCCAATACAAGCAAAGGAGATGCCAGATCTATAAACATACTTACTTTGAAACTTAGACTTTAAAAGGAATGGTTTACAGCGAGAGGTGAGAAAATCTGGATAATCTGACTTCTTGACAGGATTATAGCTCATCTTGCTGCTTCCAATTAATAATGCATTTAGCCAGGTTATTGGACACTTTGATGTGCTTCTCTGCGGGCACTTGGCACTAAGTTATCCTCACCGTTTCTGTGAGTGAGGGCAATAAAGATGGTGAAGGTAAACACAGCCTGTGCTTACGCCTCACTCCTCCATGACTCATACACAAGTTACGTCCCCAGCAAACAAGGCTAAAATCGGAGTGGATGTGCTAGCAGAGTTTTAATATCTTCGTTTGGGGGTTTCTTTCTAAAGTCACCGCAGATGAATGTTACTATTAGCTAAAAGTTTTGCTATGAAGTGTCATCAATGCTTATTCCTTGAGAAGGGAGAAAAACAAGATTCTGAGGTTCTGAAGCTCCTAGGTGCCAGGCACTTGGTCATTTTGCAATTCTTGTCTCATTTAAGTGTCACAATAAATGTGCAAAGAAGTTATTACTAACTGCACATTATCCATGAGAAACCTGAGGCTTGGAGAGATTAAAAATGTGTCAAAGCTCATGCAAGGAACCAAGAAACCAAGACAGGTCTAAAAACTAAGAACTTTCTGACTCTGAAACCCATGCTCTTCCCATAAATCCAATGAGATTTTGCTCATTAAGGATCAAAACTGAAACCGTTTTGGGCTCATGCTTGCAGAGCAGCTTCTGACATTGGGGAGACAGGTGTGACTGAGTAATGATTGCTTTTCTGGATAAATATCCAAAAAAGCTAGTCATTCAAATGGCCCAGTTAAGGGTGGCTGCAGGCATCACTCTAAAGAAGCCCAAGTTAGAGACATCTTTAAAGCTATGCCACATGCAACAGTTACTGATCTCTGCACTCCACGGTAAACTCGAGGGGAAAAATTACAGAGACCTCATTTTCAGTGTGATTACCGTCTTTGATGATGCCCTGTTTCCCTGAAGGCAGGGAAACCACTCAGATGAACAGAATGGAGTCACCTGCTCACTCTGAACAGAGTAATTGTCCAGAAAACAGGGGGATGGTAGGGCTCCCTAGTCCAGCCTCCTCTTGCTCCCTAGGCTTGTCTTGATGGTCTCTTACCAGAGGCGGCAGCACTGGTCACCTATGTCTCCCCAGCCCCGTCTCCCACTGGAGCCCCAGACCTCAACTGTGGAATGCCACCGCATCTCAGAACCCCCATTCAGGTATCTTCATCACCCAAGGGCGATGACAAGGTACCCTGAATAGGCCCCCTAATTCGGAAGTCAATGATCTTGCCCTGGCTGATGAGGCTCAGTTGGTTGGAGCTTCATCCCATAGACCAAAAGTTTGCAGGTTTGATCCCCAGTCAGGGTACATATGAGAAGGCAACCAGTCGATGTTTCTCTCCCTTCTTCTCTCCCTTCCTCTATTTCTAAAGTAATTTTAAAAAATGTCCTTGGGTGAGAATAAATAACAATAATAATAATAATAATAATAATAATTTAAAAAAGTAGAAGATGTTGCCGTTGCTTTGTGGCTTTAATAAGTATATATTTTCAGGAAGAAAACCAAATGCATTAATAGAACCCATAATGAAACAGAACTCTACAATAAATAATGATAAATACTAGACAAGGATTTCTAAATATTTCATGAGTATCAGATAAGGATTTCTAAATATCATGGCTAGTAATAATCCTGAAAAACAACCGGGCAGTTAAAAAGTACAACATGGAATAAGAGAATTATTGGCAAATAAATCACTGTAGGATTAGAGATGAAGAAATCATCTACACATGAAACAAAACTAAAAAAAATACAAACAAAAAGATTATAAAGTACTTTGAGTACAGTTCTATCTGTCCTTGGTTTACAGCTACTGACAAAGAACTCTTACAAATAAAAGGAACATGAAATGCCTCAGGAATTTTACATAGTTAGTGTATCTAATAAAACATTTCAAAACTGAGTTGTCCAAAAATGGATTCTTGATCTCCCTCCAAAACCCATTCCACCCGTTTTCCTCAAGTACCGAAATACCATTGCTTCTTCCCAGCTCTGCCCTTTTCCCTTAGATTCTACCTGCCCGAAATTTCTATCCCCTCCTCTTTGCTTTAAAAAAAATTATGTTCCTTCCTCTTCCAGTTCAGACCTCGCCATGTCTCCCCACGTCCTCCACGATCAGCCCAGATGAGGATGCCATCCCTCCTCGCTTGTGAGTGCCCACGGCAGCCAGCACCAACGCCGCCCAGGGGCCATAACAATGTATGGACTCTGCTCTTTCTGTCACGTCCTACATACGAGCCATCGGTCAATCTGGTCATCTCTTCCTTTGAAATGTACCCAGAATCCTGTCCCTGCTCATCTTCACGAGCTTGACCCACTCTCAGCGCCCCCTGGGCCAGCGCAGTAGCCCCCCGTCACCACTCTTCCCAGCACATGCACTGGCATGTGCGTGCGTGCCAGGGTAGTCATTCAACAACGTGTCAGACTGTATCACTCTTCAAAATTATTCAGTGATTTCAATAGTACTCAAGGAAAAAACACAAAATCTTTGCCACGGACCAGTGCCTAGGCTCAGCAGTACCCCACCTGTTTCCTGGGTCTCCCAGCACTCTCCATTGCGCTGGTACCATGGGCACAAGCCCATCCCCCTTCCCTCTGCGCCAAACCCCGGGCCTCCTGCCCGGCTGGGCTGAGCTCATCATTCCTTTCTCCCTCCACCCCAAGCCTGAGCCTCTGCCAATCTCTGGACCTGACCCTTAGTTCAGTTCTCCACACACTGCCTTAGCGAGATAGCCCCTGCCTGCCATTGCAAAGTTAACATCATCACCACCTCGTTCTCCTTTCCTTCCCTTCCAACACCTGTCAGTCCCCAATACTCTGTCTTTATTTTCTGCAGACCCCTATTAGACAAAAGCTCCCCCCACGAGCAAGTACTTTGTTGAGAAATCTGCAACATGACCAACAAAGTATGTATTTTAAAATATTCTTAGTTCCCAAAGTTCCAAGACAACCCTGTGAAAAGAACACAGACTTTGTTCAGGGAAGATTTGGACTTTTATCTGTATCCTACTACTTTTTTTTTAACTGCACTTAATTTGGGGATGAAATTTAATGTTGCGAATCTCTGTTTTTTTACCCCAGAAAAGAAAGGGGTATCAAAGATGCTATGAAGGCTGATGAAGAGAAAGGTAAGCGACTAAAAGTAGTACCAGTGAAAACTTAATAATTACGTGGAAACCTGCACATGGAAGTTTACAGCAGCTTTACTCACAAACTTGCCCAAACTTGGAAGCAACCAGGACATCCTTAAGGCAGTAGGTGAGGGATAAATAAACTGTGGTCCACCCAGATAGTGGAATGCTGCTCGGGGCTGAAAATAAATGAGCTACCAAGCCCTGAAGAGAAAGGAGGATACTTAAATGCATATCAGTAAGTGAAAGAAGCCCATCTAAAAAGGCTGAATACTGAATGATTTCAACTATGTGGCATTCTGGAAAAGGCCAAACTGTGGAGATATTTAAAAAGATCAGTAGTTGCCAGGGGTCAGGGAAGGAGGAGGGATGAATAGGTGGAGCGCAGATCTTTACTGCGGTGAAAATACTCTGGGCAATATTATAATGGTGCAGACATGCCATTACACACTTGTCCACACCCACACGATGTGGAACACCAGGAATGAGCTCTGATTGTACACTGGGGACTTTGGGTGATGATGATGCTGTGTCAGGGTAGGCTCATCAACTGTAACAAATGCACCACTCCGGCAGGGCACGTCCATAGTGGGGGAGGCTCTGTATGTGTGGGACAGGGAATATATGGGAAATTTCTGTACTTTCCTCTCAGTTTCACTGTGAACCTAAAATTGCCCTAAAAAATTAAGTCTTTAAAACAAAAAGTAGTGTTAGTAGATGAAAGTCACTTCACACAATTGCTGCGGAGATTGATTATATTATCCTCAATAACATCTGTGCAGCCTTTAATAAACTAACCAGCCTATTATGAGCTTTCAATTAATGTTCACAAACACACTTTTTTCCCTATTGCTTCCATTCTATTTTCTGGCCTGCATCCTGAGAGATGTGAAATGCAGTAATTGTTGGCCTGCAAACTAAAGAGAGATACATGCAGACCCATTAGTTTGCATTGTTTAAAAAAATAATCTACATCACCGACTGTGTAGAAAAATAACCTCCTAAAGACCCAGAATATCATGATCTTCATTACAGTATGGTCACCTACACCTGCCAAGGTGTTTGGAGGGCTAATTTCCAGGATAATTTTATTTTAGTAAACATGTTTATGCACATAGTATTCATGTTACTTAATATTTCCTGGAAACTCTGATTAGTTAGAAAGAAATTAGTGGATCCTGTGTCAACAGTTTAGACCCGTATCTGTTGCCATCTAATGCTTTAAGAACCATCAAACATTTTCTGATTACAATTCAAATTTAATGCTAAGAGTCAAGCAGCACACAGAGAGCCCATCATCAGGTTTTTCTGCCAACTGAAAGGATAAGTAATATAATGAGGCGTGTTAATTATTTGTTCCCCAGCAGCTGTGGTTGATTAGTTTTGACTGGTACATCTCGCTAATGTGGTACAGTACAGTAAATATTAGGGCTTATTTTTTCCTAGGCAAGGAAACCATGGTGTGTAATGACTTGCTTCATTTACAGCTTTCTCTATTATCTACCAAAGTCCTGCTGGACCCAAGTTAATCTCTTTACCAAGGGAATGCCATGTCAAGAGACTCATCCTTGAGTGGAGGGAGTCTGCTAAGTTCTTAAGAGTCTTGGAAAAGTTGCTCTCTCGCTCGCTCTCTCTCTCACAAATACCATATGCTTTCTTTTATTCTTTTATATCATATTCTTTCTTTTTCTTTGCTTTCACTTATACGTGGAATCTAAAGAACAAAATGAATGAACAAATAAAAATAGAAAGAGACTCACAGATACAGAAATCAGACTGATGGTTGCAGAGGAGAAAGAGTTGAGGACTGGCTGAAAATATGAGGGGAGTAAGAAGTACAAATTGGTAGTCACGGCATGTAAAGTAGGGCCTGGAGAATACAGTCAATGATAGTGTGCTAACTGTGTGTTGTACCAGGTGGGTACTAGACCTGTTGGGGGAATCACTTCGTAAGGTATATAAATGTCTAACCACTATTCTGTACACCTAAAATTAATAGAGAATAATATTGAATGCTAACTGTAATTGAATTTTTTAATTTAAAAAATTTTAAAGAAAAATAAGTAACTATAAAATCTAATTAATGGTGCCTCAGATGCTTTTAGGCTCCAGCTAGGAATGGCAGCTATCTTACACAAAATTCTAAGGAGAACACTGTCTCATATTGTATATTATTTTTTATTTTATTTTTGAATTTATTGGAATGACACTGGTTAATAAATTATATAGGTTTCAGGTGTTCAATTCTGTAACACATCATCTGCATATGGTATTGCGTTTCGTCACCCCAGGTCAAGTCTCCTTCCATCTCCATTTATCCCCCCTTTCCCTCTCTTCCCTCCTCTACGCCCTTTCCCTCTGGTCATCACCATACTGTAGTCTCTGCTTAAGTTTTTTTTTCCTGTTTTACTCAATCCCTTCACCTTTTCCACACAGCTCCCCAATCCCCCTTCCTTCTGATAGCTGTCAGTCTGCTCTCTGTATCTATGAGTCTGTTTCTATTTTGTCTGCTAGTTTATTTTACACATTAGATTCCACATATCAGTGAAATCATATGGCACTTGTCTTCCTCTGACTGCCTTATTTCACTTAGTGCGATGCTCTCCTTGTCCATCCCTGATGTCACAAAAGGTAAGATTTCCTTCTTTTTACAGCCAAGGTGAGAACACTTAAGATCCACAATCTGAGCAACTTTCAAGTACACACAACAGTGTTCACTGCAACCACCAAGCTGTACATTAGATCCTCAGAACTCGCTCATCTTATAACTGGAAGTTCGTACCCTTATACCAACATCTCCCCATCTCCCCCACCCTCTACACTAGGCTAATGGCAGACTCAACTAGCCTCTGGTCAAGGTCAGCCAACTAAGTCCTATGATGAACAACTGAACACAGGTCAGGTTCAGAGACCCAAGTTCAGCACGCCATTCCAAGCACGTGGTCTGCTGGGCCTCTGCACTGAGCTTGTGCACCAGCTGCCATTCCTATACAAAATGTCAGCCATCATTTCATGGGTTCAAAGTAATATCTCATTTCCAGTAACCAATTAGTAAGGCAACAAATATAAAATGAAATAAAGATAGTGAAGCTCTCTGTCTACCTGGAACTCTGGACTTTAGACTAACCACCTCTGGAGTACATATTCCTGATGGAAATATCTAAAATGCTAACCAGTGGACCTAGGGTATAGATAAAATGAACCGACACCTTCTATGCTGAAGTATTTTAACAGGAAATTGCAGGACATAATGACTCACTTTAGCTTCCCCTAGCCTTCAATTCACACACCCATCTAGAACAGGGCTTCTCTACCTTGGTGCTGCTGATATTTTGGACTGGATAATTCTGTGGTGTGGGGGACAACCCATGCATTGGAGGGATGTCTAGTGCCCACCCCCCACGCCTGCCCACACAATGCCAGCAGTGCCCTGCTCCAGCTGTGATAAGGAAAACTGTCTATAGCCACAACCAGCTGTCCCAGGAGGTGATGCCCCTCACTGCGCTCCTCTGCTCTGAGCCAGGCCGTGCCCACCCACCAGGCTGTTTCTCTCCTTGCTTTTGCTTAGAGTTGTCCCCTGTCTTAGAAGTTACCTTGTCCACTCTCCTGTTCTAAAGTGACCTACCCTTTAAGACAAGGTGGCTATAAGCACCTCAACTACCTGATGAAGCTCTCAGAAGTGATTTCTTTGGTCCATATAAGTGGAGTCCCCAGACCACCATAGTCCCAACAGCTCTGAATAGCCTATAGTTTCCCACTTTCCCAACTAATCTCATTTACATTAGCTTCCTGGCCCTATAAGAATTTACTTTGAAACCGATATCTTAATGTTAAGCACCAATAAGTCTTCCATGAAATTATTGACTCATTACAATCTGAAGCAAACAAGAAATTTAACATAATTCTGGCACCAAATGTCCTGAAACTTAGTTGCTCCTGTTAACAGAAGTAAACTATTAAACCACAATATACAAAAGTCATTTATTCTTTGAAACAGTCACAGAAATCACAAGTTGTTCATCTGGGTTATGAGCTGTCCTACAATTTTTATTAACTGATTGATTGATTTGAGAGAGAGAAAAGACATTGATTTGTTGTTCCACTTACTTATGCATTCATTGGTTGATTCTTGTATGTGTCCTGACCAGGGATCAAACCCACAACCTTGGCACATCAGGACAATGCTCTAAGCAACCGAGGCACCCAGACATGGCTGGCCTGCAATTCGTAAAGGACCGAGACCCATGGAGGACACAGTTCTTAATAACAGTTCATGTGGAAATGCCCACCTACATAGCAATCTATGAAGCTGTTGGCATCAGGCAAAGGGCACAGGTAATAATTTTTTGTGAACTACCAGGTAAAAAAAAAATTAACTTCCTTTAGTTTCTAAAAACAAACCCTATCATATTATGTCAAAACCATCATAAAAGCATGTGTTGGCAAAATATAAAGTTAGGTGAACAGTGGCTACTCTCAACAGGCTTGATAAAAATAACAGGGGTTACAACAAATTAATAATTAATAAAAGTATTTTGAAAACACAGTAATAGACCTGTGCATATTTTATAAATATAGGTTAAATCACTTAGAAGTAGTTCTACGTGAATCCAGTTTGTCAAATGTAAGGAAGATTTTACAATTTTCCCAAAAATACAAGTGAGATAAAAATTTGGCAACATTTTATTAAAGTATCATATCTTACCTTCCTATTTGTTTTATTGCAAATGTCTTTAACAGCACAAAAACGGTCTTTCCCAAGCGGTAAGAAATATATTAAGAAACACACATGCATGCTAAGATCTTTGTAAGCAACCTACTTTTACACCTATAAATTATAGCCATTGATTATCTCACTCCTTTCCTTTTCCAAGTGACATCATTTCTCATCTTCTTCCTACCATATCGAACGCTTCCACGTCATAGCGCCACCAGACTCTCCTCCCCCAGGAAAACCCCTTTTTGGATCATGTGGCATTTGCTAATCCTCACAGTCACAGCTGGACAGGAAAATGAAATCTCAGAGGATGTAAGACTATCATCTGACGTCTTACGTGGAAATGCAGAACCCAGACTCAGGTGTATCAGACTCCAAGTCCATGGTCTTAAAGATGTTCATGCTGCAATCAGCATTCTGCCTCTCAGCAAAGCAGCCCTGACTCTGGGGGTCCACCGGGGCCACCCAGTGCAGGTATTGATACATAACCTTCCCAAAGGGTTCTTTTAGTAACAAACTACAGAAATGATCCCTGAAAGTATAGTCTTCCAAAGCGTTCTTTTAAAAATTTTTTGGCATTTTATGAGCTAACCAAAACTTTGAGAATGGAAATAATGAATAATACCTAGTTTGAGCAAGATATATATGGCTATGTGTGGAGATATCACCATCTATTAGAATACATTAAGCAAATCATACAGTATAGCATTTATGGTAAGTATCTAGTGGATGAAGAGGAGGATCTGAGTAGACTCCCATGCCTTCCTCACCGTGGGACTGGCAAACACCTCATAGGGCTAAGGGAATGGTCTCTCTTCTCAATTTCTTTCTTTTTAATGAACACATCACTATTGTTGTGCCATTCTAGACTAAAACGTTGGACTATGGTGTATCAGGATCCTTCTTTCCAGTCTATAGTGTTTCACATGCTGAAAGTTCAAGTATAGGACCTATCATTACAACCTAATAATAGTTACTCATAATGATGACTCAGCATTTGTCAATCACTGTGTTAAATATATTTATTATCTCATATAATACCACAAAAACTTGCACAGTAAGTGTTCTTCTTGCTTTTACTTTATAGTCAAAAACACTGAGGCTTACTAGCACTGTATGAATTCTAAAGTCGCGCAGTTACAGAACTAAACGTCAGATGCAGAACTAACTCCAAGCTCTGTATTCAACCATGTGGCAGTACAGCTGGGGGTGGATGTTTCTCCAATAACAAGCTTTGTAAAATGTCAGCTTCACGCTTCACTTGCTAACCAAGACTTACGCTCTTCCTCTCCTCATGTGGCACTCTGAGCTCTGGGTGAGGCAACTACTCTGTGCCAAGGAAAAGAGCACTTTACTCCATTCCCTATGAAGGAAAGAGGCCTAAGGTTCTCACTGGAGAGAAGTACAACTTCTGGAAGCGATGACCCCTTGGGCAAACATTTCCTATCATGTAGCATGAAGTCTTCTTCAGCCACAGTGATTGTGCTCCGGGATGTTCCAAGTTAATTCCATGTCCATGGATGTTACATTTTAATCAATTTATCAATTGTATCAATTTATACACTTTATACAATTTATATATTGACAGTCTACAACTTATGTAGTATCACTTTCAGTGAATAATGCGAAACAACCTTAGCTGAATAAAATAAATTATAAGTGACACAGAACTTAATTTTCACCCTAAGTTCAACTTTTCCTAGATTCAAGGATATTAAAAAGGCTTAAAAGTGCTTCAAGTGGAAATGTGAACTTCTAATGGAAGATGCCATCATGTACATACTTAAAAGTACCCTCCCATGTACAAAACTGAACTTGTGACCTCCTTCAATACGTTACATTGAGCTTCCCAAGGAAGAAGTGGAAGAAGGATGCTGCTATTCTGTCTCCACTTCTTACCTGGCTCCTAGTGAAAGCAATGATGGGCGCTTCTAAAAATTCTATAATAGTATGAAGCTTACTGGCCTACCTGAACCAAGTTCATAAACTCAGTTTTCTTGACACCATGCTAAACCGGCTGAATGATCTGGCCTTATAAGCAAGAAAGGTTTCCTCTGCCAGTCTAACTGCCTAGAGAAATCACTACATAGTAATTTTTTAGTTTTTTTAACTCCTAATTAAATACAGTTTTAAAACTTATACAAAGAAGTCTATTTTGCAGTGGAAATTCATTCCCCAGATTATCTACTGGAGGTTTTTTCCCCCTAAATATTTACAAAGCAGTATGCTAGAACTCACAGATGAGGGATCTATTGTAACACACCTTCTAATAGGCACATGGGCACATTTTAGCTAAAACCCACATACTTGGCTGGGAATGAATGTACCCACTATTTATGATTAAATACTTCCTCTGCCTGGAGGGATTCCTGTCCAGGGAGGCATTTCAGAATATCAAGCACTAATATACACTTTAAAAACAGGGTGGGTGAATCTGCTAAAGTCCCGGACAGGAAGAAGAGAAACGCTAAATACACTTTGAGAAACTCGCTCTTACTTGGGAGATTAAGTCACACCTGAAGTCACAGAAGCTTTCCACCACAATCTAGTCAGTTGTGTTTTCAAAGTCCCACCTTTGCTGTTGACATGCAGGAGGCAGAGGGCAGAACACACATTCACACCCCAGTTTCCCCACATGCATCGAAACAACAACAGCAGCTTGCATTTATTCCACACCTACTGTGCACCAGAGACGGCTGTGAGCGCTGCATGTGTGAGAAACAGAGAAATCGTGTGTGTGTGTGTGTGGGTGCGACTGAATGTTTCTCGTCTGATCTTTGCAACAGCCCTATGAGGAAGCTACTGTTATTATCCTCACTTTACACATGGGGAAACTGAGGCCCAGGTTCACACAGACTGAATGCAGCAGGGCTGGCATGGAAACTCAAGCCAGCTGAACTCCTGCATCTGTGTCCCCAACCACGACCCTCTCCTGCCTGGAGGGGGCATCTACCCAAGACCAATGCCAGCTGGGGGGCACGCCTCTAGTCCTTTTCCCAGAGAAACACCAGAGGGAGGTCTGTGCTTCCTGAGAACACAGTGGGACTGCTGTCCCTACTCTTTCAGGTGGCCCAGGTGGCCCTGGGGCCTCTGGAATTCCCAGCCTGACCCTCTGAGGCTCCCGCTGTGTGACTGTGAGAACTTCAGAGACTGAAGCAATCAGGCAACAGGGCTGGACC
This sequence comes from Desmodus rotundus, assembly GCF_022682495.2. Lineage (NCBI taxonomy): Eukaryota > Metazoa > Chordata > Mammalia > Chiroptera > Phyllostomidae > Desmodus > Desmodus rotundus. The sequence continues at coordinate 4,225,861 of NC_071396.1, read as the reverse complement.
TCCTGCTCCTTGGAAGGGCTGCTGTGAGCCCTGAGAATGGGCAAAGGGGAGGGAGGCGTCCCTGTGCCAGGGCACTGCAGAGACTGAACTGTGCCCCCACATTCAAGTGCTAAAATGTGGCCCCTAATGGGACAGTGCTCAGAGATGGGCCTTTGCAGGGTAAATGGGTTTAGATGATGTCATGAGGGAACCTCACCATGGGATTCGTGCCCTGATAAGAAGAGACACCAGCAAGCTTGGTCTCACTCCCTCTATGTCCTCCTATGTGGCATAGGAGGTGTCATTTGCCAATCCAAGGAGGGAGCCCTCACCAGGAACCGTGCTGGCACCTTGACCTAGGACTTCTGGTCCCTAGAACTGTGAGAAGATAAATTTCTGGTTTTCAATGACCTCAGTCCAGTCTTTTGTCACAACACAGATACAGGCGGCGTTTGATAACAGAGACGGGACAGACACTTACGTCTGCCCTCACGGAAGAGACTCAGGAGTGAGAAACCACGTTTAGAGGCTCTGCGGTGGGAATACTGAAGCGTTTCAATAGAAATGGTAAACAGAGAAGGATGGGTGTTTGTCACTGAGGCAGATAATTATTAGCATTATAGTTACTCTTGCTCCCATTTACTGAATACTGAACATAACTCTTCCTCATTTAATCCTTAAAACAACCCTATGGGAACACAAACTTACAGAGAGTAGGTAATTCCCACCAAGCACAGAGCAGTGACTGGCAGGACAGAGACGAGATCCCGACTCCGACTGCGTCATGCGGGATGGGGCAGGGCATGCCTGAGCTTTTCTGGCAAAGCCTCCAAAGCAGCTGAAATCTAGGAGGGTAGAGACCCAGCAAACACTGGCTAGATTCAAAGCTTTCAAAAAAAAACAACAACAAGTAGGGACTTCCTTTAACCTCCTGCCAAGACGTAGGTGAATAGCAGCTTCTTCTTGGTAAAGGGACTCTCTCTGTTAAACTAGTTTAGGGTGGATGAAAAGACAGACTCAGCCAAAACTGCACATGAAGACCGCGGTCAGTCTCAGGAGGCTCTGAGAGGGGCTTTGTCTGATGGAGGCTAATCATGTGCTTGCTCTATTCAATCTTAGATCACATTCCCATCCAGACAAGTGAGAAAACTGGGAATCATTTGATGCTTTAAATTTAGTAACTATATATCAAGATTTTGGGTTTCAAAGCCAAAGTTCTCTATTCTCCCTGCTCTTAGAAACCCTGTACTCTGAAGTGAATTTGTTGAGGCCTGAAAAGTCTCCTAACGCCTACCCAGTCACTACAGTGTGGCTGTAATTTTTGTCTCACGCTCTCTGCCTTTCTCAGGAATGGCCCAGAACTTAAGAAAAATTGCCCCACAAATCAGTAAAAGCATTCTTTGTCAACCATCTGGAAGGCTGCAAAATGGGTGATTTTTTTCCTTCTTTTTTTCTAGGTCAAATGATTTCAACACAATCTACTAACAGATGGCTTGTGTCTGTGAACAAATGAAGAGAGGAAGCCATTTGTGCCTATCCACAAAAGCATAAATAGTGAGTTACCTTGGCTCTGTTTAAAGGAGAAGGCACCCAAGTGCGGTACCCTGCACACTGAGACACACTATTCCATCTTCTTATGGGTATTTTCTATTCCCCCAGATTATTCTAAGGAGTAAGAAAAATGGTATGTTCAGAGACAAGCAGATGATAAATGCTGGTTCTATTTGTTTTGTTATAAGAATAAAGTTTTCCTCGGGATTTATAAATTATTCATACATAGCAGAATTCAATACCATACCCAAATATGCCTAAAGAAAACCTTCTGCTGATTAGCATTTAAACATATGCATCATTTGTTGTTACTCTGCAAGCTAAATAAGCAAATTTAAATTCATATTAATATGTGTAATTTTTAATTCTTTTTTTTTTAAAGATTTTATTTATTTATTTGTTTTTAGAGAGAGGGGAAGGGAGGGGGAAAGAAGGAAGGAAAGATCAATGTGTGGTTGCCTCTCTTGCGGCCCTCACTGAGGACCTAGCCTGCAACCCAGGCATGTGCCCTGACTGGGAATCGAACTAGTGACCCTGTGGTTCACAGCCCGCGCTCAATCCACTGAGCTACACCAGCCAGGGCTAATTTTTAATTCTTATACAAATGACTTTTAGTGTCAAAAGATTTACATCCCTTCCTTTCTCCAAAAGAACGGAAAATAGATGACAACAGAATATACAACTTTTGCCTACCCAACCCAATGCTGTGAGTGCCTCTTGTATTACAGGGAGTGAGTCCAACACAGGCTTATGGCAGAAATCCTTTATCTGGATGTGGCTTTACTGGGAGGCAGATTCCAGCAGATTTTTCCACACACTGTTTAAAAATTAAAAGCAACTCTTCAAAAAATACCCAATATGATCATGACCTTTTAAAACAAAAAGGCATTAATACTTTGACAAATATTTAAAAACACAGAAGTTCCTGGCAAAATCAATAGTTTGTAAACTAATTCAACAAGTCTTAATCCTCACCACTACCACCTCCATCCTGGCTCACACATATTCATCCTTGAAGATCCCTTCTGAAGAAAGCCTCTCAGTCCTTACATTTTCAGGTACATCATGAATATCAGACTATCTACCGGAGTTGTCAGAAACAAATATTTTGTGATCACCTATTTACAGAATTATGACCTAGCAAAAACTAAAGAACGGTTTGCCTAGGGAACACCACGTAATAATGATGTAATTCATCAGGAACAAAAGGTGAGGCCACAAGATCCAGAGGAGATCATGAAGATTTTGCCAGAAGATGGCAGTGACTTTAGAGCAAATCTCTGGCAACATGTCAACGGTGACAATTCCTGGTTGCTGAAGCCTGGGGGTAACTCTGTGCATGCGGATGGTTGTGGGTGATCAAAGAGCTTCTTGAGACGTTAAGTTACCTGTGAACAATTCAAGAAATGTCTTCCTCTGGAACAGACCAGTCTCAGACATGGTGAGCACATCATCTTTAATTTCTAGATTAAGGCCTTACCTTAAAATCTGAGGCCAGCCACCCAGCGACTAGACTCTGCTTTCACATGCTGCATCCTCGTGCTGAACTGACCTTTGCCTCTCCCAGACAGAAGGGTCTATCTGCACAGAAACACTTTGGAGGGAGGAGGGATAGAGTTCTCACATGCAGGGGAGGAACTGCATGGTGATCACAAACACGGAAACTCAGGACAGAGAGCTCTGAAAACAGGCGCTGTTGCTTCATTTCCTCATTTAATAGTTGTGAGGTGGTGTGACAGTCCCAGCAAGATGAAGGATGCTTGGGAAGGCAGGGAGCAAACCAGTGGGGGGGGGGGGGGGCGAATCTTCTGGTGGCTGCAGCATGGCAAGGCCGGACCGCTGGGGTGGAATGCCGCACCAGTTCATGCACGTGAACTCAATTACTTCATCGCGCCATACTTCCTGCGTGAAACGGGGGTCATACCAACGTCTACTTCACAGAATCATTTTGAGGATGAAAGAAGAAAATATAAGCAAAGTGAAAGAATGATGCCTAGCATACTGTAGGCATTATATAAGTCGCTGCTGTTATTATTCCAATGTTTCTTTTATGTTAATTTGCAGTTAACATTCCCATAATTGGAGGGCAATGGACGAAAATAAAATAACTTGCATCCAAGGTTGCAGGGGACAGAAACCCAGGTCAGGCCGGATTTTGTTCCCAGGGAACTGGGCTCAGAGAACCTGAGGACGGTGTTTGGCTGAGTCTCGGACACCAGCAACTCAAACACCACTCAACTGCCCACCAGCTCTTGTGCCCGCAGCTCCCCTCTTCCCTTTGCCTTTGCAAAGCACTTCCTCCTCTCCAAAACCCCTCCAGGACAACTGAGGTGATGCACCATGCACCTCCCAACCTACGTTGTGAGAACTTGGAGCCTGGTTTGCTTTTCTCAGTCACAGTTTAAAATTCTTCCCAGGGGAGGCCTCCAGCGGCCCAGCTGGGCAGTTTCAGAAAGTCTGGGTGGAGGCGGGCCACAGGGCATTCCCGAGCACTCTTGAACATCTTTAAAATGCTTTTAGCTTGAAAACAAGACGATTTAAAGACAAAAATCAAGTCCTTTGTCCGAATCATTGCCTGCCATCCTCTCTGGCAGGTTTCCTCCATCGGCTTTTCTTATTAAGTGCAGGAGGATTCCAGGAATAACAGGACATCTCTCGGCTCCCAGGAGCTATTCCACACTCAGAGCACAACTGTTTGCATGATGCTCATTTCTCAATGGTTCCTGCTTGTTGTATATTATCTGTTTGGTCTAGATTCCAAGTCTAGATGCTTCGGTTAGACTAATCTCATTCTCGGTCCTAACCACATGTTTTTGTTTTCAAGTTGAAACTCAGAAAATCACGTTATTGGAGTCCTGTAGTTGAAATGTTGTGGCTATTAATCACAAACTGTGAAACCGAGTTTGAGTAAACAAAATCCACCCTGCATTCTGTTTAAAAGTTTGCTACAATCTGTTTAGCATGTACGGGTGTGTGTGCATGGACTTTTTAAATGGCATTCTCAGAACTTTTATTTTCACTAGAAGAATAATGTTTCTTCAAACTAATCCCTGGTGCACCATATAGAAGACACTGTCATCCTCTTGTATGTCGGCTCCACATGGAATGCTTTGTACCCAGATGTGGCTAAACAAATGATTCTTTTAAAAATGAACGAGGGAATGAGTAAATGAAGAGATGAATGGAAAAAGAGGTAACATCTCTCCAATCCTAGTGGTTACAATTCAAAAATTATCATGTGAAGAATGGAGGGGAGGGGCAGGTGGTCGGGGAGAGCAGTGCTCTAGATTAAAAGCAACTTCAAACCAGATGCAATGAGTGGTACGGAAGGGGCTCTTGGTTTCGGGGAAATACAGCTTCCTGAACTACGGGTTTTCAAAAAAGTTATATCCATTCTACATTAGTCAGAAATTGGTGTTAAAAGCAAAAGCATTATAAAATAATATAGAATGTCTAAAGCTGATAATAACATTGATATTCATATCAATTGATGGGGTTCTAAAATAGTTTATTCATTCAAATAAATATACTTTAAAACACTGGCTACATACTCATGTTTTTAAATCTATAACAGGTAGTTTTTTTAAAATAGTTTTTATTTTAAATCCAAAAGATATGTTTTTACAAAAGCTGAAAGCTTTTTCCTTAGATGGGTGCCGAGAACATCAATCACTCACATGTTACTTTTGTAGACATCCCTCGGGAACACGAGCACCACCGCATCGTCACCACTGCCCCTCCCGTGTTCCCTTTCAACCTGGTTTTTCACCCAGAATTTCACACACGGGCTTTTCAACTGGACACGTAAGTTCCACCACCAATCGTGAGTCACTTCACAAGCAGCAGTGAGACTGGGAAGAGGTTATTGTCATGTACTTAACAGTTTTAAAAATAAACTGTAGCACCTTTGAGAAAGCTAATTTTAGACAGTAAAGCTGCATGAAATCACCTTTTGGAAGAGGCAGTAATTTATGTAAACCAAGAACTAGGAAAGCAACAACTATTTTAAGGCAATTGCTAAATTTTAGATAACCCCTTTAATATTCTGTTCAGGTAAGTTTAGAAACTCCCCAAGGTGAGTTATGTCTTCCAGGTAACTAGTTTCCCTGTGTACGCACTGCAAGTTTTAATCTGTGGATTCCCCAAAGTGACATAGTCATCTTCCTTTGTTCTACCCAAGCCCATGAGGCAGGCTGTGTGATCAGATGAATTATTTCCATAATTACCAAATGCCTTTGAGTTCCAATAAGGAAATGACTGAGGAAACTAATAAAAGAAATAAAAAGAATCATAACACACACGGAAAGTATTAGATGGGCTTCTTGGCCCAGTAGGCTCCCATACAATTCTCTGTAGAAATCAACTCATTTCTTACTCTAAGTAAATTCAAATCAAATTAAGAAGGGCATGGCATTTCCTTCGAGTGAAGTAGCTCTAACCTTTCATTTGTTACATGGCACTTTAAAGGCAATACAGGATAAGACCTCTTCAAATTGTTAGTTTCCTGAAAGGATCTTAACTGTTTTTGTTTCATTTCTTGCTATATATCATTTCTTGCAAAAGTAATCATTTTAAAAACCTAGCAACATATTTTAAAAAATGTGAAGCACTTCAGTGTATTTTTCCCAGCCATTGAAAAAATCTAGTTAAAAAACTTTCAATTACAACATTCATAAAAGAATATTGAAAATAAGTCTCTCAACTTGACTTGGAATTGACAAAAATAGAAGTCAGTATAAAAATCTACTAGGTGGCTTCGTAGAAATATATTTCACAGTCAACTCTGCTGTAATAAATGTATTCTACAAAGTAATACTGTTCTACCGTATGCCATATGTAGCTTTGCCACTCTTCTTTCACAAACTCTGTCTCACTTTGATGAGCACTTTTCTCACCCAAAGGAAAGGCAGACATTCAGAGTCATTGACACTGATCTAAGCTTCTGATCACACAGCTCACAGCTACACCAGTGACAGCACAGTCTGGAATGAAGTACACGAAAGCCTTGGGTGAATTCTGAGAATGACTCCTTCCCACCAGCTTCCCTGCTGCATCACCTGACTTTCTTCAGCTTCTGAATAGGAGGCCACTCACCTTTGCACACTGAACATCTGAGGATGCCTGCCCCTGCTTTGAAACCCTCCATCACAGGCATTTCTGCAGGACAAGTCCACTTGGGTGGGTTTTCTTTTTAATTTTCTGAAGCTTTTCATTTGTTTTCTGTACCACATGAGGGAGAAACTCAAGGTTCTTTTTACTTCTCTGTTACCAAATATGGCAAAGTCACTGCTATCAAAGCTAAAATGCAAACACCAATCCCTCACATCCCTGTCACAGCCACGTGCTTTTGGTGAATTATCCTGGGGTGGAACTTCACAGTGGGGATGTGCGAATTTCAGCTATGGTAAATATGTTTAGCAAAAACCCTTGAAATCATCTAATCCAAGACTACAGAAATTATGAATTTGATTCTCATGTATGTCATTCAAGTTCAAAGAGTCAAAAATGCATCGGAAATCTGAAAAGTCACTCTTCTCCATGATTTAAGAACCAGCTAACCCTAATAGCCCCCAATTTTTATTCCCAGTGGATGGGCTCAGTGAATATAAAAAACACAGTTTGGTGAATATCAGTGGGTTCTCCTTTTTAAAAAAGTGGTTTGAGTAGCTATCTAAGGAAATATTAATGTGAAGTATCATTAAAAGAGGAGAGAATATGAACAAGAACCCGTATCAGATTTCACTTTGTCCGATATGAAGCGTCAGTCAGAGGGTGGTCTCCTAACAAGGAGAGGTTCCCCCTAGAGAGGAGGTTGCTGGGCATCCCCACAGAGGATGGACAACCTGCCACGGGAGCTTTCTGAAACTGATTCTTCCTCCCTCACCCTCCTAAGTAGCCCAATACGTTCATTCTATTTGTGTTTTGGCACAAAGTTCTCCTCACCCACTCAAGTTACAACCAAGCCCCAAGGTGAATCAGTTTAGAAATCAGGCCTATAAGGGAAGAATTCTTTTATCTGCCAAGGCAATGCTGATGAGCCATTGGTTACACCTTTTTGTGGACAGTTACCCTGGAACTCGAGGAGCTACCCTGGGCCTCCAACGAAGTGCGGTATTCAACATGTGTGATGAAATGCTAAGGTGGTATGAGAGAATATATGAGTGATGCCATAGGAACACCCACCCTAACTTTCCGATACACAGCACTTGGCTCCTACAGTAATGGTGAATAGTAAGAGGTTTTAAAGAGATGATGTAAATGAGCATAGTATCAAGGATTTGTTTAGCAATGGACACAAAAAATAGTTATACACACACAGACGTTATCTCCATTTTCAGTGACAGAGATGTACTGCTAAGGTTGAGATCTTGTTCATTCATTTTTTAAATTTTTTTCTCTCTCTACTAGAAAAAAAACTAAGACATTTATTTTCCTTTTATGAAAACATAGTGATCTTGTAGCATATAGTCATCTTTAATGTTCATCTCTTCTTTCCCATCACTTTTGCTTTGCTCACACACAGACCCCTTCCCCACCCCGACGCTAAACTGATCAAATACTGGCCGTAGAACCTGGGACAGACATGCTAGGTGTCGAGACTCCATGGACATTTCTTTCCCTTGTGCTGATTCCTAGTTCTCCATGGAAGCAATTTCTTTTTATTTTTCCTACAATTGTTCATTGGTTTGTAATGATGTAAACATACTTTGCACTGAATGGAATTTTGCCTGAGGTTTATTATATATGTTCAAAGTCTATCAGATGATAGACCTTCAAAGTCCAGCAGATGACGTCACTAATAAAGTAGCCCAGAGGTGAGAATATCTCAATGTTTCTGAGTCAACATTCGGTAACATTTTCTAAAGCACTCATAGTCTGAATATCTTCTATCACTGAGATATCTGAATACAACATTGCTTATTACAGAGAAAAGTATGTTTCCAGAAAAAGGAAAGCAAGTAAGATATAAATCCGTGGTAAAAGTACATTGATACATCTTTCTTTAAGGAACCAATATTTATGGAAATTCGACCAAATGCAGAGCATTCTGCTAAGAGCCACACGTCAGAGAGACAGAAGACATGCGGGCTGGGGCAGAAGCAGGGGTGCAGTTGTGACCATGCAAAACAGTTCGTTCCCGTATTACTGTTTATTAACTGTCATAGTAGTTTCCATAAAACAACCAGAAATCTACTTTTGCCCTACCCTGTATTTTGTAACACTCCACAAAGTTCCAACAGAACTGATCATCTACAGCAGGGGTGTCAAACCCATTGTCACCAGGGGCCACATCAGCCTTGTGGTTGCCTTCCAAGGGCCGAATGTAATTTTAGGACCGTGTAAATGTAACTACTCCTTAACAGTTAAGCTAGAGTTTAGCGAGGCTGCTAGATAGAAACAAGGTGCTGGACCAGATAAAACAAGGTGCTGAACCAGATTAAACAAGGTGGAGGGCTGGGTTCAGATCTCAGCCCTTGTGTTTGCCACCTGTGATCTACAGGGAGGGGAAGATTAAAATAGATGAAAGGTCAATTATTAATATCAGGTAATATTATTTAGTAGATAACAATATACATTTGAATCCAGATTACACCAATTGTAGACAGTGACTTTCATTTCAATTCTGAGATGTTTTCTCATCTGCGAAATGGGTATAAAAATAGTACCTTTCCCATGGGGTTTGTGTGGCACTTAGTAAGCACTCAGGAAATGTGGCATGTTGTTATTAGGTGACAATGAGTAACCCAGGTGAGATCATGAAAACCTGGGAGTGGAATTAAAGTCCCAGGGGGCAGAGCTGTCAAAGAGAATGTCAGTCACAGGGAGGACTCCAACAGGAACTTGAAAACTGGTCAGGACACAAACGGGCAGAGATGACTGGAGACCACAGCAGTCGGCCGGGATGGGGCCATTGGGAAGGGTGGCATGGCGCGTCTGCTGGACCAGTCTGACTAGAGTGGAAGGTGTGGGTTGAATTCTATGAGAATGTAGTACAGTAAAAGAAAGTAGGTGCCAAATTATGAGGGACTTGGAATAAAAGGTAAAACAATCTGCAACTTATTGGTAAGAGGGAGTAACTGGGTGTGGCTGCCTCTGCTCTTTTCTCAAAAATATGTGCACACCTTCAGAAAATTTAGCTTTTTGACAACAGACTCTCCGGAATGTTGGAGTAACTGGCCCCCGCATAAGCATGCAGATTATGTAAGCCATTCACCACAGGTCTGCCCTCTCACATTTCATCTGCAGATGGATCGGCAGCACTCCAGGTTCCAATGCAAAATGCAATACAGTTCGTCTATTTTTACCTGCTGAGGTCTCTTAAGTCCAGGAGGGAACACAGTGGTAAATACAAATTACTTAGTGAGTCAACCGTCTGTCTAGTCTTGAACAAAATGTCTTCAATGTTACATCACTCCGATTATAAGCCAGGTACTCATCAGTTCATCAGATAAACATACCATGTTAAGTTTCATAATACTTAAAAGTCATTTTAGGACATACCAAAGATTCCTATATATTCTATATCTTCTGAAATAGTACAAATAGAAATGAGTAAGGGAAGATTTGAGTTTTAAAATGCTGTAATTATGAAAAATTTCAAATTCAAAACCTAATACAGACTTCCATGTATTTCATTTCAGGTCTAAAAATATATTCTTATCATCTGTGATTAATTAGAAGATATCAAAGCTTGGCATCTATGTCCTTCTTCAGACATCATACTTAGAAAAATCAGTAATGTTTGGTTTTGGAAGAAATTCCTCTTTTCTGCTGGAACAAAAGTTTAGTAATAACTATGGAGAATTATCATGGATCCTCTCTGACCTGCGTTCATTGTTTTCTTTTCCTTCAGTATAGATATGGTTCAGACCACACTGAGAAGTGTGATAGGAAGCATCTCTAAATCAGGTAGCATCTTTTACCAAATAGCTTTCAATTTCAGTTCCCAGTCCCTTGAAGCTGAGAATTTTAATAGCAAAAGTTAGAACTGGCCAGAGACAGAACTGTGGAGGAAATAGTTTTGGGTTTGGGTTCCTTTTTAATATATCTCTAATCCCACGTGTCAGCCTCCGGAAGAACAAAGGTGACTTCATGCAAAGAGCTTCATGCCCAGAAACCAGGCTCCTGCCATCCCTTCAGTCAGTCCTACTGACGTCAGTCCTGTGAATTCACTGGAGTCCAGCTGATGAGCTATGCCATACTCATAAGATTCAAATGTATGACGACAACGTAAGGTCCACCTTGGGCGGCTATAGGGACTGAGGGACCCATATTTTAAAAGGTATGTTTTCAGACAGGCTGCATTAACCATTAGAAAAAGAATCTAATGGCTGACTCCCGAAACTAGAAAGGCACTTGGGGAGAGATAGTCTCTCACACTATTTGTTCCCTAGATAGTTCCCTCAAATCAAGTCATTCACTGACCCAGTCACTTACCAGCAGTTCCTGAGGATAAAGGAACCCTATTCCCACCCCCAGTCAAGTTCCGTGTGAAGGGTCAATGACCCCCGATTCCTCACATCTGCACACAGTTTAGTGGCCCGCATAGGAGGGCCCTCATTCCTAAATAGTTCAGCGCCACTGCGTTTGAATAAAATGTCATGTGAGGCAATGACAGAGTCCCAGTTCTCAGGCTGGCTGCCTGCTGACGCAAGGACCTGCTGCAATCCATCGTGAGAAATGGGTGGAGTTGTGACTAATAAAAAAGTTGCTCATCTACGCAAGCTTATTTTAGTTCTTCTACATCTTGATGGCCCAAATCTTACTAAACCCTTGGCATGGCGTGTGTGCAAATGTGGGGTGCAGTGCAGCACAGGTCAAATGCCACTGACAGGCAAGGTGAGACATGGTCCACACCCTCCTGCATGCACAGCAACCACTGCTCCCAGACACCTCTCCACCAGCCAAAAACCTGCCCTTGAACTTCAGGAGCACAGGAGTTTTGGAAGAGAGTTCACAGAACAGCTGTAACCTGACAAAAGTCATACCAATAGTCCTAATCTTAAAATAGTTGAAACCTTCTTACTTGCAAAGATACACACATCCTTATGTTTGCTGCAGCATTATTTATGGTGGCCAAGACGTGGAAACAACCAAAGGGTCCTTCGAAAGATGATTGGATGAAGAAGATGCGGCACATACATACAATGGAATACTACTCGGCCATAAGAAAAGATGAGATACTACCATTTGCAACAACGTGGATGGATCTTAGGACTATCACACTATGGGAAATAAGCCAAGAACCACATGATGACACTCATAGGTGAGATATAAAACTGAAAGCAACAAACAAACGAAACAAACAAAAACTCATAGACACAGACAACAGTATGGTGGTTACCAGAGGGAAGGGAGGAGGAAGGAGGTAGAAAAGAGTAAAGGGGTCAAATATGTGGTGAGAAAATGATCTCTGACTTTGAGCGGTGAACATACAATGCAAAATACAGATGATATATCATGGAACTTTACACTTGAAACCTATGATTTTATTAACCAATGTCACCCCAATAAATTTAATAAATGTTTAAAAAGGAGCATGCAAAACAAAAAATAGCTGGAACCAGTATAAAATATTACTAGATCAACAACTTCTTGAGTGCAATGACTATGTTTCATAATCCACTGTAACATTCAGCATAATCTCCGATGTCTAATGCTCACTGAGCCCAGTAAGTGAACAATGGAAGAGCCTGGGAAATGAGGGCTTGTTGAGAACAGTTAGACTAAGTACTGTGTGACTTTTAAACTGCTTTAGCATCAGGATCTCCTATGCAATTGAGGTCTCCAAGGTAGCTCAATGGGTAAAACAGAGAAAGGGCCAAGGATTGAATTTGGAAAAAAGATAAGCCAGGAACTTCCAGACCCTCTCTTCTCACCCCCAGTTGCCCTGATGCATCCCCAGACCCTTCTATTCCCTTGTGCTGGAGGAAAATGGAAAATTGGATTCCCCTCCACACTCATACCTTAAGAGGGAGCTGTGCGTTCGTTATTCTTCTTCTAGGGAGTTACCTCTCTCTGCTTACTGGCTACAGCTGCTGTAGTTAAGTCTTTCCTCGGGTTCCTGACCCAGCTTTGTTCCAATTTCACATTGCCCTTGGTCTACTCAAAATTTATCTTCCAAGACGGAGGCACAGGTAGACAGACTGTGCCTCCTCGCACAACCAAAAAGACAACAACAATTTAAAAACAAAAAAAACCCAGAACTGACAGAAAATCGAACTGTATGGAAGTATAACAACCAAGGAGATAAAGAAGAAACATTCATCCAGACCTGCAGGAGGGCTGGAGATGGGCAGCCAGGCAGAGAGGACTCAAGGCAAAGCGGCAGATTGCGGAGCGGGGTGGGCAAAGCTGCAGCTCACAGGCCAGGCAGCAGCTGGTGGACTGGGTGAAAGGCAGTGCAACCCAGAATTCCAGTGCAGGGAAATAAAGCCTCAAACCTCTGATTGAAAACACCTGTGGGGGTTGAGGCAGCAGCAGGAGAAACTCCCAGCCTCACAGGATAGTTCATTGGAGAGACCCACAGGGTCCTAGAACGCACACAAACCCACCCACTCGGGAACCAGAACCAGAGGGGCCCAATTTGATTGTGGGGTAGCGGAGGGAGTGACTGAGATCCGGTGGAGAGTGGAACGGGCGCCATTGCTCCCTCTTGGCCCCTCCCCCACGTATAGCATCACAGCGCAGTGACCAGTGTTACCCCGCCCTTGTGAACACCTAAGGCTCCACCCCTTTAAGTAACAGATGCGCCAAGACAAAAAAAAAAAAAAAAAAGGCCCAAATGACAGAACACTTTAAAGCTCCAGAAAAAATACAACTAAGCGATGAAGAGATAGCCAACCTATCGGATGCAGTTCAAAACACTGGTTATCAAGACGCTCACAGAATTGGTTGAATCTGTTCAAAAACCAGATGAAAAAATGAAGGCTATGCTAAGAGAAACAAAGGAAAATGTACAGGGAAACAATAGTGATGCGAAGGAAACTGGGACTCAAATCAACAGTGTGAACCGGAAGGAAGAAAGAAACATCCAACCAGAAAAGAATGAAGAAACAAGAATTCGGAAAAATGAGGAGAGGCTTAGGAACCTCCAGGACATCTTGAAACGTTCCAACATCCGAGTTATAGGGGTGCCGGAAGGAGAAGAGGAAGAACAAAAAATTGAAAACCTATTTGAACAAATAATGAAGGAGAACTTCCCCAGTCTGGTAAAGGAAATAGACTTCCAGGAAGTCCAGCAAGCTCAGAGAGTCCCAAAGAAGCTGGACCCAACAAGAAACACACCAAGGCACATCATCATTACACTACCCAAGATGAAACAGAAGGAGAGAATCTTAGAAGCAGCAAGAGAAAAGGACACAGTTACCTACAAAGGTCTTCCCATAAGACTGTCAGCTGATTTCTCAAAAGAGACCTTACAGGCAAGAAGGGACTGGCAAGAAGTATTCCAAGTCATGAAAGGCAAGGGCCTACATCCAAGATTACTGTGTCCAGCAAAGCTATCATTTAGAATGGAAGGGAAGATAAAGTGCTTCTCAGATAAGGTCAAGTTAAAGAAGTTCATCATCACCAAGCCCTTATTATATGAAATGTTAAAGGGAGTTACCTAAGAAAAAGGAAATAAAAAATATGAACAGTAAAAATGACAGCAAACTCACAGTTATTAACGACCACACCTAAAACAAAAACAAGAGCAAACTAGGCAAACAACTAGAACAGGAACAGAACCATAGAGATGGAGATCACATGGAGGGTTGTCAATAGGGGAGTGGGAGGGGGAGAGGGGGGGAAAGGTACAGAGAATAAGTAGCGTAGATGATAGGTGGAAAATAGACAGGGGGAGGGTAAGAATAGTGTAGGAAATGTAGAAGCCAAAGAACTTACAACTATGACCCATGGACATGAACTATAGGGGGGGAATGTGGGAGGGAGGGGGTGGACAGGATGGAGTTGAGTGAAGGGGGGGAAATGAGACAACTGTAATAGCATAATCAATAAATATATCAAAAAAAATTTTTAAATTCTAGGAATTCAAAGTATTCTCTTGAAAGATGGGTACTGGTAATTCAGACAACTTCTCAGGTTAGCTCAAGAAACATATCTGCAAAAACCTGAAGACACTTGATCCTCAAACCCTGTGACTCCTCTCTGTGGCATTTTTTCCACTGAAAAGCTCTGAAATTCTCCACAATGTATTGTTTGACTGGAGTCTACACATTTGAGCAATGAAAGAAAATTCGCCTTTTTATTAGCATCTTGTCTATCCACATACCCAGTTGTAGCCTGAATTTCTGCATTTCCTTGAACAAATTGGTATTTTCATTTTTCTCTGCTGCTTAGAGTGTACTGTGCTCAAACTGCTGATCATGCCATACAGAAGTACAATTTACGAACCACACATATCCACCAAGTTGGCTCTCAAAATCTTTTGAGAGAAAAACATACTTGATCTGAAAATAATCAACTCAATGAGCATCTTCAGTGACCTTCCATCCCCTCTCCAACTACCACCACATTCTATTTCAGGTTCTTTCAACTATGTCAGGAACTGCTAAAGACAGGAGAAGAGCGCACCATACCTGATTACTTCTTCATCTGCACTATTACCTTGGCTACAAAGTGTACCGCACAAACGCTGATCACCTGTAACACGGTGGACGCTGCACACAAAAGGAGTTGTTTTTAAACTTTGATAAATGATTAAATTCTCTTTATTACAGATGCCTTATCTGTGGCAAATGAACTCAGTTTTTATTGCTTCTAAGATGATGGAAATTTTCTCTCGATCTTGGCAGTAGTTAAAATGTTAAAAAGTGGTATTTGTGGAGAGAGTGATAAGGCTGCACACTTAGATTTGAGTTTTTTACTCTACATTAATTATACCCCACTGAGAATTCCTTCAAATCGCAGAATGGCTCAATCTTTGCAAAATCAACCTGGGTTTCAGTTTTCACATATATAAAATAGTGATAATATGCTACCTACATCTCATGCCCATATAATCTTTTACCATGTGAAGAGCTTTTTTCTGTATGATAAAAATTATGCCAATACCAGGTGTCACTGAATTTGAACAAAGCTGAAAAGATTCCATTTCCAATTGCTTGGAAACTTCTGCATTGTTACCATGTCCTCTAACCTCCTTTCTCCTTTCTTCCTAGGGTAAAATACACATTGGTCCAGCCCACTCCAATACCTAGTCAGCCAAGAAGCTTAACCTGGGTCCTGTCGTAGCCCCAAGCTTTGAGGCTGCTGGGTTCCAGTGCTGGTGCCAGCCTCTGAATACTGGGCAGGGCACTAGGAACATTCTCGTTTGCCATTTCGGAAAGCAGGCATGGCCCTCCCGAGCCTACTGTTAATTACAATGTGGACCTGCAATGGGACACCCCTTTTATCTCCAAGTGTGTGTGTCCTAAATGATTCACTGGGTCTTTTTTTCTTGTGTTCTCATCCGTTTGTCCAAAAGGGAAAGAGAACGAAACGTGAGCTGGAAGCTACCCAGGTGACAAGGCCTCTCCCCTTTATTTCGAAACCAGGAACCACTGGGGAAGCAGTTGCATGCTGACTGCAAAGAATTTTGTTCTAGGCTTTAATATAGACAGCTGCAGTCACATTCTGGTAACTAAGATTAACAACTTTTTTCCCAGAGAACGCTTTCCATGCTAGTCCAATTTCCCTCTGCAACACTTAAACTAAAATCCACATATAATAAAACCAGATTTAAGGACAATTATGCAGTGCTTTCTTCACAGAAAGCAAACATTTTAAACCAAATCAGTCTGTAACATAAGCTACTCTTTGAGTAGGATCGATGTGTCTTCCCACTGCCAGAGAAATCTTTATAGCACGACTTTCACATCTGATGCTGTAATGATAGTTTCAAAATGGTTTTCCTAGCCATCGGTTTAATGTTATGAACTGGCCATATTTATGGCACGCTGCCAAACACCATTACAATTTTCAGCAAATTATACTGAACTGCTCTTGAAACTGAAGCTGGAGAGCCAATAACCTTTTTGCATAAATATATTAGCTCTTGAAAGAAGAACCTTTAAAATCATTTCAATCAACCTATTTCCTAACACATGGTATATTCAAAATATCTTTTAAAGCTATTTAAATAATTTTTATCTTTCCTTGGTTATTGATTCTATGGACAAGAAATGGTATGAGGTATGCATAAATTAAAAATTAGCATTAGGTAATATCTACTGATTCTTTGCTGAGACAGACTCTGCCCCGTTAACTCACAGACTCCATATTAAATTAACTCCCTTACTCATCAGCAAAGTGCTACAGGTTTGTATCATCACCAGCCCTGTTCTACAGATGTGGACATTGAGACTCAGAGAGTCCAAACAAGCTGCCCCAGTTACATAGCCGGTCATTTTCATTCAGGCAGTATGGTTTAAAAACTTGTGTGGACCGTTGAGTAGAGGTTATTTACATAAATTTCCAATTCTTTCTTCAGCCTTTGACTGTGACAGTGGGGCACAGGGTCAGCTGTGGGCACGAGCTGAAAATGTGTGCCCAGTTAGGGCACCAATCAGACTTGCACTGGAACCCACGCAATAGCTAAGGCCGACAGAAATTCAGTCCCAGCAGAACACAACTGTTTCAGTGATCTGGAAGACTGAAGATGTTTCCAGAAATCAGATGAACTGACCTTCATGTTCTGCAGAGAGCTGCTCAGCCAGGACACTCTGCTTCCTGAGTTACTCGTTCTCTTACTCTCCTAGATGACTTTCATAACCACCCCTCACTCCCCGAACTTCTAACAGCTCTTTCCCAGGCTCACTGCCATCTTCCTGCTTCTGAACAGCCCACCTGAATACGTGCCCACACATCCTCGCTTCTCCCCAGTTACCACCTAGAAACACCTGTACCGCTGGCAGCTGTGAAATTCATCCCCTCTCCTGGGGCAGCCTGAGGACTCTGCCCAGCATTGCCATCCACCATCTCTCCCCTATTTCATTGGATCTCTGGATTTTTCACATCCACACGCCAACACTGTTACTTTTCACTGCCCAAAATAAGGTACTTTGATCCCCACTTTTTCTTTCAGCTACAGATTTATTTCTTTGCTCCACTTTACCCACTTTATAGCAAATCCCTAAAAATGTTGCCTATCATCACCACCTTCAATTTCTCCCCTCTCATTCTATCTTAAATCACTACAAATTTTATCCCCACCACTCCTCCAAACACCACTCCAGCTTAAGATTGCCAAAAACTCAGTCCTTGAATCCACTTGTCAATTTCTTGGTCCTCGTGTTGCTTTACTGAACTGCAGTGTGTGACACAAGTGATAGTTCCTCCTCCTGGAAATCTCCCCTCTCCCTTGCTGCCCAGGACCCAGCTCCCTGGATTTCTTCCTTCCTTATAACCAAATTCCCTCCTCTGCCCTCCTGCCTCTTAGCCTTGGCGTGCCTTCCTGTCCCCATTCACTCACTCAGTGATGGCTTTGAATACTGTCCTCATGGTGTCAGCCCCCAACTTTTCCTCCCTCCAAATCCCTCTCCAAATGGTTATATCCAGCTTCCTACTGAATAGCTTCACTTGGACGTCTAAAGGGCATTCTATATCCAATATGCTTAGACACTTCCAAAGTCTTACCCCTACCCCCACAAGCACTTGTATCTCTATTGATGTCAACTTCATCCTTCCAATTGCTCAAGCCAAAAATCAGGAATCACTCTGGAGGCCTGGTTGTGTCTCAGACCCCACACCCAACCCATTCTTATCTCCATGCGACAGCTGAAGACCTGAAGCTTAGAGACACTAAGTGACTGCCGAGAATCAAACCCAGCCTTCTCCAGCTCGAAAGCCTGGGACCAACAGTTAGCAAGTCTCCTTCAGTCAAATGAGTCACCCAGCCAGCCACGAGAATAGGAAAGGTTGTCTGGGATACGCAAATATTCCCAAGACGTTTTGAGGTGATTGAGTTGTAATTCTTACATATTGTCTGTAATGCCTTAGAGTTCCACGGCTGATAAAAGACATTTGTTCTACAGTGTTCTCATCACACTGACATAAGGACACTGCATCAGAGACATAACTGGGGCTCCTTCTGCTCCTATCGCTACAGAAAATCAGGCACAAAACCTTCCTCACCACACTGTCTAGAATTCAGATGAGCAGACTTCACAATGCTCTTCCCAGAAGTGACAGTCACAAACATCCTTTGGTCATCCTCACTCTGACTCCATTCCTTGTCATATGACTTTCCAAGACAGGCAGTTGACCTCATATGTATGAAGCTGCTGGAAAACACCAGTGGTTCCGTTCCATTCTTTGCTCCCTCGTAGTTCTCAAACACAAGCATTATCAGAGTGTCTCAGAAATGCTGCCTGTCTAACTGTTTTGACTCTCTGCCCTCAGTGTTTTTATAGCACACGCTCTACGTGATATCAGGACCTACTGCTCTCAGAACAGGGCTTAGAGAGGCACTTAGCTCACTGAGCACACGCATCATTCAAAAGCTTTGAAGTAGCTCAGTTTCTTTATCAGAGCCTACTTCCAGAGCATTCGGTGGCTTCTCTGAAGCTATTTGGTTTTAATCCCCAGTATTTAGCTTCACGATCCTGAGGCTTTTAGGAGTTAGTGGCTTACATATCATTTGGAGATGGCAGTAGAATACTGGCAGAATACGTTTAAAGAACTGTTTCACGGCTCAGAATTCTTCAAACAAAGTATTACAAAGATTGGTAATATATTTCTGATGATTTTTAAATAATCGAATAACTTCTCCATTCCTCCATTAAAAGAAATTGCCTTCTCCACTCCTTCACGGCTTTTCTTTGGAATACGGAATGACCAGCATTACTCCTCTTGAGCTTTGGGGTCATTATGAAGTAAAATAAGGGTGATGTAAATGCAACCACTGCAGTACCTAGACATCTGATAACCGAGACGGCTACTAAGGGATGGATGGTTGGGGAGCATCGACAGTGTGGAGACACTGGACAAAGGGATGATTCACATTCCGGGAGGATGGAGCAGGACAACATGAGATTTCACCACACTACTCAGAACACACGCAATTTAAAACTAATGAACTGTTTATTTCTGGAACTTCCCATCTAATACTTTTGAGCCACAGCTGACCATGGGTAACGGAAAATGCAGAATGAAAAACTAAGATGAGGGCACACTACTTAATTTAGAAAATGGAATGAATGGGAGGAGTCTAAATTAGTGTTATGGGGCAACAAAGTTTAGAACTTGATGACAATCGCCCTGCCCCGCGATGCTTCAGATGTGGGAAGGGACTCAAAGCCTGCCAGAGAAAAGGTCCGTTCAGACTCGCACAGAGCTTGAGGCCCCAGCTGCTCTTCATTTTGATGTTCAACATTATCGAACACATCTCATCTTGATAAAGATTCAGGCGCTCAGACTGCTGACTTGAGCCCACTGGGAGGGCCTGGACTCTCTTGGGGAGGGTCTGGCTGCAGGCACTGCATGTGTCTGACTTGGCCACACGAA
Source organism: Desmodus rotundus (assembly GCF_022682495.2). Lineage (NCBI taxonomy): Eukaryota > Metazoa > Chordata > Mammalia > Chiroptera > Phyllostomidae > Desmodus > Desmodus rotundus. The sequence goes on along the minus strand of NC_071396.1, from coordinate 4,205,842 downwards.
CATGTAGACATGTTTCAGGATTAATGAGTGGATGGTAACAATAAAATAAATTGCTGTGACATTGGGAGGCCAGAGCAACAGGGACTTGGGACTAATGTAGCTGAGACTAACCCTGGGCACAGAGACTCTGCTTCTCCCTGGACTCTGAGGAGCTACCATCTGATTGGAAGACTTCACCCCTTCAGTGAGTAAGGACAGCATCTGATCTGTTCTCACAGCAGTGAACACATACAGCAGCAAACACGTTCTCTAGGAAGAGAAATGCAAGACCAGATGCAACAAGAGCATCATTTTTGTACTGAACCACAAATCACTGGAAACCCAGCAAAACCATGCTTCCATCATAGCAACTTAAATCTCCAATTTCAGAAAGAAAAAGGTAATGTTTCCCTTATAAGCCTTCCCCCAAAAGATAATAGCTATTGTTCAAAATAATTTCTTCTTGTAAAAGGAACTGTTATTTACACTCACAGTAAAAGAGTAAAATTTTCTAAATTGAATGTCAAATGGAAGGATAATTGTCATCTTACCCACAAATAGCATTTTTGTACCATTCTCACGACCACAGGTTAAGTTGCAGACAATGTATGAAGAAACCGTAACCAACTTGCTTATGTGGAAAAAAATGCTAAGAGAAAAGAGTAGTGATTTTTCAAGGGTTTTCTCACTGGGTAGAAGGACAGACAGGATGAACTGTAAGGCATTGCTAATTTTAAAATGTATGTGGCGGGCATTAAATGTATTACTTATATATCTCATGCATTTCTTTCTTAGAAGGTTTCCCCCAAATAGAAGACAGGAATACTGCCTACTTTTCACTTTGGTTACAAGATCCCTTATAAACACCACACATCACCACCAGGCCAAGTATTAGCATTAGGAAATAGTTCCTATTAGGGGAAATAAAGAATGAATTATTTAATCTTTTTCTTCCTACTTGTGAATTTGGAAAAGTTGCCTCTTTCTACCAGATTTTTAAAATTTGTCTTTCTTCTTCAAACCAAAGTTATCTGGAAATGCTAGTAAGTATTCTGTCATGTTTAGACACAGTGTCACAAATGCAATATCACAGTGCCATGTGGGTATCATTTTTAAAACACTGGATCCCTAGATGCATGACGAGAGGAAAAAGGATACCAAGATTCAAGCAGATGAGAACTCAGAAGAGTTAAAGGCCACAGAATCAACCGGCACCTTCAACCAGCGGGCATTCATTATTTGTGCTTGTATGTCCATACCATGCTTTAAAAATAATAATAATAATAATAATATAGTAAAACAAAAGTAAAACCACCAAAATAAAACTAAGCTTTTGACCCCACAAGTGTTTCATGATTTTATTCCTTTATCTCAGTCATAATGATATAACATGTGTAGCACAGACCTGCTAGGCTCACCGAATATCCGTGCGCTTTGGGACCATTCCAGTCCCGCTAGAGATAGGTGTGCCACGTTACTAGCCCTGAACAAAAACGATGGGAAGCAGTGATGTGGCCCCTTCCAGGCTGAGGCATTGAAAAGACCCAGAGGCATGCTACACAGATTTTTCTCCTCTGCCTCAAAGAATGTGGGAAACTAGTGTTGAGATGACAAAGTCAAGAAGGAACCTTGAAACTCTGCTCACAGGCACTTCCCCAGACACCTGCAGGGCCTACTGAGGCTTTTAAATGCTGACTGGTCGAGATTTCCGGGTTGGTTTGCTACAGAAGCACAGTCTAGCCTGTCTGACTAACACAGCACCTGGAAACTTTCTTTGAATTCCATAGCATTCGCAATTCATTTACTACAGAGGCACTTGCCTCTGTGAAAGCCTTGGGCATTGTTAATTAGACAAAGTCTTTGCTGGGTTAGACGAGTGTGTTCTTGTTTTTTGTTTTTTTTTTTTAATTATTTTACTGTTGTTCAATTACAGTTGTCTGTATTTTCTCCCCGCCCCACCACTCCACCCCACCTATGCACCCTGGCTTTCATAGCAGGACAAGTGTGTTCTCGAGACCTCTCATTCACTGCCTCAGAGAAAGCGTTATATACAAGGTGTGAGTCTTAAAAAAAAAAACTGCACATCACATACTGGTATATAAATTCACAAACACGAAAGACGTATTGACAGTGTGCATCTGCAGGAAACAAAACAAGAAAACTGATTCATTTACCTACTTTTCCTCCATCAGCTGTATTGAAGACACTTACATGCCATTTGTTCACTCAAGAGCTATACACACAGGTACCAGAAATCAGTTTCTTCACATAAAAAAAACATGTAATAAGGCAAAAGCATCTTAGATTTGCATATTAAAAGCTACAGCACTCAGTGCCAAGAAGGACCCTGGGTAAGGCAAAATCGCATCAGCTACCATCAGTAGAACAGGAAAAACGTTAGTGTATCTCCAGCTGGTATCTGGGGCTTCTGGGCTAGGTCTGTAGATGCAGACGTGTAAGTTAATTACTAATATGTCTCACTTAGCGGAGTGAGTCAGCATGTTCGGAATCCAAGTCGCTCAGCTCTGCACTGCCTCAGTGACAGTGGGACACACACGTCGGTCTCCCAGGACAACCACACACACACACGTGCGTGTCCACTGTCTTGATGTATTCCTAGAGAGACATACACCCTGCTGAAAATAGCACTAAGGCCCAGTGAAAATCTGGGACTCATATATTCCAATGCACGAAACACTACATTCTCCAGCTCAGCACTCTTTCACCAGATAAATACTTCAAGATTCTAACTGCATATGCGTTTTCGCACAGAAGGGCCATGCTCACCTATGCCAGTAGAAGAGTTATTTTCGGGATGGGGTGGCAAGTGAGACAGTGGATGTGAGAGGAGGCGTATCAAAATCATCAGGAGGATTTTCAGACCAGTTCCCACCCCACCCCTCTTGCCTCAGGAGGGGTCTGCTGAACTCTGGGAGTCTAAGGACCAGGGGGGTCTGGGGAGGAGAGGGCAGTAACACGTGCCTCAGTGGTCTGGCTCCATCCCCACCCATGCCTTCCCACACTGGGCACTCCTGGAACAAAGAAAAGCATGTTTCTGTTCTGCAAGAGTTTTTTTAAAGGTGGACGCCTGGGATCAAAAACAAAATATTCAGCAGAAGAGTCGCAATGTTCCTGACGGAGATTGAACCTAATGCTTCCTGAGCATTCTCCTTCACACTTCCATGATCCTGGGAAAGAACAGCTCGTTCTGGCGTTCTCACTTGACTCGCACATTCTAGGTTCCGGAGTGTCTCACCACACTGAACGGCACTGCTGGGATGTGCTGAGAATCTCCTGCCCACACTGCCCTAGAGTGTTAGTGCAAATGCAGATTTTAATATTACGTTTAAATATAATGCTGTTTACCCCCCACCAAATTATCTTCACCAAGTTTTACTCATTCATCGCCACAGATGAATGTGTGCCTATGGTATGTTGTATGGTATCAATGTTTGTCAGAAATGTTGAGCCAGGTTTATTTGATTCAACTGTATTATTTGACTGTCAGGCTTCGGATCCTATAGAGAGAACTTCAGAAATACCTTGAATGGTAACCGCCCTTTATCTGTACCCTGGAAAGGCAGAGCCAATCCATCCCCTCTCTCATGGGAGCATCATCGCCAGTCTCCTTACTACCTGCCCAATAGGCTATATGCCACAGGCTCTATTGCTCTCCCATCCAAATTCCAAGTCTCACCATGTGACACCTGGATTAAAACCCTATTGCCACTCACAGGAAACATCTAAACTTCCAAGCTTTGCAAAAGAATGGGCCCAAGCTTTCACCCCCATTCACACAGCTTGCCATGGTGTATTACAATTCTCTGGTCTTAATGAGCTCCTCAGAGTTTTGAAAATTATTCCTAAATACCTCGGGCCTTTTGTGTGACTTCACATGTGCCATTCCCTATGCTTCCGAATGCCTTCACCCAACTTCTTCAGTAACAAATCCATTCATTCATTCATTCTCCTAGTTCCCTTCCAGGAACCAACTCAAATTATACTGCCTCTTCAACATGTTCTAGTTATCTGTTGCCGTGTAATTAGTTACTCAGAGTCCCCCCCAAAAGAGGAACTCTCGTGCTGCCAAGATGCTGGTGGGGGCTGCTGTTGCCTGGAGGCCAGACTCGGCTGGAGGAGCCACTTCCAAGATGGCACACCCACAGGGTGATGGCAGGGTGACCCAGCTCCTCACGGCACAGACCTCTCTGTGGGGCTGATCAAGTGTGCCAGTGATGTGGCAGCTGGCCTAGAGTGAGTCACCTGAGAGAGAAAGCAGGGAGGAAATGGTAGCGTCTTTCAGGGACACACGATCTATTCTGCCCCATTCTGTTCACTGGCAGTGAATCACTAAGTACTGGTAACACTCAAGAGTAGTCCCCACTTTCTGCAGGGAGGATTGGCAAGGAATGTGCAGACATGTTTTAAAACATCACAAAAGGCTTCCAGGGTTGTCGCATCTGCAGTAGCAGCTCCGAATGATGTGTTCCGCATCCTCTCCCAATTTGGGGGAGACGGAAACTTGGGACAACCTCAATGGACTGCATAAGTAACCCTAGGGCCAGGGTATCCAAAGATGAGAAAGAAAGAAACAGAGGGGCTGACACAGATTGTGAAATACAGAATTAGAGTTATATTCATTTTACAGTAAACAGTATGAGCATTTTTTAAGTCTCCTCTAGCCAGTTCACTTATATAGTCTCCAAAATAGATATTAAATCTAAACACATTCATTGCTTAAACTCCTGCAAAGCTCTTAATGCCTAATGCACGCTGGGTAAACAATAGCCAATACCACTGACTACCCAAGGGGGACCTCAGTTGATAACTAGTTCTTTAAAAGAGGTACCTCTGCTCTCACCCATTAAGTCATAATTTCAGAATTTAATGATCAAAGACCATGTCACTGAGGGTTCTTAAGAGTCTCACTGCTTTCCCTCGAAACCCCACCCAGACACCCCCAGGTACTGCAGCGCCACCAGACCACGGCAGCCACAACAAAGGTGTGAAGATGAGGATGTGCTCTGAGAACTGTGTTGCCGTGCGAACACCCACCGCAGCGTTCCCTGACCCAAACCTGCAGGCTTTAGCCTACTGCACGCCTGGGCTGTACGAGGCAGCTGGCACTCCCGAGCTGCATGCCTGCGCAGCAGGTCGCCACACAGACAAGAGATCAAACCAAGCCCCAGGGAAGATGATGCTGTCGGGAGAGCCGATTGAAAGGAGATAGACGAAGTTGCCAATGTAACATGGCACTGTTTTTCAACACGTGTTTTTGTAAGTAGAAAGAAAACACCCTGAAATAAGGATAGAAACATATAGTAAATACATCATTCAGTAACACTTATTCAGTAACATTTATTTCCATCATCAAGTATCATGGACTGTACCCAAGTGCATGTGCTATACTTTTGTATGACTTCCACATGTCGGCCACATGAAGTTAAGTAAATAAAAGCACATGAATAAAACCTAATAAATGTTTTGATAAAATAACTGATATGTGCAATGTTCGTGCACATGAGCCATGTTTAGTCCTATTCAGTAAAATGTAATGTTTTATTATATGTGTTTTTCTTGACAAAATAGGAACTTCAACCCCACGCAAACTCTCCAGGACTGACAATTTGTTGATCAGGCCTCAGAAAATCACCACTATTTTTCTGTTTTAAAGTCAGGCATGGTATTTCGACAGTTATCTATTATACCTTAGAATTAGGTACCAATGCCTTCAGAGACATTTTCCTCTTCATCCTGAATCTTTTCTTAATTTGTCCTCAAATGACCAGTCAGGAAAAATCAGAAAAGTTTGATGTGCCAAGATCACAAAAATGTCATTCCGATAAGCACAAGAACGTGTGTCTAAAAAAAGCTCTGATTTATTTCAGGAGCTTTCTGAGGGGTTCATAAGCTAAATTTTTCAGTCCACAAACTTGGTTTAAATATAAAGTGGGTGATAGGATAACATCAGTCCAAACTTTAGGACTTTTCCACTTCAAGTAACTGCGTACAATAAAATCACATATTACAGTGATTACTTGTCACCAACCTTTCTGAAGAAACCACTATTTTCTAAATACCTAAATGTAAAGAATAATTAAGGTCAACTCACAAAAATATTGATCTTCCCTAGCAAGCCACAAAAAAAAATCCATGAGCCTAAACTATGGGTGCAAGTAAAATATGTCTCTGATTTTGAGCTTAAGAAGCAATCAGTACATAATCAGCTATCAATCAGCCCAAGATTAAGTCTCCTCTGGCTGGTGTTGTCTTGTGTTTTTTCTTTTAAACTTATTTTTTTAAGTAAACGCTTAGGATCGAGTATAATTTTTCCCAAAAAGAAAAGTATAAAACCTGTACTTATTGATTTATTGTAGTTAACCAATTTTTTTTTAATTACAATAAAATATATTGTTGAAAAATGAAAAAATCAGATAAGATTTTAAAAGCTGCTCTAGATAAACAGGGTCATTAGTCTGGGTAATTCCACTTTTGTTAATTATTTTAGTAATTGTCTAGTTATAGACACATGACTATTCCATTTAATTTGTCAACTGATTTTCCCAGTGTGTCTAAATTGATTTTCTATAATTTCTTCATTTATAAAATAGAGATGTATTGATCTTCCTCATACAGAGAATGTAAAATGAAATTAAAGCATCTATTCTGAAGATATATTATGCAAAATAATTGAAAATTAACCTCCTGAAATGGTGTGTTAAGCACATGATTGGTCTTTAGTAAACTGTTACATAACTTTCTTCCTTCTTTTCTTTGTTGCTTACTTAGTCTTCCTTTTTATTCTGGGGAGTGGAAATAGCTCTGAACCAAGAGTCCAGAAAATTATTCCTGTCTTGGACTGTCACATCCAAACTATTCGACTTTGGATGAATCTCGTGGCCTCACACTTAAAACGCAGACTGAGGCTATCTCCCCTTTGCTTCTTCACACAGGTGTGTGGCCATGAAAAGAAAATGCAGGTGAAAACACCCTCGAATTGTGACATCCTGGTTTAAAGTAAGGTGCTATCAGCGACTAGAACGTACAAGCTGAAGAGACCAATTGGGCCTGCAATAATTTGTCACAGCCTCCATCATTTATAAACCTGGCACAACCCTCGGCTTTTAAGGACTCTGCTGCTTCTGCTTCTCTAACCTCGTCAGCGTGCATCGGTCAAACACCACTGGCATTACGTTCCAGAAGCCCGACTTCTACTCCATGAAAGCATGGGAGGGCCTGAAAGGATAAAAATCTGGCCTCATTAATGCCTACACTCAATTATACAATAGCACCAATACCAAAGATTTCTGAACTGTGTTTCAGAAGAGCAGACTCAAAAAGGCAGTTCTCAGGGAGCAGAATTAACATGCCCCCATCAACGTTAACGTGCTCTTCTCCAGCTCATGAGCACCCGCTCAGGCTGTCAGTTACCGATGACTTTCCTATTGACATCAACGTTATGAAATTCTGCATCTTGGGCAGATTTTGTAGGCTTTGCATTGCATTCACCTTGTATGTTAGTGATCACTAATTGCTAAGACTAATATTAAGTTGGGGTGGGGTTTAGAATGGAGAGCACATTGATTTGCGATACGTTAGTGAATATTTTCCCATTCTGATGACTTCTGCATCCCCGTGCATAAAAGACAGAGACGAGGATGATGAGTCATCAGGCTGCAAGGACACCCTATTCCTACCCCCGAAGCTTGTTGGGAGGACAAAACTGGACTTCTGCTTGGCACACAGTGAGCTTCAATAAATGTTGCTTATTCTGTATTTTTAAAGATAGAAGGTGGTACACAGAGACAAGGACGGACTAGAGTAGTCACCGGTAATAGAAAGACATCTACAGAGGAAGCAAATAAGAGCCACTGAGTCATCAGCTGGATACGCAAGTTGAATGAATCCCAGGGTCCCCTGGGCTGCCACCCGAGGCAGCACCGCAGCCCTGCTCAGAGACCCCTGGTTCTGCCTTCCACATGCCCGTGCATCATGACATCGTGACAATACGCCATGGTCACCTGAGGTAACTTTAGCCTGTCTCAACCCCGAAATAGCCAGACACACCAGCCAAAGCTACTGGTTGAATTTTAGTCAACCAGACTTGCCACTGGGAGTTACTGACAAGAGAAACATTCACCGAATGAAAGAGCCCTTTTTTTTTTCGATGTAACTGGGTCTCTAAACTGTTCTCTTCCTCCTTCAGTTTCAATAGGATCACAAAAGATACTTTCTTTAACCTTCATGTGAAAAAAAGAAGGAAAGAAAGAAAAAGAAATGTTCTTACTAATACATGGTTTGTACAGTTCTCTGCAGTTTACAGAGAATTCTATTTCACATTCATAGGAGGAGACAGTAGAGAACAACTCGGGGAATAGAATTTAGGAATTGTCATGGTTTTTGTAAGATCCCCAGATTACTAGCCAATCCTCTTCTTTTACATTTTTCATGTCCTAAATCAGAATCAAATTCCAGTTCAACCTTCCTAGGAACATTTGCATGTCATCTGAAGGCATGGGTGTTAAAAAACTCTTCAGCCACATACATATAAAACAGTCTCTTGGTTTATTACATAAATTAGTAAATACCATCCACGGGCTTCTCATTAGTTAACTAATTCATTATTTCATTCAACAATTATCTATTTGAGCATGCAATGACCACATGCCAACCAACGTATGAGACACTGGATTTCACGAGCTCAACTCTCAAGATCAACCTTTTACACCATAATCACACACAGAGCTGGGTACCCAACAGGAGGCCTATCAGTGAGAACCCAAAATGCTCTTCCCACAGAAACATCAACTCTGCAGAGGAAAGATTGCAGACTTGCAATTCAAGTCAAGACTCTGCCAGACTTGCTTGCTATTGACTAGGGGCGGTTTCTTCATGCCTTCAGGAGTCTGTAAAATGGGAATAATCTCACCATCTTACAGAGGTGCAGGGATAAGACACGATGATGACATACGCAAAAAGCCTCATCAGTGTTTGGCACATATAATAGATGCTCAATAAATAAAACCTATTGGTATTATTATTAAAAGAAGCAGGACCAGCCCCAGCTGGTGTGGCTCAGTGGATTGAGTACCAGCCTGCGAACCAAAGGGTCATTGGTTCGATTCCCAGTCAGGGCACATGCCTGGGTTGTGGGCCAGGTTCCCAGTGGGGGGTATATGAGAGGCAACCACACATTAATGTTTCTCTCCCTTTCCTTCTCCCTCCCTTCCTCTTTCTCTAAAAATAAATAAATGGAATATTTTTTTAAAAAGAAGCAGGACCAGATTTTTTTCTAAGAAAGATTCTTGGAAACCCTAATGTCATGTATTATTAATATCCCTGTTTTTCAAGTTGTAAAAAATAAGCTCATAGAAGTTAAATTTTTCATTCATGTAATAAACTTGTTTAGCGCTTACTTTGTGCCAGGCCAGGGCTGCTCTCTGCAGACACAAGGACAAGGGGATACGGTATCTGTACTCAGGTGCCCACTGTCCACCAGAGGAAACACAAGGATGCCCAGTACCCCAAAAGAGAGAAGCACAGGGTTGCAGCAGCACCACAAGGAGCTCGCTCAGCAATTTTCACTTTATTTCATTTCATTCAGATGCAGGGCAGAGCAGACATCCAGCAGACTCCCCAGATGGGGTGTCATTGCTGAGTCATTAGCAACCTGGCCTTGAATGAAACCAAATCCTTGCCTCCAAGACCAGTGAATGACCCCCCAGGCCACAGTTTCTTTGACTGGTTCCATGAACAAATATTTGCCTGGCACTTGCTTTATCGAAAAGTCTGTCCTGGGTGGCAATAAAGGTGAGTAACTGCAGTTCTTACTTCATGAAAGCAAGGGGAAATAAAGCAGACATAAACAAAATCAACTCAAAACATAAGTGGTGAAAGAGAGTTTAATATTCACAACCAAACGTCAGCTTTCACCTAGTTCTCAGACATTCCATGTGGACGTTAGAGATTCCTCACATTCCTTGTGGTCACAGGTCAACGAGGCCACAGATGTGAATTCCACCATGTAGCAAAGCTCAGTGGGTCTTACTCACTACCTAATCTGCAAATTATAATTTATTTAATTTCAGCCTAACACAAGTAAAAAGGAGTTCCTCTTACCACTTGCAGGTGCCAAGAATTTATTTCACTGTGCACAGCGTTTCTGCTTTACTTTAAAGTGCTGAATGGTGGAACCTATTTGAAATATTTCATTTAAGGTGTCTATATCTTTATTATTAAAATTTTTCTTTAGTTTTATTTTGAGTGATGTTTTCATCAGATACGGGGACCAGAATTATGTTTGTTTCACAAAACAGACTCAGAGGCCCATGGATTACTGTAGGATATAGTATTATTTATGGCCATGGATTTTAAATAATCAAAAACCTACCTTATGCAAGTAGAGAGAGCACTAACATTTCTGCCCTTCTAGAGGAAAGAGACCAAAGTTTTGACAAGTTTAACCTCACTCAAAAAGAACTTTAAAGACTGGAATCAACTTTAATGAAAGCCAGACTCAAAAACAAACTATCAGGGATGAAAAACTGGAGGTCATTAATAAAAAGATGAAAATCTCCAATTCTTTGCTTGGACTTCAAATATAGGCTTTTAGAAAAGAGAAATCAGAGCAAGTTGACATTAAAAGAAATACTCAGTCTCACATCAAAACACATCCAATTTCAAGTAGCTACAAGCAAAACATTCTTCAAAGTACATCAGAAAAGTGAAGAGCAAGTTGACATAAGGTGAAAAAGATGCTTCAGGTGAAAATCCCCACCTTTGGTAAGTCTGCAACTGCTTTCACAGGAAGCTAAAGAATGGAAGGAAGAGTGAGCAAACTTAAAAATCAGGAAAAAAAATAGTTTAAATGAAATGAGATTCTGCTAAGTACTTAACAACTTCTAAGTAGTTAAGAAAGTCACATTGTTGCTAAAGATGAGAGATCAGCCTGCTGTATGTGAAGAAGACAACATAGTAGAACCTTGAACTTGGATATCACAAATGCATCAGAAAATGGAGACTTCTAAGAAGATGCAGACAGAAGTTCTGAAGAAACCAGCTGATGTAAACATGGCAGAGCTAGGCTGGGCTGCGACAGGCAGCTCCATCGGCCCTCCTTGGGTTCACAGCACAACTCCTGGGGAATATGAAGCCAAATGCACACTCAGTTTCCCGAAAGAGCAAATATTCCACGCACTGGAAGACTGTAAGACTCCAAATGAGAAACCTTCACAACAATCAGAGAGGGGGGAAATGCAATTAGTAAAGAGCAGGTACAAGCCACACTGAGAAAAAGAAACAAATTTTCACCAAATATGCAATGGAGAGAGAATTCACCCTGTAGAGATAGCAGAGCAGTCTTCCAAAGTTGATGAAAAGCTTTGCATATAAAGAGCTTGGCATTTCCAAGACATTTTTTGAGAAAAAAACATAAACCGACATCCCTGGTGTTCCCAGTGATTCATTTAAAAGCGCCCTAGGGGAACTCTCAGGAACCTGATGGATGAACAGACCCCCAAGAAAGGAGGCTGACTCCTAGGCAGTGAAGGCCCAGCACCCAGGGTCCAGTGAGTTCCTGGTGCAGTTCTTCCAGGGTGAGGACCACAGACTGGAGAGCCCGCCACCAGCCCACCCCCATCCCAAACCCAGTGCATCCTCCACAGAACCAAGACAGATCCTGTCCTGATGTTCCCAGGACTGAACTGGTCCTGAACAGGCAGGCATTTGCTCCAACCCTCCCACCTGAAAGGAGACATTACCACCTTAGAGCAGCACCAAATAGCGGGGCATTCCTGACAAAGACACAAACTTTCTTATCAGCTCTGGTTATGCCTATCATATTCTAAAAAGCCAGTAATTATGACTTTTTTAGATCTCAGATAATATTTGGGGTAAAGAGTGGAGTACCGAATCATGTATATGTTCATTCTGTTAAAAGACTATTTCACCAAATAAAGTTAAATAAGATGACAATGATGATGAAGAAAAAAAGAAAGGAAAAAATAACTAAAAAATGAAAGAAAGAGAGAAAAAGAGATAAAACAGAAAAACAACACAGGTGTCATTCTCTCTCAAATATGGTCAACAAATGTGACAAATTTTCATTTTTTCTAATTAGTCACCACACTCTTTGCCACATGGCATTTAATTTCCCAGTTGTTTTTAAATACATTTATTGATTATGCTATGACAGTTGTCCCATTTTCCCCCCCTCACTCCACTCCATCCTACCCACCCCCTCCCTCCCACATTCCCCCCCTATAGTTCATGTCCATGGGTCATACTTGTAAGTTCTTTGGCTTCTACATTTCCTACACTATTCTTACCCTCCCCCTGTCTATTTTCCACCTATCATCTACGCTACTTATTCTCTGTACCTTTCCCCCCTTCTTCCCCTCCCACTCCCCTATTGACAACCCTCCATGTGATCTCCATCTCTATGGTTCTGTTCCTGTTCTAGTTGTTTGCCTAGTTTGCTCTTGTTTTTGTTTTAGGTGTGGTCGTTAATAACTGTGAGTTTGCTGTCATTTTTACTGTTCATATTTTTTATTTCCTTTTTCTTAGGTAACTCCCTTTAACATTTCATATAATAAGGGCTTGGTGATGATGAACTTCTTTAACTTCTAAAGTGCTGAGAAGCACTTTGTCTTCCCTTCCATTCTAAATGATAGCTTTGCTGGACACAGTAATCTTGGATGTAGGCCCTTGCCTTTCATGACTTGGAATACTTCTTGCCAGTCCCTTCTTGCCTGTAAGGTCTCTTTTGAGAAATCAGCTGACAGTCTTATGGGAAGACCTTTGTAGGTAACTGTGTCCTTTTCTCTTGCTGCTTCTAAGATTCTCTCCTTCTGTTTCATCTTGGGTAGTGTAATGATGATGTGCCTTGGTGTGTTTCTTGTTGGGTCCAGCTTCTTTGGGACTCTCTGAGCTTCCTGGACTTCCTGGAAGTCTATTTCCTTTGCCAGACTGGGGAAGTTCTCCTTCATTATTTGTTCCAGTAAGTTTTCAATTTTTGTTCTTCCTCTTCTCCTTCCGGCACCCCTATAACTCGGATGTTGGAACGTTTCAAGATGTCCTGGAGGTTCCTAAGCCTCTCCTCATTTTTCCGAATTCTTGTTTCTTCATTCTTTTCTGGTTGGATGTTTCTTTCTTCCTTCCGGTTCACACTGTTGATTTGAGTCCCAGTTTCCTTCGCATCACTATTGTTTCCCTGTACATTTTCCTTTGTTTCTCTTAGCATAGCCTTCATTTTTTCATCTGGTTTTTGAACAGATTCAACCAATTCTGTGAGCGTCTTGATAACCAGTGTTTTGAACTGCATCCGATAGGTTGGCTATCTCTTCGTCACTTAGTTGTATTTTTTCTGGAGCTTTGAAGTGTTCTGTCATTTGGGCCATTTTTTTTTTTTATCTTGGCGCGTCTGTTACTTTAAGGGGCGGAGCCTTAGGTGTTCACCAGGGCGGGGTAACACTGGTCGCTGCGCATGATGCTGTACGTGGGGGAGGGGCCTGAGAGGGAGCAATGGCGCCCGCTTCACTCTCTTCTGGACTCCAATCTTTCACTCTGCTACCCACAACCAAACTGGGCCCCTCTGGTGCTGGCTCCCGAGTGGGTGGGCTTGTACACACCCCAGGCCCCTGTGGGTCTCTCCAACGACCTCTCCTGTGAGGCTGGGAGTCTCTCCTGCTGCCGCCCCAACCCCCACGGGCATTTTCAATCAGAGGTTTGAGGCTTTATTTCCCCACGCTGGAGCCCTGGGTTGCACGGTCTGCTTTGCTCCCCACTGTTCATCCCGGTTTATCCGTGCGCAAATGTGGGGCCGCAGGGTCTGCCAGTGGTCAGACTGCCTGCCCCGTTTGTCCCACACTCCGCCAGTCTTGGTCCCGCCACGGCTACGCGAGTCCTCTCCGTCTCCGCCCCTCCTACCAGTCTGGATGAATGTTCATTTTTTATTTCCTTGGTGTCGGACTTCCTTGCCGTTCGATTCTCTGTCAGCTCTGGTTGTGCGAGGAGGCGCAGTGTGTCCACCCACGCTGCCATCTTGGTTCTCAGCCCAGTTTTTTTTTTAAACTTACTACCAATTTCAGATTTCATGAACCTCCACCACTAACGTGTTCAGAGAGTTCGTCCAGTAGAGGGCATGACAGATTCAACGTGGAGTAACATGAGTTAGTTTATGAAGCCACTCGCAAGCCGTGGTTTTGTTGTGCAATATTTACAACCAACTGCATTGTTTCCTTCTCCACCACAGAACAGAAAATACATGTTATTTTAACAGTGACCAATCCCATTCACCTAAAAGCCCTTGGCAACAACAAGCACCAACTAAACAAAGGGAACTCATCAAACACTGTAGCTTTCACTTTAAATGTGTCTGCCTGTCTATACAAAACAGTACAATGACAACTTTCTGAGAATACACTGAGATGATTGAACTTTTCTAGCATGAAAATCTGTTTAAAAAGTTTAAATGTCAAATAGTTTCCTTATTTTCCTTATTTGCTTATTCTCCAGGAGTATGTATTAAGTATCTGTTAAGTAGCTATCTATAAGCTTGATACTCTAAAATTCTCTTGCTACCTTAATAGTTCTTACACATTTTAACCTAATTAAGTCTGAGTTAACCCTTTAATGATTTTTCTACTTAAGTAGCTATGCTTCAGACATTTTCTTTTTCACACCTACAAATTAGTAGCAAGGTTTTGTATGTACTTCAGGAGTTGCACAGGCCTTTCACATGAGAGTCATATAATATACAATGAGATTGGCAAGAAAGACACAGTTCTCTTCATAGAGATGAGAAACTGGGACTCAAGGAGGTGTGGTGGGACTGTCCCAGCATTTCTGAGCCCTTGATGTTTAAGCTGAGACTCTAATCAGGGCCCTGACACAAGTCCAGCTCACTCTCTCATGCCTCCTTGTCAGAACTGGCCTTTCTACTCTGAGAGAGTTCTACCATCCAATGTTCTAAGTGTAAAATATATTGAGGTTTTTACTGGCAAGCAAAAGCAAGCGCCTGCATATTACACATATTTAATAAATAGATATTGAATCATCAGAAAGTGAAAGTGGATGTAGGAAGTATTAAGCAATGTTCTTTTGGAGATGAAAAGCAAGTGCTTGACAAAAAATGACGTTCTTACATTTCACAACGACGTTTTAAAATATTTGTTACTGAAATCGAAATGATTTTCCTTTCCATAATAAATTGCATGGCTTTTCTCTTCAGGAATAATTGCAGATTTTACCCTCTAAATCAAACTTGGAGCTGCAACTACTGGCAACTCACCATAAGAATATGTTAAATTAGTTCCCATTTTCTTTTTACAGTTCTCATGCAAAGTGGGAAGAATATTTTCAGCCTAGCAGTACCTTGCTGTTAATCTTATTGTCTGCTTAGATGCTTGATGGAAAAACCACTTGAATATTCCTCTGACCAGTTCTAATAACGTTACCTGAAATCAAAGCATTTTGTAGTTGAGGTTATCTATTTGGTCTTACCAATCAAACCATTTAGAAGCTGCTGCAGCTGAGATAACTTTTGAAGAATTATCATATCAAATTTAATCAAGGAAATTATTAACTAATCCTCCCCTCACTCCCCTTTTGCCAGTTCTTAGGTGTTCTGGTACATTCCAAGTCAACCAGGGATGACTCATGAGGAACTCCTGCATCCTTCCGCTAATCTTAAACTAGAAAGATTCTGGTGCGTTGCAGCGGGAGGTCTTGGTGTTTCCCTTTCTCTTGTCCGTCATCAGGACTGTGATTTCTTTGATTTGTGCTCTGTGAAGAGAGGCAGCCCAGGATTGCTGAAGAATAAGCCTGAGCCCCCACGGGCAGACCCAGTCACGTGCCCATCGGTGATCAAAAATGCACATCCAGTTAGAGCACTGTCTGATTAAGTCATTTTTTCTGTTCATTCCCCAAAGTGAATGCAGATTCTTCAGTCTACAGAGGTGGTCACACCACCTGCCCCAGGACTGTCACTGTGTCTCCTGTTCACTGCGTCCCTCCCCTAATTAAATGGAGTCTCAGAGAAACAGCTGGGGGTTTCCCTGGGAAGGGGTAACCTTAATTCGAAAGGCAGCGATTGCACTATGGTTAGCATCGAGCAGCCTTTCCCTGCAGGGAATCGACATTTCCTTTGGGGTCCGAGATAGCACGCGGGGGGTGCAGGGAAGGGATGACGTGCGCCCCCACCCGGCAGGCAGCCAACTTCGCAGGCACAGTCTTCCACGCAGCCCCGCCGCCACACCACGGCCAAAGCTTGGTCTGCTCCCACACTGCCCCAGCCGGCCGCCGTGTTCCGCCCGAGTGCGCACGACGACCAGCCGCAGACGTCAGCAGTGCCCTCGCTTCCAGACCCTGCCCTGCGGGGCGACCGTGACCACCGCAGGCCGAAGTCGGCCCCGCCCCCGACCCCTCCGCAGCCAGCCAATCCGTGCCCCCTGGAGGCGAGACGGCGTCGTGAGCCCTGCCCCCGCGCCTCCGCCTTTATAAATGGGGCTGTGCGCTCCCTGCCACAAACGGCAGCAGCGGCAGCGGCAAATGATAATGCAAAGTGCCATGTTCCTGGCTGTCCACCACGACTGCGGATCAATGGACACGAGCGCAGGCAGCGGTCCCAAGAGCGAGGAGAAGCGGGAGAACATGAAGCGGACCCTGTAAGTACGGCCTTCTTCTCTCGCCGCTGCAAGCGCGGAACTCACTCTCAGGGTTTGCTGCAAACGTGGCGCCTTGGACTCGGCTTTGACAATGGGAAACTATTTTTCCTGCGCCTCTGCAGGAAAAAATAATGTGGAAAGGGCTAATTGGCTAAGTAAGGTTAAATCCGTGTGGTCTGTGTTGTTGCATGAGCTAAGGACTGTCAGGGAGAGTTTGGGAACTGAAGAAAATTCTTGACACCGAGGCGGTGGTAGAGTAAGGTTGGCTTTTTGTCTCCCTGCATCTCCGCGCGTCCTCTTCATTCCTACGTTGCCTTTTAAGTTCTGATGAGCTTACATACACAGCTGCAGGGATGGAGATATTTTTGCTGGTTCTGGATATATTTGTTTTAATCCATTTTTTGTTTTTTTTCTTTTTTAATTTTGTAATTTAGTTCATCATCTGCTTAAATTAGTGTTGTTGACAGTGGGGCGGGGGGGGGGGGGGGTCGATGCGTGGGTCAAGCACACACACCCTCTTTGCACACAGCTCTGGCTGGTCCAGAACCTTCTTCTCTGGGGCTAGAAGGAACTTAAGCATCACTGGCTCAAGCCAGTTCCACTGTCAGTTCAAGTGTGGAATGTCTCTGGATAGTAATTAACACTGCAGGAAAACGGCTGCCTTTTGAACTATGCAAACCAAATTCCTTGAAATATCCTAGTAATTTCCGTAGTCCTTCCCTTAGATATAAAGCTAGTAGCTATGTGCAGATGAATAGAACAAACTGGTAAAACACATAAGTGCAGGGATTAAATGAGTAAGACTGACTTGAAGAGTTCTTGTTTTCTCTTGTTTGGTTTGTATGTATTTCCTGGGCGACTTGGGTGAAAATGCCATCTGCTGCAGTAGCAATTTCAACTATTGCCACTTAGTGAATCTTTTATTCTTTTTCTTTTCAGGTTAAAAGATTGGAAGACCCGTTTGAGCTACTTCTTGCAACATTCCTCCTCTCCTGGGAAGCCCAAAACTGGCAAGAAGAACAAACAGCAAACCTTCATCAGGTAAGCTGAAAATCTTGCTCTTGCAAATATGACCAGCTAGCTGCCGGGCTGGAAAGGGGAACTGGGCTTCTGAAGTGCGTAAGCTAACGAGCAGGACTTCTCTCTCAGGCCTTCTCCTGAGGAAGCACAGCTGTGGTCCGAAGCATTCGATGAGCTGCTAGCCAGTAAATGTAAGTTAACCTCTTGAATTGACTCCCTTTCGAGCATCACAAGGGTCTAGAGAGGTGTCCACATAGCAGAAGGGCAGCCTGCCTAACGTAATTCGACTTTACAATCCCTGTAATATAAGGCCTGTTTTTTTCCTTTATTTCCCAGTAGTTAAACATGAAAATATATGGTTTATTCATTCCAGGTGGGGATGAAAAATTAACCAAAAAATGTATAGTGGCAGTTGCTCTTTGTTAAGGTTGACTCAGCTTTTCCACTGCATACAGTGTTTTCAAGAGGCTTAGTTCCCAGAGAATTTAGGGCCCCCTATAAATAATGTGCAGTGAAAGCAGAGTTAAGTATTTATATCTTCGGAGCAGTGTGCCAACTTAAGCAGTTTGCCTACTGGCAACTTAGTTTTTAAAAAGCTAGATTTTGAGGATTACAAGTTTGAGTTGAAATATAAGATATTGTTCTAATCTAGAAATAATAAAATATGGGTGCAGAGAATTGTGATTTCTAGAAAAATATAGAGGGGATTATTTGTTCACTGAAATCACAGTCTGAATGCTTTCCTTTCAGATGGTCTTGCTGCATTCAGGGCTTTTCTAAAATCTGAATTCTGTGAAGAAAATATTGAATTCTGGCTGGCCTGTGAAGACTTCAAAAAAACCAAGTCACCCCAAAAGCTGTCCTCAAAAGCAAAGAAAATATATACTGACTTCATAGAAAAAGAAGCTCCAAAAGAGGTAAGGGTGGGGAGAAAAAGATTCTTACTTTAGCATATTTTGCACATTCTTAGCACCAAAATGAAACTAGGGAATTAAAGAAAAGTCAAATTAAAAGGAGTGATGGGGAAGGGGCAAGAATGTTTTCTCTCTAATCCTAGCTTTTAATTAACTTAAGTTTCTTCAGTGACTTGGCTGATAAAGCTAATCACACGTTACAGTTTTTGGTTTTTGTTTTCAAATATTAAATAAATAGATTTAAATCTCTAACTCTGAATATGGAATAAATCACATTTTTGTTTCATTTCAGATAAACATAGACTTTCAAACCAAAACCCTAATTGCCCAGAATATACAAGAAGTTACAAGTGGCTGCTTTGCGACCGCGCAGAAAAGGGTCTACAGCCTGATGGAGAACAACTCCTACCCTCGTTTCCTGGAGTCGGCATTCTACCAGGACTTGTGTAAAAGGCCAGAGATCACCACACAGCCCCATACTACATGAGTTGACAACAGGAGCCCAAAGGTGGAGGACCTTTCATTTTGTTCCTAAGGGGAAAGGCTGTGACCTGCCCCTAAGACTGACCTTGAATTCAGCCTGGGTGTTCAGGAGACATCACTCAGAACTGTTGACTCAAAGCTGGGTAGTGATTGGGAAGCAGGCGGACATCTAGGAGCAGCTTGGGCCGCGATGGCCTCTGTGACTATACAGAACGCAGGGAGAGAGTGGTCTGGCTGTGGAGTGTCTCCCGCCGGAAAGGCAGCAACCTGAGACTGAAAGAGACGATGGATAACTATTGGTCCAAATGCATTTTTAAAGTCAATAGCTCTGGGATTATGTGGCCTTAGCTAGCTGGCTGTACATCTTTCCTGAAATTAGTCCATGTTACCACACAGTGGTTCTAGTTTTAGTTAGTTTTAGTACTAAGTAACAGTAAAATGTTTACTACCATGCAAGCATATCAAAGTTCTTATGACTACAGATCATCGATCCTATTGTCTCATAACGCTAAAACTGAAGTGGTCTGTGTTTTAATTGTTAAATGGAGTGTCACAGAATGAGTGCTGTTGTGTAGAGAAGACAGTGTCATTGTGAGGGCCAAAAACTGTCCTGAAGGCAGCTAAACTTTGCAGTGGTCTTTGCATACTTTTAATAAATTTATTTTGATAAGTAATGTCATTGAATACTGGGTCCAGATGCAGGTGTTTTTCGTTGGGTCACTGGAAATGTGGCAGACTCCAGGGCACACACATCTTTCTGGTAAAGAAGAGGTCATGTTCCTCAGAACTGAGAAATGTTAGTTATGGAAAAATGTGGTCCTCTTCCTGCAATGCTTTTGCAAGTCAGGAAGTATGATTACATCCTCAGAAGCACCCTGGGATCAGGCTTTCCAAACTAATCTTGGAAAAATCAAACTTGTTATTAATGAAAGCAGAAGAACATTGACCAAAAGCTCTTGGTGTGTTTCTATTAAAGACCACCTAAATGTGAGAACAAAAATAAAGTAATAGAGACAAAGGACCAAACTTACATAACTAAGCTTCTCAAATGAAAGAGGCACAGCAAGGTGACTGCAGGCCAGCTCCTTATTTCCCTTGGTTGCGAGTTCACCCACAGGGCACGGGCATGACCTTCCAAAATACACACCGGAAACTATTCACCTCCACAATGCATCAGTACAAAATCAGGGTTTTCCTGACGGCCCTGCCTTCTTTGGGCCAAGAGAATCTGATCATGTTCCTTTAAGGATGGAGGCAAAAGCAGCACACTTGTTTCTTACACTTAATCTGGAAATGTCCTTTTTCCTATTCGGGAGAGGGAAGCCTTGGATCTGTTTGTTGAACTGGCTAGTTAGAAAAGGAATACTCTTCTCCAACATACTGCTCTTTAAGCCTTCTTGATTATGGTTATTTTAAAAAGAAGAGGGTGAGGGGAAAGCAAGGCAAAAAATAAAAGAGGGGGAAATACAACGTAGAAGAGAAAGGGAGGCCTCGTCTTGGATTCGGAAACCTGAGCCCAGGTAATGACTTCTCAGCTTTGTAACCCTGGAATCTCATCTTCCCTGGGTCCTCAACTGACACATTCCTACCCACCCCACTGGTTCCTGGAGGGTAAGGGGATGTTAAAAAAAATTAATCCTGACCTGCCAGAAGAAAAATTGACCTGCCGTGTTTAAATACTGTTTTCATTATGCCTTTATTAATTTTCACCTTAACCAGACCATCTGGCACCAACAGGCACAGGCTCTGTGACATTGTCTTGTTCATTCATGTGTCCCCAGCAGCCAGAACAATATATATTAGGCGCTTCATAAATAGTGGCAGGGTCATTGAAAGGCATATTTCTTTGGAGAAAAGTATGTCAGGCCCACACAAGCCTTAATTTGGAAAGGTTTTGGCCAATAAAGAAACCCAGGAGTCATGCCATATACCCCAGCTACCACCAAGCCCTAAGTCCTTTACTTCGAACCTCCAGCCGGCTTTCTGTTGCCGCCCTGATTGCAGAAGCTGTCTGATGCGTGGGTGGCTCCAGTGGTCTCAGCTCACCTCCCCTCACTAATCTTACTCCCCTCACAATGTGCCCTCTGCTTTTCAACTCTAGGGATCCTTTCAAGACATAAATCTGCTCTTGTCTCCTATTGCTTCTAAAGCCTGGACAGGTTTCCCAAACAATTAGGATGAAGGAACTAACCCTAACAAGGTCTAACTCCTACACGGCTTGAACCCTCCTTCCCCAACCTTGTCCCCAGCTCCCTCTACTAGCCACACTGGCCTGCTTCCAACCCCTTGCAGGTACCAAGCCGACTGGTTTCACGGGGCCTTTGCACATCATAGTCCCTGGGTACAAAATGCTACTTTACCTCTTACTCATCATTCATATATCACTGCACTTGTCACTTCCTCAGGGAGGCCCTCCCTGACCTTCTCACCTGGGTCAGTTCCCCTTGGCGACACTCCAATATCACCAGGTTCTCTCATTTAGAGCTCATGATAGAGTTCTCATTAATTTGTAGGACTATTTGATAATGCCAGGTTTTCCCTCACTAGCTGTATGCCAGTATTTGAAGACTGTCTTTCTCTGCTTGCTGCTAAATCCCAACCCTCAGCACCGAGCCTGCATAAATAATTGTTGAATGGATGAGTAAGTATTCAAAGGTCTGAGGAACAAGTGTTGGTGAAACAAGAAGTATTTACAATGCACAGGAAATGGGACAAGATGTCAAAAGCCCCACTGGCACCAATATGCAAAAATATCTGCAGAGCTTTTTCCTTTGGCAAAAAGGAAAGTAAAATACCTCTTACTAGGCATCTTCTCTACAACTTTTGACCTTTAATAGAAGTAGAAGCCAGATTACAATCACAAAAAAATAGTGTTTCTGACTTTTTCAAGGCTGCTAAATCACAGGCTTAATTCAGGTGGTATTTTCCAATGTTCTCTAGTGGAACAAACTGAAATAGATTCAAGATTAGAAACTGCATACCTCCACAAATAAATATTACTTGATGTTCCAGTTTCTCAAGGATCCACAGTCCTTTCATTCTGATAGTATTTCCTTTTTCATATATTGTAAGCCCAGGAGCATTTCAAAGACTGTGATCTCACACAGTCCCACTGTCATCTGAGCACAGGGTAGCAACGAATTTCAATGGGTGGCTCAAAGCGATCACCCAAAATTTCATGGGAAACAAGTCTTTGGTAGAGGGTTGGTTGATTTGCATATTTTAACACAACATGGGTGGTTCTCCCCCTGTGAAGATGGAGAATGAAGAGAATTTGCCTCCGTCATGAAAGACGTTCTCGGGGGGGAGCACGGTGCATCTGCACAGGGGGAGTCTAGGAAGTGCCAGGCATTCTCCTAGTTCTAACTTTGTTGTCCTGACTTAGCCCAAAATTGTAGGCAAAGAAGGAATTAGTCCGAATTTATAGAGTATCGCCACTATTAAATGATAAACTTTGACATGTACATGGATTCCCAGGGTCTGGATTCCCAGGGCTTTAGAAAACCACTTTCTATGTTTTTGTCAGTGGCAAGGAGATGAAATGTATCTCAGTTGTGGCATCCTAGTGAAGAAGCAGCTTGGAGCTGCTTGAGGTAACAACCACCCAGAAGAGCTTGTCCTGGGACCTGAAGGAAAACAAGAGGAGTCACCAGCAGTGGTAAGAAGTACATTCCAGCCTAAGGAGGAGTATTAAACAAAGACCTGATGTCAACCACCTTGGGCCCATGATCCAGCGTGACTGGCCTAGGAGGACAGTGCAGGATAAGGCCCAGGATGGGTGTAGGACAGGACCTAGTGATAGAGGGCCATGAACACTAACAGTTGGGGTTTTAGTCTGAGGCAGTGGGATACCAATCTCAACAAAAATGTGCAAAAACCACCTGGGCAGCAATGTGAAGGATGAAGTGGAGGCGGGAAGATGAGTTAGGAGACTGCAGTAACAGCCCCAATGAGAATGTCATGTGCCTACACCAGGACACAAATAATTCAGTGTCACTTAACAGCAGATTATACATCACCTACTCTCTGAGAACACTGCCCTAAGCCACACAGGGGGCAAACAGAAAGGCATATGAGCCATACTCTGTCCTCCAAGAGGCCACAATTAAGTGGCTAATGTGCAAATGTGACAACATAAGGCAGGCCGTGACTAGTGATTCATTAGCAAGAGAGGATACACATACCTTTAGCTGGAATGAATCAAGAATTAAAGTGAAGTGGCATTTGTGATGAGATTGAAAGAACAAGTAGATTTAACAAGGATGGAGGGAGAGGATCCATCCATGGTGGAGAAACAGTTTAATAAAAGCAAAAGGTGCAAAGCAAGATGACATCTTGCATTGTGATATGATGTTTTGTTGGGGATGTATACTTGAAAGCTATTTCCTTGATTCATTTTTTTTTTTGGCAAATATTTATGAAGGTTTCTCTGGGCAAGGAAGATATGAAAAGCAGAAGAAATGGTCGTCTATTGAGAAGGAAAGGAACAGAAAGGCTGGAAGGTCAAAATCACGACTAAAGGCTGCCTTTTATTTTTCTTGAAGAGAGATTTCTGTGAAATCATCAACCAGCCTAGTCATCGAGCTATACAAAACCTTCCTCTGGGGCATCTCAGGCATCCTTCTCTCTCTCATGACAGCCCAGTGCTGACTCACCACTGTCCCCCTCTCAGCTAGATCTCCGACGTCTCAGAGCCTGTGTCCTGCTTCTAACATACCCTCTAGTCTGCCATCTCTCACATCACCATTACAACCAGAAAAATAAGTGAAGTCTCTGGTGTCTCCCACATCAAAGTAAACTTCTATACCTAAGGCTAAAAATTCTCCACAACTAGTTTTTTTTTTTTCTGCCCATCCAATTATTTTTCATCACTGACCAAAAATATTCTTTGCTGGATTTCCTTATTGTTCCTGAGATATATTATGCCTCTCATTATTAAATCCAATTGTTTCCATTCCTTACAACTGAACTGTCTTCCCTCAAATTTTACTCTTTTCAAGGCTCACACCATGTTTCGCCTCTACAAAATATTGCCAAATGTGTGTCAGTTTTATCTTCCAACTAAATGGTCAATAACTGGACCATTTTGGCTTGTTCTACTTAATTTTCAGGGTAACAAGTAAGGGTCCCTACATGGAAGATACTCAGTACCTAACGATCATTTATTAATTGGTTAGATCATTGATTATTGATTGATTCACATATATTCAGTAAAAATGCACACAATGACATAAATGCCTTCATTTAAATTTGCTAAACTCATTTGCAAAAAAAAATTGTTTCTGAGAAGTCTACACAGTTTTTCATTTTGGCTCTACATTTTTGCCTTGCAAATTTAGAATAAAAACAACTGAACTATGTGGTTCTTGGATAAGATCCTAATTTTAGGTCTTCTTGAATCCCAAGTTAATCTGATATTTATATGGTTTAAAAAGCACAGTGACCTATATGGAAACTTCCCTTAGGAGTGAGGCTGTGTGTTTATTTAGCTGGTGTATATCTTAAACATGTACAGACGTCATACCAAAATCAAAATAATGAAAAAGAGAACTCGGCCAAAAAGCAGAGTGAGAAGGAACTATTTGCTGCTGTCTGCTTTGGGACAAGAAGGGACAAGATTTTTTTTTGTGGGGGGGCCACTTCCAATCTCATAAGCCGCTTCCCACTTCCATTCCAAATCAATCTCTCTGAAATGCAATCACAGGATATCTACAACTTGTGCATTTTGAAATGCAATTTTGAAAGAACCAACAAAAATACATGGTTTCTGTGAGGCATGATGAAGTCTGAGAAAGACCAGATACAAAGCTTTGGTTTGAAAAGCAGGTGGTACTTAGCAGACCTCTGCCCTGCTCTCGGGGAAGTTTACAATATCAAATCTCTGTCTGGCACAAAGCAGTGCATTCTCGTAGAGAGTGGTATCTTACAGAGGTGGCCACTGAGCATGGCAACCTGAATGTGAGCATTAAAGTTCTACTTCTTTCTAATGTCTTCCAATTTCTGTTTTCAGGTTCCAGAGTTTGTCAAACCCTGTAAATTTCTATAAACATGCTACTAAGATGATTAACATTTTAATAGAGGCTAATAAGAAATTTTAGAAATAATTTTAGTTGTCATATAATTACTTTTAAGAAACATGTCAATCCTCCAACCTCTATTGAAGATGTTAGAATTAGTGAGGTGTCACTGGACTGTGACACTTCCTTTTTTTTAATCCAGAGAATGTAGAAAGACCCCAGAAACAGCACTGAACACGAAATCAGTAGTGTCGTCCTATAATATTCCACAAATGTAATTTTAAATATTACAGGCACATTAAAAATGTAAAAAAAAGTAAAATTATTTTTAACAATATACTTTATATAACCCAGGATATTGAGAATATTATCAATTTCAATGTGTAATCCATATAATGAATTATGAAAGAGATATTCTATTTTTTTAATATTATTAAGTCTTCAAAATCTGGCATGTGTTTTACTCTAGCCACTTTTCAAGTGCTCAGTAACCACATGTAGCCAGAGGCTACTGTTTTGGAGAGCAGAGCACTGAAGGATGACTCTGAAATGATAGATGATAAATCAGAATAAATTTATACTTTCTGTGTTATTTATTTAATCCCCAAAATACATATCATAGCCAGCAGTTCTCAAAATTCTTTACCACTGTGTTACCTTTTTAGGAAAAGTGTTTTCTGTTTGCTATATAAAGGCAGTTAAGCCAGATTGCCTGAGTTCAAACCCCACCCCCATCTCTTCCCGGCTAAGTCACTAAACGTGGACGTATCAGGAAAGCTTTTCCCCTCCCAGCCACCCATCTGTAAAACAGAGTAATAATAGATCCCTTACAGGTTTTTGGGTTTTTTTTTGCTTTTTCCCTAAAATAAATGGATTGATCCATGTAAAGTGTTTATGATCATGCTAGTCAGGGATGTTTTGTAGCAATGTTATTTATTTGTTAACTATTAACACTACTTTGTATAATTTTCTAGACATGATGAAGGTCAGTCAATATTGTTGACCTCTATCTTTAGTTAATATGAAAATCCTGACTTGGAAATAACAGTTTCTCTGGGGAACTGACTCCTTTGCTCCTGGGCATTAGAACTAGAAATAGAGTTAGAATTAGAACCAGAACGAGAGTGTTGTGTCCATGCACCAAACAATATCCAGGCAGGCGGGTGCCCAGCAAGCCACGAACAAGACACAGGGCCAAAGCCGTCAGAGGAGCGTCTGCTTTAGTGGGCTGCCCCTGCACACTTGCCTCCTGAGGATGATGGTGTCTGCAAGGTGTGGAAAACCCCGATCCAGCTGACAGTGCAGCTTTGTCAACAGCCTCCATCATCATCACAAGGCAGCCATCACTAGCGAGCAGAGCCTTGGAGACAAAAAGATGACTTCTCCAACCACAGGGAAAGCAGCTCCTTTCTCCAGTCTCATCGGGTCAACCTGCAGTGGTCCAGAAAACTCACGTACTGTTGCATTAAGCCTGGGACTCTGACAGATCATTGGCAAAGCGCAAGGAATCACCGGGCTCTAACACCAGTCTTGAGTGCAGGAGTCACGATCACGTCTAGGGAAGATCTGGGTTACTGAAGGAAACTTGGGTTTTGTCGGTAAGGAGGAAGTGGAACTCTGTGGGCAACTGACATGATCCATCACACAAGTTAAAAGGGAACTGAGTTTGTGCAATTGTTCTGAAGGCACTGCAGAGGCAGCCTGTGACTCGGCAATTATGTTCCGAGATGGCACAATGGGCCCAGCTCCCTTCCATAGAGAATGTGTTGGCTCTTCTAAAGTCCCTGCATCCTCTCCAACCCCACCAGTGTCACATGGAGACGGGAAACTCTATGATGAAGATGACTCAAGTCTGTGGACCACCTGCAAAACTTCAGAGAACACCACCTGTCACTTACAATAAAATGAGCCATTCTTCCCACCACTTTGGGTGTGGGCTTTCTGTTGCCCAGAACAGCCCATTTTTAATTGTGCTACTTTGGAAATCCCCCTTTCAATGGCCTGGAATACCCACAGGCATGCCTCCCACACTGAAAGGGAAGGAAGCCATTGTCACCTGGCAGCAGGTGGCAAAGGAAGGAGAAGGGACCTGAGAGGGACTGCCCAACCACCATCAGATTGCATGTAAATGTGTATCTGTCTTTTCAATACACTATGAATTCCTCAAAGGAAATAAGGAAATATTTCCAATGTGTGGCACAGGCTGGGGTCTATAGCAGACACGTAATAAATCTGGTTAAATAAGCAAACCTATCCCATAGAGAAATTGTATATATTAGAATTTACCAAAAGACTTCAAGCTTGTATATTTTTATTTGAATTGGAAAAAAAATATTCTTAGACTACTTAAGTCAAATTTGAGTCATTTCTTGGGACACGCATTCCTAATTTCTTCTTATCCATCTACTAGTGCATACTCAAACTTGGGTAATAAAATGTAGGCATACTTTCTCCATTTCACAGACCATCTGGCATGACATCATGCTTGCTGCCACCTTATAAATACACTAGTAAGTGGCACAAGATTTCTACCACTTCCCCGCTCCAGGCCAAGGGTCAATTCAAGGTGAACCCATGCTGGGCCACAGTCTGGATAATACGGCCTTAGAAACAAGAGTGACTCAGATAAACCCCAGAGTGGTCTGCCAATGACTAATGGTGGTACCTTCACTTAACTACAGTCTGGAAACACAAAAAGATAAAAAAAACTGGAGTGCAGTCTCATAACTCTTTCACCCAAGTAGCCCTCCTCAACAGCCTCCTCTTCTTGAAAGCAAATGACAATATAAAGAAACCATTCCCGTATCTCAGGGTCAAACAGCCACCCCACCGAGTCAAAGAAACACGACAAACATCACCCAGGACTGAAAGGAAATGACTAAGTAAGAGTTGGGAAATGGTTCACAGCATCAGGAATGACAACAGGCACTGCAGGGTGGCATTCCACGCCTCCTCTCTGGGCAGGGCGTACAGGCCAGCCTGTGAGCTGTCATGAAAGGTAAACCCAGGTGGGTCTTAATAAGGCCAATGACAAAGAGTGCTGGGCAGTGAATCTGACAGCTAGTGCTGGGAGTGAGGCTACTGATGACAGTAATTAATGAACAACCTATCAGGAACTCCTTGTCAGTGAGGTAGGAGTCACTGAAGAATTAATAGATGCAGGTCTCAAAGGGAGAGCACCTTCTGCATAGCCCAGATAGATAAAGGAATTAAAAGAGTGAATTTGTAAGTCACATAGATTGATCCCACACTTAAATAGAAATGTTGTGTTGTTTGAATTAGAAAACAAAACAAACATCTGAAGAAAATTAAAAATGTTGATGAAATAAAAAACAGATGTTGGATATACTGCAAGCATAATACATACAAGACATGGGTATTTATTTTTTAATAGATAATGTTTTAAATTTGTCTCGTTTTGTTGTTGTAAAATTAGCACTGTAAAGTGATAAATGCCAAGTTGCATACAATCATGGCAGGGGTAGAGTCAATTAAGTTGACTACACTTGTGGAACTTCTAAATGATTTGATTTCATTTTCAAACAGGCTCACACTCTCTCTCTCTCTGTATGTGGGTCAGATTGGAAGACCAGGGAAGGAACCCCGGCCACTCAAACCTCTTATACAGCCATGCCTAGAAGGAAACACGAAAACTTTACTTGACTGTTCAGCTGGTGCCTGAGTAGAACAGAAAATATGGTCCGAGAAGTCCCGTAAACTAAAAGGGTTGGAGTCCCTCTTCCCCTTTAAACCATTCTGAGTCATATAGTGACTGCTCTCTCTACTGTATCACAAGATTTCTACATCATATCACAAGATAAAAGGAAAGAACCAAAAAGCAGTTCCCCTTATCTTTTACTAGATTTTCAAACTTTCCTATTTCAATTCCTTCCGGTTGTGCTCAGTTTGCAGAATGATTATTGTATTTTGCCATGTACAATGCAAACCTATGTTTTTGGCCCAAAGTTTTCAGGAAAAAAATCTTTTGTTTTAATTTTTTAATTCAGTTATTTATTATTTCTATTTAGAGACTTGTTTTTTGTGTTATAGAGGAATTTTAGCATTTAATTTTGAACATTATGGTATAAGAAATTTAATGTAACAAATAATTAAAAACAAAAGAACAGATACAAGGTACAAGAAATTTTATGTACCGGTAACAAATTAGTACTACCCATGTACAATGCGCATCCTTATTTTTCCCCTCAAAAGTTTGGGCAAAAGAAGTACCCATTATACATGGCAAAATACAGTAATCACTTTAATAATTCATTTGAAACCAAAAAGAAAAGCTGCTAGAAGAGAAACTGTAAATGATGGTACCTACAGTCTTAGTAAATGTAGGGTATACTATAACATACAGTAGTAAGAGTATACTATTAGTAATTATGCTACCAATACCAAATTATGGTAAATAATAAATACTTGCAATTATACTGATGACGGATAGTAATTCAGTGATTCTCTTTTTAACTAAAACATTGCTCAAGAGCACAAATGATTCTTTTTTCATAGATCCTAACAGAACCCAAAAGCCCAGTGGTTCTGGATTCCAGTGCCAACTTGATTATTTAATACCTTAGAATTGTAGAATACCTATCAGCTTACAAAATGTTTTCACAATCGTGTAACCTTACAATAGGTAGCAGTGTATAGAACAGGTCTTCTACATAGAAAGAGTGATCACCTAATCTCAGTATTTCACATGGGAGGGAGAATTAGAGAGGTAGGGTTGCCTTGCCAGTGTCACTTTGCTCATTTGGGACAGAACCAAGCCCATTTCAAGCTGACTCAACTAGGTAAGTCCATATTGTAAAGACCCCGAATTACAGGCCCATGAGTTTAAGGGACACTTTTAAGGCTACGGTGCCCAAGTTGAAAGTCAAACCCTCTTGCCACTGTGCTCTCTTCTTTGCCCACTGTGGGATTCTGATTTACAATTGTAGATTGTTTACATATCATTTACAGACAAGAAGAATGATTTAGATTTTTCTCTAAATTTAATAATCAAACTACTTCTGGCCATTGAAGTAATTTTAATGGGAGACATAAACAAATGTTTTTATCAGCAGACATTTGAAAATGTCAGTGTAGAACCAGGCTGGTAAGACTCTGCAGCCCTCCCTGTGCACATGCAAGTCCATGCATGAGGTGTGGAGAGAGCACAGAAGCAGCCAAGCACGTGTTAGAGACACGATGCGATCCAGTAAAAGAGAGAGAAGCAGCTAACCAAAGTATCGGTACCATCAAGAAAGAATGCTGTTCTAGAAGCAATGGGAGAAATGAGTTTTGAAAACAAAACATCCAGGTCAAACAGTTCAAAATGCTAGAGAAATGTCAACTAAGAGTTAGGAGGTCATTGGACCTGGAGAATCCAAAAACATCCGGTAAAGATTCTGTGATGTAGTGTAAAAGAATTGTGTAGAATTTTTAAAACTGCTTTTGTGCAAGAGAATAACAAAATGAGAATTGTTCCCAAGTAGTCTGATCTGAGCACTTCCTGTAGGGTAGATGGAGATGAGAAGTTACAAGAAAGATTATAACTGTGCAGATAAGAAGAAATACGAATTGAAGTGAGCATGATATCAGTAGGTACAGAAATGTAAAGGGAGACGCAATCAATATTTTGGAAGAAATAAAAGTGTGTGTGTGTGTGTGTGTGTGTGTGTAAAGACAATTTTTAGCCTTTGAAGAATTTAAGTGAGGGGAAAATTAATTCTTACTCATTTAAAATATTAGTTGACAATCCAAGTCAATGTTTATCTGCTAAGTGGAGATTCTTTGACAGGATGACTGCTAATATCAGTGAAGTTTTGTTTCAGAAGCATGGGGACAGGACAAGATACTTTTAATTTAAATAGAAGCCAGGAAGTAATTTTTTAGAAGAGAAAGTATTGGTTTTAAAAATTATGTATTAACTTTCAATAGAGAGATCAATAATTAAGCTGAGGTGAAGTTAGTCACTTAAACAGGCATCTAATCAAACCAGAAATGATGACTTCTTTTCATTTCCAAACAGAAAAATTATTTTAAATGGCTTTATAAATGTCATTATCTAAACACTGTGGCTAATGACCACTGACCAGCGATCTCTGAAGCCATATCTCAAAATCTCCTCTAAAATGCCTGTGAAGATATCAGGAGAAAAATGCAAAACACCAAAACCTGTGATTGACAGGCTATCTATTGCCAGATTCCAAGAGGAAATTCTGCCTCCCCCAACAGGCCCTAGAGCTGATTTAGGAATCACAATCTTTTGAAGGCACAGGATTTACAACCTGGAAAAGAACAAAATTGCCTACCTATAAGGAAAGACAGATTTTAATCCTTTCCCCAGTGCCTGCCTTCAGGCATGAAAACCAGGAGCTGTTTGTGGGTGCTGCTCTCCCATGGGTCACCTCCCTTATAAGCACAGACAGAGACTGCAACCTCCTCCATACACACCCTCCTACCTTTGCAAAAAAAGAAAGTCAGAAGGAATGTGAGGGGGTGGAGTGGGAGCACTGCACCCTGGGAGGACAGTCCCAACCAGGTGAGCACAGTGGAGGAGGCAGGCAGAGTCCTGGTGGCAGGGCATTCCCTGCATGCAGCGAAGTCTGACTTGGTGAATTCCTGCAAGATGCTGGAAAGGGTCTTTCCTGGTGTGGCTCAGTGCACTGAGCACCGGCCTGCGAACTGAAGAGATTGGCAGTTAGGTTCCCAGTCAGGGCACATGCCTGTGTTGTGGGCCAGGTCCTCAGTGGGGGGCATGCAAAAGGCAACCACACACTGATGTTCCTCTCCCTCTGTTTCGCACCCTCTTCCCTTCCCTCTGATGCTGGAAATGGGGCCGTGAGCTCAAACACCCAGAGATAACCACAATGTGTAGCTCTGGAAAGGAGAACCTCGTCCACAAGTGGATAGGGTGGGGACAGGACACACACCCTTGGTCACCTCCAACGTGGAGGCATCTGACTTCCTCGGCCGCTCTCCAGACTCTCTGGCCTCATGGTCTCTTTCCTTCTCAGTCTCTTCTTCTGAACAGCTCTGCCTAACAGGGGTGTATCTAAGAAGGAGGCTTAATGAAAAACACCTAGGAGTTCAAGTTGACATAAGTTGACAGCTGATGCAGTTCCCAAAAAACCTAAGAAAGGGATAGGCCATGTTAATAGAGGCAGCGCAATTAGGCTGAGGGAGGCGACAGACCAGCCCTGCTGTGGACCTGCCATAGCAGGAGCATCCTGGCAGCTCAGGACTGTAGGCCATGAAAAGAACTGTCCTCCTGTGGTTCTGACCCAGGTACTCAGTCTACCACCTCCCTAGACTCTCTCATCTCTATTGCCACATGGGGTTATGAAGGGACTGTCCTGTAGAAGGTCACCTGGTCAACGGAGGAGGGAATTTAGTTGCAGGACTTGGGGGAGGGAGGAAAACAGGCAGTGCTGACTTCTCATTATCTGGCCCAGGGGGAGTATCCCCTTTGTAAACATCACAAATGAGGTTATTTGCCAGCAGGCAGCCCTGCTTCTCATCCAATCCCAGGGCTCTGAGTGACAAAGGACGCCTCCCTTCAGGACTCTGCCACAGCCAATGGCAGTTGGGCAGGAGAGTGCTGTGAGGAGCTTCTGAGAAAGTTCTACCTCAGTTTTGAGACAAAGACAAGGAAATGCCTTCTCTCTTTGTGCCAGATGTGATTGGGAAAGTGGATGACCTTGACCGCTCCAAGCAGGAGTGAACCAACTTCTCGACGAAGCTGCCCCTGTGGGCTTCGAAGCAGGATTCCACATGTGTGACATCTCTGAAACAGCCAAACTCTCTGCAGTGGCCCTGCTTCACTCCCTGACATCTGCATTTCAGTTATTACAGAAAAGAGCATTGCATCTTAGGTTCTTTTGTAAAACTCGACCTTGCAGTTTCAAGTGTTGTAGATCACAGCACTCAAGAAGTTACTGTCTAGAACGTGCCTTCTAAATGCCATTATATGAGCAAGGAAAGTGATTACTTTTCTCTGAGTCCCTTCATGGCATCCGAAAATAAAATGTTCATTAAATCTGCGTTTTCAACTAGTCATACTAAAGCCATGTCAAACCTTTGAGGCTGCAATATGCCAGAAGGACCCTGTGACAAAGGAACAAACAGTCTAAGAAGGAAAACATCCTTGTCCGAATTTACTCCCATTCCAAGGAAAGGTAAGACAGTGAACGCATGCAGTCACGCCACTTGGAAATCTAAAGATAGCTCTTATATTAAAGGCCACATCTCCAAAACGTAAAATAGAGGAGTTGCTAAGTGGATCCCTTAGGCCTGCATTTGAGCCACAGTTATCTGGTGGTTCAAGGTGAGCATGAATAAAGATTTGGTTGGAGCAGTTGTAGTCGTTTTATTGGTCTTATCATGAGAACTTTAAAGATGGATTGATATTTCCAGTAAAAAAAAAAATCTTCCTTGGTTGGTTAGCATGAGAAAGGAAGAGGAAGAAGACAAGAAAGAGAAGTTAAAGGAGGAAGAAAAGGAAAAGAAGGTTCACCCATCTCTACTGACGGCAAACAAGAGTCTTGGCAACCCCGGCAGAGGGGCAGCAGCCCCGTGCTCGGTGCTGGGAAAAGGACACAGAAGTCACACTCATGTCCCCTCCAAGGCCACATCACTGAAAATCCCACACAATCACACAGTGCCCGATCATCTTCTCGACTAGAAGGACAGTTTCGTTCTGAGTTATCAAACTGTGCGTCGCCCTTTCCACGACAAAGGCTCTCTAAGTCCAAGGCTATAAATTAATAATTTGTGGAGCTGGTGGTTTGCTTCAGGAGGTACAATTTTATCTTCAGCATGCCTTGTCAGAAAGTTTTCCCATCCTTAATCAAAACCTAAAAACCTAAAACTTTCAGGTGAACATATCCACCAAGAAAACCGTGTTCTAGAAAGTAACACTTCTGAGGTTACTTTGATTCCTAAGTACAGAAAGCCATATTAGAACAGCCCGATGAGGAGGGTACATTTCACTCTCCTGTCTCATCTCTAATGTTCCGTTCCTTGTTTGTCACTGTGATCTGTCAAAATGGAGCTTCACTGTGGAAGGAAGAGCAACACTTACCACACCAGCATTTCACAGAGAACAGCCCAGAAGCAACTAAACCGATAAATCCAGACCCTGCAAATCAGGTGGCTTCCCAGCCCCCAAGATGTTAGTGAAAAAATAAGAAACCTAGGGAAAATATTCTGAAGGCATGGTTGATTATGACACTTTTGTTTAGAAGTAGCAAGTCTGACTCAACTCAAACAAAAAAAAGAAAAAAGAGGAAAAAATACATGTGCACTCTCGGGGTTCAGTGCAGTATGACTCGATCCAGAGAGCACAGCCCCCAAGTCTGCCTCTCTTTGTTCCCTGGCTCTGCCTGCCTCCACATGTCTACGTTGTCCTCTGCCTGTTCCTTCACAAAGGGCCAGCTGCGGAGCTGGTCCAGACTTCCTACTCCCCTACCACTCTGTTTGGAAGAAGTGGGGACATCTCCCTGTCACTCCACCGAATGAGAACGGGGGTACTCTTCCCAGAATCTCTCACTTGGCCTCTCCCCACCCACTGAAGTGGGAGTCATAGGCCCACCGTTAAATCAATCACTGTAATCAAAACCCAGGGTTTTGCTGATTGGCAGGGGGAGCCCCTCTGTGGGCCTGAGGATGATATCAATCTTTCCCTACGTCCCCTACCAGGATGGTTAAAATATTTTTTCTAATTCCCCAAAAGAAATTCTAGATGTTGGTAGTAAAAGGGGAGGCAGGTAGGCAGGAATAAAGGAAGAATTAATTCGGAGGATGTGAACAATACATGCCCACTACAATTAGTTAGCATTTGTTTTAACTGAAGAAACCAATTTTAACTAGCCTAAGCAAACAATGGAACTTTATTATAAGATCCCCCCCACTCAGAAATCCCTTGGGCTTAAAAACATGAATGCTAAGACTTTGAGGGGTCTAGGACCCAGGATGCAAAGTCACTGAAATTTTCTTTGTCTAATTCTCCCTCATTTGTACATGGTTTCTTCTCTGTGTGTGTGTGTGGACTGGTTTCCTCTGTTCCTAAATCCACATGGCAGGGAACCCTCATCTTCCAGGTGTCAGTTCTAGAATTCTGGGGAGGAGCTCCTAGTAGAGGCTGGATCCCCTCCCTGGTCACGAGGCAGAGTTCTTTTGTGAAAGGACTCCCGTGGTCCTCTTGTGTGACTTATGAATGGTGGAGTCCTGGGGCAGTTCCCACCAAAGGCATGTCTGAGACCGCCCACTAAGTGTCCAGTGATACCCACTACAATGGATGCTGCACTACACTGACCACATGAGGTATTTACAGACTGTGTTCTAAAACTGAAAATGTATATAAAAAACAGCAAACTATCAAACCTGGGACTTACCGGGAAGAAAAGAAAGCTCCTGTTCTTCCCCATCATTTGGCTGAAATCCCTTTGACCATCCTCTGTGCTCCAGGAGCACTTGCCCTGTGCCTAGCGGCACCCCCAACTGCACTGCCACAGTTAGTTCCACGAGAGACCCTGAGAAGCCAGCCTTCTTTCAGCCCTGGAGACGCATTGTTTTTTATTTACTGCACCCAACAAACTCATTCACAATTATTCAGTGGATGGATTAATGGCTGGTAAATCTGAGGTTATCTGATGATTTCTTCATCCATAGATCATTTGAGTTAATACTTCGTATTAAAGAACTATTTGAGAAATTATAGAAAAAGGGAAAAATTGAAGATGACATTTCTCCTCTCATGACTTGTACTTAAATGGAAAGATATTCAAGGTGTACTTAAATGAAAAAAAACACACACAATCTCTTAATAGGTTATTCCTGAATCTCTATTTTAGTACTACGTTGTCTTTTCAAAAAAATTATAAAATATAAAAATCATTCAATTTTAACTTAAATCACCTGATATTTTACCAAAACCCCTTATATATACATTTTATTAACACAATTTTTTCCTGACTTGTTTTCTACATGCAGGTCTAATTTAATGCCTACGTTATACATCGTAACTTGAACTGTGAAGAATTCGACCATATAACAAATGCCCATGTGCTGGTCATCAGTTTACGGGCAGGACAAAACTCAATCCTATCATTCACTGTGCTGTTAACTGAGCCTTTTGCTGGCTAGAACTTCTGCATTTAGAGAACAGAGTGATAGCACTCTCTAACATCTAGATTAGGCCCTCAGGCATCTATTGAAATGTGTTCAAATTAGATCTACAGTGTATCTAATTATGTTCTTATTCTCTGTAGATTGCTAATTCAAGGAGAATATAAATCATATTTTAAACCACACATGTCCTTCATCAATCAGAAGTCCAAAGCACATTTACGACATTCAGCACTCATACAAATTTCTGTTCTGTATGTAAGAGAATACCAAAAAGTAAAATCTGTGGAAAGTTTTCAAGGTTTATGGGCTATCTGATGAAATAAGATATTTGTGGAGATCTAATTTAAAGTACTATAAGATATGACAGCTAAATAAGAAATGACAACTAATTCAAAA
The DNA here is from genome assembly GCF_022682495.2 of Desmodus rotundus. Lineage (NCBI taxonomy): Eukaryota > Metazoa > Chordata > Mammalia > Chiroptera > Phyllostomidae > Desmodus > Desmodus rotundus. The sequence continues at coordinate 4,169,248 of NC_071396.1, read as the reverse complement.
TTATTTTGACAAAATCATATCATATTTTATTCGGATCTCCTTGTATCACTGATTTCTCCTTTTGGTCAAATGAATTCAAAAAGGCACAGTACGTAAACCAGAGGACTACATAGTTGATGTGACTACTGGTGCATCACGTACGGGAAGTACCCTTGATGTATTTATTACCAGTACTTGGGTCCGTGTGCTCTCGTTACTTACACTGTGAAGCACCTGATACAACAGACAAGGATTCACAAGCAGGGATTCTTCAGTTAGCTTTGAACAACTGCAGTTAATTTCACTTTTTTAATGACCACATTCTGTTCTAGTCTTATTTATGTTTAGGGTTTTGTTGTTTTTTTACTGCAACTGCTCAAAGATTATTTTTATTAATTTTGTGTCACTTGCCAGGGACACACAGTTTTGAGGAGGGTCGGACTGAGTTATTCTGGAACAATGTTCAACTGAAACAAAGCCATCAATATTCATATACCCAGTATTTATTTACACATCTGAAAGATTTTCAAAGCTTTTTTTCTCCTGTGTTAAAGAACAAAGTAGGGATTTTTTTTAATGTGATAAACACTGCTGCTAAAGGAAGAGATCAACAGATTACGGAGCATCAAAAAAACAATCAATACAGTTTAACACTAACAAGAGCTTTTCTCATCTGCTGACTCCTCAACTATTTTTACTTATTGTCAGAGTTGCATGTTTGAACACGTCTTCTTATTAGCACCCACTATTAGAGATTATAAGTCTTGGCTCTTTTTTTTTTTTTTTTTTTTTACAAAGCATGCCATAATTCAAATGCCCTAATCATTGTTCAGAAGCAAGGATGCAAACCAAGGTATTCACTCTTAAAATGTCTTGCCCTGAACGGTGGCTCAGTTGGCCAGAGCATCGTCCCCTACACCAAAAGACTGTGGTTCAATCCCCCGTCAGGACGTGTGCAGGAGGTAACCAACCAATGTCTCTCTCTCACACCGAGGTTTCTCTCTCTCTCCCCCCAACCCACTTTCCTCCCCCTTCCTCTCTCTAAAAATCAATAAGCATGTCCTCAAGTGAGGATTAAAACTAACAATAATAAATAAAAGGTCATAAATTCACTTCTTGCAAAAGGTGGTATTTCTTACCAATAAATATGTATAAATCATTTTTAGAATAAGTTCTCGTTAGTCAGTAGCTTGATATAAAAGTATATACCAGAAATTAGAGAAAGGTAATAATAATAAAAATCCTCAACCTGTAGAGTGGATTAGCTGCTCTCCAGGAGGAGGAATATTCCAGAAGGACTCCACTCTATGATGTGGCCAGTGATGAGCAAAACACCGGGAAAGCAATCAGATGCTGTAATAGATGTGATAAAGTATTACAATGAGAGTGTGAAATTGTAGTAAGTGCAAACCCAAAGGAAGAATCACAAAAGAAATTTAGGAAAATTATTAGAGTTGAAAAATGAAAATTAGTACTATGTTAAGGTCCCAAATAATGATTTCTGGTTAATCTGAGAAGGAAAATTCTTTAGAATATCATCACTTCATAAAAGATGTCTTGAAAATATTCAATTTCCTTTGTTTCTTCCCGATTCACCAAATTTCTAAGAAGTATTTTTTTACGAGGGGAAATTTCCAGGAAGAGACTACCTTGGGCAAAATCTGCTTTTATATCTGAAGTGAATGTGTTTAGCACAAATCAATTAACAGCTTCTGAGACTTAAAATCCCGACAAAAAAAAAAATATCAATTGGTGATACTTAAGCCAGACTGCCAATCCTCTATCTCCCTTAGTACCTCAGTTTCACTTCTAAATATGGATCATTTATAAACTTCACAAACAGTGGTCACATGTAAAGTCTCTAACATGATGTGATACTTACAGAAGTACACCTAGAGCTCTATTGTTTACATTAAAGGCTCAGCTACGTAGCAAGTTAAAAGAACTTAGAACTTTCAAAGTTCCACTTATGAAAAAATGTAAAATTATGAATTATTAGAAGGGAACAAATATTGAACACCTTCTATGTGTGAGGCATATAAAAATAAGGCAGAAAGGTCACAGTCAGTTTGCAAAAATAAGACACAGGAATAAAAAGTTGACTAGCAAAGGAATGAATGAAGCCAGACTGAAGGGCAACTGAGTAGACTAGGGATTGAGGACAACTGTCAGACGAAGCTACGGTTTGAGCACAGTTTGGAAAAGGAGAGGAAAAATAGTCAGGAACCCAATTTACCTGGGTTGGAATGAAGGATGCACAAAGCATGCTCATAAATAGTCAGGAACCCTATTTATCTGGGTAGGAATCAAGGACATACAAAACATGCTCATAAGTTAACATTTAGACTTCAAAGACTCTGTGGGAGATAAGTTTTTAAAAGGCAGGAAGGATATTTTAAAAGCCATTGAATATAAAAGTATCAAATTTAGTCCTTGTCTAACTGTATTTGAGGACAGGAAACACTTCTGCTTTATTTTTGTAGTTTCCTGCTAGCTTAGCCCACTGCCTCTTAGAGATTAGATACTGTGTATATGTGTGTGTGTAATTGAGTTGACTTCTATTGGAAATGTTAACCAATTAAAGTCTTTTTATAGAGACATGACCTGAGAAAATAATTTCTTCAAAAGATTTACTTTGCTAAGCAAGATACAGTAGATAGGGAAAAAGGCTGATGGTAGGGAGACCAATTACGAATCAGGAAAGTTGTTTTAGTAGAAGTTAAGCACCTCTTACAGGCTTATTTTTAAAGGCAAGGTGGTACTTACGGTCAGCACACACAATGCTGTACACATGTTAATTACCCCTGCACATGACCCTGGGAACACAAGTTGTACTAAACAAATGTGCTAATTACGAGATTTGAAATTAGTATCAACAACAGCATCTAAGTTGATGCCAAACATTTCTACCAAATTTAGGAAGTGTTAGGACATATATCCACTAATTTTCATGACAAGAAGTTCCTGGAAGAAGAGAAGCAAAAATACTTTCAAGTTTTCTGTGGCAAGGATCTCCTGAAATCTAATTAATCACTCTTGATAGCTCATAAAAGGCTAAAACTCTTTTAAAATAAGATTTTGGTGGGAATTTAGGCTTAATCAAATATGTAAATTACATGGGAAACTGAGGCAAATGTGCAAACTGGTTCCAGATCTGGTCTGCAAAAAGGAGAAAGAGAAAAAAGAAGAAATATTTTTGGAGACTGAAGGGGGTATTGATGTTGTTGTTTACTTAAATCGCCAATTTTGCAAATGAGTTTCACACACAGGCTAGGCTTTAGAGTAAGAGTCACTGGGGAGGGTTACAGTTTATAGCTTTGCTCTGTTCCTGGGAGGGATACGGGGGCCCTTGCACAGACATCACAATCATCACATCACAGGCGCAACTGAGCTCCCAGTGGAAGCCAGACAGCACTCGATCACCCACAGAACAGGAGACTCAACACACTGTACACAGCCCCTGGGAGGACAGGGAGCCAAATGGCACCTTCATCACCCCTGAATCACAGGGAAGCCTGCTCTCAGTCAAGATTTTCCTCTTTGGAACCACTTTAACTAGGTGATTAGGAGGTGCTTGGGAGGAGCTAAGAAGGAGGGAGGGCCTGGGAGCACCAGAAGCCATGCAATGAGTCAGCCCACAGCAATTCATTTCTGTTGCAATGTGTAGCGTAACTACAGCTGCACAAAATTCTTCCGAAGAGGAAGTTTGATTTTGCTGATAGATGGAACTGGCAGTGTGCACAGAAGACAGGAACAGTTGGTCACCTCCTTACTGGCCTTCAGGGACACCAAGAATCCCAACACACTTTCCTCTACAATGCAAATTGCTCCAGCAAACAGGCTTTGTGATTTCAGCAGGTTAATGTCACTAAGCAATGTGTCACTTAAATAGAAATGCTTAGAAATCATGAGATCCCTAAAACATTCCACATATTGATTTGTCAAATATTTTTAATGCCTACCACTCTAGGTTCAGGGAATAAACTTTTATGGAATGTACATACTAGTGAGGTGAGAGACAATAATCAAGTATATAAAATGTCAGTGGGTGATGGGTATAAATGAAGGAAAATAAACAGGGTGATGGCAATGACGGAGCGTATAATTCTGTATTGGACAGTTAAGGAAGCCCTCTCAGAAAGGCGGACACTGGAGACGGGAAGGAGTTGAAGGAATGAGACAGGGGTTATATCTGGGGAAGGAGTGATCCAGAGGACCCGCAAACGCCGGGCATGTTCTACACACAGCGACTTGCCTGGCGTGGCTGGAGTGGGGATGGAGGGGTTGGGGGGGGGGCGGTGGGAAAGGTGGATCACAAAGGTGCTGGAGGCTCAGAGCGAGGTCAGATAGGTGTCAGGCCATGGTAAGTATTTTAGCATCTACTTTCAACGGAAGGCCATCGGATGGTTCTGAGTGAGGAATGATATGCCATTTTCTTCACTGGGGCAGCTGTGTGGCAAACTGGTGAGGTGCGTAGGTTTGTTTTTTTTAATTATGGTTGACATACAATATTCTATCAGTCTCAGGTATACAGTGGTGATTCAGTATTTATGTGCCTTACAAAATGATCACCATGATAAGTCTAGTTACATCTGTCACCACACACAGTTATTACATTATTTTTGACTATAATCCCTATGTGTATTTTACATCTCATGACTTTTTTTAAAATTACAGTCGACATACAATATAGTGTCAGTTTTAGGTGTACAACAAGTGATTCAACAAGAGTACGGTTTTGAACACATTACATTTCAGATGCCTGTTTGACACCCTAATGGGGAAAATCAAGGAGCCAGTTGTGCGTATGGAGTTCCAGAGAATGGTCGAAGGTGAAAATAGGAAGTTGGGGATCATCAATGTTCAGACTGTGTGTAAAGCTATGGGATTGGATGAGTTTTCGCAGGGAGTGACTATGAAGAAGGAAGCAGGTTCTAACACTGAGACAAACTCTGGAGTTAGGGAATATGAGGGGAACCAGCAAAGGAAGATGGAGAAAAAGTGGGCTGGTCAAGCAGAGAAAAACATGGGCATGAACGGTGGCCTGGAAATCACACACAGGAAAGTGCTTCCAAAAAGGAAGGAGCAGCTATCCATGCTGCCAACTGGTCCAGAAAGTTGAGAACCAAGAATGGAGCTTTGGATTTGACAATGTGTAAGTCATTAATGACCTTGACAAAGGAAACTCCTGCGGAGAGGTGGAAGCAACATTTTGACCGGAATCAGTGCAGAAATGGAGCGGAAGAACCAGAGACAGAGAGTGTAAACAACGCTTCAAGAGTGTAACTGTAAAACGCAGAAGAGAAGGGGTGGTGACTGGAGGGAGATGTGGGGACTCAAGGGTGGGGTTGCTGCAATGAAAGTTGTTTCAGCATGCTTGTTCTTGGTGGGGATTTAATAAGGAGGGTGTGGGAGATAAAGGGAGACAATTATAGGAGCCACATGCTTCACAGCGTGGGAGGGTGGGACCCAGAGGGCAATTAAAGGTGGTGATTGCTTTAGATAAGAGCCCTGGGTGGAGTTCTTCATTTATTAATTGATCCAATAGGCAGGCTCTCTGAGAACTGATGATAAAGTTTCATTGACCACTTAGAACATGTACCAGGTACCGCTCTAATCACTTCGCACATGTGTGTCTCATCCTCCAAACATCTCTATGAATTAACTGGGCCCACAATTCATGCATTTATTTAATCATTGAACAAATATTTACTGAGAGCCTACTGTGTCCCAAGCACTGTACTTACTACCTGTTGGGGAATAAAAACATAAACAATAAAATTACCAGGTAAGAGCTGTGGAATGTTCATGAAACACCAGACTTTTTGCTAATACATCCACGTTCACCATCTCATGTGCTCTCACATCAACCCTAGGAGGTTGGTACTGTTGTTCACATCTTACAGATCAGAACACTGAGGTTGACAGAGGTTAAAAAACACCTAAGAGAAAACAAAACCATTCAGACTCAAACTGTGTGATTCACTGTTACCTACACGATCCCTGCCCTCTGTACTATACAGAATGATCCTTTAAGTCTGCATTACCAGCATAGACAAAAACCAGGTGAACAACAAAAAAGTGAATAAATAAATAAGAAAAGAACTGCAATGTTCAAAGTACAAGAAAATGACTCAGTGCTAAAGCAGAGAATAATGGAGTATTGGGAGTAGGGCCAACTGTTAAAAAAAAAAAAAAAGAGTTGTCAAGGAAAGCTACTTACAAAGGAAAGAACATTTCAGCTGAGACTTAAGGGATGAGAAATATTGGATGAGGATGGGAGAAACTTGCAGGTCAAAGCAAGAGCGGTAAGTGCAAAGGCCCTGAGGCAGGAAAGAGCTTTGCATGCTCAAGGAACCAAAATAGAATCGACTTGGCTGGAATATAATATAAAAATGCAAGAGTGAGTTGAAATACACTGAGGAGCTAGGGAGGGCTCTGACTATGCAGGGTCCTGAAGGCCCAGAAGAGTTTAAATTTCATTCTAACTTTAGCAGCAAGTCACTAACACTTTTTAGGCAGGAGAGGATATACAAGGTTCATAGTTAAAGATAACACGTGTGCAGTGCACAGATGAATGCGAAACGGTGGTGGGCCAGAGGAAGCAGGGAGACCAGTTGGCAGGCTGGCTAGCTGTAGCCCAGAAGAGAAGTAATGGTGATGAATGCACACAGAGAGACGCACTGGGATCAGAGAAATACGTTGGAGACGGCATTTCCAGGGTTTGGGTGATAAAGTGGATGCAAGGGAGGAGAGGGAAGGGCAGGGGGTGACTCCCATGTTTTGACTTGAGCAGCTGAGTTGATGGTGAATCCACTTATTGAGATGGGAAAACTTAAGGGCTGGGGCAGGAGACAGGTTTGGAAAGAATCAAGAATTCTCTTTCGGATACATTTTGTTAGAAATATGAAAGAACTTAATTTTGAAGTCTAGTGGAGAACTCTGGGCTACAGACCTGAACTGGAGAGTCAATGACATAAAGCTGATATTCAAAGTTAAGGATATATGGGTGAGATTACCTCGGAGGAGTATAGTGAGGTGAGGGGGGAGGGAAGGGGAAGGGAAAAGGATCCAGGAAAATCCCTAAGGAGCCTCAATGTTTTACCTTTGGATAAACAATGAGAAGCTGGCGGGAGGGGGCGAGGCCGGGGAGTTGAGAAAATCATCCAGTCTCATCAGAGGAAGATCAGGAGAATGTGGTGCCCAGGGAGACAGTCGGGGACTCTGTCACGAGAAAGGAACTGGTAAATTGTAGCAAATGCTGATGAGAACTGAGAAAAATAATGACAGAGAAGCATCTATTGAATTCAGCAACATGGAGGTTACTAACAAAAGTGACAAGTGTTTTAGGGGGAAATAACACCATCTGGGAGGTCAGTATGTGATTATGACAAGGTGCTGAGAAACTGGGAGGGCTTTTCAACACAGGCATGTTAAAAGATAAACGAAGGCACATTGAAGAAATTTTAAAGTACATTTGATCAAAAAAATGTCTGCATGGGGCTTCGACAACAAGACGTGGTTAAGAACCGTCCAAGGACAAGAGTTAGGGGAGAGACGTAGAGAGAAAAGGCAATGCAGAGCAAGGAAATGACTTCATTGGCTACAGTGTTGGGAAAAGCCTAGCTGGCTGTGATTGGTCATCCTTAGGCTTTGATTTCCTAACCTTGATGCATTTATGGGCAGAGGTTCTGGGTTGGACGTAGGCGGCAAAGGTGTGAGAACCAACCTCAATGCAATGGCCTCCTTGTTTAATTAATTTAACAGGAGATAGGTAAGCCTGTTAGTGGGCTGATAGAAATGCTCGGGAAGAGAACAGTAGTGTGCTGTAGATAACAATGGAAAAGAAGACTGTATGAATTCCTAGAAAAATCAGAAAAATGGTGTTAATGACCCAGATGGAGCCGAGAGCTGTGCATGTCAGATGGGCGCAGCATCTTCATTGTGAGAGGACGGAGTAGAAAACGCATGCAGGTTGGCTGTAAATTTGATGGTGGGAAGGAAGATAAGGAAACTTTCTGACGAAAACCAAACCGGAGCCTGAAACCAGCTCTGCCCACCTCGAAGCGGCAGGGCCACCGACAGGGCAGGCTGTTTGAAACTGCACGCAGCTGCTGAGCAGGGTCCCTCCTGACCCCGGAGAGCCACTACTTCCCCAGAGCCACACTGGCCTTCACCTGCACTCCCTGACCTCCCAGAGGGACATTTGGTCTGCACCTCCCTCCTAACAGGATCACGGCTCAGGTATTCTAGCAAAGAAAAGAAAGAAGTAGCTCTTCTTTTATTTTTTAAATTTTTTTTTTTAATTATAGATTGATTTTAGATGGAGAGGGGGAAGGGAGGGCGATACCAATTTGTTGTTCCGCTTCTATAAGTATTCACTGGTTGCTTCTTGTGTGTGCCGTGACTGAGGGTCAAACCCACGACCTTGACATGTCAGGATGACGCTCTAACCGACTGAGCTGGCTGGCCAGACAGAACACGGGTTTTCTTCGAAAAAAAGGTCAAGCAGGCAGATTCCTGCCCTATCGTGAGTGGGAGTAGACTGGAATCCACCTTTCTCCTAGCCATTCCATGTGATTAATTCACATCCTGAATATTTAACAATTCTGGGCTTTAAACTTCTTATCAGCAACAGTTGCTCATATCGAATTTGGAAACTGTTTCAGGTTAACTATTTTTTCCAAAGGTTTTTAAAATGCCTTTCGCTCCTCTCCAGCTCCCTCCATCTCACCCTCTCCTCTCCTCCACTGGTCCTCAGAGTTGTTGCCAGGACAACACCAAAGCTTTTCTCTTTCCCTCCTTTTCCAATCAGGAAGTAGCATGCCCCCATCACAATTCTTAGGTGAAAGGCCTGTGTCTAAGACAATATTTGACATATGCCATGTTTTCCCAGAATTCCTTCTATCACAGTCACCAAAAAAAAGTCTTAAATTATAAAAAGTCAAACAGCTCAACCTGATTCTGTTTGAAAATCCACATGAAAATCCCAAGAACTTCAGGACCAGCATTTTTGTTATTCTAATTTGCACCCAACCCTCACTATCAGCACTCCTGGCTCATTCTGGGCCATTATCTTTCATCTTTCATTTTGCTCAGTCAGTTCCACCCACTCCTCATCATTCTCCTCAGTAATCCTGTCAGAAAAAACCCTCAATTTGCCACTTTCGCTGCTATTACCATGGCTGATGCAGCACTTTCCCCTTTTATGGAAGAGAAATGAGGGTGGAAATGAGCTCTGCTCTGAGCACCTCACACAGCCAGGGCTGGATTCTAATGCAGGTGCTGTGTCCTTTCAGAGAATTCAGACTCTGCTGCACTTTCCCCAATCCTCATTAAAATGGAAATGCTCATTATAATTTGAGAGCACTTGCTGGGTTGTACATTACTCTGCTCACTGAAAGCATTTACTTTCTGGTGGTAGGACTAAAACAAATGCTGTTGAAGGAGAAGCCTTGTGTATGCCCAGAACTAGACCAGGGACAAACAGACTGGAAATCAGAAAAGGCTTTAGACCTGTAGGGAGTTCTTGGTCCTAGATGTTAAAGCAGCTTAATGAAGAATAGGACTGCCAGTATTTAGTCCGCCTGGGGGATGGGAGGATAAAGACACTGTCAACATTTGAGCATAGCGAACAGAGTCAATAATATTGCAATAACTATGTATAGTACCAGGTGGGTACTGGAAAAAAAGTACAGGGATGTCTAATCACTATGCTGTACACCTGAAACTAATACAAAATAAGACTGAACATTGCCCTGGCTGGTGTGGCTCAGTGGATTGAGCATCAGCCCATGAACCGAGAAGTCACCAGTCTGATTCCTGGTCAGGGCACATGCCTGGGTTGCGGGCCAGATCAACTGGGAGGCCAGGTACCCAGTTGGGAGTGTGCAAAAAGCAACCAGTCGATGTTTCTCTCTTTCTCCTTCTCCCTCCATCCCTCCCCTCTTTCTAAAAGAAACAAATACTTTTTTAAAAGATTGAATGTAACCTATAAGTGAAAACATTTTAAAAATATTGTCAAGATTTTAGAAATTAAACCCCAAACTTGGAACTGAGGGTTCAGTACAGTCACAGGCTGCGAAGACTTGTAGCCCAGCAGCAGCAGGCTGCGCCATGCAGTCCAGGCACGCAGCAGGCCAGACTCAGACCACCCAGGTAGATCACCCAGGTGTGTGGGAGTGTGTGCTGCAATGTTCGCACCACAAAATCACCTAAAGACACATTTCTCATAACGGTCCTGAGGCTGAACGGGACACGACTGCGTGAGAGTTTGAGAGTGCAAGCAAAGTTCGGATGAAACAAGTGGTCACTAGCTCAGGCTAATTTATAAAATAAAGTTGCTGGACGTTATTAAAAAAACTCAACTATGTTAAATAGCAAAAAAGTCTAAGCACTAAGAAATTTCTGGTTTTAACTTTAGCTTTCTTCCCCTGAACTATGTTTCATTTTCCTGCTGTTGACCTTAGAAACATGTGCCATTAGTTATTTTCTCCCATAGTAATTTTTTTCTGAATAGCTTGTCAATAAAGGGAGTGAGCCAGAATGCAATCATTTCTCAACAGCCCAAGTGAACTTTAAACATTTATAAGGCACATAAACATGCTCAATACTGCTTTGCATACTGAGTGATAAAATAATCAAAGGGTCTGTAAACACGGAACTGTGCAATTTTATACCATAATCCCTGGAGCCTGATACTACAGTATGTAAGCCCCAAACAACGTAACCCAAGATTAACAAAGAGTATCCACTTAATACTTGTTTAATGCATCAATGAATAAGACAAAACATACTTATAAAATTCATATTTTATGAATTTTAATACAAAATTACAGTATTCCATTAAACATGTTTCAAGTCGCTAGTATATCAAAGAGATTACCCTAGAAGTGATAAACAGTTTCCTATATGAACTACATGGAATATAAACATGATTAGAGTAAGAAGATAACCAAATTATTCCTTTGTTATCAATGGTTAGTTATATAATTAACTTTTATTTTATCTCAGGACTGCAGTAATTAAAAATGAAACATCTTTCTGGTATTCTACCAGACTTGGAAACAAAGTGCTACCCATGTGTCATTACTGAGGTGGAAAGCCGGGATCAGAAACTGAAATGCAATCCATTAGGTGAGGCAGAGCCACCTGTAAGGAAGATGAGGTGTTTGCTAGAAATAAGAAACTGGCATCTTCTGTTCTAGACAGAAAGTGCAGAAGTAGGGCCATTTGTGTAGTAAGATGTGATTGATGAAGCACTTCCCTTCCATCAAATTTGTTTTCATTTCTGTAATCAAGAAGGTGAAACCATTTATCAATACACCCTATCAGCTGCTGAAAGTAATAATTTGCCCAAACAAAAAATTCTTTTTAATCTTTACTTTTACTCATTAATCACAGGTTTTTGAAGCTCCTACATACATACAGAGCCAGACCAGACAAAGACTGTACATTAGCACACAGTGTCACAGTCTATTCAGCTGAGAAACAGGGCTTGGTGTTGTGAGCTGGCATTTTAAATATGAGAGATTAGAGGAAAATTGTAAGAAATGAATCATACCACATAGACTAAACTAAAAATCTATCAAGAACAGTTTAGTTCCTTATAAAACACACTGGAATGCTGGTAATGATTCTAGCTAAGTGCCTTTAGATTTTGCTTCCCTACTCTCTCCAAGAGCTTCCTCAACCCCCCACTTCTCAACACACCACACAGTTTGGTTTGCTGTTTGAGGTCTCAGTCTGACAGTGGAGCTGCTTGGTAAAGGGTACACAGGAAGTCAGATCTCCCCACTCACAGGGCCCACAACTCCAACCTGCTGCTGCTGAGCCTTTTTATGACTTTGCTGCAACGATCCATGTTAGGCAGAACACCTGGGTCCCCCCCCAGCCCTCTGTCCCCCTCCCTTCTCCTGCCCTTCCAGTCCACAGAAGCAGACTGAAAGACAGAAGGTGTAATTATTAGTTGCTATTGTACTTCACAACCGAGGCTCATGAACCATGTGGGGTAGGAGGCAGGATGGCAGGCTTTGGAACCTCTGCCTCTCATTTGCTCTGCATCTCAGCATCTCTGTGTTTCTCTGCTCCCCTGCCTGCCACCCTCCCACTGACCCTCGCCAAAAAAAAAGTATGATCCTTCCTTCCAGGGTGCTGAAGGGATTGAACAAGATAATAGAGGTAGGTACTTTTGTGCTCAATAAACGATGTTATTTTAACTATTTAAACTTGTGTTACGTGGGACAAACATACGGTGATGGAGAGAAAAGGGAAGAAACCCTAACCATCCAAGACCCCAAAAGTAGGCCTGTTCACAGTTCTGACTTATCCCCACTCAAACAGGGGCTGTGTGTGTTTGCTCCCTACATCCCAGCACGTATCCTGCACACAGCTGTGGGGTTGGTGCACTGGAAAACCATTGGTCTAATGAAAAGAAATAGTCCAGGGTGAAAGTAAGGCACTGTTACGGATCTAACTCTGGTACCTGAGCAAGTCATTTAACTTCATCTTGCCTTCGTTTACCTGCTAGCTGGGACCAATGACGCTTGTCTCTGCTTAGCCACAAGCACAGTCAAGAGGGAACACGAGATACAAGCGCACCTGCTGTAGCACAAATGGAAACTGAGACATTCACGTGGTTTGTTTTCTTTCTATGAGGATATTATTAAGTACAATGGGTGTGAGGACCCCCACCTTTCATGGGCTTACTGTGAGAACTGGAAATAATACAGGTATGACCCTTGTATGGTGACTGACATGAAATAGGAGACCAATAAATTACGGCTATTATTTTCATCATTATGATTACTGAGGGACTTTAATTTCTGCCTCCTGTAAAAAGAATATGACAGAACAGCTGTACAAACAATGTACACGTTCCTTGAAATTAATGGATGTTCCCGTCTCCACTTTCAGGAGCCCACTGCGTTCTTGTTTGCTAAATGAGTACACCATGTGCAAAGCAAGTGAGTCAGGTCTCTCCGGCCTTCCTTGGGATGTGATAAAATTTGGTATAATGCTAATTAGCTGCCACCACTGCTCTTTAAGACTCATACTAATGTATTTCATCAGAATTGCATTACAAAATAAATAGGACATTTATTTTTATCACCTCACCTTTAGTCATCCATGGTATATAAGTCAGACCGCCACTAAGAAATTCCCAAAGAAAATATGAATCTCTCTCTACAGGCTTATCCTCTGGTCAGTCTAACCATGGGTGATCCTTGTGAAACTTCTCCAGTTTTGTTCTTTATATGTGAAGTATATTACGCTCATCTAACATGTTTTCATCATGTTATTAGCTCATTTGATCTTCACACTGCCTCTCTGAGAGATTCAAGTAGGCATTATGGTCTTTGTTTTACAGCTTGCAAAACTAACATGCCATATGGGTAGGTGACTTCTGCAGGGCTGGTGATTAAGAGAGAACTAAAATCCAAGTTCCTGGGCTGAGCTTCTCTCCAACGCACTTGGTGATTTTCAGGTATCTCCAGTGTTCCAGGAAATTACAATGAGTCTGAACAATCTACCATTTTTTTTTAAATGACCACAGATAATAATTCAGATGGATATAATGCACATTTTTTCTAGGGAGTTGACCCAGTCTTGCTATTGGTAATATATAAAATAAAAATAATGACATCCCAGAAGAAAAACATCCATTATCAGTCAAGATAAGAACTAACATGTCAGACAACTGAACCTCTTGAGTTTCAGGTCAAAAGTCTGGGTTCCAGGCTAATTCTAGCTCAAATTATTTGTGTGACTTTGGAGAAATTCCTCATCTCTCTGGAGTTACAGTTTTATCATCTATAAAATAAGGGAGTTGGACTAAATGTAGCAGGCAGATGTTGAAATTACCATAATTACAAATCAGCAGTTGACTACATGGAGTTAGTTACCTCTTTAGCAGTAATTTACTAGCATAAAAAACTGATAAACATAAAGATCAGAGAGCTAATAAATGAAATAAGCCAATCAGAAAAAGACAAATACCAGATGATTTTACTCATGTGGAATCTAATGAACAAAATAAACCAACAAACAAAAGAGAGACAGACTCATAGAGAGCAGGCTGACAGCTGTCAGAGGGGAGGGAGGTTAGGGAGTTGGGTGAGAAAGGTGAAGAAATTAAGCAAAACAAAACAAAACTCACAGACACAGACAACAGTATGGGGATTATTACCAGAGGGAAGGGGGTGGGGGAGATAGGAGAGGGTAAAGGGGGAAATCAATGGTGATGGAAGGAGAATTGACTCAGGGTGGTGAACACACAATACAATATACAGATCATGTGTTACAGAACTGTATACCTGAAACCTGTATAATTTTATTAACCAATATCACCCAAAAAATTCAGTAAAAAAGAAAAAAGACCAGAAGACTAAGACTAATCACATTTATAGTAGTCTACATAACACTACAGAATATTGTTATACATTATCTTCAACAGTGGCTATTCTCATGAAGAAACTGCAGTAAAATTCGACCAGTGTCTCGGAGCTTTAGCAAAGGCAGAATCAGGGATTACGGTATCTACTCACAGGGCTAACGGAAAAGTCCTGTCTCTGCAGTTTTCTCATTCTGTGCTCAGCTCACCCAGTGGGTCCGGGCAGTGCAGAGCAGCAGCCTCGTTCACTTCAGCTCGCACCCTGAAGAGATCTTAGCAGTGGGGGAAAAGCCAGCCAGTCTGACTCCTCACTTCAGGAAGAGGGTCTCTGAGACTGAGGTGAGGCTAGCTTTTGTCACTTCCCACACAAGTTCTCAAAATGCATTTTTATGATTAGTTTTTCCTCTTTAAAACTTTCCTGAAAATTAATTTAAACTTGGTTTGACCTGACCTCTGTCCCATAAATTGCCCTTTTTCCCCTTATTATAACTGCCATTTAAAGTAATCAAAATTCCTTAGGAAAAATATTTCCACTTTCTGTAACTCTATAAATATGGAGTAAATATATCTGTTTATCTTGCATTTTGATGAATGTCCCTTTTCACACTTTACTCAGCTTGACAGAAATCAATTATCATATTCCTCAGAAGTTCCTTGAGAAAGACTATTAAATGAATAACAGATCCTTAATGCTTCCCTAGAGAAAGAAAGATGATTTCAGATGGCTGGAAAGTACCTTCGGACAGATCTAGAGAAGAGATCTGTTTTCGTGTAATGAACTCTAATGTTTCTTTGGGTAGAAACTTTGCAACAGTGTAACTTTCTTTCCATGTAATGATATTAAGCTTAAAGTGATTCATAATACCCTTTAAAATAAAATAAAACAATCATAATTTTAAAAGTCTGCAAAACTAAAGACCAGGATGGTCATTCTTTCCCGTTATCAAATTACGCAATCATATTTCCCCCATAAATAATTCTCCAGGACATGCCCACTGATTTACATGGCATCAGGGAGGGGAGGAGATAGAGAAAAGTCCTGTCTTTAGGTGGTTCGTATTCTTAGCAGAGGTCAAAGAGCATACAGACACAGGTTATCTATTATTAACTATAAAATATGCAAGGAGAAAAAGAAGTGAAAATGCAGACAGAAGAGGAAAAGGAAAGTCAAAGTCAATGACTGAAGTTCACTGCCCATGACCTTGTCCAGGCCACACTGGTACAGAGTACAAATCCGAACCACCTTTGCCACTCTGGGTCCCTGTCACGCCACCCACCTTTGGCAGCTCACCAAATTGAGAACTCATACACTGTCACCACATCTATCTGCTTTGTATTCCAGTCCTTGGGGAACTGGCAATTTCAATCAATTAATTTATTCATACCTACAGTAAATTAAGGTGTTACACCTCCCCAGTATTGGCATGTGAGTAGCACTTTTCTACATCGTTATTAATTTTTGTTGTTAGTGTCTTCATTTGGCTTCTCTCAGAACCTGATGCTGAGATGTGGAGTCAGGTGCAAACAGTTATTTTGGAGGTGACACCAGAAAACAGTGGAGGAGCAGGGAAGATAAATGGAAGCCAAAACGGAGGGGAAGGGGGGCAGGTATTAGGTAATTTACCACTGAGGGTAAATAGTGCACAATCTGTGCAGGGGGACTCGGCATCCATGGGACACACGCCTCAAAATGGAGCAGGAGGCAGGGTGTTTAGTCACCCACAGCCACCCGCGGGCTGCTCCCTGCTGGTGGGGCATGGGTTCTTTGGCAGTTTTGTGTGAGAAAGCCTCAAAGAAATGCAGGGGCTGCCAGGTGGAAGTTGGGCTGCTGTCCCCTGAAGTTGAAGGGGGACAGATGGCAGCATTGGCAGTATCTGCTGCAGGGAGGGAGCATAATTTGAAAACATCTGGAAAGAAAGGATTACTTCAGCCATCCATCATCCTCCTTTTGACCCCACTTACATACTAACTCTTTACTTATGACTTGCTTTAGGTGTATTTTACGACGCTGAAGATAAAATGTGTATGTTATAGTCTATGGTCACATAGTAATTTATCATCTATTGTCCTATGTCTACATGTTCAAAAATTTCATTTTAAAGATGACATAGTATTCTTTCTTGCAGATAAACTTTTTATTTCCTCTGATACTTCTTGAGTTCTCAGGGTAGATAAGGAAATGAATTTGAACATTTTGATGAACCAACATACATGCAAATAGGTACTAAGCTCAAAGCTAGAAATACGGTTTGCCGAGACAGAGAGAGATCCCAGAGAAGGGCTGTTAATCGAAGGCCTTCAGAGAAGGGCCCAAAATGGGGAACACCTTATGTGGGCTTTGTAGGACAAACGGATGAATGGGGAGCCCTGGTGGCGCCAGGCAGGAGGCGGAGCCTGTGGAAGGCACTCAGGGGTGGGTGGGGTCGAGGGCTATGGGTAAAAGAAGAGCTTTAACAGTTCATCCCCCCTCCTCCTGTCGGATCATTTTACTGCTGCCCTATCTATGTTGATACTGCTGTGAACAGCCCTGCTTCCAGCTGTTTGTTTCCTTGGAGGATTCCTCAAATACAAACAGCTAAAGCTGGAGTTACCTAGTCCACACGAAGGCTCACTTATCAGATCTCTCTTAACTCTGGAATGTGGGTGATGAAATTTCTGCAAATTGATTCAATGGCCTCAATGTAGGACAAAACCTGCAGAGTTTTTTTTTCTTCTCCTCCTCCCAACCCCGCCTTTCTTTATCTTCCATTTAGGTGTTTTGCCTTTTCCTTGCAAGCTTCTGCAATGCCATCCAGCTGCAGGGCCACCGGCTTGGTGTCTCCATTCAGGCTAACGGTGCCAAACAGAGCGGAATACCAGAGTTAGGACCAAATCACCCTGTATTATAATAGCACTCATTTTAAAATGCTTCTTTTTCAAAGAAGAAAAATCCCTTTAGAAACCAGAAAGCAAGTTGCTGCCCTTTATTTAAAAAATTTAAATAACTTTCAAGACTATTTTAGTTACTTATGTTTTCTATTTCTAAAGCATTTTAACCAATATTTTTATAAAATAAGCTTCAAGGGTTTTTTGTCCTATTTATCAAATCTTCAAATAAACGGTGCTTGACAAGATAAAGAAAAAGGTCTCCTCAACCCTTTTTAAGTAGTTTTTATATAAATACAAGAAAGCAGCTTGAAGCAAATTACTTTTTAAAATTGTACAAGCCAGAAACAAAAATGTTTACAATACATATTTAGAGAGGAATAAAAATTTAAAGCAATATTCAGTAAAGTTACAGTGTAAATCTATCTGAACTTTTAGTCAAATATTGAAAAAAATATTATATTAACCCATATACTTCTTCACAGAACCCAAGACTTGATACACTTGATTTCGTTTACTAGTTATGTCACAGATATAAAGAAATAAAATTAATAATCCTGATTCACACAATTCTTGGCTTTTACGGTCAGTAGCTTCGTTTGTTTATTTTGTTTGTTTGTTTTCAACTTTTTTTGAAGTCATTATTGCTTCAGATAAAATTGCTTCAGACCATTTCCCAAGAAATTACATAATGCCTCATACTCCTTTGATTTTTTAAAAATAATATTTCTATTCAAAGTAGAGTCAGAAAAGCATAGCATAGGAAATCTCTCCACATAGGTTCCAGTCCAGTTTCTAAGAGTAAAATTTAAACTATCCTTTAGGCCACCTGGTTCTCACTCAAATAACGTTATTTACCAAGAGAAGGCTGAGGAATTAGCTTCTAAATCTCCCTTCCTTGTTTTATTTAAACAAAGTCGTTGAGACAGAGCATCACCGTCCGCACTCCTGCTCACCCAGACCCCCCTGCAGCAGCCTCTGTCCTGGACATGTCACACTAGCCCAAATGACACTTGTTGCCACTGTCTGACGAGTAACCCTTAGGAAGATGCTCAGGGTTGTTAATGACCTGATGCCATCCGCTGCCATGTTAGAAAGGTCAGAGGACACCCTCACAACCCTGCTCCCTCCTTGGCTGCGCTCTCAGAGCCTTCACCTCAACGCTACTGTATTCTAGGCACCAGGGGTACAAGGATAATTGAGAAAGCCCTGGTCGGGGCTCGCAGGTGCTTTGCCAATAGAGGATGAAACATACAAAGATAATTTCAATCCTATGTGCCATGTAAAGACATACCCTGCAGGGAGGGAATGGAAAGCTGATCGTCTTTTAGGGCTTTTTTTCCTTTTTCTGAAAATGTTCATCTTTGGTAAACACCCTCAGAAAAGCTAAGTTCCCTTCTTACTGGAACTGTAACGTCTTACCTTTCCTCATCAAACCGAATTTGTCCTACTTTAAAGATAATATGGGAAGTTTGCTGCAGAATTCAGGAAGATTTGAAAGCCCTGCACTAATGAAGTCACCACTATATCGGATGGATAAAAAGATCTGATGTAACCACTGAAAACAAAGGAAGCAGCATCTGGCCCGTCCCCCATTTACAGGTGAGCAAACAGAGGCTGGAGAGGTCAAGTGGCTTGTCCAAGGCCACCCAAACAGTGAGTGCCAAAGAGGCCCCAAAGCTTGGTCTCCTGACCCACCCGTTCTCCCCTTCGCTCCTGTGATGAGCCCTGCAGAGTCCTCACTGCACACCAGCTGCACAGGGCACTGCAGGGAGTTGAAGCCTGCGTAGGACAGGCTCTCTGCTCCTGCTCCTTCAGCAAGGCCAAGTGTCAACTGCACTCTGTGCCAGATGAGGAGTTATTTGGGACAGACCCTGTTTAGTCAGAGAGATGAGATGAACAAAATTGAAACGTCTGAATTAATATGAAGTGTACAAGGTGACGTGGTTCCTCAAGGTAATACAATGAATGAGTCATCGCGTACGGGTAGACATAATGAATAATCACACTCTATCAGAACAGTAGCTCGGTTGAGTGAGGATAAGTGACCTGAACTGTGCCTTTGATCTTAATCTTAGGGGCAAAGGAAAGAGAAAAGGAAGCAGCTTTCTAAATAAAGATTCAGGAAAAGGCTAAGATAGGAAAGTTGTTGCTATCCATTGACCAAAAAAGGGGGGCAGGAAATTTATCTTGTGAACCCCCTCTTTCAAAGTCTTACCCCTATAAAACCTGACTAAAATGGCATTGTAACTACAATTCTTATTGTAATGCCTTTAGGTTAAAAAAAATAGGTATACAAAAAGTAATCTGCAAATATGTCATTAGGATGGGGACTCTGAAAGTTGGAAAATTTTAGTTCAAGTAGTAGCTTATAAGCTTAGTAATCAATGCACATAAAAGCTATTGTTCCAGGAACTGAAGGTATGACCCACTCTGACTCCAGGAGACCATAAGTAGTTCGACCTTTGTGCCTCAGGAGGACTACAAGCCATTCAAGATGGTGTCTGAGCCACTGTGCTCCAGAGTGAGATGACCACCACCCAGGACACAGCTAAAGGCCACCATCTGGGGCACAGCTAAAGACCACTGTCCAGGGTGAGAATGATGACGTTTCTTAATCTGATTAACTTTCCCCTGAATTCCAAACCCCTTACTTATACTTCATTCTCCTTATAAGAAGGACCATTTTAAAATGGAGTTTAAGATGGTCTGTTGGGGTGAAAACCTTCTCAGATCGCCGGCCATCTGAATAAAGCGCCCATAAAGATGCAACCTGTCTCTGCTTACTGGGTCTGGTAGGTGACAGGCAGCACGAACACTGGCTTTTCCGGTTTCAGCTGTAGTATTTGCTGAACCACTCCTGGGTGGGACTGGCAGTTCAGCTGTCAGATGGCGCTGGTATGAGGGTCTTCGTAATGACTCTTTCCTTCAATTCTGAGAAACCGGATTCCAACCAGAAATCCCCAAGGAAAGAAAGGTGTGTTGGTTGCTCCTTGTACTTCTGTCAGAATCCTAGAAGAACACGCCCTCTGGTTGCTGTCCTGTTCAGTAAGGAGACTTGAGCAGACCAGACCTTCTGGGGTACTCTGATTTCTGCAAATCTCAGATACTATTGGTCTGAGAGTTGCCATTTCTCATCCTTTTTCAGCCTAAATCTTCTTTGGACACCATGACTGGTCACTTCACCACTACCTGTTGCCTAATCGAGCTGTGATTAAATGGTGGCGACACAAAGCAGACACCCTGGTCAGAGTCTTGGTGACACCTGTCAGTGCACACAGGTCCCTCAAAGGGGGGACAAACCGTGTACACTTCATATTAATTCAGACAAGGGAAGTCAGTGTTGGCTGTGACATGAAAAGTGGCCTACAAGAGCAGTAAGAGCCACGGGTGTGTGTTCTCGGAGCAAGTCCCTCCTTGTCCAGTTGCTGCCAGGCAGGATGTCTCCACACCCAGCTCCTTCTCCAAGGGAACTTGAACTAAAGCAAGATTTGACTTCAAAATATTCAAAGTTAATGCTTCCATCGTGCAACTGGGGAAGAGTATGACAGTATTAATCTCATTTTTAAAATTCCCTCTTGCAAATGCCTTCATTTCCCAAGGAGCCACAACACAGAACGCCAGGTGGCTTCAGGCCGCTTTGGGGAGGAAGCAGTTACGCCTGGAATGAACCATATCAGACCTCCAGGCCGCAACCAAAGCTACCCACAGTTGTAGGGATCTCTTTTGGAAAGTTCATGCCCAGAAACAGGTTTTCAGAAATACGGTGTAGAGATCCACGTAGCCTACAAATATGTCAAGGGCCGTTCTACAAGGTACCCCAAATGCAATTAATGTATTTGGGCTATAAACCATGTACAGACAGGTTATGGCAAAATTCCCACTTTATCTTCACTGAAATCTATGCTGAAAACAAGAACTGGACAAGTGTACATTCTTTACTTGTTTGGGGGGGTTTGGGGGATTTGGGTTATTTTAATTTTTTGTTTAGATTCATGTTGGGAACCTCTCATGAGATGAGCTATCAGTCAAGTTTTGGCCAGAAACATGCTGAAGTGGGCCCTCTTCCCCAGTATGTTCAGTTCCTCCAACTGGGTACACTCTGTACGCGTGAACACTGTGCAATGTGAGGAGCGGGCTCTGGCGGTTGACCACAAAGCCGATTGGGTAAATCACCTTAATTCAAGGCTACCAGCGAGAATGTTCAGTGGTGACCGACCCCTCCCCTTCCCTCTCTCTGACCCTTCCACTACCTTGTGACAAGGTCCCTGAAGAGAATTTAGGCTACAACAGGCGTGGTCAGGCACACTTCATTGCCTTCTTTAATATTCTTAACAGTTCCGATGGGTTGATGAGATAGGAGTGTTCCCGGTCACACAGTCCAACGCAGGCATGCTCCCTTGTTCAATAATCTGTGGGAAGGCTACGTGAAACATCACTATGAACTTCACCTGTGAAAATCAACTTGGAGTGTGGGATTCATATAATGCGGTTAAGTCAAATAGGCTACATAGAAATTCTGAATTCAATCTCGTTCTTACTAGTTGTGACTTCAGCAAGGCACTCAAACTCTCAAACTTCCCTTGTCTCAGCAGCAGCGCAATCCAATTCAAGAGACACTTAGTAAGTACCACAGACTGTGCTAGGCACGGGGGAGCTGGAGGTACCATAAGTGTGCATCATCCTGGCAGGTCCAGGTGCGCTGCAGGATTCTCGTGCCACATTCAGAGGACGCAGGGCCAGTCATGTCCAGGCACTACGACTCTCCAGAGCCCATGACAGTTACGTTTGGCTGCTGAAAACCCTCGGTGGCCCATGAGGCAGAGGACTCACGTGGCAGTTTCACAGCCCTCAGGATAGACTGGTGGCTCTCCTGCTGCAGATGGACCCAAGCAGCCCATGGAACCAAACCAGACCACCCAGGAGAAACCTCACCAGCAGCTCTTGCCAAATTTGGAAACACTGAGACCTGGGCTCCTCCTCCCCTACAAACCACACCTCTTTCCTTTTTGAGTAGAAGACAGGAGAAAAGGTACCCAAGAGGAACTTGGCAAGTAAACAGATGGCATGGGTGGCATGATCTTCCCTTTTGGGGGCTGAGGAAGGAAGCACAGGAGATCCTCCCAGAGAGAGAAGGAGAAGTGGGGTGAGCGGCATTTCCTAATGGCAGGCAAGGGCCCTGGGACCTTCTCTGCCACTGGCCCACCATGCAACCCTGAGTCACTGCCTTCCTGTTTGTCCAAACAGAGGGTCAGACGAGATACTGCTCACGTTCCTGAAAACCTTGGCATGCCCCAAACTATGCCACTGTCAGCCCCACCAACTCACAGCAAAGGGTGGCTCCAACACACGCTCCTTGCAAATGAAACACTGAGATGGCCGCGTATATAGGTCTGCCGGAGAGAAGACCACCAGCAGCAAAAACACCAGTCCTGCTAGAGGGGAAGCTGCTACATTCCAGAACTAGAAAACCCAGCGTTCTCTCCTGCTGTCTTCTTAAACATGCCTTCCTTTGCAGTTAGATCTGTCCTCTCCCACCAGGTGTGTGAAAGGACCTTGCAGCCTGGTTGGCTCTCGGAGGAGGAACCTGAAGACCTCTTGGGCAGACTGCAAACCCAGGACCCAGCCGCTTCAGGGCAGATTGGGCAGGCTGGTTCAGCACTCTGCTGGTAGGAAGTCACATTATATGCATCCAGTTCCCTCCATCCCCAGTGCAGACAATATAGCTTTTCTGACTGGGGTGACTGGACTCTGGCGATATTTTTACTGCCCTCATAGGTGATCAAAGAGCTTTTTGACTGAAGAGGCCAAGGTCCCAGGTGAACGAGCAGCTGCCCCATGCATACCTGAAAGCCCAGTGACAGCACACATCTGCCCCCTTCCCTCCCCCCAACCAATGGCAAAAAGTAAAATAAACAGGGAAGAGCCAGATAGTCCTCTGGGTTCAAACCCCAGCTTGGCCTCTGCAGGCCTTTGACTAGATTTCTTTGCGGGTCTATGCTTTGGTTTCCTGGTCTCCCCACCTCTCAGGAGTGTCGGGAAGGTTAACAGTGGGAGTCAACAGGGCTCTTCACAAATATTCTGGTTTTGTTTTCTTTCCTTCCAACCACATGACAAGATGGTACTTCCCCTCCTTACCTGTTTCCCCACAAAATATATGGTGTGGCCACATGACCTAGTTTGCTAGGGCAACATCACCTCTGAACAGAAGCTCTAGGCAGTTCTCTGTAAGCCGCCCTTTCTTTGTGCCTGGAGACCAGCAATGTTTTAGAGAGTGGCTCAGCCTGAGTCCCGGAGTCCCCAGATGACCTGTAACGGTCCTATTACCATGATTTTGTTGCTTTTGGCCACTGTCATTTGGGTGCAATTGTGACAGCAGCATAATCTAACCCATGCATTCTTAACAGGAGTAACAGCGCTGAAAACTAGTGTTTGGGGGTTGTGAGAAATACACCACAGTCCACGGTGCTCCACAGGGCCACGGTGCATAAACACACAGCATAATTGTGGCATTAAAATTTGATGAGGGGAAGGGTTCTACATGCGTTTAGGAAAAACAAATCTAAAAAAACTTTATAAGCACCAAATGTTGTTCTGACTGATAGAGTAGCATGTGGCTAAATGACCTGGCATAGAGTGAGTTACTGCCTTTGCCTTAAGAGAGATTTAAAGAGGGTCCCTATATAATAAACTGCTAGACAGCTTACTTCTCCCCATTTGTCATATTTCCCCCTGGCTCCATGAAAGTAGAGTGTGTTCTCTAGTTGGCTCATTACTAAGACCCTAGTGCCTAAGATAGCATTGGCACATAGGAGGTGCCTGTTTAGCATTTGTTGAATCAATGAATAAATGATTGCGACAGAAATGACCCCAGTCCTCTGAGGTCCAAGCCTAGTGGACAGCCAGTTACATGCTGAAGCCAACAGAACAGGCCACGCCTGGGAGGCAGAGAAGGTTCCTGGGAGGAACTGGTATATGGAGTGTGACCTGAAAAATTAGACGTTAGACAAACAAAAAGCAAAAAACAAAAGGGATGGGATGAAATGAATTCAGTCAAAAGACAAAAGACTATTTCAGGCCAAAGGAATAGGACAGAGATTGTACCCTGGCAGCCGATGACCTGGATTTCATCAGCAGAGACATTATATTCAGCCAAGCAGTTAGTTGGCTCACATCTAGAAGTGAGAAATTATATTATAACGTGTAATTAGAGTTTCTCTTTAATAATTCAAAAGAAGCCGCCATGGGGCTGACAGCTGAGAGAGACGAGGGCGGGTGCATGGTGAGGCACTGAAGTGCGCCCGGCTAGAACACCAAGTGCGGCATGAACAGTGAGGGTGGGGTAACGTCCATCCTGAAGGGCTTGGAATGTCATTTTAAGGCATCTGAACTTGATCCTAAGGGCAACAAAGAGCCACCGAGGTGCTTCAAGCAAGTGAGATGAATCGCTCCTCTCTGTGGTCAAGGGAGATCACACCTGTTGGAGTATGAGGAGTGGCCTGGCATCATGCAAGTCTAGAGGCTGAGTGACCAACGATAAGATAATCACAGAAATCCAGACAAGACAGGATGCTGGCCTAGATGAGTGAGGGGCAGTAATGGGAACGGGAGGTTCCAGGGCCATCCATTCTCCCTCCATCATTAGTGACCCCCCTCGTCTGTCCACGGAGCCAGTAAACCCAGCAAGATATCTGCCCAGCTTCCTCCACAGAGCCTTTTAGGTTTTATAGAGCCAATCCTGGACTGTCTTCTTGCACACTGTTAGGTAAGAAAAATAAATCTATTTCTTATCAATATGCATTCAATACAAAGCATCTGTCAGGAGATAGAATTAACAGAATTTAGTCAACACAGGACGGGTACTTACCTTGTAGAGTTGTTGTAGGGATTTAGTATATTGAGACCTAACACTGTCCAAACTAGAGGCAGGTAACAAATATTAATTTTATCATTCCCTCTCTTCCTGTCCCTGATTAGGAGGAAACATCCTTAGGTCAGAAACCAAAGATTCTGGTCTGCCTTTCACATTTATGTAGAACCTAGCATGTGAAAAGCTTGCACGTGGGACACACCAAACATTCCCTGCACGTGTGGCAGATCCACCAGCAATTTTAACCAGCACTTAAACACTATCTACACATAGGGAAAGCAGTGTTTGTAGCAAATGTTTTCAGACACACTCAAAATTCCAAATGGATTACTCAGGCTGGTGTAGCTATGAAAGATAATTGTACCAGGAGATTTTTACTTCTCTTTTATGTAGCTCATCTAGCAGGGGGTTGATTGGTTTGACTTGGAGTCATGGTGAAAGCAGAAATAAACTTTATTTTGAAGACTTTATTTTGATTAGATAATACTTTGGGTACTATCGGATATTTGAAGAACATGTCACAAGTAGACAAGAAACATAACAAAAGCACTAAGAAATAATCAAACAATGAACTAACTTCTCTTTCAGTGTGGTTATTTTATGTAAAGAGGGAAAAGGATTAGGTAAATTCCGATCATCTCAGTGTCTATGGACAACAAAGTGGAACTAAAGCAAAAAACAGCTAAAAAGCAGTTCTAAATGTGATCTCAACTCTGTTGGGAAAACCACCAAATGCCGATGTGCATACGAAGGCAAGCCAAGCAGGAGGACTGGACATTACCTTCTATTATCACCAAGGGATTTACTGGATTGCTGAATTGCCTGTGACGGCATGTATTACTTTTATAATCAAGAAAAAGGTGCTTCTTAGAAAGTTTTTTATACAACAGTCCTGTGACCTGACAGAGGTGTCTACAGGGCTTTAACCAGTCTTGGAGAGTCTTTAGGGTGACGCTTCTCATTGCTGACATCTGTCTCCTCTTCACAAGAGCACAAAGAAGGGGGAAAATATGAAGTGCAGGTGAGCCCATACAGTCCAGGGGACAAAACAGTTCCATGACAGAAAGCACTCAACAGCAGTAACTATGAACGTGTGTATTAATAAACCAATGAGTGCTTTGAGTTTGAGCATGTAAAATTATTCTGATGGATGAAAAGCCATCACACACAATAAAACAATCACACTGTAAAGAGACGTGGGGAACAGGATCTACGCTTTGTCTCTCCACACTAAATAGTAAACGGAAGCTCTTTAGTAACTGGAGAAATTGGATGAGTAACTCTCAATTGAATAAGTGATTCTGTTCAGTGAAATCTGCCCCCTTGCAGCTAACTAATTATACTTACCAGAGAAAAATACATTACCTAAAGAAATGAATCAACCTCCAAAAGGAAATGTGATCTTCTAAGCATATCTAGTAAGCTGTGTTTCACTTTTTTTTGTTGTTGGTCTTTGGGCACAAAGATTTGACAACTTATCCAAAGAATGAAACTTTCCCTTCAATGAGAAGAAACTCAACAAATATTTACTGATGAGCAAAATACTGGGTCAAAGAAAAAGAGCTCAGCCAATTTTCTTTACCTGGATAATAGAACACGGATAAAAGAAAGGACATTGGGTTAAGAACCCCAGCAGGAAAATAAATTAGGCCGGTTGGGTTGGTCTGACATTTCTCAGAAGTTTGCTCTTGACCTCTCAACAAGAAGCCATTCCAGGAAAGAGAGCCAAGAAAGCAGACGGCTGTGTGTATGGCCATACAGTGAGGTCTGGACAGGAGGGGCATCGGAAGGGCAGGGTGGTACACAGGGGCTATAAAGGTGGAGCTGGAACAAAACCCAGCATGATCAAGTAAAAGGAGACTTAGAACAACTGTCAAAGATGCCATCAAACTTTACCAAGAGATAGAAGAGAAGGTCCATTTGGGTGACACATGACAAGCTATAACATCTAAAGAGAAATGGGGAAGAGAGAGGCCATATGTCCTCATGTGACTCTGTGGCCGGTTCCCAGACATGCTTAGTTTAAGCAGGACGATGTATCACTGAGCCTTCCCTCTCTGCTTGACAAAACTGATGGGAACCTTGTCTCCAGTTGTGACCTGATTTCCTTTTCTGCAACAGTATGGTAGGTTTCTACTGTACACGCAAGATGGGGAGAATCCTAAGAGTGCCAACGAACAGGCTCTGCAGGTGAAGGGACTGCGAAGCACCAATCGGCAGTTACCACACGGTCATGGGAACATGCAGTACGGCATTGGGAATACAGCCAATAACACTGTGACAATCATGTACGCTGCCAGGTGGGTACTGGGAATACTGGGGGCTCACTTTATAATGTGTACGACTGTCTAACCACTGTGCTGTACAGCTGAAACAAATACAAAATAATACTGAATGTCAACTGTGATTGAAAAATACAGTAAATAATTCCCTTCAAAGTAAAACAGGCTACTAATTTGAAAAACAGAAATGTACTTCTAAGGATTAAGCAATCTTGACTGGTAACAGAATAATTCCCTTCAAAAGGGTCTTGAAGAATGAGCAGGATTTTTAGTACCTGGTTGAAAAGCAAGAACTTTTCCATGCTGAGCAAAGAGACACACAGCCCCAGTAGCTTGCAAATACGTGGCTGAAACAGAAGGCCCATGGCTGGGGGCATCAGGAGGTGCTGCTGGCAGGTGTCCGAGGCCACATCACAGGTGAGGTCTACATTTTGGGCAAAGAGGTTTGAATGTTATTCTTTAGGAAATGGCGAGCCACTGAAGAGTTTTGCTTCACCGTGCCTCCAATTCCTGTCCTGTAAGTCTTTGGGGAATTTATAGACAAACGCTGAACCAATTAAGAGATTACTAAAATAGTGCAGATGACAAATGACAAGTGAACAGTGGGGGAAGGCCCGAAAAGAGAGCCACTAGAATTCAGTAATGGACCATCGGGTCAGAAGCCGGAGACATTGGAAGATGATTCCGACCGTCAAGGCTGCCTGCCTGCCTGTGTTGTCCCTGAGAAAATGAGGAGCTGCCTCAGTCTGGTCAGGCTGCTGTAATAAAATGTCTACACTGGGTGCTCAAACAGCAGACATTCACCCCTCACAGTTCTAGAGGCTGGGAAGTCTAAGATTCGGTTCTGGGGAGGCCCCTCTTTCTTCTTGCTCTGTCCTCACGTGGTAGAGAGCAGGGAAGCCAGCCCTTGGCTTCAGTAATGACTATCAGCATTTATCCCATTCTGAACCCAGGCACTGAAATCACCCCAAGATCCTCAACTGTGATCTCCAAGGTACCCGTGACCTGTCCCCTGCATCGTCCTGGTGTCATTTGTCACCCCATATCACGCTTGTTAACTCAGTAATATTGAGATACATCTGATTCAAGGATATATCACAGTATTTTAAGGTTCCCTAGTCTCGCTCATGCTATTCCCAGTCTGGAATGCTCTTTTTATACCCAACTTGTTATTCTCATCTTTGAAGGTTCAGTTCAGCCATCATCTCTTTGTATAACTTTGTTAGGACCTATGTCACCGGCTTCATCGGGATGCCATCCTAAGATATAGTGTGTCACAGGGTGGCCACTGATTCATCCGCCTGCTTTTCCCATCAGACTGTGAGTCCTCAGGAGCAGGCATTCGGTTTCACTCTGCTTTCCACCTCTGACACCTACCCAACAGTGAGGCAAGGACCATACGTAACAAAGAAAAACCCCAAAGTCTGCCCACTTCGTTAACTAAGTGACTGCTCAATACTCACAAAAACATTCATGGGTGATTAATATGCAAAACAATACCCTGGGAAGATCTGCTCCTCTTTCCCTTGTTATTTAAGGGTCTGTTTAAAAGGGCCATGTCTAGACTGGCCAAGGAAGATGAGAACAAAAATTTCTAAATGGAATTCCTCTCAGGAAACATGATCTATTTTTCAAAAAGCCCGTGGGCCAGCCCCAGGAGTCACAGTGGAATGGAGCATCTTCTCATGAATAAGTGATTCTCTGGGAAGAATGTGGTTTATTTGAAATGAAAAGGAAAAACAGAAGAATTATGTGGATGTGGATAAGCAAGCAAAGGATGCTGAATACTAAAAGGGGTCATTCAAGTCCGGTGCAAAAACAAACATGGACCACATTTCTGAAAGAGTCAATGTGGATAAAGGGGTAGAAGGAAAGCTGACGTGGGCAGAAAAATCGAGAGAACACTAAATTAAAATTTTCATTTGGTCAGATTGTACTGTACGCATTTTCTTTGGGAAAGCCAGTTCCCAAACCTGTGTCTGTTTTTATTGAGCACCCACAGCGAATGAGGCTTTGTTCAGCTGTGTCCAAGAAAACACCAGCATAAATAAATTATTTAGCAGGTGTGGACAAAGGATCGCTATGCCAATAACTAAGCAGGCTTTCTGTTCATTCTCCTTTGTAGGTAGAGGTTGAAGAGTTAGAAGTCTTATATGTCTAAGAAATTGAAATCTGCCATACATCTGCTATGTGCAGAAGAATTCATTATAAAACCAAAACATGCCCACTTGCATTATTTTCTGAAGCATTTTTAAATACATCTGATCCAAAAATAAGTTTTTCAAAGAAGTTATCAATTTTAAAGAGAACACACAGTTTTAAGTACTTTCTAATCTTGAACACAAGGGTCCATTAATTGTATAAACTTTAATCTAGCAAAACCCCACTGTGGCATCCGACTCAACATCCTGGAAACAAAAAATACTCAGTACATGTAGGAACAGCAGGATGAATAGCTTCAAAAAGAGCTGAGCTTTCCACACCCACATAAAAACCTACAAAAGTAAAAGGCTTGTTAGGGCTAATGGAAGTATAGCAGCAATCAGTGAAATCTTGAGTAAGAACTATGAAATTAAGTATCAGGAATTTAAAATGCTTATGATTTCTGATCTGTTTGAGGATGTGTTACTAATCTGGAATTTCTGAGACTGTTTTTTGATAAACAATTGTTTTTCTCAAAAAACAGTATTGTTTTTTGGATATTATCATTAACTGTAATTCAGGGTTTTATTCTTCAGTCTAAACCTAACAATTTCCCAGCAGCTAACTGTAAATCAGAAATTAGATGAATTAAAACGAAAGACCTGTTCTCAAAGAGCTCATATTCTAGTCAGGAAAACTAATGTGTAAGTCATCACAAAACTCAGGACCAATTTCAACAATAAAAGTACTGGCCAAGAGAGAGATTCCCTCTCCCGTCTTGGTGTTCGGCAGGAGTTGACAGATGAAGGATGACTTCAGACAGACAAGGGAGGGGAAAGCTCTGGTCTCTCAACCCCTACACTGACCTGTTCCTAAGAACTCACTGTGTCTCAGAACTGTTTCAAAGTTATTTTAAGGGGAAAAAATAATTTCATAAGAGTATGTTGTAATGGAAGATAATTTTACTATATTTAAATGTACTAACGGTTTTAAAAATTGTCTTTCCCATTTAAGAAGTGATGTTGATTTTAAATTCACTACAAAGAAAAGCATAATTTGTCAACAAACAAAACTATCAAAGTTATTCTGGGAGTTGAATGTACATTGGAATTTATATGTTATAGGATTAAAATGGGAAAAAATGGCGCTCATGATACAATTGGACTTTATGCTGAAATTTTGTTAAAACTTTAAAAAATAAGTCAGTAAAATCTTTTAAAAAAACTTATACTCTAATCTTCTGATCTAAAAGATGCAAATCTGTGACTCAGAGTAGTTAAGCGGCTTGTCTGTGATTGCCAGGACAGTGAAAGTAACACCTCCAACCTCCTGACAAACCTCCAGGTAACCCCCTCAATGTTGATTAGAGAATACCCTCAGACACCACCGCAGCCGCTCAGGCGAGGTCCCCGCGAGCTGTCTGCTGGCTGCCCCAGTGTCACTGCAGGATTTACTGCAGAGACTGCAGACCGATAGCCACGGTCTCTGCCTTACAGACCATCCGCTTCCTACCCACTCCCGTTCCAGCTGGCTTCTCTCCTTTCCATTCCTGGCCTTGTCACTGTAACATCTGAATTTGCAGTATGTGTTTCAGAGGGTTAGTTGACAATCTTTCTTCAAAATGCCTGAGGGAAATTAATGCAATAAAGGGACACCAGAAATGTTGACTCATTCTGGGCCATTCTGACCACGGGGTTGTGTAATCCTAGCTCGATTAGCACTGGGAACACCTAGGACCCAGGCCACAGGCTGCCTGCCTCCTTTCTCTTCTTGCCTCTGGCTCCCGCCCACACTGCAAGGGGCCTCTTGTACACATGTGTGGACAACCTAGCCTTATGTCCAAGGTCTGCTGATAACCCACATTTACATACAGCCATGCATTGGCCCCAGAAGTGGCTGGAGTCTGCCAAGAAGCCCATGTACACTGTGGAAGTGCGCGAAGGGCCCTCAGAGAAGAGGATTCCAGGAAGGTTCTTGGAACATGACCTAGAACGCGAGGGGGTCGGGGATGGGGGGGCACAATCCCTTGGCCAGGCAACTTCTCACCCCACAGAACAAGTGAAGGATAGTTAATACCTTGTTACCCACCTTTTTAATCTTTGCCAATCTGATAGGTGAAAAACAGCCTACCTCAGAATAGTGTTAATGGGCATTTCTCACATTATAAATGAAGGTAAGCACTTTGAGTTTATTTTCAAAGTAAACCATTCATAAGCCCAGAAGAAATATTAGTAATACAATCAATTCTAGATAACCTGGGATAATGAGAAAACCCTAACGTGCTTCTACCTGTCTAACCTCCCCCCCCGCAATCTTTGCATGCCTTATCCTTCTAGTCACTTGGGTCTCAGTTTAAGAGCCACCTTCTCAGAAAGGCCTTCCCTGACCACCCAGTATAAAACAGCCCATAGTGACATCCCAAATTTAGAGTCCTGCTTTAATTTTTCTGTATTGCATTTATCATATTCCAATGTTTTTCTTATTTTTTACTAGTATGCTTACTGTCTTTCTCCTCTACTAGAATATGCTCTATACACATTCAAGGTTTACATTTTTGCACTTACAGCTTCTAGATATACTACAGCAACAATAACAACAAAAAAGAGGAACTTTAATTACTTTGTTTATTATCTACTTAAACTAAGAGAACAAGGACATCCTCTGTCTTGGTCATAACTCCATCCCCCCACAATGGAAAGTTTCTGTCATATTGTGGGAACTCAAATGACAGACTTGGAATAAGTGACGAAGGCTCCCTTTCACTCTGTTTCCCTAGGGCCATGCATATAGGTCCAGCCTGCAGAAGTAAACTGTGCCACAACCTGGTCTAACAGGCCTGTCATTCCAGATCTCTCTGGAATGTTCTAGCAATTCCCTGTGTTCTGTCTGGAACTGTCTTTACCCATGGGGCATGCTGCCTCCCTGACCTGCCAGCAGCTTCCTGGCAGCTACAGCAAGTTGTGGAAATTAACAGCTGTGCCAACGATGCCACGGCCACATTGGGGTATCCCCAGCAGGTGCTATCTGTCAATCCAGGCCATGCGGGAAAGCTTCTAGGGCTGCTGTGAAGAGGGATCCCAGACAGGAGGGGTGTGCTGGGATCCCGCAAGTCCAAGAGCCGTCTCAGTTCATATCACCAAGGCATCCTCCAAGGATTTATCTCCTTCTCAGACCATCACTTCTGCTTTTTTTGTGATGGTCAAAGGAAAAGTAATTTCTCAGCATGTTATGTAACTTGTATAAAACTACTCTATTCTTCTGGCCCTGTTGACTTTAGAGTACCCCAAATGTCTTCATCCAACTCCAAGTCCCTATAATGTGCCTACAAGTAGATGGCCTTTTTACTGATTTTTTTTTTTCATTTCCCACTCTTGCTAAGAGTTTACCAAAGAAAAGTCTGTTCACCATTCGCAAAGCTGCTCCAACTTCTGTGATAGAACCCACACTTCCCACGCAGCGTGGCGAAATACTTAGGACACTCAAAATAACATTTGAAGATGTTTCTCAATCCAATAGCAACTTGAAAACAGAAAGTCCCTCTCAGTTCAACCAACTACATGGTCAGTTCAGGCATGGAGGGATCACACCGCCATAGAACTTGCCAAGAAAATAGCTTCTTCGTGTTCCCCAAGTAACACATTGGTCTTTCCCAGGCTCAGGACTGAAGCCAGAAAAGCAGCAAGCTTGCATCTCTATCATGTTTCATAGTGGAAAAG
The DNA here is from genome assembly GCF_022682495.2 of Desmodus rotundus. NCBI lineage: Eukaryota > Metazoa > Chordata > Mammalia > Chiroptera > Phyllostomidae > Desmodus > Desmodus rotundus. The sequence continues at coordinate 4,136,002 of NC_071396.1, read as the reverse complement.
TGAAGCTCTGTTACTGAGTGACTTAGTTATCATGACTTACTATAAGATGAAGTGAGGGGAAAACAGGATACAGAACATCTATGAATATTTTATTTTAAAAAAATGTTACTGGTGATCTCTACGTAGCAGAATAATGCATTGCTTTTATTTTGTTCTTTATATATTTTTGTAATTAAAAAACTTCCATAGTGAATATGGACTGTTTTACAATTTTTTTAAGTTTTTAATTTTTTAAAATTGATTTTAGAGAGAGAGAGGGGAAGAGAGCAAGAGAGAAGAAAAATATCCACTTGTCATTCCACTCATTCATGCGTTCACTGGTTGAATCCTGTATATGCGCTGACCAGGGATCGAACCCGCAACCTTGGTGGATTGGGACAACACTCTAACCAACTGACCTAGCTGGCCAGGACTAAAAAAAGAGCTATTTTTAAATGCTTTCACATATTTCAGCAAGTGCTCACATGTTCTGTAAGTATTCAGGTCCTCATTGTACAAATGAAAAACTGCTCAGATAGCAGAGGTAGTAACTTGACCCAAAGTTTGATTATTCTGTATTTACTGTACTTGCCAACTTTTCAGTGAATCCTCCTGCCAGCCCCACACTCGCAGGCAGAGAAGGAGGCTGCAGGAGGAGAGACATTCTTTATTACGAATGCTGACACACTAGAACTGAGTGGGTGGTCTGTGCCCATCGCAGCCTTTTTCAGAAGATTGGCCACGGAAGGCATGAGCTGTCCCAAGATCAGAATGATCAGAATGACCGGAATGACCCCAGTACTTGGTTTTGGTGATGAAGACTCTGACCGCTGGCTACAGTGTGGAAAGAGAGCAAAAGGAACATACGTCACTGGCTGCTAGCTTACCGACAGCGGCCCACTATAATTCATTATTTTGGCAAATATATGCGAGATAGTAGTGTTTTATTTAGAAGTTTTGTATAGTTTAGTAACATGCAGAGGTCATGTTTCACAAGGTACATCATGTAGCTCTTGCAAATGTATCTGAATCAATAATTAATGATTCCCTTAATTCAAGGATATGATTTTTAAAAATCAACTTCCTTATTTTTGTGGCTATATTTCATCTGGGAGCTGTAAGTAGAAAAAGATGGACCTCAGCATGTTTTATTAAGTTGATTCACTGACCCCACTAATTGCGAGGCATTTCAAAATACAAATGGCAATTATTAAAGGAAATAATGAAATTCTTTACTACTGTAACTCACATGGATTGGGAAAAAATCATGCAATAGCTACTGGTTTTGAAGAAAAACAGTCTTTTCTTTTTCATTCTCCTTTCTTTTTCTCTGTCTGAGGAAAAAATAGCTCTACTAAGAATACATAATAGTATTAAAGCTTTGATTACCACAAAGTTTGGTAAATATGTCACTCTGTTCTTACAAGAACTTTCTGTATCACATTTTTATAAAAATGTGTGTGTGTGTGTGTGCCTGTTGGGGACCTGTGTTGTCAGTTTCATATGATATTACCTTTTTTACATTGCTTCCATAACACTAAAAAACAAACAAACAAACAAAAAACACCTAACAGACTCGTTATGTAAAACTGACAAAACACAACAAATGATCTTCAATCAGGGATGCTATCATGAGACTCCCCATAAGTACTGGGATCCTAATTCTAGACACTTGTGCTACTCTGTGGCTATTTTATTAATATGATTATATATCACTGGTTTTTCTTATAAAAATACATGCTCATCAAGTATTTACACAAGGCACATCACACAGAAAATTAAAGTCCCTCCTGACCAGAACACACCCCAGTGCTGAACAAAGCAGTGGGGATGAATGAGACTGTACTGGAGAAGTGGACTCTCAGGACAGTGTGGTGGTTAGTTGTGTGATACATTATGACTGCTGCAAACATACTATGAAAAGAAAGTTGCAGAGTGTAGAACTTGTCTACTGTCCTGAGACAAACTACTATAAGGGAACACCTGAGAAGAAGAAAACACAGCTTCTGCCACCTAGGAACTTAAAACCTAAAGCAAGACACGGAACCACACAGGCTCGCACGCAGTGGGTGCCTCTCTGGTCAGTAATGGAGCTGTCTCCTCCACCACTGTGTCACCTGCACACTGTCCCTACCCAAGAGGCCCAGAACTCCTCACTCACCAGTGCATCATGTTCCCAGAGGCTGCTCCAAGTCCATTCGTGCAAAAGCTCAAAAGGACTTTATTCAAACCATCTCTGATGTCTTGCGGTGAGTTATTCCTATTGCTACTGAGTTTTAGGAACCTCCAGCGGCACTCACAAATAAATCTAGTGTCAGAAACAGCACCAAGTGGAGCAAGATTCATTGGACCTACAAGACACTCAGAAGTTGAAAGTCTGTAAACAGAGGACCGTCTCTATTGTTAACCTCTTTCGCCAGTAAGAATGTTGAGCTCATAGAGGTTCAGTTGCCCAAGGTCTGGTAATAAACAAGTGGAGAGGCCAGGGAAAGCTCTGGGGCTGCATGTCTGCCTAACCAGCCCCAGGCTCTGAACTACAACACGCAGCCTCTCAACCAGCGTATGGCAGGACAGAGTGGGGAGGGAGCACTGGCATCTAGCAGGAAGAGCAGGGGTCTGGATGCCTGTATTAAGCGGGGCTCCCCCAGAAGCAGGCCCTGAGGAAGGATGTTGAGAGTCAGTGGTTTATTTGGAAAGTGATCCCAGTAAGCACCCCCAGGGGAGAGGGCAATTGGGCAAGAAGGAAGTGCACCCAGGGAGCATTAATGAGAAGAAGAATTCAGTGAGTGGAAATAAACTCCACTGGCACCTCTGGGGAACAGTGGAGACCACTCCTAAAAGTGTTTTATCCAAAAGAGGAAGCTCAGACATTTATTCTCCAAACTCTCTCCTTAGTTGGCTGCAGGCTATTCCCACAACCACTGACTTTCTAACCCCCAGGTAGAGTCTCAGGTGCTTGAAGACAGAGAAGACTTTGACCCAGAGGGCTCGGCAAGGTTGGAACAGCGCGTTCTGAGAGGATGTGGGCCTGGCACAGATGCATCCCCACACCCTCAGACAGACAAAGATAAGCCTGAGGCACCACTCTGCTGCTACACGCTCTATGGTTTTAGGCAAGCAAGGCTCCCATCGAAGACTACACACTGTGTTTCGTGGTTGATTTATCTGGTGTGTCTCCATCTCCAGTGGTTCTTCAACTCTCTTCTTTTCCCATAAACCTGACTTGTGGCCAGAATCAGACACTCAGACCACTTGTCTTGTAGGAGGCCCCATTTCATGCTTTTGTCTGTTTCTTCCTGTCATATTTAAACGTGGTCCTGTATTCCCCAATTCCCTGCCAACTGGTTGTTAGAGCTAAAGATGTGATCAGATTGAAGCTAGACAGTGGGGCAGGAATCCTTCTTAGGAAGTGGTCTGCATGTCACATGGTGCTACTTCAGGAGGCTCACCACATCAATATCCATCATGCTAAGTTCCTCAGAGGGTAAGGCGGTTACCCTTAGATTTCTCTGACCCTCAGATTCCTTATTTGTAATAAGGAACTCAAATAGCCACACTACTGGATTCCCATGAGGATTAAGTGATATAGTCAAAGCATCTATCACAATCCATAAATATTGCAGGAGCTATATTAATGATGAATGTAACACATCTGAAGTAAGTACAGTGGCAGAATCAAAAGAAGGAACTACAGAAGAATGTGCCTTGACACCTGCACAGAAGGACAGGATTTTAAACTGAGCTTGAGGAACAGGAGGGAGAATCGCCTCCTGGTGTGAGTGGCGCAGGAGAACAAAAATACACAGTGCAGAGTACAAATGGGAGTGCAGCTCAGAAAGGGCATGAAGGTCAAGGAGGAGAAGCTGTGCTGAGGGGAGTGGTGGGAAGACTCAGATGCCATATTAGTACTTTAGACTGTGTTTTGCAGGCAATAGGAAGCCATCCAAGGTGAGATTTTGTTTTAAGAATCATTTGACTTGTGTTTCAAGAATATAATGATGTCAGAGATCTTGTGATTGCCTCTAAGAGTCTCTGTCACCTTATAAACAGCCACTCTATTAAGCCTGTCTTTATCCTGCTATAAGCATACCACCTTTTTCCTGCTGGGCCTTGACTGATTAAATAACTCCAGATTTCATGTGAGAGATGAAATGAAGAATGTGGGGAATTAGAGGCAGGAGGGCTGGCTCCGGGTCTCTTCTCTGGCAACAAGTACCCTCTGGGCACCTATCTGGTGCCCAGCACCACTGCCCAGAAGTGAGAAGAGTGACAAAGTCCCTGCCCTTGAGTTGACATTCCAGTGTGAGCAACAAACAGTAAATAAGTAAACAAAGAAATGAGGTAATTTCAGGCTGTAACCTGACCTATGAAGGCAACACACAGCGTGATAAGATGGAGAATAGACAGGCTGGACCTGCGTTAGACAAGTGGGTCCCAGAAAACCGTGCGGAGATGATAGAAAAGACACTGAGGAGGTGGAACCTGCATTATGGATAGTGATTAAACAATTTTTATCTAGATAAACAAGAGAAAACACACCTTCTGTATCTATGGCAGATGTTCTCTGGCAAATGACCGATTCACACAGCCCCTCTTTTTGTAAGCTGAGTGTTGGAAAGCAGCCACACTCAGCCGTTCACTTAACTGTCCGGGGCTGCTTCCCGCAGGCAGCAGCAGAGCTGTGCAGTTTCTACAGGGTCTGGCAGGGCAGGCGAAGCTGAGACCACCACCTGCTCTGCACAGGAAAAGGGGACTGAGCCAGTCTCTGGCATGTCAGCACAGCATCCCAGGATATCAGGCACTGAAGGGAAGTCCATTTCCTCCAGGAATCTTTTTGGTAACTGGGGTGATAGTCGGCTACACTAACCCTTCCCGTTGTGAGTGGGTTGGAGAAAAATTCACGCTCAGGTTTCATCAGTACGTGGGGAGAGGAGTAACACTCCTTCCTCACCCCTTGCATAAACGTGTCCAGGAACGCTGTTAGAAATGCCCGTGTGAGTGATGAAGCAGCAAGTAGAAACGCAAGCTCCACCCCCTGGCCTTGGGTCGAACTCCAAGGGAATTTCTGCATGACTAGGCAGTTTCGGGTTCTCAGCTGGCTGCCTGTTTCTCACATCCCCACCCCAACTTTCTATGCTGGAGGGCTGGTTCTCACTGCTAGTAACACTGAATGTGCCCAACAACAGCTACAGCAGAGAAAATGACTGGGAACACAGCATGCCCGCCCCCCCCCAACGCACCCCCCCAACCCCCGCCCAAGCCTCCATCCAAGGAAGCCTCTATCGCTGCCTGCAAGTTCAGACTCGCTTGAGGGCTTAGCTGTAGGCAAATCTGCTGATACACTGTGTCATCTGCAAAGTGACTTGTTGCAAAGCTGAATTAACATTTGCCCCAAGGCCAGCAGATGTTTGAAATGATATAAAGTATTTTAATTCAAAATGAGACTGTGTCCACAAGACTATCCCTGTTCCTATTTTAAGAACTGATTCTAATAAACAGAACAGGCTGCTCTACCATCCTTTGCTTACCCCCTAGTTACCACTTTATGTATCTATTTTTTCTGTGTGGCTATTTTTGGCCATGCTTTTAGCCACAGGATTGAGTCTCAAAACAGGGAGATAGGGACTCAGGGAAAGATAGATGATGGTTTAAATTTATTCTCATAGGATGAACCAAAACAACCTTTTCCTGTTCAAAAAGCACTCAAAGCTGGTGAGCTAATTGCCAGCTTTGAACAACCTAAAAACACGACACATTTAAAGATTCTAGTCACAATGCTCATAGTATAAACTCTCAGCTGGATGATCATAAATTCATACATTTTAGATCAATATAGTTGTAGAGCTTGGTGGTCAGGAGAAAGCACACTGGCCGGGGCGCTGAAAGACCTGAGCTGTGGTACTGACTGTGCTGACCCCTGGACGAGCTCATCAGGCACCTGCCAGTTGGGGAAAGACAAATATCCTGTGATCTCACCTATAAGAGAAATCTAATGAACAAAATAAACTAACTAGCAAAACAGAACCAGAGGCATGGAAAAATGGAACAGACTGACAGTGACCAGAAGGGAGGGGGGAGGGACTAGTCTAAAAACATGTATGAATGACACATGGACAAGAACAACAGTCTGAGGATTGACTGTGGGACTGAGGGCCTGGGCGGAGGAGAGCAAAGGGGGAAAAATTGGGACAACTGTAATAGAACAACAGTAGAAGTTGTTTTTTAAAAATGAAGGGACTGCACTGATTCTACCAGGTACCTTCTAGTACTGAAAGCAGGCATCTAAAACCCGTTGTTTAACCCCTTACATTACAGCTGCAGAAACCGACACACAAAGCGAACTCTTAAGAGCTGGTTAGTTGTACAGCTGACTCTGGAATCAAAGTCTGTGATTTTGTTCTCAATTGTGTGTGTGTGTGTGTGTGTGTGTGTGTGTGTGTTCTGAGGAGCCTAACCCTGGTCCTAACACTGTATGAATTTCTGCATCTTTCTGAGGGACCACAGAGACTGCCCAGTGGCAGCTGACTCAAATTTAGGCAAGAACTTGTAAGCCCCGCAACTGGAGGACCAGAGCTGAGGGTGCCCCTTAGGCCCTAGGACTCCCGCGGGCCTGAACAGTAGAGTGGCTTGTACTAACTTTCTAATCACCTGGCAGTTCTCAAATTCTCTTAGTAATGAATAACTTACCAAAACAAAGCAAAACAAACAAGACAAAACCAGCTAGTGATTAAATATCATTTGTTGGGGGTTTTTCCTAATTAAATATCATTTTCTGGAAGTCACTAACAGCTTAGTATAATGCCATTATTGTGGCACTATTTTAATTTTACTGTGGAAATAAGGATTATATGCCAATTTCCTTTACTCCAGAAGTCTTGGAACAGAAAATCCTGCTTGTGGAACTACCCATTTGTTGGATAATTTTAAAATACAATTGTACTTTTAAATACCACTGGCCTTCATGTAAGGCATTTCATCAAGAACCACTTAGTAAATGTGTTGTTCTGAAATGCAAATGTACTTTTACAAATGTCATTCAATGACAAAAGACATCCTGTAACCAAACAATAGGAACCCAGCCTACTTAATTCACGTTCTGTTGTCTGGCAAGTGCCTAATTAAAATCAAAATGTCACTGACCTGGAAACAAATGTAGAATAGAGTATTGATTCAACGGGGCAACACATTCATAAAATGGAAGGCTATCCACGTACAGATATATTTTAGAAAAAATACACTCATAAATGAAAATACCCCTTATCAATCAAAAAACGGGTTACCAAATAATTGCATCCAGTGATCCTCATTTTCTAAGTCTGTGTGTATAGAATTCTAAAAGTGGACTACATGAGAAATTTCAAGTCGATTTTGAGCAAAGTGTCTTGTTGGAAAAAAAAATTTAACATGATACTCTTTTTTCTAATCGGGAAAAATTCATTCCTCTCATTCTCCCTCCCCACCTCACATCCAGCCACTCAACCAGAGCCACCATTTCCTGTGTCCTTATCAGAATCAATGCAAATTTGAAATTGCATCATTCCATTTCCCCACACACACAATGTGAAAAGCTTCATGGTTCAATTACAGTATTAAAACCTGGGAATCTAAAATAGATGTGTTATGCTTTGTTTTTCCACTTAATGAGGGAGTATGCTGTTCTGATATTGTAAAAGTGATTCAATGTGAATCAGTTTTCAAAAACTCCATAAATCATAGATACCGCCATTTCAAAGCTAACGTTACTTCCTTGTGTAACTGGAAAGGAGGAACCGACACCCCCTCCCCACCTCAGGACCTCTGGAGCTGTTTGATCTTCCTTAACTGCCTTGCGGGTTTGCAGAGAGTGCCGGCAGGACATGCTGCCTGGCCCCGGAGAGCCACCAGCCAGTGGCAAGAGAAAGAACTGTCAACACTTTGGCCTCTTCTTTGTGTGGCCACCCACAGAAGGCTTGCGAGGGTTCCTGGTTTCTTGTGTAGGTGGGCCTGGGGGCCCATCTGGGCCCAGGGAAGTGGGATTGGATGAAGAGTAGCACTGAACTGCCCAATGGTGTAAACCCTGAACTGATACCATAGTAGACGCTGCGGGGCGCTTGCCCAGCTCTGCCCAAACCTACTTTACTGGGCTTACCCATCTCGCAGGTGGCTAGGAGTGCCGGCCGCTCACACCTACCCTCCTCCTCACACACGCTGCTAACCAGAGCCATGTCGAAGAGCTTGGTCTCTCCTGTCCTCCTAGCAGAAACCACAGCTCCCGCCAGAGAAAGCCTACAAAAACACAGCACCCTCCCCAAGGACCCCTCTGCAACGTGAGTTTATAGTCCCCCAAAGTAGCAGCCTACAATGAGTAACTTGTCATCGTGCCCCTGCTGAACACCTAAGACAGGAATGCTCCCAGGGCAACACTAGCCCCGAGGGAAGGGGCTGGGAGTTCTTCAAGAAAGAGGCAGACACAGATTCTGTGCATTGTAGAGTATTTCTCAAATACCACCAACAATCTTAACTCCACTCTTCTGTTTATTTATTCTCCCTGTCTGAAAAGTATTCCTCTTTCTTACAGCTTCTCTAACTCCTACACAACCTTCAGTGCCCTACTGCACATGTCCTCCACGCTCCAAGTCATCCTCCCTCCCATAGAAACCCCTCCTCTTACCCACTTCACTGTCACCTATAGTATTCTTTCAGAGCTGACATATATCACCAGGCACTGGTCCTGATATCTTTATGTTCACATCTCTTCTCTCCAACTCATTTGAAAAGCCCTTGTATAAGGTCTATGCCTTATACAGAATCTCCCTGATTATACTCATTACAGACACTAAGTAAATATTAGTGATGTTGACATGTATATTCATAGCTGATCTTGCAAAATGATATGTCTTCATGTAAACAATGGGATTTTGTGAGGTCTGCTAATTAAGATCTTTTCTTCCCCTGGGAGATTACCAAATGATCGCAGGGATTAAAGAAGAGTGTTTTGTTGACAGCAGAGATATTAAAGTTCAAAGAGGGCTCAGTTCTGACAGACCATCCCCTGCTCTGTCCCCAGGTACTAGAGGAGAGATCCATCGGGTCTGACAGGCTTTACCCAAAAGAGATAGGAGAGAGGATGCTGTGCCCCGCAGAACAGGGCTGTGGCAGGGAGAGGGGAGGAGGAATGCTGTGTTTGTAAGCCTTTAACCATCTTCTACAACTGGTTTCTGTGGTAAAACTGTGGTTTCAGTTCAAGAGAAGAGACTTGATTGTGAAGTTGTGGGAGTACTGAGACACGGTGACAGTGTTACTTTATTTCCCACTTGGTTGTCCTCTAAGCTACCAGAATGGGTGATCTGCCCCATGGAATGAGATCACAGGGGACAACTAACACAGCAGAGAGGGCCAAGTGTCCCCTAGCGGGACACCAGATGCCACTCGTCTACACCCTTAGGCTCCAGTGTTAGGACCACAGAGGACAGAGGGGGCCATGGCTGATCAACTGGGTCCCGCCTGCTTCAGGTGAAAGCCGTGTGAAACTACCAACCAGAGGTCTGCCGAGGTGGTAGCCAGCTCCTGGGAGAACCACTCCCGAGGAAAGCCCTTTGGATTTGAGTCCCTTATCTGTACACAACATGGAATTTACCCTCATCCTCCCAAATCTAAGCAGGCCAGGATACGAGAAATGGATCATTTTACAATTTGGTGTAATTCTGATTTTCCTCAAGGGCAGATTCCCCGCAGGACCCAACAGATTGTTTCTCCAGCAGTACTGCTTGCAAAGACTGGTCTCATCCCTCTTACCCAGGAATATAATGTTTACCCACCAAAGAGGTGCTGGGCTGGGGCCCAGAAGTGCTGTGACCGGCCTAAGAAGGACCTAAAAAGGGCAAGAATGAAGAAGCCCAGGAGATAGAAAAAATCAGAACTATAACTGATGAAATGCTTTAATTACATCCAGGAACACATGAGGGAAGCGACCACGATTTTGTAGATATATGAATGGTGCACTTTGTAATACGACACAAGTGAGTGCAGTGCAGAGAACAGTGTCCTTTTATGTGTTTTATATTCTATATGTCAACTGCAAAGAAACAAATTTTTCTATCTCTACATTGTCAGAATATATGTACTATATATGAGATATATTTAACAACATATATGCCCCCACTCATGCGGTACATATGACTTGATTCACTTGTAGGCTCCCAACAGCACTCAGCACGGCACCTGGAACCTACGATATACTTGATCCATTTCAGAAGTCAGTGAACTAAAGTCAACCCTCTTTCAAAGATTCACTACTTACAGGGACCCAAAGAAGTACCAAGAGGGCTGTTCCATGTCCACACGAGGCGGGAATCTGGGGACCTGGGGGACAGGGCCATTGTCACACTGCCTTTGAGTGGCAGGGCATGTGGATCCCTTGGAACTTTTTACTCCAGAGACACTCCTGGTTATGTTTTCTTAGGAAAGTATCTTCTCCACCTGGATTGTAATCGCCAAGGGCAGAGGTAGCTTTTTTTTTACAACGGCTCCCTCTATCCCAACATGTTTACAATAACTCGCCCGTGCTATTAGTTAATACAGAGGTTATTAAGGAGCCTGGAGAGCATACTGATTTTAAAACCTTCCATGGAAAGATGGTGTCTGATTCTCTCCTTGGATACAGGTGGCCACAGCGATTGCTTCTAAGGAATATGATCTGGCAGATGCAATGCTGTGTGCTTTCTTATTTCCTTGTTTAAATTTTTGTTTCAATTACAGTATACATTCAATATTATCTTGTATTAGTTTCAGGACTACAGCACAGTGATTAGATAGTCATATACTTTACAACGTGTTCCCCCAATATTTCCAGTACCTACCTGGCACCAGACAGTTATTACAAATTACTATTTTTTACACCCCCCTGACTTTTTGTAACTGCCAATCTGCACTTCTCAATTCCTTTATCTTTTTCCAGCCTCCAACTCCCTCCCCTCTGACGGCTGTCAGTCCGTTTTCTGTATCTATTAGTCTGTTTTTTTCGTTCATTTATATTGTTCTTTAGATTCCATTTATAAGTGAAACATATGGTATTTGTCTTTCTCTGACTGACTTCACTCAGCATAATACCCTCTAGGTCCATCCATGCTGTCACAAATGGTAAGATGTCATTCTTTGCAATGGCTGACTACTCCTCCGTTGTACTGCATTTGCATCACTGCTTTTTTATCCACTCATCTACTGACAGGCCCTTGGGTTACGTCCATAGCTATGCTGTTGTAAATAAGGCTGCGATGAGCACATGGCTGCATATATTCTGCTGAACTGCTGTTCCAGGTTTCTTCAGCTACACACCCAGAAGTGAAATCACTGGGCCCTAAGGAGCTCTGGTGCGGTGTGCTTCCTGAGGCCAGGCTGGAAAGGGGACACAGCTTCTGCCTGGCTGTCTTGCACTCTCAGGATACACACCTCAGGTACACCTTGCCCGTGTGTGTGAAGGCCAGAAATGTCATTTAAAGGCTTACAACACTGCTAGAAGGTTAATTGGCACCATTACCCCACAATTTACAAATGGGGAAACTGAGGTATGAAGATGAGTACCCTAAGATCACATATCAGAACCAGGAATTGAGTTGTTATGTGTGACCCTTCATCAGATACGTGTTCCCTCTAATTTTGATCTCAAGCCCATGCAAGTAAGTTCCCTGAAGCTCAGTGTGGCCATTTTTCAAGTGAAGTGATTATAAGTACTCTGCTCATATCGGGATTTTCATGAAAACCAAAGAATAGGCAAAATTATGCATTGTAAACTAATCTACAGAGAGATCACACTTAAATTCTGCTAATTTAGAATGCTACTTTTCAAAAAGCTGCCAAATTAATATAAACATGTAATCTGATATTATTTCTGACCCTTTTGGCACAAAACTCAAAAATAAGTTTCTGATGAAGACTTCAATTATTCAAAGCAAGAAATAACCCAGAGTAGTAGTTTTCAAAATGTGATCTTTGGGGATGTAGGAGTTCTTCTCCCAAAGCTGTTCTCTCTCTGACTGTGTTTTTTTTAATATAGATTATAGAAAGAAATGTGTCTGTTTCTGGGGAGAGAGTTGACAGCTTTTATTTGAGTTTCAAAAGAACTCCAGACTTAGAAAAGGTCAAGGGGCACTGTCCTAGAGCATAAAAACAAAAGGGAAGAGACATGCACTGTTACCTTGACCAACCACTCAACTAAAAATTAAACCTGCCAGGTCACACTGGAACACCTTCAGGAATGGTGTGTACGCTCTCCCCAAAGCCTCCAATTCCATGTCTCAGGGACTCAGATGTTTGGAAACAATCATTTTCCTGTGATAGCATGCAACCTTCATCTGATTTCCTGCAGCTTCTTGCAACACTTGGCCCAAACTGTACCATGTAGTATCTACCACAAGGCTCAACTCTTGTCCTCATTCTCACCTTTAAAATATCTGAAGTCAGGTACCACGCTCTCTTCTCTTCCTAATTCCTGGAACTTCCTCAAAAGAGACCCTCCTAGGAGTGCAATATGCCCTGTGTAGTACCAAGTCTTTTTTCTTTTCCCTTTTTAGGTGTACTTTTCCCCTCCTTTCCATTTCTCTGGTATTCCAACAGTTTGAGAACTACGTCAAGTTCATGGCCACTTCTTAACCCTTTTAATTCTGCCCTTTTATGTGTTTCCCCCCATAGGTAAAAGGCATCCATGAGCATTGTTTCCCTCTGACACTGTTTTACCATGAGCATTGTTTCCCTCTGACATTGTTTTACTAATGAATTAAAATCGCAGTGAGCCCTGCTGACAAAAGTGTGCTCCCCACCAGAAAGCTCAGTGCCACTGTTCCGGGACCAGAGAGTGCTGAGGATGGCATACTGCTCTCTGGCCATAGCCACCCGGCGAGTCCAGCAAAGAGGCTGGTGGCACCAGACACTTGCAGCAGCTGCATATTTGACACTTTCTTCTGACATGACTGATCGGTTCCTAGAATGTAGATTTGTGGGCTTTTAACTTATTTTGAATGGGTAATGTATTCACATGGCAAAAAAAGTTCAAAAAACACAAAGGGATCTAGATCTTGTCCCAGATCTCCTTAGAATCAACCCATGTTCTTGTGTTTCTCACACATATATTTTATGTACATACAAGCTACTTTTTACACAAACAGTAGCATTGAATACACACATTCATGCACCTTGCTTTTATACATTTAACTATTGGACAGCAGACTACATATGAAATTTAAGAAGCAGCAGAGGATGTATCTGGAAACCAGGCAAAGAATGTGCTTTGAGGAGGAGGGTGTGCTCGCTCAGCTGTGTGACGTGCTTAAGATGAGAGCTGAGAATGGACCACCAGATTAGGCAAAAAAAAAAAAAAAAGGCTATTTATGACTCTGGCAAGAATGTTGTCACTACAGAACGGTGGAGACAAGACCTGAATGAAGTGGACTCAAGAGAGAATGGAGGAAAGGAAGTGTAGACGGTCCTGTGACCCACTCACCATAGTTTCCAGAACTCTTCTGCATGAGGAATGGAGTAACTCTGGCTGGGGCCATGAGAGAGACCTTTTTAAAGACAATAAATGAGTGCATGTTGGTACAATGTGAGCCAGGCTCCTTCAGGGAAGGAAGGCTGAGTGATGGCGGGTTACTGAGAGACCATTACAGAAGCAGGGTCCTTAAGCAGGTGAGGAGAAGGAATTCCAGACAACCCAAGGGGGAGTGGCCTGTGCCAGAGGGGCACATGGTCACTCATCCAGTGCCACAGGAAGGGAAGCAGAGTGTGAAGGCACAGAGATGGGGCACACAGCGGCAGGTGGTGCTGGGAGGGTGGGAAAGTCCCCTGCTACTCACTTCTCACATGTAAACCTCACTGTACAAAGCAGGGAGGAGGGAAGGGGGGTGGTAGGCGGGAGGGGCAGGGGTTGGGGGGGGCAGTCTTCATCCAGAGGAGAAAGAGCACAAACACGCTAGATGACTGGGACTCTGCCAGGCCTACCGGCGTTAATGGGCAAGTCTGTGATCACGAACCGGAAGTGCGTGCGTGTGTTTTCTCCAACCACATAGATACATGCAGGGGTGGGCAAAAGTGGGTGTGCAGTGGTGAATATGTGAAAGTTTAGTCTTATATTATTATTTACTTATTAATGAGTGTTCATTATTAATATTATTATTAACCTATTTTCCCACCCTTGTATATTCAAGTGAAGTGCTCACTGTAATGGGGGTTGGTATTTGGATGGAAGCATACCACAGGCAATGTGGTAGAAACACATGGCCCTGAGACCCCCTGGTCCCTTGGGTGGGGGCCCTGCCTGTGGATAAGACAGAATATCACTCTCAGGATTACGATGCATAGGAAAGGTGAAGAAGTTTGGCAGGTCCCTAAGCAGCTGATTTAGAGCTCACCAAAAGGGGGCTATATGGGGGCACCTGACCAATCACACAAGACTTCAAAGAAAAGTCAGATCCTCCCTGAGCTCAGAGGGGCTCCCGCTGGCTTCTAAGAAGCCAGCCACCAGGAGTTCTGCAGCTGCAGGGAAGGAGTTCTGTGCAAGTTTGGGAGAGGACCCATGCCGCAGATAAGTGCGTAACCCTGCCAATATCTTGGCTGGTTACAAGCGTTCTGAAACCCAGTTAGAAGGACTTGGGCAACGTGCAATTGGACTCCTAACCCTCGAAAACGGTACAGTACCAAATAGTTTTTTTCAGACACTACGTCTGCCACCATTTCTTACAGCAGCATAGAAAACTGATACAAGGGAGGAAGACGCAGCAGTGAAGAGTGCAGATGAGAACTGGTCAAAGGAGGGTCACAGCAACGAAGCTGAGTGAGGAAGGAAGGGGGGATATGCGGAAGGGGCGGCCACTGAAGAGAGCATCAATTCAGACTGGTACAGTGGCTACTTTTCATGGTGAGGAAATGGCCACTCGTCAAAAACACAACTCAGTGTCACACGGCGGGCCTTTATCCGTGCCTTGCACTTCTGCCGCTCACGCTTGCGTGGCCTTAGTGGCAGCTCTCTCACCCCATTCCTCAGGCTGCGCTTGGGTCCAGACACCCAGGCGTGGTTTCTGCCTCAGCAGCGCTGGAGCTGCATCTGGGTGGCCCCTGCTCTATGCCCATTCGAGTCATGGGTGAAGGTTTCCTACGGGCTGCTCACTCTCTCACAGCAGCCTGCATTTTGCTCCTCCTGTTGTCTCCTCCTCGCCCACCTCCATTTCACCTGTTCAGAGGGACCTTGCAGGTAGGTAGCTAGTATGTACACCTAGCTGTCATCTCTATGTGAGTCAACAGAACTGAGGTTGTGGTGGAAATACCAGCAGAGAGAAGGTCCAGTGTTAAGCTGAAACAAAACACAAGAGTCCTTGGGAGATTTGTGTGTGTCTTTCCTATGTCCATAAACCCTACAGCTGAGCATGCAAGGTAAATAATTAAGGGGCAAGTTGAGACCTTTAACCTTGTGTATGGTTTTCCATCTTGCATATATTTGGTACCCCTCACTTCATCTACACACACAGTTGTTTACGATAGGAAAATCCTCTACGAACAATCATCTAAGCAGATGATTAAATTTTGACTTGATGTACTTTTACATCTGCATTGCAAGCTTATCCATGGATAAGTATCTTGGAAATATGGTATTTCCAACTCTAAATGTCAAAGCAAGTTCAAAAATAGCCCACTGGAGTGTTTCCCTTAAGCAAAGCAAATAAATCAACCTCCAAGCCCAACATGTCAGGGGTGTGCGAAGTTTAAAACAAGGGTGGAAACTCTACACAAAACCCAAAAATATTGGCAGGCTGTAAAAGGTTTACGACTGGCCACATATTATGAAATTCCATTTTTAGCAAATTTTTCCCAAAGGAGGGGACTTTCTGCACTTACAAAGAGCGATCCCAAATAGTCACCACAAAGTAAATAACATGACTAAAGATTTCCAAAAATAAAAGTATAGTTTTAAAAGCACTAATACAAAATAAAGAGTTCTATCTTCCCACCACCTGCACTTATGGCTGGCTCTCCTTTCTTTCCTTTGCCACGCTCAAACTTCTGTCTCTCTCCAAGAACCATGGTCTCACTTCACTTCAGACATCAGTATGGTCCCTACGAATCTGAAAGGGTCTCAAGGATCATTTAATCCAACCCTTTCATTTCACGCATGACCAACTGGGCAAATTGTATGGAGCACCGGTTACCTAAGAGGCACCATTCCAGGGCACTAGGAGAGATACTAATGAAAAATACATGGTGCCTGGAATCATTCTACAAAAATAATTTTGTTTCTGCCTTAAAGGAGGTTTATATTTATTTGAGGAAAGTGGTCACGTACACATATAGAATAAAGACACATAACTGCAAAAGACTGATTTGAGCCAAGTGCAATCCACAGACAACTTACATTGACTAGTGAGATGGTGGATGGCAATAGGATTTGGACCAGCTCTGAGGAATGGATAGATTTCCACTAGGTCTATGAGCAACAAAAAGTTACCTTCCACAGGTAAAGTAGTGCTGGGAAAGACCCCCAAAGAGTAACAAATATATGTGTTCCCAGAGCTCTCAGCTCTGATTTGGTAGAAGTGTCTCAGGATGGAAAGGCACCAAATTTGGCCAGGTGGAGAAATCTAGTGATGGTTTCACTATTTTCTATAGCATCCTGCATTAAGTGGCATTTTTGATTGCAGAAAGCAAAGAGAATAGAGATTAAATATGGGAAAGCACTTGAATACAAAATTGATTTATGACTAAGTTTCCTGGGCCCGAAATCAGGAGTGGGGCCTCCTGATGTTGGGAGTGCAGCATAACGAGGCTGCTGGCTGCAAGTAAACGATGTCAATTTCAACAACTAAGTCAGCTTGTTCTCTTGTATGGGAAAGAAGTCCAGAGGAAGGGAATTCCAGGACGTGTTCACCTGTGGGTCATGAAATTCCCCAGGGAGCCTTGTTTTTCCCGTGATTCCCTATTCTGCCACCTCACCACGTCGTCGGAGTGAAACTCCCTTCATGTCACAAGGTGGCATCTGCAGTTCTTGGCATCACGCCAGGTACCGCAGCATCCAGGGCAAGAAGAGGAACCGTTTCTTCCCTGGGTCTCCTGTAAAGAATGACAAGATCTTCCAAGGAGCTAGCCAGCTGTCTTCTCATTGGCTGGAACTAGATCACAACTCACCGCAAATCCATCTCTGACCAGGGAATAGGAGGACCAAAATAAACCAGGGTTTTTGCTTTTTTTTTTCATAGCAAACACTTATGTTTACTTACTATGGACAGGCATTTCTCCAAACACTTTATGTGTATGTTTGTTTAGTTTTCTCCATTTTACAGGTGGGGTCAAATGACTTGCCCAAGGATACATATCTACTGAGTGGCAAAGCCAAGAATTTCAACCCAGCCAGTCTGGTTCCAGAGTCTGTGCTTTTATTATCACCTTACCCTCTCCCTCTTAACAAATGAATCTCTTTTCATCTCAGGAGCATAATATAACCATTTAAGTGTATTCCTCAAATATTATATTTTTATAACTAGCTCCACAATAACATAATGGCATTATTAGCTTATGACATTGTTCTTTCTAAGCTCTTCCTGTATACAGAGTGGGGGAAAAATAGGTCTAGAGTTGTTCTTATGGTAAATAATACAATAATGAATAAATAATAATATAAAAATAAATGTGTTTAATGTATTCACAACTACAAGACTACTTTTGCCCCACCTTGTGTAATTCTTGATCTCAAATATGGTGCTAAAATAAGAAGCCAATTTCTAAACAGTACCAACAGAGTTTTCTTTAAAACCAACTAGCAATTTACCGTTGAGTCATAGAAGGAGAAGTGAGCATCCAAAGTCAGGGCTTTGCTAATAAGAAAGGGACTAGCTTTGGAACAAGCACTCATAGTGTTATGTGACTACTGCTAATCCCCAGAAGGAAAAAAAAAAAAAAAGATCCTCTGTCCCCATTCAGAACAATGGCTCATCTGCAAAGGCTGGAGAAGAGGAAGGCTGAAAATTCTTCTAGGCAGCAGCAGCCAGCCTGGTTTAATAGATAATGGTTTGGGGTTGCAGCCATGGGGCCTTCACATCCTACTCAAGTCACTAGGTAGTCAGGTGCGTGAGGAGGTGCAGAGCAGAGGTTAGGAGGTAGATCCAGGTGCCAAGCAAAGGTTAAAAGTCATTAGAGAAGACGTTTGGAGACAAAGTGGATTTCTCTCAGCCTTCCTGGTGTTGGCCAGGAGGGCCCCATTGAGTTATCAACATATCTTAGGGATTTGGAAGACAGGGCCTTCCCCACTTCATGCCACTCACCCATCAGGTAACGCTTAGTCCATAGATTCAAAGAAATTCTCAAATCGATTTATTATTTTATCACCTTACTTCATAACGTGACGTCAGAACTCTTAATCCCTCCATCAAGGGAATGTTTTGGTAAAAGCAACTGCTGCATCCGACGTCAAAGGCCTGTCATCTGGGCGCCAAGTGAGCCTTCATAATCATATGTTGCTACATTGTCATTTTAGCTAGGAAATGATGATGATGCTCTGTGAAACCACATCTTTCATCTTCCAGCCACTGTTTTCTCTTTGTGATAAGAGGAAACCAAACACAAAAACAGATGAGTCACTCCACTGCTCCCACTTCCCTTTCGTTTCCCTGCCTGTTTCCCATTGGAGGCTGCCTGTAAGGTCGCTGCTGGACTAACTAGATTCTCGAGTCAGGCTTGGATAAAAAGTACTGAGGAGATGGTTTGTCCTTCGTTCCACAAATACTTATTCCAGACACAGTATCAGAGAATGAAAAAGTCCAAATAAGACGCAGCTATGTTGTCTAACTAGACAGCTTCTCAAAATGATAAAAGTACATTTATTGGCATGGGAAGATGTTCACAACAAATGCAAATAAATATCTAGAAGGATTGTTTACATTGGTATGCAAATATATATCCATCCAGATATCTGTATGCATTATCGATATACAGAGTCCAGCAGAAGTAACACCTGCTTGAGTGTGGTTGGTAGGGTAGTAACATGGATATAATGATTTATAGTTTTAATTTGAACATTTTGCCTAAAAAGTCATATGGTGTATTTGATTGTGATATTGTTATGTTGCAGAATTGCATACTTATGATTTTCTAATAAAAGATTTTGTAATAAAAAGGGGGGCGTTATTTGTGCCGGACCCTGTATATACCTAGATACGTGTGGGCGTGGGGAGTGTTTTCAAACAAACAGAAACACCTGGCGGCAGTCATTCTGTCGTTTGAGGGCCGGTGGGGGCCATGGGAGTGTTCTTGATGGTGACCAGAGCAGCAGAACTCGCACCAGTGGAGGAACCATCTCAATGCCACCTCCTTTTGCCTACACAAACCAGTGCAAACCTGTCTCTCCGAAGATTTTCATCACAAAGAAAGATTATAATTTTAAAGCCCAGAGTAGATTACTTTTATCTAATGACTTTTTAACTAACTTTTCTGCATAACAAAAATGTAAAAGGGTATAGCTTCTAACTTCAAGGAGCTCTTCTAGGAGGGAACGTAGAGAGAAAACATTGTCACTCAATATTCTAGGGCATGCTAGGGGGAGATACAGGTATTTATGGGAGCTCAGAGGAGGAAGCCAGTAGCTCTACAGGAGACTTTCCCAAGGACTTGGCCTTTGGGTTAGGTTTTAAACCACAGTTTCTCAGAGAGAATGCCATACGTTAAAGCAGTGTTCAACCTTTTTCATCTCATGGCACTCATAGTTACTAAAATTCTGTAGCATGCCAAAAAAATCTATATATATTGTTTGCTGACCTGACCAAAAAAAATACATATGTATAAGTTTGATTCATTCACACCAGATGGCTATTGCTGTATTGGCTGTTGTCATTTTTTAATTGACAATCTGAGGGAAGAGAGACCAGTGCCCCTGACTGAACAGTCAGGTAGTGCGCGTTTTATAGAGTCTCGCAGCGCACCAGTGTGCCTGCTGCGGCACACGGGTTGAAAATCACCGTGTTAAAGCACGAGGGCACCAGAGGATCCACAGGACTGGGTTGGGTGGGTGGGTGTGGAGACCCCACAGGGAGGGCAGAACAAGGGGGGGAAGAGGAGGCTGTACCAGTTGGTGGGAACAGATAATAATAATACAAGCCATCCTCAAAAGTGCCGACTTCATCCTAAACATGATAAAGAGTCTTTGAAGACTATATTTTCCTTTAGCCAAAAGGGAGACACAATTTTTAAAGTTTTTTTTAATTAAAATTTTTGTAATTGTAGAACAAAGGAGATGGAGAACTCTGTTCATAACCTGAAGCTAGATTCTTTAAACTAATTATTTCAGATCACAGCAGTATATCCAAAGGGGTTTCCAGGTGGGGGTCCACCAGGAATACATTTTTCACCAGTTGGAGAAGCAATTCCAGAACTAAGTATGATGTAGTGGATTTTTGTGTTAAACTAAATCTATTCAAATTTTTGTGTTTGATGCCTTGTTTTGATGAACAAAACAAAAAACTGATAATTCTATGTTGGTGCCCCCTAATTTGTTTTCAGTTTCTCGTGTATGAAAGGACGCTTAAGTTTAAGAAACCACTAAACTATAGTTGTCTACTTTCACTAGACACTGAAACCAGCCATAAAAAGAAAAACAAGCAGGGCAAAAACACAGGAGAAAATAGAGAGAAATCAGAGTTAGAGGAAATCCCAGGGGTCTAGGAGAAAGCGCGGAGGTGAAAACGGAACTAAATCAAATAACAAAAAAGCTTTGTGCCTTGCAAGGGTGGGATAAATCTTTTATTTTGAGACACACAGTAATAATCCTCTGTTAAATTTTTCATGCCAAACATCTGGTTTACACGTTTGTGTTTGTAGGAGAATCCACAGGGGGCTGAAAGACAGGCATGCACATAAATTTCTTTTATGAGATGTGTCTTCTGCATCGCTGGCCATAAGGAAAATCTGTACCAAGTGAATCTTTATGCTACACCCCACCCCACAAATCCCCCCCTTTTTTTTCCCCCAAATACTGACAATCCCTCAGTAGATTGTGTTGACACTTCTAGCCAGGAAGGAGCTAGGACCCTGTTCTGGCTTGTGGAGTGGGAAGGAATTGCAGGATGCTGGCTGGGTATTTTGCCTTGTAATTTACTTCTCCTTTGTACCATCCTTTGTCAGTGTAGTCAGGGGTTCACTTGCAGACGTTTGTCCCTCGCTTGTTTCTTGAGGGGCTGTATTCTCTCTGCCACAGGCTTATGAACTCCTTGAGCTCTTCTGCTGGTGTGTCCCTGCAGGGCAGCCAGGCCCACAGACTCAGGGAAGTGTGTTTACCTACTTTCCCTTCCCACAGAGAGCAATAAAGAAAATGACCTTAGCCCCCCAACCCTGATTTATAGACCGAGGATCCCATTAGTGGTTTTAATTTCCAAACCATCAATCAACTGTGTTTTGGCAGCATATCTCAAAGCTAAACATCATAAAGTTAAATTTCACATTAACTTATTGCTATGTAAGTGGAAATATCCTTTTCATATTTTACTTTCCATTTGTGCTAGAGCATAATAAAAATTAAATCCATCTGCCTCTAGCACAGGCATGGTATGATTTTTTAGTTAAAGACAAGAAGAATAGAAATTGGGTAGATTAGAAAATAAACACAGATCTTCAACTCAACCTTCACCTTTTAAAGAGCAAACATCTGTGCTTTGTAAAATCTACTAAATTTATGTACTTCCTCATAAATAATGAAAAGATAAAATTTAAAGTGATGCATGCAAGATTTAGAAATGTTCATTTTTTTGCCAAGTAAAATATTTTGGGTGTATGTCACTACTTTATTTTCTTCTTCTCAATAATTATTTTAACATGCAAATAGCTATCATTTTTTACCATCAATAGTTTAAAAACCCCGTAAGTGCTTTTAGCAAAATATATACATTTTCCCTTACTTCTATGCTGCCTTTCCTGCTCCCTGAGTTAAAAATAACTACAAGAAGAGTTGTGTGTATTCATCCTTTTTAGGGTATATTTTAAGCAGCTAACAAATGATGCTAATTTCTCAATAACTCAGAGTGAGTATCAGAAAGATACATAAATTAACCGTAGAGGCCTGCATTGAAAACAGTATACCACTATCACCACTCCTGAAATTAGGATTACCAATAACTACCATTTGGTGAATACAGCAAAATTATTCTGCAAGTGAAAAGCCCACGACTTGGGTTTAAAGCCACTGTAAACTGAAGTTCATCCCATCTGCTAACTGCCTACGGCTTCACGGGTGCTAATGAGCAAGAACGTGGAGGCTAAGCAGCCCCATAGGCAGGACATATGCAGCTGGTGTCCCTTTGTAGTCACAGGGAAGCTGCACAGCTTGTGAAGAAAGCATGGTTTGTACCCTATTAGCACAAGCATTTCTCCATTGAAGGGTCACAGGATGTAAGAATCTGGAAGCACACAAGAGGTCGATCACCTACCGTAATTCCTTAAAACTGAGGGTGCAATGATTCACTCACAATTTCACAGACAGCGAGTGACCCTCCGGGAGCAGCCAATCCCTGGGTCCCTGCCGTGGGCCTGGAACCACCTCATCCCTGCCCTTCCACGCTCTTCCCTTTCCCACGACCCACAGGCTTGCTCCCACCTCTAGCTGTGGTCTTCCAGCAAAAGCACTAGATTTGGGCTTTGAGGGCCCAGACTGAAGTCCTAACCTTGGCACTTTCCAACTCTGGGATCCTGGTCAAATCACAGGGCCCTTCGGAACTCCATTTTTCACCTCTCCCTCTTCTCTTCTATTTCACGGGGCTGTTATTAGAATTAAGTGAAATGGCACTGAAAGCACTTTGCACACTATAAATCAGCAGATATAAGGTATAATTATTGTGACCAAATTGTCAGAGTGGTTAAAAGGAAAAAACCATAGCAATCATCAGTAACTATTCAGTACCTTTCTCAGTGTAGTGCTGAGTTAATTGTTATACAGGGATTCTTTTTCCAGGCAGAGAATCCATGACTGGAGTGGTTTATATCCCAAAGAAGAACACAGGAACAGGTTTCTGAAGGTTGCATTAAGTCGCAGAATTCTGCCTCTTAAACACAGGAATGGGGACTGTGAGAGACTGTCATTTGGGATGCCATGCTTACTCACAGTGTCTGACACAACTTCAGCTTTGGTTCACCTGGGTCCCAGCTCAGCTTCTCTGAAATTCTCTTGGATCTGCCTTTCTCCACCTGTTGGCTTCTTCCTCAGGTAGCTGCAGCATCGCCAGGTGTCACATTCTGACAAAATAAAGTGCAGACGTTAAAAAAGATGGGTTACATTTACACAATGGAATACTACTCTTACCCTATGTGACAGCATGGATGGGCCTGGAGAGTATTATGTTAAGTGAAATAAGCCAGTCAGAGAAAGACAAATACCATATAATCTCACTTGTAACTAGAATCTAATGCACAAAATAAACTGGTAAACAACATAAAACCAGAGTTATGGATACATGGAACAGACTGACAGCTGTCAGGGGGAGGAAGGACTGGAAGGGATTAGCCAGAGAACATATATGCATATATGTAAAACCCATAGACAGAGACAATGTGGTGAAGGCTGGCAGGGGGGAGGGTCAGGGGCAGGATAGGGGGTGAAGTGGGGGACATCTGTAATGGTGTGACCAATTTTTTAAAAGTACAGAAGTTAAAAAGCTCTCCTTCTGAGGTGCTGCTTACTTACTTAAAACTGAAGTTGCTTTTCAGGAACCCTGCGGACCCCTCCTCCTATCTCCCTGGCCTGAACTGCTTGTTGTGGAGCTATTTCAAATGGGTCAGGGTAAGCAGAATGCCTTTGCCAGAGCTGGGGATGGGCCTTTCCGTCACGCTGAGGTTGTAAGGTGGAGGGGCAGATACTTGAGCAAAATTAGGAAGGAGAAGCTCAGAGAATCCTAATGCCACACCCTCCTCACTGATCTGCCTGTCACTTGTCCTGCCTACCAGGCAGCAAATGTCAAGGTGATGGCCCAGGGAGAAAGAGAGGAAACTGGCTGCTCACAGATGGCAGGCCAGTCCCCATCTTGTCAACACATGAACAGTGGGGAGCAGAAATGACAGCAGTTTCCATTTGGCCAGCACTCTGTTTCTCTGACGTGGGTCCCCTGGCCATCGTGGCATTGGGGTGAGAGGTTGTGCTGGGAAACAGATGCACACGTTATAAACAATCATGAGTTTAAAGGAGGAAACGGGTTTGCAGAAATCTAGATTTAAGAGCAGCATCAGCCTGGAAGGTGAGGACATTAATTATCTGAGAGAGAGAAAATTATGTCAGGTGACCCCAAGAATGACGCAGAAATAGGATTGAGCACAAGAGGCAGGTTGAGGAAAAAGTGGGAAACAGAAAGCAGGGTGGACAGGACAGTGTCCCCAAAGAATGAAAGGCATTCACAGTCCCAACAAGCTTAAAGACAGAGCAGAGCCCGACGTGGCCCTTGGGAGGCTGGTCGGCAACTGCTGGGAGAGGAGTGGAGGGGAACCGCTTGAAGAGACCAGATTTCTAATATCCAAGTGTAGAGATGTTCGCAGCAGCCTGAAGCTTAATCACTTAACTTTCGAAAACGTGCCCATCATTTATTTAAAATAAAAACAAAAATTGCTCTACATTCTACACCAATTCTATTTGGTGTTATTTCAGTTGTATGGATCACTTGACATATATCAGATGTAAAAGATCTCTTAATTATTATCCCCAAAAGTTTTATGATTCCAAGACTAATTTTCAACATAAACAAAACAGCTCATGTTCCTCAGTGGCATGGTTTTTTTTAAATTAAATTTAACAGAGTAACATTGGTTAATAACATTACATCAATCTCAGGTGTACGACTTTATAATATGACACCCATATATTTTATTATATGCTCATCACCCAAAGCCTACACGCCATTCATCATCATATATTTGACCCCTTTTACCGTGTTCGAGTAAGATTCTTAAATGCCCAGGTGATTCAATCATCTTGTTCTTTTCTACTTAAGTGGTACTATTTCTAGCAGAAATTTAATATGCTTTTTTTTTCAATTTGATGTATCAGACATGGCTGCTTTCTACCTCTCTTTGAAGCACTCTGAACTGATGTGCCAACCACACATATTCAGAGAAGTGTGAGTGGCTTCCTACGTCTATTTGTCAGGGTGTAGTGTCACAGCTGGTCACGCTGCAGCTTGGCTTTAGGATCGTATTTCTCCTCACCCTCTTCTCACCCCAACGCAAATGACCCTACGAGACAAACGATGTCACTTTCTCCATCACGTCAGGAGACCTGGGAGATGACTGCATAAATGTCCAAATTATTCACTGTCCATAAATGCATGGACACAGGACAAACGTACCTGAATCTATTTTGGGCTGGTGAAAAGTCTTACCCTATTTGGCAGTGTGAATAGTCACGCGCCTGCAAGCTCAATGCAAACCCCAGCAGCAGCAGCAGCTCTGATTGGTTTCTATGGTTTCAAATCACTGCGGGGGACATCTGTTGATGCGGCCTACAGCAATGCCGCCCGCTGACACTCTGGTGACAACACCCTGCCCATAAGGGTGGTGGCATGAAAATGCAAAGTGGTGATCGTGACTCACTGCAGAGGTGAATGAGCTCCACAGGACAGCCACAGGAGGAGGCAGAGAGAACTCAAAGATGACTACCTCACTTAATCTTTGGTGTCTCATTACCAGTGGGGGAACAGGGAAGTCAGGAGAAAAGATGTGAGGGCCTTTGGGGCTGTGATGGCTTTGGGATTATAGAAGAATATGTTGTTTATTTTATTTTTCAATTACAGTTAACATTCAATATTGTATTTTATTTTGTATTCGCTTCAGGTGTACAGCATAATGGCTAGACAATCATACATTTTACAAAGTGGCCCCCGCTGCATTTTACCAGACACAGTCATCCCAGTATGACAATATTATTGACTGTACTCCCTATGCTGTACTTTATATCCCTGTTATACCATAGTTCTATCATTGGTAGTTATATCATAACTACCAATTTGTACTTCTTAATCCCTTCACTTTTTTCCTCCAGTCCCCCTAGCCCCGCTCCCCTCCCCTCTGGCAACCATCGGTCTGTACTCTGTCTATGTGCCTGTTTCCGTGGTTTTTGTTCCTTTATTTTGTTCTTTGGAGTCCACGTATAAATGAATCATATGGTATTTGTAGTTCTCTATCTGACTTAGAAGACTATTTAGAGGGAGAAGTTCAGTAGGTGGTGGGAGAGGAACTTGGGAGAGAAACCAGACTTTGGGAGTCCTATTTACAGATGTCTGCGTGGAACCTGTGAGAATGGAGGATTCTAAACGAGAAAACAGAATGTTGTGAGAAGAGAAGCAACGTGACTTTCCTTAAAAGTCATAGAATCTTTTTTTCTCCATCTCATGCTAACAGAACCAAAGCCTTGCTACCTGCTTATTATGCGTGTGGGAGAGAACTGACTGTAGATGGTAACTCAGGGAGGCTGTGACTGGGAGCTGGGGGAGGCAAAGTGCAGCAATGGAAGAACACTTCAGTAACAATCTTCCCAACAGCTTGTGCAGGAACCTGGATTCTTCCCGGGCTCAAGAGGGGCCTCCCGTTGCTGCAAGGGAGTCTGCCCTCAGTCTCCAAAGGAAACGGGTTGTTGACCTGTCCTTGGAGATGGCTCACCCTTGTGTGGGGGCAGATGTGAGAAGGTCAGAGAGAGATGTCCTCAGGACATGGAAGGAAGAACAAGTAGACTGACAGCCATGAGTCAGAAGACAACTAAGTCTTAACTGTGGTAGACAGATGTCACCAAAAAGATACAGATGAAGACAGAGAGGACTGGAGTCACCTCCAGTTGGGGAAGAACCAAGAAGGGAAGGAGAATGTGGGGGAAATGCTAGGGGAAGATGTAACAGCCAGGCTGCCTGTTTTGCAACAGTGGAAAAGTGATGAGATCAATGGAAATGAGGGTTCCAGTACCTGACGCTCAGTATATGTTCAATAATTATTAGAGATCATTAGCCTTAAGCCATCTGTTTCTCCTTCTTATTGATGGAGTAACATGATGGTGGGGACGAATTAGAAAAAATATTTCAGCCTCCCTTGAAAACCAACATTTCTTAATATCTAAAATGCTATCACAAGCGGGTAACAAAAATATTAACACATCAATAGAAAAACAGGCTAAAAGCAATACAAGACAGGTACTTCACTGTCAAAGAAATGCAAAAGGTCATTAAACACACAAAAGATTAAGTCCAGTGGTAATCAAAAAATGCTGAAAGACAAAGAATACCTCTACTGCAGAGACCACAACTACATTTATTGTTATTGAAATTACTATCAACTTGCGGTGGTGAACACACATATAGTATACAAATGAGGTAATACAGAATTGTACACCTGAAACCTATATTATTTTATTAACCAATGTCACCCCAATAAATTCAGTAAAAATTGAAAAAAGAAATGACCATCAATTTTTTAAATAATTAGTAACTACTAGTAAACCCTGACAATGTTTACATGTGGAAAAGAACAGAGAAGGAACTCACTGTCTAGTAACGCTGTCCCGGTTGTTGACTAAATCTCTTACTTACAGCAATTTAAAAAAATGATAACAGTGGGTACAATGAACCCAATACCAACAAGTAAGGAACAATAACAACTCAAGAGAGAAGAGCACATGAAAGATGCTTTTGCCCTATGAACCTCTGCCAAACTCTGATAACTCTGGCCTTCCAGGAATAGAAATCAAAGTCCTGTCTCCTATAAAATAAGAATTCATTTGGAAAATTCTTATTTCTCCAAAGCACCCCCTCCCCAAAAGAAAAGAAAACACTGCGACTCCAAAGGGTTCCCCATTACAATAAGAGAACCCTACTTACATCAGCTCGTGCGGCCCGGCAGCCCAGGTGTGCTTCCCGCAGGTAGCCCAGGAAAAGCTTCTCCAGGGGAAATCTTCATCCTGGGCCTCCAAATAGTCCTACAAATGAGTTTTCCAGAACAATTAAACATGGAACACGCACGCATGCACGTGCGCGCGCACACACATACACCTTGAGCAAGAACTAACAGCAACCACCAACGTCTAAAACAGGCCCAGTAAGACTTCAGGTATTAGAATTAGGCAACGCAACACGCGGCAGCATCACCTAAGTATCCAAATCCAAGCCACGTGGTAAGAGGAAGGTAAAAGAAGGCGGCTGTTACTCACGTGCAGCCCCTCCGAAGCCCCGAGCGAGGAACGCTCCTGCGCCACGAAGCCACGTCTCAGAAGATGGCGGGCTGACGTAAGATTGTAACGAAGGTGAAAAATACCCGTCAGCCAGGGACGTCCCCGGACCTGGCCCCCAGCTGTCCCGGCGTGACGTGACGTCGTGACGTGCGTGGCGTCATGCTCCACTGTATGGGACATGACGTGGTACTCCAGCTGCGGTGGTGGGATTGGCGCCCCAGCCTTCAGGACGTAGCGTGGCGTGGCGTGGCGAGGCGTGGCGTGGCGTGGCGTGACGTGACGTGCTGTGATGCCGCAGCACAGTGCGTTTCTCTGGGGTTTGCCCGTCGTGTGAAGTGCGGCGCCCCCTACAATTAGGTACAGCCGTGGTGCTCCGTCATGGCGGTGAGCGACTGTGTTGCTGGGGGTGAGTTTACCACGCTGTGCTTTTCATGGCCGTTTTAGAGGCTTCTCTGCAACACGTGCTGGGAAACTGCCGGGTTCCCCTGTGGCAGCATCGTACCTCTCGCGTTTACCGCGTCCCTGGATGGCGTCATTTTCTCTTGGCGCTAGATGTCATCTTGTGGTTTTTCGGGGTTTAAGAATTGTTTTATATGAATTAGTGTAGCCCACGTGGATAGTGATTATAAGGCCTACAGAGTGTGGAGTACTCTTAAACGAGAGGAAAAGCAAAATACATTGTTTATTTTATTTCTCAGATGGGGAAAAATAGAAAATTGGACGAAGAAGGGCCTACATTTCAAGAAAAATGGAGAAAATTACACACACATGTGGAAGTGAAGCCCTTCAGTGCGCACTTAGTAAGTATGCCAATACCTGGTCGGCCTCACTCCTTTAAATACCTACCTGGCTCTGCTGGTGTTAAAGCCGTGACTTCTGGGTCATAGTCACGTCCAAGTGGCCAGGGTGCAGTCCGCCTCATTCGAGGCACTTTCTGCATTTGTACTCTGTTATGTGCAGACCTTAAGTTTTAACTTTCAGAAGCAATCTTATTTCCCTGCTTCCCAGTTCCTGGGAAGCACCTCCCAGCCCCAAAGGCTGATAGAATTTAAAGTTGCAATGGCTATTTATTATCTATTGTCTTGAACCTAAACTGAAAACCCCCTGTTTGTAGGAGCCTGTCCACATGCCCTTAAGAAGCCAGATTAGAATCAAATAGGAATAAAATGAACTTAAATGACAATGGATTTGAAAACATGTGTTGAAGTGAGAAAGGAAGTAGGAAAATGTCGACCAGAAAAGTGGTAATGCGTTGTTTAAAATTTTGTTCTGTGTCTCTACCAATATGTGGGAGAGGGAGGCAGTTAACCAGGACGTGTAGTGTACCACGCAGACTTGGTTGGTGTCTAGTATGGCAAAACATGTCACGGGCTTTTTCACAGCCAATATCTCTAAAAAACAATTTCCTCTGGACCAGGTCTGCAGTCAACCAACCTTCTGGTCTTAATTTGGTTTCCTTGGTAAATTAATCTACCAGGTAGAAAATGTACTGATAGGCTGATAGGAATGTCTGGACTGCTTGGCAATCATAATTGTAAAGTAAATGAATAAATTGTCTTTCAGGCATACAGTAGTCTCCTGCAAGTTTTATTAAATCATCTCAATTATCCAGTGGCCTTATTGCCTCCAGCAAGTGTGCTCTCTGTGCTTTAGATTGTAAGCTGAAAGGTTGATGTTGGACCATGGTAACCTCGCCAGGAGACACAGCCTGGGAGGCCCAGCCTGGGAGCTTGTTAGTTTCTCATCACCACCATCATAGTCACCACCCCATGGAGATGCACTGCATCTCACAGCTCATGGCTACCACTTAACGTATGCATTCCTTAATGCCCCAGCCAAGGTCGCCAGTGTGTCCTACAGAGCTCTAATGAACCCAGAGGTGGGGCACTCACGTGACTGCCTCCACTGCATGGGTCTGCCGTGACGCAGTTTGTACCTCTCAGAATGGGAGCAAGGAGAGGGGAGGAAGGGAAAGGGAGAAGGAATGAATGAATTTGGGAGCCAGATACAGCTTGGCTGTTACTTATTGGGTGTAGTTACTGTCTTAATGCTTGTCTGGAAAATGGAGTAACAGGATCTACTCCCTGTCCTGTGAGAATTAATGTGCAAAAATACTCAGAACACATTGAGAATAGTTTTACATTGTTTTCCTAATAAATTTTTTAAGAGATGGCACTTCTGCGTGTTGCTGTCAAAATTGTAAAAATCCTAAAATCAGTTTCTTAAGTGCAGAAAATAAAGCATAATGCCCGCTGATTATGGAAACATTTATCTCCATAAATATAAAAATAACAAATGAGGTTGTACTTGTTAAATTTTAATGTCTGCTTATTAAATTTTAAGGACTCCACCGGGCATCTTGTTAAATGCAGATTCTGGTTCCACTGGTCTGGGGCCAGGAACTTCTGCTTTTCCAGCCAGTTCCCAGGAGATGCTGCTGGAACTGGTTTGTGGACCACACTTTGAGTCCCCAGCCTGTAGGAGGAAGAAAGTAAAATAATATATTCAAAATGCCAAAAGAATAGTCACATAATCAGCAGTATCATTATTGCTAGGAAGGTATTATAGGTATGCCTTATATTGCATAATAAATGTATTAGTACAATGTTATACATATATTTACACATATGCATATATGTAAACTGCATTTGTTTATATTTTGTTCCTATTTAACTGCATTTAGAGAGCATCTTCTTATTGAAAGAAGCCCTTAAATACTTTGAAGAATAATTAGCTAATGTATTGATATGATTTATTTATTATTTAGAATACAAAAGGAATATATTCTGATGGGAAAAAATTAATCATCTCAGAAACCTATAAATTTTTATTTATCATTAAATGTATTGTGGTGATATTAACAAAATTATATAGGTTTCAGGTGTACAATTCTATGATATATCATCTGTATATTGTGTTGTGTGCCCACCACCCAAAGTCAAGTGTGCTATATATTTAACCTCATTTACCCTTTACTCTACCTCCCCACCCCATTCTCTCTGGTAACTACCACACTGTTGTCTGTGTCTATGAATTTTTTTGGTCGTTTGTTCATTTGTTGCTGTTTTGCATCCCACGTGAGTGAAATCATATGGTTCTTGTCTTTTTCTGTCTTATATTGCTTAGCATGCTAGCCTCAAGATCCACTCATGTTGTCACAAATGACGGTGCTTCATTTTTTATTACGGCTGTGTAGTATTCTATTATAAATATAAACCACATCTTCTTTATGCAGTCATCTACCGAAGGACGCTTGGGTTGTTTCTATGTCTTTTCCTTCGTGACTAATAAATGTAAAATGGAAATTCACCACGTCAATCTTCCACTTCTAAGCCCCTGGACTAATAACTATTGAGAATATGGTGTGATATTTTCAAATATTTTTCTATTATATACACACATTTTTTTTTCAGAAAATGGATTCATACTACAGCACTGTAAAGGAACTTTCATTTCCCTCACAAATGCCTCACATACTTCCCCCCATGTGCATACAGAGAAATTCATCTTATTCTTCAGTGACTGCATATTTTCCAGTGCACTGTAACCTATTTGCATGCTCCCGATTGCTGTGCTTTTGGGTTGTCTTCAAGTATTTCCTATTACGATTAATACTATGGTGAAGTTTCTTACACATGTGCCTAACGTAGTCATCGGAACACATCTGTAATACAGCTTTTGGAAGTGAAATCGTTGTGAAGGATGTACGCCATCTTAATGTTTGAGAATTGTCAAATTGCTTTGCAAAAAGTCTATCACTGATCTGAGGGTCAACCCACTTAGGCCCATATTGTATTATTTTCTTTCTTTGTATTTACTCATGTCTCCAAAATAAACATGTGGTACTTAGGTGAAAAGGGGAAACTGTTTCAGTGTAGAAGAATGCAATAATGTGGCAGATTGGACTTACACTCAGCATCCATTCCAAACCCCTCCTGCAACACCTTCCTCTGCTGCAAAGACTGGAAAGCTAAGCACAAATTTCCCACAGTCTTTTGCAGGAAAGCCAGTACAAGATTTGGAAGTCACAGGTAAGGCAGAAGCCATCTGCCTGTTGCTTTAGCTGTTCTGAGCGGTGTGCTGAGCTGCGGAGGTGGAAATTTTCTGCCTTCACATGTAGATTCACCGGGTGCTGACAGTCGTGGCAGGTTCCTGCAGTCATTTCTGGAGGCTCAAACCTGACCTCACACCTCCAGACCTCCCAATGACTCTGAGGAACTAAGTCCTTTCACAATTCCCAACATTAATCCCCACCCCTCTTAAAAATAGTTAGAGTGGCTTGTTTCCTGTAGCCGTCAATGATAAAAAAAATGAACTGCTTATCAACTTTCAAAATAATTTATGCCACATAAATCTATGTGGCAGAATATGGCGAGGGTATGCAAGACTAACACACAAAACCGTGTGTAAACACATGGGAAAAAGGGTCATTAAATACCCTAAAATGTTAACGCAGTCTTCCCTGATAGTAGAACTAGGGGTAATTTACATCTTATTTTTGCTTACCCTTTAAAGTTTTTGTTAAAGAGGCAAAACCTTAAAAGCCATTTTTCCCAGAAGAAAAGAAACAAAATCCTCCTGCAGAAAAGAAAATGTAATTTCCGAATGTATCTTGGAATACTTTAGGCAACTAAGAGGATTAACTCCAGGTATTAGCCCCCATGTAACACCGTGACACAGAAGCATGGGTCGTGGTCTGAATTGGGGAGCAAGCCGCCCTAGTTCATGGCCTCAGAACAAATATTTGTCTATGCTAATGCACAGCTGAGCTGAGGACTCTGCTGGGAAAGGGCAGCTGTCCTGGGAACTAAACATGAGGTAAGACTGGCCAGTGGCACTGCTGCTGGTAAGCTTGCTGTTTGTAACGACCACGTAGAACCCTGAGACTTGGCGAGCTATTTTAAAAGGCATAAAACAGAATGGAATGGCCTTCACCTACCCACCCACTAAATGAGACTTTAGAAAATAAAGGGCTAAAGTGAAACGAGCAAAGGAGACTTTCTTCTAAATACCACCCCTTTTTTTTAACGTTCCACGTAATTAACACTTCATATACCTGTATTTCTGGATTGCTCTTTATTCCCCATTTTCTCTACCTAGACAAGGGCAATTCATACTTCTTTGTTCACTGGCAGAAATTATCACGAAGGGTCACAACGCATGTGCAGTCATCAAAGAAGAAACAGATAAAGTGAGCCATTCTTAAGCTATGGAAATACCTTTCAAGGAATTTTGAGAATGAGATTAAGAACTCCTTAACACCCATTAAAACTACCGGTGGTAGTTTTAGAAAGCTACTTTTAAATGTCATGTCACACTAATTCCTCTTGTTAAAAGTGTCTTTCAATGACAGCTTTTAATTTTGATAAACACTAATTTTGGATCTTTCATGGTTATTGCTTTCTATGACCTAAGAAACCTTTGGTGCCCTCCTGTCAAAGATACTTGCCTATGTTTTTCCATAAGAAGCTGTCTACTTCAGCAATTACATTTAAGTCAGTGACCAATCTCAAATTCATTTCTGTGAGGTGGGGGTCATAGTTCATTGTTTTCCCACATGGGTGCTTAGCTGTATTGGTGCCATTTGTTGAAAAGACTTTCCTTCTCTGTTGGACTGCTTTACTGCGGTTGTCAGAACTCAGGTGGCCACACAAAGGTGAACTGGTTTTCTGGCTCCGTCTTCTACACCGTTGGCTTATTTGTTCATCCGTAGGCCAGCATCACACTGTCTCGATTACCAGGTACTAATTACAGCACTCCTACTGCTTTGAAAACTTTAAGCCTCCACAAAGAGGGTATATAAATTAAGTTTAAATAAGTGAATGAGATCAAGATTAGCCTAAAATAACCCTTATAAACCCATTTTTTTAAATTGCATCACAGCTTTGAAAACACTCCATAATTACTATCTTATCCAGAGCCAGAATATATTTACCCACAAACAAATGAAAACCTACAAATTCTTCCTTATGACCTTTAACTGAAGTTATGTATGAAAAATATTTTATTACCTTTTCTACTCAGTTTCCCACCAGGTTTTATCCCATTATTAAGTAGCACCTCAGTGTAGTAAGTTTAAAAATGACCCTTTAATAAGTCCTGTGTCTGAAGCTGGAAACAGATCCACAATCTCCCTATATGTGTTTAAACTTTTCTCCATAATGAAATGTTAAAAAGTTATGTATCAGTTTCAGAATGTGCCCCAAAAAGTTGATCATAGAAGTTTTATAAAGTTTTCTTGAAAGTTTAACTTGGAAAAGATTGGGAACAAGAACACAATATTATTTTTATAAAATAAAAAACAAAGCAACTCCCAAAAGCAATGGTGAGGAAAAACTCCTCTGAGGGCAAACTGTACACGGCTCCTGGAAACCACTGGACTGTACACTTTTGTTCAGATTGGCATGTGAGGGTCCTCCGCCACCAACACCCTCTTAAATAAAAAGCAGATGCCCTGAATTGTCAAACCTCCAATATTTTATAAAAACACAGATTAACAGCCGGAAAAAATGTTGCCAAGCTAACACCATAAATCTTTAGGATTTACTATTTGTTCTTAACCTGAAATTTTGCTTTGAAAATAATACTCACACCTTCTTGAAACAGTTTTACAATACATAAATAACCCCACACACTTACAGTTTGCGAAAATAAAATTGGGATGTTTATTACTTTTTCTACTGGCAGCAATGAAAATCACTAGAAGCTGTACTTTTGTCCTTTGCAAATGACCTGCATTAAAATTATACTTTTCCAAATAATTAATATAGGACATAAAATTCAGTTTTAAAATCCTCAAAATATTTAATTATCCAAGACAGAAATACTGATTTTTTTCCCACTAATGATGAGAACAAGAGATCAAGTTCAATCAAGATCTGACATTTATAAATTTTAAGCATTTGACAGAGCTAAAAGATCAAAGGATTAAGTTTGACAGTTACAGGTAGAGAATACCATTTGTTCATTTTCTAGGTCCATTACAGTAGCTCTATATGCAGGGAGTCACAGAAGTTCTCAGATCCAATGTCAAACAATGGAATTGGGGCAAGTACTCTCGACATCATTTGTATCTAATAGGCACTCCATGCACATGATGCAGGTGGGGAAGCGTCTGTGGGTCCATGCATTAAAGACAGAACAGACCGGCACTGTTGCCAAACGTGCAGAGTCAGTCAGGGTGTTGCTCAACGTTCTTTACACTTAACGGTTCCCATGGAAAGAAACGCAGAAGCAGAAATGTGTACACATCCCAAAGCATCTTCTTTATTTGGTTTCCTGTGCTTTCTTTGCGTTCTGTTTTTCTTTTGCCTAGAAATCAAAGGTAGTATATTATAAAATCTTAAAAGTCTGTTTCAGAGCATATTAAAAGAAAATATCTAACAGCATTCTTAAGCTAAAAGGCTTGTAATGTATTGTTGGTAAGATTTCTTAGAGATTTGCAACTATTTCTGGATGATTACTTATAATTCACTCTCATTCAAAAAATCATGTTTGCTTTGTACTTCTCATCAGAATTTGAAATGTATTATTTTAAATCTAGTAACTTAAAATACATAATTTACTCCTTAAAATACTCCTTCTGTGAAGTCATACTGTATTTCAAAACAATATATTTATATATGTGCCCACTTCTCATTCAAATAAAATATGTAAGAAAAACCCTGTCCTAGTTTCTGCATATTTGGATGAATTTAACACAAGTGTTACTAAACTTTGCTTATATGACCTGAGACGTGTTTCACACGTTATCATAATCATACGGCTCGAACACAGTAATTCCATTTTAATGTTCCGTAGACGACACAGGCAGAGTCTAGAGATGCTGTGGACCCGGCCAAAGTCACATGGCTGGTGCACAGTAAGCCACAGCAGTGGCCCCAAGACGTGCGCTCTGCAGGGTTGCTGCTCAGTGTGCACACAGGGACACAGGCCCATCGAGGTACAGAGATTCTGTGAAATGCCTGCCCGAGGCTCTACGTTTCTAACTAACTCTCAGGATGGCAGTTCTGCAGGTCCGCAGACAATACGTGGAGCAGCAAGATTTGAGAGTGCTGGAATGCAACATCCCTTCCACTCGGCCCTCAGAACCAGAAAGGGACACATCAGACTTCTGCCGTGACACAACCGAGAAGAACTTCCTTAGATTAAAAATAAGGTACTTAGAGAACAATTATCATCTTTTTCAAACGATACATTAGGTAATGTAATTATTATACAACTTTATGATAAAACTGAGAGCTGTGCCCTAGAATGTCTTAAAAGTAAACATTGTGTGCCATATAAAAAATAATAAAATTGCCTGCATGAACATTTTTTAACAAGCACAGTTTATAATTTGATATGTATTTCTCATACAAAGAATTTTTGTTTCCAAATAATAAAAAAACAGTAGGTTTTAGACATAATTTGAAGTAAAAATATGTGCCTCTTTCCTTACTGATTTCTGAATATACTCTAAATATTACTGACTATGTAGGAGGATTAACAGGAATGAATTTACTGGTTTATGGCATAAACTTTAGAACACACACGAGCAAAGGAAGACATATAATGCAGAAAGTGCCCATACATTTATTTAACTACATAATTCAGGTATAATTAAGGATAAGTCAAATTAAATAAGTTAAAAATAGTTACCACCATTTATTAAGCACTTACAATGTACTTTACAGATATGATCATTTAATTCTTAAGAATTCATGAACTAGGTATGACAATTTACAGAAAAGGTAATAGATTCTATGTATAATAACTAAAAATACCTGCTAATAGGTTACATACATATATTCTGTTCTGCCTTTGTTAAAAAGTAAAAAATACACCCTGGCTGGTGTGGCTCAGTGGATTGAGTGCCCACCTGTGAACCCAAAGGGTCACCAGTTCAATTCCCAGTCAGGGCATAGGCCTGGGTTGCGGGACCAGTCCCTAGTAGGGGGCACACAAGAGGCAACCACACATTGATGTTTCTCTCCCTTTCTTTCTCCTTCCCTCTCCACCTCTCTAAGAATAAATAAATAAAATCTTTTAAAAAATACTATTGGATTTCCAATAACATGGAAAAATATACTGTTAAGAAATACCTTCCTTCTGCATAGTATGCCAATGAGATACCAAAATTGCTGAATCAAGTTAGATAAGTCTGTAATCATAGGTATTAATGTACACATACTACAAATAACTTTTTCTACCCTATTTATATTAAGGGATAGAAAAAGTTCTGAAGATCTGTTATCTATTACCAATTCAGTTACAATGTCTTAGTAAAATGTGGACAAAAGTCAACATTGTGAAGTTGCTTTGAATGCCCCATAGCAACTGAATTTATAGTTGTACATTATGGTAGGTTATTCGTGGGTTAAAACTTGGGATAGACAAGGATTCAGAATTACATGTAAAGGTCGAGAGAAAATTTTTAAAAGAATTTTAAGTATACTTGAACAAGTTAAAGTTTTACAAATAATATATTTATCTGACTTTATTATTTTTTAAAGATTGTAATTATCTTTAGAGAGAGGGGAAGGGGGGAGAAAGAGAGGGAGAGAAACAGTGTGAGAGAGAAACATCTATGGGTTCCCTCTCACACTCCCAAAAAGGGACCTGGCCCACAACCCAGGCATGTGCCATGACCAAGAATCAAACCAGTGACCTTTCGGTTTGTGAGGCGATGCCCAACCCACTGAGCCACACCGGCCAGGGCTATCTAATTTCATTTTATATTTAAGGTTCAGATTTGATATACGGTATGGCACCAGAGGTTTTATGACAATGTATTACTAGGGTTACCTCCAGAGCAGTTTTTATGTAACATACAGTCAGTGAACTCATCAGATGAGGGTGGAAGCTCTCATACAACAAAAACATTGTGAAGGCAAGACCTTAACCTGATCTGTGACAGCCACATGCCCTGGGAGATTCAGTCTTCACCCTTGCTTTGCTACTCAGGAGGATGAAAAGACTTCCAGAGTTCAAACACATTCCTGCCACCACAGGCTGCAGCGACTGCCTCAGCTGCCCAGAAACCTGACCGGGGTGAGCTGGGGTTCAGCAACCCCACCTGGAGGAGTTGTGTCTCTCCTGTCTGGTTCCTTCTACCCTCTTTCACGCTTTGTCCTCATACTGTACTTTCCCTTGGCTGGGGGGAACAACACTTCAACTTAACAATCCATTTCTGAATTCTACAAGTAATTTTTCTTGGATGTATTACCATTAAGTGACTATCACTATTAAAGCCTTTATGTTAAAGGTAATTATAAATTTAATCTCAATCTATTCTCTTTTTAAATTTTAACCACATTTGCCTTATCAGCAGAAAGTGGTATTTTCCATGATATTTCCTTTTTAAAAATAAGATGAGAATATATTTGTGCTATGGAAGCTGATTTATTGGTACAGATTAAGCATTTAATTCTAAAGATTTAAAATTTTGTGGATGTGAAACCCTTCCTCTAGGATCTTTCCCATAACTTTTTCTGGCACTTATAAAATAATAGGAGGAAAAAAAGCTATTCAGCACAGTACTGTAATTATTTTTTCCCCAACTCTACCATAAATTGCTTAAAAGAAGTATCTTCTTCATGTGTACAGTCGTAGATTTTAACAGAGTGCCTGAACTATGTTTGCAGCTACATAAATGATGAGTAATTAAAACATTTCAAAAATTTTAATCAAGTAATGATCTGAATTCTCTTCAGTATCTAGGGAGATAACATAGCATACAAGAAATATATGTATCTCAGTAGTGTATACACGGTATCAATAATCAAAGAACACTTTGGAGAGACAGACAAGAGCTAGGAGGCCAGGAACAACCCATTCAATGAAGCAAATGAAAACACAAGAACAGACGGCCTGGGTGGTTCCACCAGCATCCAGCGCTCCTGTACTGCCACCCTGTGTTCAATTGGGAGCTCAGGAACTACAGTTCTGATGCAAAAGCTGAAAACTTTGGGTTGTCTAACTAGCCTTTTTTTTTTTTAATCTGGAATTATACTGTGATTAAAACCAAACAAAAATTATCCTTCTCCCAATTTTCACAAAATACTTACAGTACAATTTTAAAGTGAAATATACACATTTAAAGTTTATCTAATAACATCATCTGCTCCTTACTACTGATCTATCTGACATATGATATGATATGATATGACATACATAAATCTGACATATATGATCTAGAAAAAAGTCTACATTATTAATTAATTTATTGTTTTTAATAGAGAACTATTTCATAGTGCCTTATACAAAGAACACAAGAGCTAGGTACTCTGTTAAGTGAGCCAAACTGAGAGTCAAGAATCTTAATTGTTAATCTAAAACTTTAAAAGTCAGTTTCCTATCTTGGACTTTTATAACTTTGATACCTTAAAATACATGGATAGAAAAATGTATATTAAAAAGAGAAGATTTAGCAGCCTTCTGCAAAAATTTTTGCATTTAAAGGTAAAAAGCACACGATTCAGGATCTGGGAAATAAGGTACACACAAAAATGTTAACTTACATCTCATATTACTTAGAATTTATGACCATGTAAAACAGCTGGGTTGAAGTGTACCTTTGCTTTATAAACTTGAAATTAATAAGAAAAAATATACCTAGCATGTATATTCTGGTCTTTAAGTAAATGGTCTAGTATTTTCTTTGTCTAGGAGTT
This sequence comes from Desmodus rotundus, assembly GCF_022682495.2. NCBI lineage: Eukaryota > Metazoa > Chordata > Mammalia > Chiroptera > Phyllostomidae > Desmodus > Desmodus rotundus. Next base: position 4,096,180 of record NC_071396.1, on the reverse strand, counting down.
GTCTTCTCAAAGTATGTCTCAAAATGTGGTACTGACCAGCTGCCTTAGAATCACTTGGCGGAAGGAGAGTTTCTTAAAGGCTCCTTCCCCTGTATCTGAATGTCTGGAGAGGGGCCAGGTCACATGTATTTTAAAAAGTACCCAGCGAGGGTCACTTTCAGAAACACTGATTTACAGTATAAACTTAAAAACAATTTTAATTTGTTTCACGTACTGAACAAATCTTTCAGTACCTTATATTAAAGAAAAAAAGAAATTTAGAACGTTTCACTAACCAATGCTAGTTTCCCATCAGTGGAAAGAATACTAGCTTCCAGATAACAAAATTCAACTTTTTAGTGTTGGCTACATTTTTTCCCTCATCGATGTCTGTTCTAGTTCTAAATTCTACAATAACTCAAATGCTTGCTAAATTAAATAAGGAAAGTCTATTATTTCAGTTATTAACATTAACAGCTGTCTTTAACTTAAAGAAAGGAGAATGTTTTCAGTTTTATTCTGCTATGGGCTGGGACACTGGGGACCTGGATGGCACAGTAGGGGACTATCCCCTGTTTTTCTCTACAAACACCCGGCTGAACTAATGCTCATCTAGAATATAAAACTGTAGGTAAAGGCAAGTAAACAAAAGTCAAAAGCTTCAACTAATCTTACCTCTACGTAATAAATGAAAAGCCAAAAAGAATTTTGTTTAGGGGAACCTAAATCCCATTTAATATAGGCAGTAACACTGTAATGACGATCCATGATAACAGGTGGGCCCTGATTTATTGGATGTAACCTATATGAAGGTCCACCTGCTGTGCTGTATACCTCAAACTAATACAAGAGTGTGAAATGCAGATTATAATTGAAAAATTTAAAAAGAAAAAAAAAATCCACAAAGACCAAAACATACATACAGAGAGAGATACAAGGTATTCACCAGGAAAATTCTTACCTTTTCTTTTTTTAAAAAGATTTCATTATTTTTTTAGGGAGGTGGAAGAGAGAAACATCAATGTGAGAGAGAAATATCAATCAGCTGCTTCTCGTACACGCCCTGACCAGGGACCAAACCCCGCAACCCAGGTAGGTGCCTTGACTGGGAATCAAACCAGCGACCTTTCACTATGCAGGATGATGCCTAACCAATCCAGTCACACCAGTCAGGGCCTTACCTTTTCTACAAGTGGTATTAACTGCTGGTGTTCTGCTAGTGTCTTTAACAATTCCATAATGAAAGGCAGGTAATTGTGCTTCCTTCTGATATTTTCAATCTGAAAATGAAACAAATATCAAACCACACTAGCTTTACATTCCCACTAAGTTTCTGACATTTTAATTTTGCATACAATTCAGAATAAATATGGGGGAAAAAAACCCTTCCATTTTCAAAGAAAATTTTTTAAAATAATGAGATTACATTCCTACTGAAAAAAAAAATACAATAAACATACTGAGTTTCTTGGGCTTGGCTTCCTACTATTGGTTTAGCAAATAACAGAGGCTTTTAAGAGTCTAATCTAAGATTGTTTATGAAAACTTAACTTATGAAAGCAGCGCTCCTGCTACCCACCACACTTGTGCAGTCATTAGGCTGAGCCTCATGAGACTAGCTTTATTCTGGGATCAAGGTTAATCTTTCTTTGAATTATTTTCAATCAAAATAGGGTAGAATGTAGGGGAAAATCTGTGCTTCAGTGGAACACTAAGCATGGTCACACCCTCCCAACTTATGTGATTCTAGCCTTATACTGCCATTGAGCTATGAGATATTCTGTCTGGCAGAGGTTCAACATACTTCACATTGACCATAGGAAAAAATGATTCCCATCATTTGTAAATTCATTTCAACATTCCTTTACTTCCTCTAAATTTGAGCTGCTTTGAGTTCTCATATGAACTAGTTATGACATCGTACAGATTCCCTCAAGTAATGAATTAAAATCTTAACATGTTCATTTTATATAAGTATGAGAATCATTTTACCACTTTTTGAGCAAAGCATTCTCAAACAATATACCAGGTAAAGATTCTGAAAAACTACTTTGTGTTTTATGCTAGGCAAATATTAAAAATTATGTAATAACCCTGTATTTGACTATATTAAGTGTTTGGATAGTTACTGTTTTCTATCACATTAAGTGAAAGATGAACATTCACACTTTCATCCCTTATTTCCCTGTCTCCATGCACCGGGCCCTCCTTTTCCTGCCTGGAATACTTGGGAGCCAGTCACTACCACTCTACCTGAAGAAATCCCACTAGTTCAGGGCCATTTAGTTTATTTAACAATCATTTGCTGGCTATTAAATACAATGCAAACCAATGTGCTCATACCACCATGGTGGGCAATAAAGAGACAATCCTTGCCTTCAGCTGAGCCTCGAATGAATAACAATGCTCTTTGCACTGTGACATGCGTGACAAATGACAGCAGTACCATGTCCAAAGTCACGTCCCTTCACTCTTTTCACTTTCTCTGAAAAAAGCTTATCAGACAGATTGCAAGTGAAGGAGAATGATATTACTAAAGACAGCCTTGCTTTGTAGTTGACTCTAAATAATAAAAATGTTTGACATAAATAAATGAAAAACATTTTAAAACCTGAAAAATTGGAAAACAAAATAAAAGAAATAAACCCATTTGTGTATCAAATCGGTAATACAACCAATCCATACCAAGAGAAAAGTTTTTCAAGTGAATTTAAAAACAAAGTAATTTGATTATATACATAAAATGGGATATATCCTAAGGAAAAAGTTAACATAAGACTTTCCAGTTGTTATCAGCACTCCCAGTATTGTTATTCTCAACTTTATATAACTTATGCATATATATGTGTATATATGTATATATACACATTCTACATATAACAAAAAGCATGTAAATATTTATTTATATACATATGCTATAGACATGTAGCAGAAGGCAAATAAGTAATTATGTTACTGTTGTCAGGAACCCAGATTTTCAGCTTAAGAGAAAAGATACAAATGCTTCAAGTATAAAATCCCTTTAAACCTATTATTTGAATATTAATATGGAATTCATATTGTGTTTTCTCTTCAAAAATAGAACAAAAAAGTCAAACAAAAATGTATTTCTTAGCTCCGAAAAGACCTAGAAATAATGACCAATCAGCATCACTGAGCACCCTGAACACTCAAAGGGCGGTTCCTAAATACCACTTCCCAGCAAAGGACCCAGGGCTTTTTGAAGAACACGGCTGACTCTAAGTCTGCAGCAGGAAATGTAAAGGATGGGTCTGAAACATCTTGTCATCTAGAAGGGACAGAAGAAAGCTACCAAAGATGAGGAGTCCTGTCCGAAGGACTCAGCAGACAGCTGCAAGCGGCTCCTACTGGCCAAAACGGGGATAATTAGAGCATTCATAATCACTGCCATAAACTAAAACATCAAATAGGTTAAAAATCTGGTCATAATAGTACTTAAAAAAAACTGAGATTGAAGAAACCTCACTAGTTACTTCTGTAGAGCGCCACAGAATCAACCCCATGGTTCTGAAAACTAGTAAACAATGGGAGAAAAAGGATCTATCATTCAACATACCTTCACGTCAAAACAGATCACTCTACATTAAAACATTGAACAAACAAATTTTAAAAGTACCTTATATCTTTTTAATTTCTGTACTTCTTCTTCAATAAGCATCTGATTTTTGGCAACCTCTGACTGGATAGCACTTAACATATTACCCTGATCCGTATCCATGGGCTCCTCCTTAGGAAAAAGAAAAGAAATAACACACCCTAATGACTGAGGCTTAAGTCCAGGATCTTTTCAAGTGATAAACACAGTACAGTTCTCTTCAAATTTTACTCTCAGTACAGGAACTGAATACCAGCGTCATGAGTGCGGTATTAAAGGCTAAAAGCCCTACGTAGTGCCCTCCACATCTCCATGTTTTGCAACACAGAAACGTTCACTCAGCAGTCCACACTGTGATACACTTCAACACTGGGCCCTTCCATTCAGCCACAAACTTGTTTCAATGTACTCTTTAGAAAATGTGATCAAAGGAATGTAAAAATTATCTGTTACCAATTCTCTTGCCCAATCCTATTTACTACAGAAAGATAATCAATCATAAAGACTATAGAGATTATACGTCACTCTAAATGTACCCAATTGATCCTGTGGGAAATGTAGTCTACCTTGCTATATATTTAATAGCAGTAAATAGTCAATTGCTAACATGTAGTTAACACATACTACTTGTCAGTCATTGTCTAAATCAGTGATTGATGTATATATAAATATATATAATTCAGTTAATCCTCACAACAACCTGCAAGGTAAACACTATCATCCTCATTTTACATAAGAAACCGAGGCATGAAGAAATAATGCTCAAATCCATACATTCCCGTGGTGGCAAAGCCGAGAGCTGAATCCAGGCAGCCTGACTCCTAGGTGTGTTAACCACCACTCAGGACACAGGTGTATGTTTAAAAAAAGAAGTAATGGAAGGTAAGGAAGAAGGAAGGAAAGTAGGAGGGAAAAGGAAAGGAAAAAGTAAACACTTCCCCTGAGAAAATAGCTAAGTTTGAACTCTGTACTTAAAAACATGGCCACGAACCTCGGCAAGCTGTCTTTGTAACTCTGCTATCTTCTGTTCATATATCATTTTTCTGTCAGACACAATGGCCATTAAGTTAAATCGAATTTCACCTTCACTGTACCTAAAAAAAGTAAAAGTTTATAATGTAACAAAGAATTGTAACACTATTACAATTAAGATAGTCTATAGTGATTAACCCCGTGATTCTCTGGGAGAGCAAAGTCAATGGTTCATGTATTGGAGATTCAATGTAGAAAAAGATGCCAGTTCTCCTCCACAATTTCTGTCAAAATCCTGTCAAGAATTTTAGCAGATACAGACAAGATTATATGGAAATTTATATGGGAAGGCAGAGGGTCTATACTTTGGAAGGACAGGAACCCAGCTGAAGGCATCAGTTCACCTGATGTCAGGGCATATAGCCAGTGACCGAGACTGCAGCACCGGCAGGGGGCAGGTGGGCCATGGAACAGTGGCGAACCCAGAGGCAGACCCACCCACTTAACTTCACACCACATATAAAGTTAACTCAAAAGGCAGTAAATGCCAGACTTCAATGAAAAATGTTAAACTATAAACCTTTTAGAAAAAAGATGTAGTAAAGTCTTTGGAATCTAGGGCTAGGCAAAGAATTCTTAGACTTGACAATAAAACAATTCATAGTGGGGAAGACTGACTTCATTGGGATTAAGAGCCTTTGCTCTAAAAGACCACATTGGGAGCATGAGGGGATGGGCTACAGACAGGGAGAGAGTATCTGCAGGCAACGCGTCTAAGGACTAGTAGTTCCTAGAGTATGTAAAGAACTTCAAGGCCCAACAGTCAAAAAAAATCCAATTACAAAATAGGTAAAAGGCATGAAAAGGTTTTCCACATCATTAGTCATTAGGGAAATGTGGATTAAAACCACAATGAATCCCTACCCACCGATCAGGATGGAAATTTAAAAATTTGACAAAACCAAATACCAGCAAGGATGTGAAGAAACTGGGTCACTCATGCACTGCTGGTGGGAATGTAAAATGGTACAGCTACTCTAGAAAAGAGTTTGGTAGTTTCTTAAAAGTGAACCATGAATTTACCATAAAACTCAGCAGTGGTGCCGAGCCCCTGGGCACTTATCCCAGAGACATGAAAACTCATGTTCACACAAAAGTCTATATACAGATGTCTGTCACAGCTCTGTGACAGCCAAAACCTGGAGACAATCCAGATGTCCACTTCATGGGGCAATGGGGCAAAAATGGCATATCCACACCACAGACTAGTGATTGAAAAGAATGAACCACTGATACACTTAACAACCCCCATGAATTTTAGAGAATTGCGCTGAGTGAAAGGAGCCAACTCAAAAGAGTAACATATTGTATGAGTCCATTTATATAACACTACACTCTTTAAATGACAAAATGCACATGGGGGCAGGGGAGGGGGTGCGGCTCAGTGGAGGGGCCCCTGGGACCATCTGAGTCTTGACTGCGTCACTGTCAATACCCTGGCTGTGACACTGTGCCCCAGTGTTGCAAGATGTCCCCACGCAGGGTAAAGGCTGCATGGGCTCGCTCTGCAGTCTTTTTATAACTGAACATGAATACATAACTATCTCAAAAAGTTTAATTTAACTGAAAAGACTGATGGCCAAAAGCAAAACTCTACAAAGCAGCTGTACGAAAGATCTAACTTAATGGAGATTTGCATGTTTAACAGAATTTAGAGATTTTCTGAAATAGACTTCCTGAACACATTCATATTAATCTAATCACAGGCAGATATCCAGTAAGCACTACTAAAATAAAAATGAAATAAAAGTGTGTAAAAATATTTAAAAACCAGAACGCCCCTCCAGTGAGATGAACTGCGCATTTACTTTTGTATCCTTTTCTCTATGACGGGCCTCACGGCGCTGATCCAGTCATCTTGATTGCACGCACCTGGGAAAGACAGACGTACAAGCACTTACAGCCACTGAAATCACCATTAATGCTACTTCACAACTTTGGTCCAACATAGCTCTTTTTATATAGTTTAGTAAATTCAGAATGGTAAAAATCCTTTTAGCATAACTATGTTCAGCTTCCTTTTTTTAAATTGACAGTTATTGGGGTAACATTGGCTAATAAAATTATATAGGTTTTGGGGTACAATTCTATAATACATCATCTGTATATTGTATTGTGTGTTCGCCACCCCAAGTTCAATTCTTATTTTTCTTAGCTACAAATAAGGAGAAAAAGAATTATCACAATTACATGCCACATGATTTTGCCACTTAGTAGGTGTTAAACAAATGTTTGAGAAGGTAATGAATTAGGGAAAAACCAGCCCCCATGGTAGTGGCAAAATACGAATTCAGTCCTTATCTGTCTGACTCCCCACCACCGTCACTATAAAAAACTGAGATCCACACATAAGCAAAACCAATTTTACCCAGTTGTTTTAATCCTCTTTTTCACCCTAAGTTTTAGCAAAGCCTCACAGTTGTATAGTAAAACCTGCTGTTCTTTTTCATCTTCCACTTCCTTTATATTTGAGTGAAATCAAAAGAGAAAATGCGGAGATCAGATCGACCACCGAACTAGGGAAAATCAACTTCTACAGAATTGAAAGAACAGTCTATTCATTTTCTACAACAGACATAAAAAAATGTTTCAATACAGCAGTAACACGTAAATCTGCATTAGACAAACTATTGGTTCTATACACGGGACAGAGTCAAAAAATTAAAAGCAAGCCCTGGCTGGTGTGGCTCAGTGACTGGAGTACAGGCCTGTGAATCAAAGGGTTGCCGGTTCAAATCCCAGTCAGGGTACATGCCTGAGTTGCAGGTCAGGTCCCCAGTAGGGGGTGCACAAGAGGCAACCATACATTGATGTTTCTCTCCCTCTTTTTCCTCCCCTTACCCTCTTTAAAAAATACATAAATGAAAGCTTTAAAAATATTATAAACAAAATAAAGCTCTTAAATTTTTTTAAGTATGAAATTTTATGAACAGCAGATAAAATTAGATTGAATTAAAAGTTTTTGTTGAACTTAAATATGGGCCATATATATTTTTTTTAATTTAATGAGGTAAAAATAAAGAGTTCAAATTTTTTTAATGGGCCTGTTATTTCTGAACTATGTCTGGACCACCAACGTCCCCTCACCCTTAATAACCATTTGTCGTTTTTGCTTAAGGTCAGTAACGAAGTGAGATCAGGGCAAATCTGCCCTTTGGCGCAAAGGGCAGCACATCAGTGCACTATTTACATAGAAACTTTGAAGAAAAATATTTTTGTAGATTAACGTTAAACACTGGAATTAAAGTGACTCTGAATGACCCGATTGTAAATGAAAATACTTTAGTGCTAGATGCTAAGAAATGCTCACGGTCCCTTAACAGTAGGTTAAAAATGACAAGAATAACTTAAGTTCACCAGACAAAGTAGTTTTTAAAAGTTAACTAAAATGTAAACAATAAATCATGGAATCTACGGTTTAAAATTTTCTCTTAGAAAAAAATTAAAGGTGCGAGTGAACTGCAGCAGCTGGCATGTCCCTCGTGTCTGTTAATCCCATCAAGTGCAGAAGACTCGAGGCCCTCACCACACTGCACTCCCCTCGCCGCCTTCCCCTTCCCTCCTCCGCAGCACGAAGCTAACACAGAGGTGAGCGCCCAATCTTTCCTTCTGGTCAAAGTGGGCTATCAGGAACAGGAACTGGGTTACCTAAATCAATCGGTCCTTCCCGCAATCCATCTAATTCATACAGTCTTCCATTAACAGGAACGTAACTGACAAAGTGAAAAGCATCTTCTTCTTTGGCTGATGTCTTTGCATCAAATTCAAACATCTGCTGTCTGCAGCAAAGGGAAAAGAGCGTAAGAGACAAACAGGCAAAGAAGGACGCAGGGCCCATCTGAGGAGACATCTCTTACCTGGCAAAGCTGTTGTGTACTTGGCGGATCACATCCGAGTTGCTCAGTGCCAAACCTTTCATCTGAAATAATTTTTAAAAGTCACCCATTAAAATAAGAACTATCACAAAGAGAGCATTTTAACAATAATAAAATTGTACTCACAGCTGCATCAAAGCTTTGTGAAAATTCTTTGAACTCTGATAACGTCTCTCCTAAATGAACATCTTGATGAGTACAGTTCAATAACACACTTACTATGGCTTGTGTAGCACAAGCATTATTAATTACCTGTAACACATACAAGTGAAGATACCAATTTGTTAGAAAAACTTTTAGCTAGAGACAATGACCCCCAAAATATAAAGTTAATAGTTTTCCAATTTTATTTCAGATATTCTTAGCATAAACATAATAAAACCTTTAATTTCCATTCTAATCTAATTTCAAGAACTTGCTGCAGTTCTGGAGTTGAAGATTCTAGGAAACCAAATACATGAAATGAACTCATAACATCACTGACAGCAATATAGTTAGGGTAGCAAGACCAACCCTTCCTGATCTAGAACAAAACTGAGGGAGCCAACAGAACTTGCCTTCCCATCCTGTTCACGTCCTCCTAAGCCAGCGCTTTTCAACTGGCTTGCTGCAAGAATTTTTAAAACATCCAATACTTGACAAGTCAGGGGTTGTCAAATAAAAAAAATGACAGCCAACAAAACAACAGCTGTTGGTGTGAATCAAAATTATGCCTTTTTTTAGTCAGATGTGCAAAAAATATAATTTTGGTGTGCAGCAGAATTCTAGTATTTAGGTTATGTGTGCCACAAGATGAAAAAGATTGAAAATCACTGTCCTAAACCCTTTCTACCTGTCCAAATTCAACCCATATTTTGGCACCCACAGTAAGCTCCAACTGACCTATGCAGTTTTTAGAGAAATTACCCAACAACTCATTTCAGTTTCCCCTCACTGCAGACAAGGGCTTCTCCCACAGCTCCCAGAGCCCCCACAGCATCCAGACCATCGAGCTGGAAAGCAGCTCAGAGATCGGTGAGCACCCACAAGGTTAACTGCAGAGATGAACTCAATTTGGTAAGTGATTGAAAACATATAGCTTAATCTTATTGCTGTATTTTGTTACTGTACTGTAATTGAATACCATGTTCTAATTACAGTCTCTTCATAAAATGCTAATTCACTTAAGAGTTTACAGTTCGGAAGTTATCTACTTATAACCTGCCTAATTTCAGAAGAAAAATTTTCAATTATCTTCCCTCTTTGATTCCTCACTCCTCTACTTTTCATGTTGCCAGAGGCTCGTGAACAGCCACCAGTTCTTACATCTTTAACTTCAGTCTGTCTGAGAAACACCTGGAAGAAGATCGCTTCCTCCATTCGGGAGCACTCCCTCCCACTTCTCACCAGTACAGTGATGCCACCACACCGCTGCAGCTCCTCCTACGGAGCTCTCTCCTCAAAGCTATCCCATAATTGACAAATTAGGGAAAAGTAACGGATCTACAACCCAATTAACATGGTTGCTGATTTCTTTTAATATCTATTTTGATCACAATCACAATTCTTTAGTAAATTTGGGTGGAAATTTTTTATTTTTAAAGGAAACTTCATAAAGGTGGTTAACTTTTTGAGAGTTAGTGTTCCCTTATCTTGGGCCAAAATTAGGGTGAAGTGACTGGGGGTAGGGTAGGAATGAAGTCAGAAGACATGAAAATTTATACGTATTCACACATTCTTTCACAATCGTGACACATTAAGAACACAATATGCACCCAACACTGGACCAGATGCCTAGCCGATGGCAGAGAATCCTGTCACACATCCCTATTATCTAAGGACTTCGAATCTATAATGTATCACTAAAGAAAAAACTTTTTTAAAGAATTAGGAAAACAGTTACATTCAAACTCATCAAATTGTACACATTTCCGTGAAGTGAGGTACAGCTACGTGTCCCTAACATACTGCCTGAACAGCTCCTTTCTCACGGCATCTCCCCAGCCTGCTGTGCTCTGTTACACTGGCTTCTTTCAATATGTCTGACTAGTCTTGCTGCCTTTTGCCATCAATCTGTTATTAATCTAGGATGATCCTCAACCTCTTTCCCCCAGTTAATACCTACTTAACCTCTAGATGTTGGGTAAACTGTCACCACAGGCACTTTTTTAGATCTCCCTGAAAGGGCCAAGTCCCACGTTTTGGTGGTCAGTGAAGAATTTAATCTTGCACAGAGGCCAGTCTGGCCTTTGTCCTTGGCTCTTGGGACATGATCTCCAAGCTCTCGAAAAGCCATGCTTCATGGAGTGCCTTTGTTTACCGGAGGGCTTTGGGCCACACAGATGGTCTAACACGGTGACTTAGGGTGGGGTTGTATGTCAACAGTTAACCAGCTCGGCCTCCAGTGCAGCTGAAGACAGATCATCCACGTAGGTGTCAACCAGGTCTTTGTGACTGAGGCCCATTGAAAACTCTGGGTACCAAGAATCTGTCGAGATTCCCCAGATGGCAACATTCTGTACACACTGTCACACATCACTGCCAGAAAAGCAGTGTCACCTCTGACCCCGCTGGGGGAAGATGACTGGGAGCTTCCTGCCTGGAACCTTCCAGGACTCCGGCCACACGTCTCCTCCCTGGGCTGAATTGAACTTGTGGCCTTTCCCTGAAATACCCCATAACTGTGACAATGACAGCTTTCAAAGAAGCCTATGCGTTTTTCTAGCAAATTGCAGCTAGATCTGAGGGTGATCTTGGGATGCCCTCAAACGCAGAATCTCAAAAGGGAGCATGGTTTGGGGGCCCCTGGACTCTGTAGTTGGTGTCTGAAGTGAGAGGCTGCTCAGATTACCTGACAGCTGCGCGCATGGCTCTCATTTCACGCCAGGGGGCACACATCACCGTGAGTTCGCCTTTCACTGACTATGTCCACGTCCACTGAACTCCAGCACCTGGCACAGTGGCTGGCACCCTGTGGGCACTTGATTGTCACTTCCTGAAAGATCCGACAGATGGAGCCAGACACACCCAGGCCCACCACAGCACGCTCTTACCACCTTCGTCAGACCTTCCTTTCTCAGTAGTGAGGTGGTCACTAGACAAGGACGTTTTACAGAGAAGCATTACCGAACTGTCCTTCCGGGACCCTCAGACAAGATGACTTCTTTTCTTAATATTGTATTAATCAGTGATCTAGACACACATACCTCCAATTAGAGCGTATGATTAGCATTAGCAGCATTATCCTCTCTCTAATTGATGCTGCTCTTTGCAGAACTCGATTTTTAAGAATGTAAAGGGTTCCTAAGAAAAAACGTGTGAGCACTGCTGAATTAAGGACACAGTGGGAACACAGTCCTGTCTGTAAAAAAGACCGCCCGCAAGACGGCAGCATACCCAAGCACCGTACCTGCTTGGCAAAAAATATCGCGTCCAGTCTGGAGTCCTGAACCACGGAGCCTGCTGGTTCTTCTCCCGGCTGCCACTTGAACAAAAAAATCAACCCATGGACAGGCCTGCAAAATAAAATACAAATTAGTGACACCAATCCTTGCTTCCTTTTGTAATCCACTGTCAGTATGGTAAATTTCACTCAGCTACTTAACAAATACAATGCAAATAAAGTAAACTCAAAATATATTTTAAAGATTTTTATTGCTGTTCTGTTGCTAGAACGTTGCCTAACACAGGTTAATAGAACTTAACATGACATCAGTTAAAATGGAATTATAATGAAAGGCTTACTCTCAAATCTATGGATAATTCATTTTCTACCTTACATCACTTCACTTAAAAAAATGAAATAAGAACAAAGCAAACCTAGAAGAAGCTGCTAACATAGACTGAATTCCGACATAGATGAGTAAAGTTCACTTAGGATGTTTGCTGATATATGGTTGACAGCATATACATTGTGAAATGTGGGGAGTGACTTTGTAGTTACTGGAGGCATGCACAATCCTACAGTGTGAATGGAAGGTGTCTCCTCATACCGGGTGAAGCCACCCCTTTCCCAAAGAAACTGTTGTTTGCCCAGGAAACAGCAAACTTCCTTCTACGCAGTATAATCTTTCTTGTCCTTTAGACAGTCCCAGTGACGCATCTATAATGAACTTTCCCTGACCACTCAGCCTAAACTGATCTCCTCCTTCTATCTAAAGTGGCTGCACTTTTTGTGGGGAAGGTAGTGGCTTTGCCAACCATCCCCTTCTTACTAGGGAAACAGGAGCTACATCCCAGCAGTCCCTGTTGTCCCTGTGGAAAGCCAACTCCTTGTCTCCATCCCAAGAACTACCCCCAGTGAAAACTCTGCCCACCTCCCTTTGCAATACAGGGCCAGCGCTTGGGGACACAGAGGTAGGAGGTGAGGAGAGAGGCCAGAGGGGTGGCTCTAGTCAAGGGGAGAGGAAGGTCCTTCTTGGCATCTCCATCTGGAATCTGCACTGTAACCACTCCAAAAGCAATGTGATAATGTAGAGACAGTTCTGAATTACTGTCAATAAATATTATAAATAGGCTTTTGTTGACGGACCTCTCAGTCCTATCTTTTAAGTTAAAATGTCTTCCATGTTCTAATACATGATCTATAAGTGAATGTTGTAAAAAGTCAACCCATTACTTTTTAATTCCTTGCAAGTTACTTTTTATCTCGGAGTCTCAGGTTCTTGATTATAAAAGGAGAATAATAACTCCTACCTCACAGGATTGAAAAAAAGACTTGAAGGAGATATTGTATTCAGCCTAGGGTAATCCAACTAAATAAACAGACAAAAGTTTGCTCAAGTATAGACATATTTTTAATGCAGCTAAAATTATACTCACTTCAATTTTTCAAAATTCTCAGGCTCTAAACTCCATATTTCTTCTACTTGGGCACCTCGGCAACCTGAAATAAGAAATTATTTGTTTAGAAAACAAAACACATAACTCATTTTTTCCCTTCACCATATTAGTTAAATATTAACTAAAAGAAATGCACATTTGGGGAAAGTAAGACACGAGAAATTAAAATGGTAAAACTGATACAGGTCACAGTCTAATCCTATTACGTCCTTTACTGTTTTCTCACCATTATTTCTTACCATTATTTGCAATGGGAGTATATTGCTTTTATAATCAGAAAAAGTTTCAGGAGTTCATTTTCACTGGCAGGCCACTCCATGACTGCTCCTTCTTGGTTTTTCTCTCAATCTCTGGCTCTTTCTCAACCACTTTTTTCACTCAATCGCTAAGCTTCCCCAGCTCTGCCTTTGGCCCTCTCTCTTTTTTTTTTTTCTTACTGTACGCTTTTTAAGTAGTAATAAATATCTACCACTTCACAGTGACTTTTATATCACATATTAATCTCTTTTCCTAAAATTCTATTCTCCTCTATTTTCAGCTACTCAGCGTCCCCTGTTGGGAACTGTCCTGCCTGGTTTCAGAAACTGTAACCCCTCATGACTAAGGCTGAGTAAAAAGACCTTGAGACCAGAAGCCACTTAGGAGACAAAGCTTATCTTCTCTGTAGGGGCATCGCCTCTGCCCCTTTCACCTCACCCTGCTTGGCCCCTGGAGGATGACCGGTTAGCCAATGATGGGTAAGAATCCTCAAAGGAGGGACGACCTAAGACAGGCATGGCCACAAAGGGGCCCTCAGGGAAGGACTTGGGGGGCTATAGAAAAAGGGGGTGATGGACCCTCACCCCTCAGCTTTGACATAGCCTGGGTCCTCATTCTGTCTGCAAGAAGTCTCCTAATCTCTTGGCTGCCTCACTTCCCCTACCTGACTGAAGCCCGAAACAATGCCTTAAACCTGAAACAATGCCAGAGGTGGGTGTGGCCCTATGCTGGAAAGGGCGGGTTCCCTAGGACGATGAGGCCTAAGGAGGAATGCATAAAATCCTATGAAACCTACTTTGCCAATACCCTCAATTTAAATAATGGTCCAAGCATGAAATGAGTTTGCTCCCCAAAGTTTTATGGCCCTTTAGCTATCTGACCATGACTTTAAATAAGCCCTCATAGTTCTTTGAATGTTATCTATTGTTTGATCATTTCAGCCTGACAATGACTGATGGGCTTTACATATATGCCCTGATTCCTATGCAAATTAAACCCAATAAAAGCCTGTCCAGGCAAGGGATAGGATGGGCCTTCTCTTTCACTGAGAGCAGCAGCATCATCCCTTTTCCTCCACATGATTTCTGTAGTCCGTGGGAATTTGTCTCATCTCATCTATAACACTGCAGACACGCTGGCCGGTGTCCGCATCAGTCCCCCAAACACGCTCTTCCTCTCGGACAGTGGTTCTGCACCAGGGAGATTATTTTGCCCCCCATGGACCACTTCACATTTCTATTATCTCTACTATCACACTGGGCAGTGGGGGGAAAGGCTTGGTGGCATCTACTGGGTAGAAGCCATAGGTGCTAAATACTCTACATTGCAGGGGCAGCCCCGAGAAGCAAAGCTTTATCTGGTCCAACATGTGAACAGTGCCAAGGCCAGGAAACCCTGCTCCAGTGGGACAGGTGGCAGGGATGGTGTGGGGGCAGCCTGCCCTCCAGACTGCTGTCCGTCAATGGGCCGTGTGACCACGTGACCTCTCTGCTCCCCATTCCCTCAGAGTTGTGAAGAAAATGATATCATTGTGATGTATGAAACATAATACAGTACCTGGCACATTCCACAGGTCCACTAAATGCTAGCTGATATTATCATAAAGCAAAAAGCAGCCATATGCACCAGTGCCTTCCACGTGTAAAGTGCTTTAAATGTGTTTTCTGTAACCCTTACAAGGCAAGTACTATGTGAGAAAGGTTTAGGGATGTTCAGTGGCATGCCCAAATTCACTACAGCTAGTACATGGCATGGCTGTTAGGATAATGCTGGCCCTCACAGAATAAATTAGGAAGTATTTCTTCCTCTCCGATTTTTTTGGAAAATTTGTACAGAATTGGCATTACTTATTCCTTAACTATTTGATAGAATTTACCAGTGAAAACACTATGGCTGCAGCTGTCTCTGTGAAAAGATTTTAAATTATAATTTCAATTTCTTTAATGAATATAAGGCTATACTGGTTATCTATTTTTTCTTGATTGAGCTTTAGTATTTATGTCTTTACAGAAATTTATACATTTCATTTGTCCTATCCATTAGCATTAAGGTGTTTAAATATCCCCCTATCATCCTTTTAATATCTGGAGAATCTGTAGGGGTATCATGCCTCTTCTTTCTGATATTGGTCATTGTGTGCCCTGTCCTCTATTGATCCGTCTGGTTAGAGATTTATCTGTTTTATTAATCTTTGGAAAACAGCTTTCCGTTTCATTGACTTTTCTCCATTATTTTCCTCTTTTCTGTTTCACTAAATTAATTTACACTCTGACCTTTATTATTTCCTTTCATCTGTTTATTTTAGATTTAACTTGCTCTTCTTTTTCTAGTTTCTTTAAGTGAAGGTGGGGTCATTGATTTGTTGTAGGAAAAGTAAATCCAGTCCATTACTCCTTCCTGCCTGGAGACAGAAATTTACAGCTTCCATATTTAACTGGTAGGCTATCACAGTTTGTTTTGGTACATTTATGAATTACATATGCATCGTATCAATTAAAAGTATAGTTCTCTTCCATCAGTTTCTTAATTTGATAAAAACTTTGCTTTTACCATGTTATATTCCACCAAAATTGTATCTATGCATTCACTGAATCCACTAATAATTTCCCCTCAGTGAAGAAACTTTTAAAGTAAATTCATAATATAATGTTTCACATTTGAAAGAATGATCTCCCTTATGAATGACTTTTATGAAGTCATTTTCAATTCCAAGTCTTCTGTACACAGGAGACTGGCACAATCGTTACTGGAGTGAATTAATTTTAAAATAAACAAGTTTGACTAGTGTAGTATTGGAGTGGGCTAAAGGAGGTTTACAGTTGTTTGTATAGGAAAAATACAATAATAATACAAAAAAAACCTATTTTGTGTACTCACAACTCTAAACCTACTTTTGCCCACCCCTATATTTATTAATTTAATTTTAATTTAATTAATTAATTTAATTTTAATACGTCCTTATAGGGTTTTGAAAGTACATTTTATGGCTAAACCAGCAGACATCTCAAGCTTGGTGTTTGTCAAAAACCAGACCCATTTTTCTCGTCCATCAAGTCCATCCTCTCCTACTTCACCAGCCCCCCAGGCTAGAAACCATGGAGTCATTTTCACTTCCCCTTACCTCTGGGCGCAGTTCTGTGCACTCACACACGTCAAGTTCAATGACGGTCCCCCCTCCTCTCTAACTCCTACTTCACATCAAGCCAGTCGCTCAGACTCTCACCATTTTAAGAGACTTCTAGTTTCTCGCACTTTATTCCAATCTACCCTGCACACCACACATAGTAAACCTTTCTAATTATCAAAATGTCATCTCAGCATTCGAGTATCACTGACAATTAAGTTCCCAGGGACTGACTACAGGACAATCCAAATGACACAACCTGGCCTCAGTTTATCTTTTCAGCTTCAGATACAAATACTCCTCCAGACTGTTACATTATATTTTAGTCATTTTCCCAGCTTTTCCCTAAGCCGCACACTTTTAACATCACTACTCTTTGTTTTTTCTCCTGTGTTCCTGTAACATTTTGCTTGTACTTCAGCATGGCAGGCAGTCCATCACAGTATAGTTTGTCAGTTCTGTAGAAGAGCTGTCCCGTTTTATCCACAGTAAACCCCCCCCCCAAACCCTATCAATACGCCTGAAATACGGTAGCTGAACAATATATGCTTGATAAGTGATATTCCAAATACTCAGCTAATTGCAGTAGACAGTGTCTATAGCAACGTCTAATTTTTACCCCGAGTGCAAGTTTTAATGTAATAGCTAGAATTAATAACATTTAAGGAAATGTAATCGATAAAAATAAACTCACTGCCCCCAAAAGAGGCTGGATGACAAGAGGGGCAGGAAAAAGATAAAAAGTCAAATGTGTTCATTATTCAGGGTGGAAGACGAGGAATACAGCCAGGAAGAAATTATGAGGCCAGCACGTGGCCTCTAAGCTAGAGCCCTAGCTCAAGAAAATACACTTCACCGGCCGCCAAACCTGAGCGAGAAGCAGAGCCAGCCAAGTGGCCCGTCGGTCCCGCGCAGTCAGCGTGTGTGACGTCCGTAGAACTACTCACACACTCAAGGTGTTCTGCTTAGAATAATTAGAAGAATCTCGGGGTCCTGGGCGGCTGGGGCCTCCCAACACTCCAACCTCGAGGAGGCACACCCTAGCTTTTCCTGCAGGACTGAGGGTCCGAGACACGCACCTGGGCGCACCTGCCAGGGATGGGAAACGCTCGGCAGAGAAGCGGCTGGTGCTTAAGGGGTTGGGGAGCGGGGTGACTCATTTCAATTAAGCAAGAAATTGAGAACCAGATCCCGAAAATGCGGCAGTGCAGAAACACAAGGTCCCTGCCCTCGTGGTGTGACTCTCAAAATCGCTGCGGAAACGCGACCGCCCGGGGCTGGGAAGGGGGCGGGGCCCCGCATTTCCCTACCCGGGTCCCTCCAGTTCCCCGGAGCCACCAGCTTTCTGACGCGGAGCCTTCTGACCGCAGAGAACCCTCCAATTCCAGCTCGGGCCTCCTCCGTGACCCCCTGCCCAGGACGGTCCCCTCTAGCTCTCACCGAATCCTTTAATGAGCTCGGTGAAGACCCCGGGATCGCTTTCCATGAGGCACCACTCCCCGGCATTGCCCGTCATGGCCCCGGACACACACCGCCCCGCACCACCTCGGACGCTGGCTGGCCCGGCACCAGATGCCGCTGGCCACTGATCTCCGCAAATCCGCCGCGGAGCTCGTACACCCACGTCACCCCGCCTACTTCCCGACAGCCTCCGGGCGCCGTCCCCTGCAGCGCCTCGGGCGCGGGAGGACGCTCTAGCCACCCAGGAGCCAGCGAAACTTCCCGGGCTCTGCAGGACCCGTCGCAGTTTCGGAAGGGGCGGGACCTGAGGGAAGGGGTGGGGCTTCCGGGTGCCGGAGCAGGCCGCATCCGGGACCCTCGCCAGTCGGGAGCGAGGGCGAACTAGATGAGGGGGGCGTGGCTCATTCCCGGGAGCCAGAGGTGGAGGCCCGGGCGGTGCGGCGGCGCTGTGGGGGGTTCCGAGCAGTCCCCGCCCGTGAGGCCGCCACGTTTCGTCGTTTCCCCGCGCTGAGCAGGGCTCTCCCGGTGGTGCTGCGGGTCGGACGGACGGCCGCCAAGCCCAGGTGAGGAAACTACGTATGGGAGGCTGGCGGGGGCCCTTTGTGCGGTCTACGCGACTCCGGTGGCGCGCAGGCCCTGGTTGACCCTCCGGGTCCCTCACCCCGCATCTTCGTCGGAGGCCGGGGAGACGCGTCTTTGTCGCCCTCCCCACCTCTGCACCCTTCGAGGACGCCGAGCGGACCCGGCACCGCTGTGGGGCATCCTCGCTCGGCCGGGCCCGAGCGCCCCGCAGGCGGGTTCTGTAGGGCCCGACTTCCTCCTGCGCCGCTTCCCCCTGCTCCTTTCGCGACCTCTTTCTAGCCGCCTTGCCTGCAGTAGGCTCGGGAAGAAGGATCTTTGTGGGAAGACGAGGCGGCCTTATCCCAGAGGGAACGACGGGAGAGGGGGAGTCGGGGCAAATGTGCCCTCTGGGTCCCCAGGGTGGTGGACAAGATAAGGGGACGCTTCCGAGGGAAAGGAGGTTGCAAAGACGTACCGCGTTGACCTGAAAGCATTTGCGATGGTTCCAAGGTTGAGTGATGAGCTAAGCCCAAAATGGCCATTTTCACGAAATCGCCCTCATGCAACAGGCTGTTGCAGAACACTCGTGTTGAGGTGAAAGTCTTTCAGGGAACATTTATGCACAGGGAATGTAATAAGTAATGTAATGACTGTGTGTGGTTCTAGGTGGATACTGAAAACACGAGGGGGACACTTTGTAACGTATAGGATTGTCTAACCCTGTGCTGTACACCTGAAAGTGGTACAGAAGAACATTAACTGTCAACCGTAACTGAAAAAAAAAAGTTTTACGTATTTATGCATCACTCTCTAAACCTTTTTAGTTCCAAGAGGAGCCTTTGGCTTCCAGGAAAAATGTTTTAGTGCATAACACTCGGATTTCTGGCTCCTCAGACGACCTGCATCTTAGAGTTATATTGAGCTTTGCACTGTAAGGAGGCACGAAATAAACACGTTAACTTTTACTGGGAAACAACAATACAGCTTCTGTATTAAAACAAGCATGGGTATAATGTGGAGTAGAAGCCGAAATTTGTATCGTGTCTGATTTCTTTTTGATATTTTGTTTATTTACTTTTAGAGATGGGAAGGGAGGGAGAAAGAGAGGGAGAGAAACATCCTTCGGTTGTCTCACAGGGGCGCCCCGATAGGGACCCGGCCTTCGACTAATTGATGTGCCCGGACTGGGAATCGAACCGGCGACCTTTCGGTTCGCAGGCCAGTGCTCAATCCACTGAGCCACACCAGCCAGGGCTCAAGTGTCTGATTTAAAGGAAAAAAAAAAGTTGGAACGTTCTTGAGGTTTGTCGTTGGGAGTCTGCCCTTTCACTGGAGGACGCCAGTTCACTCTCTGCCCTGTAAATTGATCTTTAGTGGAAAATCTGTGAGGCCCAGGGGTGTAGCTTATATCCTTAGGAACCATACTGAGAATGTGTCCTCAGACCCCAGGGCTGTTGGCGGTCCTTTGCGGTATTGCTGCTGTGGACTTGAAAGTGTATTCTGTGCTAAATCCATCAAAACAAACAGGTATTTGAAACCCAACTTAACATGGCACCTATTGAAGAAAGACTGAACTGAAAATTTAGCTCTTGCCACAAACTGAAAATAATCAGAAAGGGGAGTTAACATTTCTTTGATTTTGTTAACGTTTAATCCTAAGAGTTCATGTAAAAATCCAGATTGGAAAATCCAGATTTCTGGGTCTTTGAGAAAAAATTGGAAAGATCTGGCAATACTAGGCCTAAACCACATGACAACTGCTGGGCTGAAGGTGCGCGGCATAAGGGTGGCAGGCTTGGCTTGGTCCACTCGTGTTCATTACCAGTCTAAATAATACGGTGCTTTGAATTCATGGCCAATTTCAAATTGTGGCCCTGCTTTTAATAATATTGAGATGTCTAGTTTCTTCCAAAATTTTTAATTTATAGAAATTTAATGCATTTAGCAGTATCAGATTCTTTGGAGTAGCTCCCTCAATTTTTTTTATTCCCCTCTCTCGCAAACCTATGGGCCATCTGCAACCTTCACCCTTAGTGAGAGAGGTAGCGGTCAGTGGGCCAGTGTCCACCTGGATGCTGTAAAGCTCATTCTGTCCCACCTCTCTTCGGGGCTCACTCCCTCCACTGTGCCCTTTCTCTAAAGCTGCGCTTCTATAAGAGAGTTGCTTACTTGTTAAGTCTTCCACGCTGTATCCCTCCTCATTTCACTGGAACCACTCTGGCATTTTTCTTTCCTCATCATCCTGTTTGTCAAATCCAGTGATGCTTTCCTAGCTTTATTTTACTTGCTACCTGAGCAGCATTTCACATTCCCAGCTGTTCACTGCTGGAAATTCACCCTGTGGTCCATGATACCATTTTCCTGCTTTTAAGTCTGTGTACCCCTCTTCTTTCTACTTTAAAGGGCCTTTTCTCCCTAGCTCTGTTCTTATCCTCACTTGAGGACACACTTACTGATTTTATTGATTTTAGAGAGAGGGGGGAAGGAAGGAGAGAGAGAAACATTCATCAGTTGCCTCTTGATCACGCCCTGACGGAACCTACAACATAGGTAGGTGCCCTGATTGGGAATTGAACCTACAACATTTTGGTTTATGGGATGACTCTTCAACCGCTTGAGCCACACCAGCCAGGGCTTCTCCCTAGCTCTTAATTCTTAATATTCACCAGGATTCCGCACAATATATAAACATGCTCAAGCTTTTAAAATCTTCAAAACAGAATTCCTCTTTAAGCTACTACTTTCTCTGTCAGACATATTTCTTTACAGCTCTGCCAATATACTTAGTTCCTTTACTAAAGTCTAAAGACACAGTACAAGGTTTCAGAAACCCCTTTCTGGAGTGCCTTCCCCCAAACTTTCTGTGGCAGTTTTTCAGTTTGTCTTTTCTGCAGAAGCCTTCCTGGATGATTGAGACTGTTATTTTTATCCTCCCTTGTTCATTCATGGTACCTTTCCATCAGACATTTAATTACAGTTTGCTCTGAATTGTGTATGTATTTCTGCTTCACCAAATAGAATGTGACTTCCCTGAGGACAGGAAAAAAAAATTTAATCTTTATAATGGAACAGAATCTTCCTGTCTTCCACATAGTATGCAGTAAGTGCTGGTTGGGGTTTTTTGTTGGTTGTGTTGTATTTTGTGTGCCATGGGGAGAAGCCCAGGGTACTGTAATAGAATGAATAGGCAGGCACTTGAGGCTTCTGGATAAACAACTACACTGAGTAAAAGCAGTACAGAGGTATAGAGTGGTGAGGGATTGTGGTTGCCGACAGCTAGTTCTAGTAGCTTTGCCAGCAGACTTAACCATGGCACACTGGCCAGGTTGTGATTCGTACCCAGTGCCTATACCAGTCATGTGGCAAGAGAGTTGAGGGTGTCACCTGCAAAACTGTGATAAATACAAATGCTTAGGCCTCACCCCAGGCTGAATTAAGAAAGAAGCTGTAAGGACGGTGGTTGGGGTCCACCAGTGTGTACAAGTGTATGTGTGTATATGTTTAAAGATTTTATTTATTTATTTTTAGAGAGGGGGGAAGGGAGGGAGAAAGAAAGGGTGAGAAACATCATTCGAGGGTTGCCTCTCAAATGCTCCCAACTGGGACGGAATCTGTCATCCAGGCATATGCCCTGACCAGGACTCAAACTGGTACCTTTTTGCTTTGCAGGATGATACCCAACCCACTGAGCCACACCAGTCAGGGCCAGTGTGTGTTTTAACGAGCACTGAAAGTAGTGTTGATGCACACAAAGTTTGCAAACCACTGGCTAAGGGCAGTCAAGGGGCTCTGGGCAGGCCTGGCCTCCCCTGAAGGACATTGCTGCCAGGAAGAGGTCAAGAGAGGGGTGGGAGTCGGTTAGAAATGGGTGCATGTTATGCGACCAAAAATGTCTACTGAGTTACTCAGGAATAAAAATCCTGAGATCTTAGGGTCAGCTACTGTTCCTGCTGTTCCTGCTGTCCCTATCCCTTTTTTCCTCCATCTGAGCCTCCAGACCCCGATGCTGAGCTGCCTGCTGAGTCTGTGAGGCAACAGACTGTGCCACAAAAGTGTGACTTCTTAGTTGTTGGTTCTGATTATCATATCATCACTTACTGAGCTTAAAAAAATATTTTTAAATCAAAATATTTCATGGCAGATTTCAATAAGCATAGATTCATATTTCCCTTTTTATATTTTTACTGTGTCAATCTAGTAAGTGACGTTTTGCTTTTTGACAGGTTTCCTAAACAACAGAAAAATGGGTGACTCAGTAAACCAATTGCAGCCACTGAATGAGAAGCAGATAGCCAATTCAGAAGGTGGATATGTATGGCAAGTCACGGATATGAATCGCCTACATCGGTTCTTATGTTTTGGTTCTGAAGGTGGGACTTACTATATCAAAGAGCAGAAGTTGGGCCTTGAAAATGCCGAAGCTTTAATCAGATTGATTGAAGATGGTAGAGGGTGTGAAGTAATACAGGAGATAAAGTCATTTAGTCAGGAAGGCAGAACCGCGAAGCAGGAGCCCATGCTCTTTGCGCTGGCCATTTGCTCCCAGTGTTCCGACTTGAGCACGAAGCAAGCCGCCTTTAAGGCTGTTGCTGAAGTCTGTCGCATCCCTACGCATCTCTTCACTTTCATCCAGTTTAAGAAAGACCTGAAGGAAAGCATGAAATGTGGCATGTGGGGTCGCGCCCTGCGGAAGGCTGTTGCAGACTGGTACAATGGAAAAGGTGGGATGGCCCTTGCTCTGGCTGTGACAAAATACAAACAGAGAAACGGCTGGTCTCACAAAGATCTGCTAAGACTGTCACATCTTAAACCCTCCAGTGAAGGTAAGCATAACCTCTTCAGGCAGGGTGCAGATATCCAATAAATAACACATTCATTTGACATAAGACGATTGTGTACTATTTTCTAGAAACACCCTTTCATTCTCAAGACACATAGATTAACTAATTCAAATATGTTAAATGCAAACCTGGAATTAAACACCTACCACAGGCAATCCAGACATGAACAATCAAGAGTCAAATGACAGATTTACAAGTTAATCTTCTACATCCTAAAATGTCACCATGCTGACTGGAATGCCCATCCTAGTGACTGGACTCTGACAGCAGCCTGGATGTGTTCCAGTTGTAGTCAGCAGCGCAGCTGGGAGCCAGTAGATGGCAGACAGCCAGGCTCTGTAGCCCCTTCTTGTTTATTCCCACTCTGCCCTCCTTTTTTTTTAAGTTGGGAAAACAAAGTAGAAGATATGCTCACATGCAACATTTAGTTACTTAAGAAAATGGTAGAGTTACTTAAGTTATTTAAGATTTTGCAGTAAAATCTGAAAGATAGCAAAAGTCACAATACTTTAGAAGTTTCAGCATATGAGTTAACTTCGATCAAATTTTTAAATCAGAGTTCAGAAATAGCATATAAGCTCAGTCTGTCTTAGAGATGTTTTTTATTTGACCTGCCCCAATATTTTAGGGGAAAATGAATTCCTTACCAACATCACATAAAATAAATCAGAAGACATCACATAAAAGTCCATTTTCTGGTTTCTTTTGAAAATAGTTTTTTGGGGCAGTGCTAAGCAAATACTTAGCTAAAATATTTGTCAGGGCATAGTCTCTTGGGTTTACCCCAGTCCTGACCAGTCTCAATCATATCACGTGTCCTGCTTGATTATTTATTTTGCCCACCTTTTCTCCATAGACTTAAATTTGGTAATTCCTTCCCTCTTCCCCCTTTTTGCAGAAGTGGAAAGTAAGGCCTACATCAATCGCACACCACTCATTGGCAGAGCATAGGCTACAACCCAGGTTTTCTCAGCACCCCCAATCCAAAGCTCTTTTGACTATTAAATCATAAAAGAAAACACATTATTTTCCTTTTTTAAAGTTTGGCCTATAGCCCTGGCTGGTATGGCTCAGTGGATTGAGTGCCAGCCTGCGAACCAGAGGGTCGCAGGTTTGAGTCCCAGTCAGGGCACATGCTGGGGTTACGGCCAGGTTCCCAATGCGGGGGGCGTGCAAAAGGCAACCACACCGATATTTCTTTCCCTCTCTTTCTCCTTTCCTACCCCTCTCAAAAAATAAACAAAATCTTTTTTTTTTAATTTGCCCTATAATACTTTCTTGGCTATTAAAAAAAAGATAAACTGCCTACATATCTGTCCACATCCACTTATCTCTACCATTCATACATATATAATTATCAGCTAAAAGGGACAATTGAATATGAAATTAATTGAAATAGATCTGTACTTTGGAGAGTTCTGCTGACATTATATACCTAAAATAAGCCCTGTCTACCAAATTTCTGATGCTCGTGTCTCCAAAAATAAAGCTCTACAATAAAATGAAAATATAGTTTTATCTCCAAAGTCTCATTTGAAACAGTGATGGAATAAGCAAAGTTAGTTGACTATTTGTTCACGTATTTGCTATATCATGGAAAACAGCTCACAGATTAAAGAAGTTAATACCTACTTATGCCTTTCATATATAAGGCATTCTCAGTAAGCATGTTTTTTCTACCTACTAATCCTATCTATCTTTTAAATTCTTTATTTTGTTAAAGGACTTGCTATTGTGACCAAATATATTACTAAGGGCTGGAAAGAGGTCCAGGAATTGTATAAAGACAAAGCACTTTCTGTGGAGACTGAAAAATTATTAAAGTATTTGGAGGCTGTAGAGAAGGTAAAGCGCACAAAGGATGAACTGGAAGTCATCCATCTGATAGAGGAGCACAGGTTGGTTAGAGAACACCTTCTGACAAGTCACTTAAAGTCCAGAGAGGTAAGTAAAGTAGGATATGTAAATAGCGTGTGTTTGAACTGATTTATAATGTATCAAAAAGATAAACTTTGGGTAACTATATATCCATTAATTCTTTATCAGGTATATTTTAAATATATCTTTTAATGTATATTTAAAACACCTAATGAAGTGCCCAAATTCAGTTAGCATTCAGTAATGTTAAAGAACAAGTTAGTTTATTTGATAAGACTGACCAATTCACACAAATTTTTATTTAGAAAGTACTCTGAAAGCCTTAGAAAATGTTATTAATACCGTTATCATTGGTACAGGTACATTATACTGATTCATAACTCCTGATGTTTCTGTCTCTGTTACTGCAATAGGTGTGGAAAGCTTTGTTACAAGAAATGCCTCTTACTGCATTACTAAGAAATCTAGGAAAGATGACCTCTAATTCGGTGCTTGAGCCAGGAAATTCAGAAGTATCTTTAGTATGTGAGAAGCTGTGTAATGACAAACTGTTAAAAAAGGTAAGCATTACCTTTATTAGCTACTACTGATTGAAGGCTTTGACTCCTAAATTTTGGAAATGCAGTTAGCGTGTTATAGGTATTCTGAGATTTTTATCATACCAAATTGCATTTTGACTCTGAAATCTAAGATTAATTAATATGTCATCATCTTCTCTTTTCTTTATAAAATGCATCAGCTACACTAACAAGTATCTGAGGCACATAATTATTAGCTTTCATTTGAATTTTGCATTTACTAGTTGGTGCGAAGGTTCTGGGTTGTTGTTAAGCTGAATTTTGCATTTACTTTCTGTCTTTGTCTTATTTCTAGGCTCGTATACATCCATTTCATATTTTAGTTGCATTAGAAACTTACAAAACAGGTCATGGGCTCAGAGGAAAACTGAAATGGCGTCCTGATGAAGAAATTTTGAAAGCTTTGGATGCTGCCTTTTACAAAACATTTAAGGTGATGGTTTGATTTTTGTTTTAAGACAAATGATACATTTAGATAGGACTCTGCATCTTCTGTAAAAAAAAAAAAAGAGAGAGAGAGAAAGAAAGAAAGAAATTATCCTCACCCAAGGAATGATTATTGATTTTAGAGAGAGAGGAAGGGAGGGAGGGAAACATCGACGTGAGAGAAAAACATCAAACGGTTGCCTCTCGTACCCATAGTGACTAGGGACCAAACCTGCAACCCCGGCATGTGCCCTGACTGGAAATCAAACCTGTGACCCTTCAGTTTACAGGACAATGCTCCAAACAACTAATCCACACTGGCCAGGGGGGTAAAAAAAAATTTTTTTAAGGTATTAACTTTTTAACTATATTAATTAGAGACTTACTTGTTTTTTATTAATTCATGTAAAGGTGGATATATAACTGACATTGTAAATTTGTGAGTAAAGTATTTCTCCCTACCTTTGGGCAATAACCATTATCCTAAGATCATTTTGATAAGTTTTAAATTACCAGATTTGAAATTTTGTATTATTGGAGAGTCCTTGACTTGGACCTCTGTCCTCTGTTTTTCCTGTTAATCAATAGTGTATCTCCTACGTCTTGATAAGTGATTTTAGGGCTGAAAATCCTACTTCAGGGCCATAAGTTAAAATTTTACATTTAAAAAATTTCTTGTTATTCAACAAAATACTAACAGCCAAATTTAGCAGCATATTAAAGGGACTGTACAAGTGAGATTTATCCTCAGCACTCAAGGATGGTTCAATATGTGAAAATTAATCAGTGTAATCACGTTAATAAAATGAAGTAATGGCCACATGATCATCTCAGTTGCAGAAAAGCATTTGACAGTTCAATAACCTTCCATGACTTAAACAACTGTACTCAATAAATTAGGAATGGAAGTGATCTTCCTTAACATGATAATGGCTATATATAAAAAACACACAGCTATCGTTATACAGTGATGAAAGATGAAATCTTTTCACCTAACATCAGGAATAAGATAAGGATGCCCACTTTTCCACCTAAATTCCACAAACTATTGAAAATTCTAAAAGTTAGGCAAGAAAAAAAAGGCATCCAAATTGGAAAGGAAGAAAAATTACCTCTGTACTCAGATGCCATGATCTTAAATGTACAAAACCCTAAAGAATCCATAAGAAACTTCTAAAAGCTAACAAATTCAGCAGTTGCAGAATACAAAATCAACAAGCAAAAATCAGTAGTATGTCTACATGCTAGCCCTGAAAAATCAAAAGCTAAGAAAACATTTCAATTTACAATAGCATCTAAAAGAATAAGAGACTTGGGAATTTAACTATGAATGTGCAAGACTTGTACACTGAGAACTACTAAGCATTGCTAAATGAAACTTAAGACATAAATGGGAAGACATTCCATGTTCACAGTTGGAAGACTTAATATTCTTAAGATGACAGTACTACCCAAAGTGATCTACAGTAATAGACTCTTAAATATGACACCAAAAGCACAGGCAAAAAAAAGGAAAAGTAAATTGGACTTCATCAAAATTTAAATCTTTGATGCATCAAAGGACATTATCAGGAGTGTGAAAAGAAAACCTACAGAATAGGAGAAAGTATTTGCAGATCATATATCTGATTGGGCTTTAATGTTCAGAATATATATAAAGAATGACAACAGTAAAAATACAAAAAACCCATTTCAAAAATGGGCAAAGTGCTTGAATAAACATTTCTCCAAAGATGATGTACAGATGGCCAATAAGCATATAAAACTGTGAACATCATTGGTCATTAGGGGAATGCATATCAACACCAAGTGCGATACCACTTCACACTCGCTGGATGACTTATCAAAAAAGCAGAAGTAATAAGTGAGAATTGAAGCCGTAGTGTATTGCTGGTAGGAATATAAAACGGTGCAGCCCTGTGGAAAACAGTTTGGCTGTTCCTCAGAAAGTTAAATGTATGTTGAAGTACCATACCATCCAGCTATTCCACCACTTACGTATACACCCAAAAGAACTGAGACCGGGGACTCAGACACTTGTACACAAATGTTCATAGGAGCATTATTCACGATAGCCAACAGGTAAAAACCACCCACGTGTTCGTCAGCAGGTGAATGGATGAACAAAATGTGGTGGTAGTCAGCCTTACAAAGGAATGGAATTAGAAATATGCCACAACATGGATGAACCTTGGAAAATACGCTAAGTGAAATAAGCCAGGCGCAAAAGGACAAATACTACATGATTTCACTATATGAGGTAGCTCTAGAGTAGGCAAATCCGTAGAGAAAGGGAAAATAGAAGTTGTCAGGGACTAGAGGGAGGTAGGAATGGGTATAGATTTTCTATTTGGGATGATGAAAAGGTTCTGTAGGTAGATAGTAGTGGTGGTTACATAACATTGTGAATGTACTTAATGTCACTGGACTGTGCAAGTAAAAATGATAAAAAGTAGCCCTGACTGGTATGGCTCAGTGGATTCAACACCACCTTGTGAACTGAAAAATGATTAAAACATAAATTTTATGTTTTTTTATATTTTACCCCCCAAAACGATTTCTTGATAGAAATTCCTAGTTTACTTCTTAGGAAAAAATTTTTTTAAACAGAAAGGTGATAACTTCTTTAAATAAAATTATTGAGTAGGCTATATTATTTCCTGTGTTTTACCTCTAGTAGAAGCTAAGCATTTTTTAATTAATTTTTTTCAATCACAATTTACATTTGGTGTGATTTTGTGTTAATTTCAGGTATACTGCACAGTGGTTAGACAGTCATATCCTTTATAAAGTGTCCCCTAATATTTCCAGTACCCACCTGACACCATACATAATTATTCCAAACTTAAGCATTTTGAAACACTTCAATTAATTGGCAAATCAGAAATGAGGCCTTTTATCTGAGAGAATTTTTTAAGTGAAGGATAGGTCAATATGATTTGCTAGAAATTCAATCTACTTAAAATTTCTGTGATTGCTTTTAATGATTGTTTCATTTTGTTTTCTCTTTAGACAGTTGAGCCAACTGGGAAGCGTTTCTTGCTGGCTGTTGACGTCAGTGCTTCTATGAATCAGAGAGTTTTGGGGAGTGTCCTCAACGCCAGCGCTGTTGCCGCGGCAATGTGCATGGTGAGAACACTGGAGGCAGTTTGCAGTTTCTGCCACCCTGAGAAGATGTTACTGTGGGCAGAAATGTACACTTAAATGTGGCCAAGAATTAGGTTTTCACTAGTTTTCATCCATTTGGCATATTTGGCACATTTTAATTTTATGTAAATGCCATTTTGTATCAAAAATAAGTAAGAGTTTTAAGTATACTGTGCATAAACAGGGTCCAGCACAAATAATGCCACTTTTTTATTACAAAATCATAAGCATTGTAATTCTATAACAGTATCACACTCAAGCACACCGTTTGCCATTTTAGGTGAAATGTTCAAATTAAAGCTATAAATTATTACACTCATATTTTTACCCTACCAACTACACTCAAGCAGCCCTTCTGCCAGAGGCTGTAGATATTTTTGGGTGTGCTTATATAGTTCCATACACTTACATAGTTAGGTATAGACAGTATAGGTATATTGAAAAAGCACATCTAAAGAACAGTCAAATTTTAATTTTACAACTAAAGATAAATGTTTTTGAGGAAGAAGAAAGTATTTAGAGAACTTACTAATGACTGGAAGTGCAAGGATCGGAAACTAGTAACAATAGTCAGGAGACTTTGGTTCCAGGCTCACTGTCACTGAATAGCAATTAAATGAATCATAGACGAGATTCTTTAACTTCTCTTCTGTGGTGGCTTCCTTGTTTGTAAGAGTTTGTGAAAGTACTTTGAAAGCTATCCTGCAGTTCCAAAACACACTGAGTGCAGAAACAAAATAAGCATCATGACACATTTCCTTTACAGATGAAGTTTTATGCACTTCAAGATATACTGTATTTATTTCTCCCAAATCTGCTGAAAATTATTACCATTGAATTTTTCAGGTTGTCACACGAACAGAAAAAGATTCTCATGTAGTTGCTTTTTCAAATGAAATGGTACCATGTCCCGTAACTGCAGATATGACTTTACAACAGGTTTTAATGGCTATGAATCAGGTAAAAAAACTATTTAATTAAGCTTACTTAACATATTATATAATAATTTTGTTATTGATGTCATGCTTGGTATTAAGAAATTTGTAAGGACAAATTGTTTTCTCCCAATTTTCTCAGCATAAAATAAAAATTTATACAGGCTTTGGGAAGGCCTTTGTATTCACTCTAAACAAAATGATTATGTAAAAAATAGTACTTTTAAGTATTTTATTATTCAGATGTATCATTATAGAACCTGTGTCATTTATTCTTTCTCATGTTTTGTTCTGAGTTAGATCCCAGCAGGTGGGACTGATTGCTCTCTTCCAATGATCTGGGCTCAGAAGACAAACACAGCTGCTGATGTGTTCATTGTGTTCACTGACAATGAGACCTTTGTTGGGGATGTCCACCCAGCTGTTGCTCTGAGGCAGTATCGAAAGGTAAGACAAATTCTAATACTCTTTCTTACTCCAAATAAGACCCAGTTCTCAAACACTCACTGTTTTTCCAAAAGGAAGATACTGACAGTATATAACGCCAGTACTGGACTCAGCGGTACTTAAAATAAGAAAGATAGGCTACACATACATAATTTATTTCTACCAGTTTCAGTTCTACACAGTAATAAGAATATGCTTTATAAATGATATTTTTTGTTATCAGAATATTTCTTTTACCTTAACTATAAACTTTAATGATTCCTTGTGTTCCTTGAGAAATTAAAGTATCATTTGTGAGGTTTGTTAAGGGACAACATAAAATTAAAACAAAGCTATAATCTATGTTTTAAGGTATATGGATATTTCTGTGTTCTAATCAGTGCTCTCTAGTTGAGGTTTCTGAAATGATGGTAATGTTCTGTAGTCACACTATCCAATACGGTAGCCACTAGTCACGTGGGCTGTTGAGCTCTTGAATTGTAGATAGTGTGACTGGCAGTAGAAATAGAACTTGATGAAGAGCAGTGATTCCCAAAGTGTGGTTTCCCTACTGAGCAGCCTTAGCCTTACCTAGCACCTTGTTAGGAATGCGCATTCCAGGACCCCAAGGGAGCCCTGCTAAGGCAGAAACTTCAGTGGGACTGTGCTTCACAAGCTCTTTAAATTTGAGACCAGCAAATGAGAGAACAGAATTTGGAGTCAAGACAGCCTGGGTTCTGAATCCTGTGAAATGTATGTATTATACACAGTGAAGTTAATCCCAGAGAAATATTTTCCTGCGTTTATTCCACCTCCACGTATACTGCCCCAGTGTGCGATATGTTGGGGAAAATATCTAATGCCTCCAAATATCCTGACAGGTTTGGTAAGTAGAGTCTCTAGGCTGCTCAGGAATGTATTCTGTGGCCCACAAAACAAGTAATATAGAACTGAGAAGCAGGAATTTTGGGCAGGTTGTCTACAAAATTTTATTTTCTAGTCTTCTAAAGATCACATCATCTAGCCCTGAAAAGATTTTATGTAGAGAAAAAATAAAAAGAACTTTGTGATGAAAAGCTGTGGTAGAATTTAAAGTTTTAATTTTGGAGGTTATTTGCTCTTGCTTTCATATAATTTTTTTTACTATGTTTTGATCTTTACTTACAGAAAATGGATATTCCAGCTAAATTGATTGTTTGTGGAATGACATCAAATGGTTTCACCATTGCAGACCCAGATGACAGAGGCATGTTGGATATGTGTGGCTTTGACACTGGAGCTCTGGATGTCATTCGAAACTTCACACTAGATGTCATTTAACCATAAGCACCAGCCTGATTTGGGTGGCCCATTGCCATTGGTGATCTTGCTGCAGACATGCAGCTACTTCCCAGCTCATCTGAATCCTGTGAAAGATGTGACTATGGCCTTACCAAAAAAAAAAAAAAAAAGAAAGAAAAGGAAGGAAGGAAAAAATAGATAAGCCCAGAGTTCTTTCTGTCTGCTAAATAGCAGCTGGGAAGTAGCTTCAGAATACACTGCAGCTCCCTCTATAGAGAACTTGTTGATCAACATTGTAAACTGTCCAACAGGTTTTCTTTGGTAAATAATCACATTTGTATTTAAAAGAAGAGCCAAATTTGTAAGTAGTTCCATATCATGTCACTTATTTGAAAAGTGCTTAAAGTTTTCTTAAATGTTTTCACTGGGAAGGACAGCTTTGATCACGCCCATTCTCTGAAGTGCACTGGACCATGCAACTGTGATGGCACATCCGACTCCTCTGTACACTTTATATACCAAGGGGCTAAAACAAAAACCAAGATGGTTGATTAAATTATGAGTGGGTTTTTACAAATTCCTTTATAAGAATTTTCTAAGATCACATAAATAGCAGCTTTCTTACTCAGTAAAAACTATTTTGTTTTTTTATGTTTTATTTACACTTGTAGAATTATTACCATTAACCAGAAACACAATGGAAGTTCCTGGGAAGGGGACTCCAAAGTGTGTGTCAGCTGAGGAAGTCTCTTTGGATTGTTTCATTTGTTTGGTATATTTTACTGCTATGACCTGAGGGTGTGACTTGACAGTTTCCTCCCAGTCATAGCAACATAGCCACATGTAGTCATACTTTCTTTTTTTATACCCTTAGGTGAAAGCAACAGAAAGTGTTTCAGCATTTAATTCACCCATTCATAGTCTGAAAGTATGACAAACTCTCCACTGTAATCTCATTAGCTTTTTCCTTACTGTAAAATATTGTTCTAATTTCTTTTAACTATTTTTTTAGTCAAATTGTAAATGGGTTTTAGATATTTTCTAATTGTAAACATGTCACCAACCTCTTTCTTTGTTATTCATTGTGGCGAGACATTCTTTTTTGATAGAGTAAAAAATGATAATAAATCAAGCTAGGTCTTTCAGGTTTGAAAGTCCATCTTTAAGTAGTGTGTTACCACTAACCGGCCTCTAAGAAAGTATTTTTTACTACTTTATTTGTGTATATTAAACTTCTTTTCATTATGCTAAAGTGCATTATTTTCTTGAGCAGATACCCCTTTGTGGGGATGTTTAACCTGTTCAAATACCAATACCTTTGCTTATATCATGGTTATCTAAGCTTACACAAAATTTTATGTACTCTTTAAATAGTAGTTGAGAATTTATTCAGGATTTTAATAAATCCCTTATCACTTATGTAAAAAGGCAGACTAGGAAATGTAAACTGTAGTCTATGTGCTTGGGGTTAAACTAGAGGGTTTGTG
The DNA here is from genome assembly GCF_022682495.2 of Desmodus rotundus. NCBI lineage: Eukaryota > Metazoa > Chordata > Mammalia > Chiroptera > Phyllostomidae > Desmodus > Desmodus rotundus. The sequence continues at coordinate 4,062,454 of NC_071396.1, read as the reverse complement.
TTTCGGGGTTTAGGCGGACTTTAGTAGTGTTAGAATTTGTGTAGGTACTATGTTCTTTTTCATGGGAAACTTGGGCTCTGGGAGTGACAAGAAAATGTTCCTTTCAAACTTATTTGATATATGAATGCTAGGTCTGATAATGTAGGCTTCAAGGCAACATACAGCAACTTGTAAAAGTTGTTATTTACCTGAGGCTTTCTGGTCAGCACAATTAGCAGCACCCCTCCCCCCGACAAAAAAAAAAAAGACACTTTCTGATGTCATTTTGTTTTTAATCCTCTATCAAACATTGGGTTTAACATCTTAGCTATTGGTATAAAGAACCTAATAGAATTGTTTTATAGTCTGGAACTCTTATGCAAACCCAAGATCTTCATAATTTAAACATCATACAATACACTTTTTATTACTGATTGAAATGTATTCCTTATTGAAATAAAAGTATACTTCCTTCAGTTATGTACCATTCCCAGTGTTTTTAGACAGATATATTCATGAATATTCATTATATTCATAATACTAAATCAGAGAAGTAAGGTTAGATGTGACCTTTTTGAAGTATTTCGGTTAGTTGAATTAAGTGGATTAGGATATGATTTAAGAAGGAAAAAAAAAACCTAAAAGGCACCACAGAAGGTACCCTTATTTTCAAATTTTGGAATTTTAGAGCTAGAACAAACCTTTGAAATGTAAACGGTGATTCTTTTTTTTTTTTCATTTTTAAATTTTGGTTAGGGAGCTAGGTTCCATGAAGTGTGGCTTTGGAACACTAGATCTAGAAATTTTCATCCCAGTATTCATATACCCACAAAATGGGAAAAAACTGACTTACAAGAGTAGGGGTGAAAACAGAATTATACAAGACTTACATCTTTTAGGTATTAAGAAATAATGTATATACATGATTGCTGTAAGAGTAGAAAAACATAGAAATTGTAAACATAATTTTGTAGTTCCTAGTAATCCTCAAGCACAATTAATGTCTTTAAGATCTGTTGCTATACAATACAGTCATATAGAAAAATAAAAAACTTTACCTCATTATGAATAAAATACAGTCAAGCGATAAAGTTTTATTTTCTGAATTATTTAGGATTACTGTCACATTAGTATTTAGGGAAATGTTGCTTTAAAAAAATCTCAAGAAAAATTAATAAACTACTTCCTAGAAAATATGTAAATATTTTCAGGATATAGAAGTAATTAGTAAAACAAAAAATCTTAAAATTCCTACCCATGTTAGTTGAAATTCCTTGAAAATTCTATTAACTAACACTGTCATATTATTTAGTGTAGTAAGTATTTTGTAGGTATGTTGTTGAGGAAGATGCTAGCAAATGGAATTCAGTGTTGCCCCTCTGGAAACTTGGTTTTTCTTACCTATTGTGTGACTGTAGAGCCCAATTTCACCTATGTGATTCAGTTTTGTTATTTTTACAAAGTAACATCTGATGCTTAGATCATAGGAAAATCATTGTTAATATCTGTATAAAAGTTTAAATTGGGAGCAGGGCTTACAATACAAATTAGAACTTAATAGTTATTAGAAGTTAATAATGTATTTTGAAAGACAAAATATTTTAGGGAAATAGGCTCAGTAATTTCTTAAAACACTTCTGAGTGGGTAAGAGTGGAAGAAAAAATTTCATAGTGAAGGTGGGTATTGACTAAGAAGTCACTATTCTCTGACCAAGAGGAAGAAGGGTATATTCCAAGTCCAACACCCTCCCAGATGGACCTAGAAAAACAAACTCAATAGTCTAAAAAAAAAAAAGAGATGCTATCAACAAACATTTGCTTAATCTTTTAAAATAACAGGGAAATTACAAATGACTGAATACTGTTTTATCAGGAGCTTTTTTTTTCTCTCTCATTTTGAGATTTTGCAAAAACAATATAAAATTATTTTGGAAAGATAAGGCAAAATTCCTGAATAAATTTGAGGATCTGACAAGTGAGAAACATCTTTAAAAGCACAATGAAGCTACATCTAAACCATAAAGGGAAATCACTATGATCACTTACTGGGTCAAATTAAAAATAAGGTCTTACTTGCAAGTACAAATTTCTTGGTAAGTGATATTTTTACAGTAAATAATACAAAAAGTGAAAAATTCTACTCTTGTATACCACAGTTTTGGACTGACTTGTTAAGTCAATATCCTCTTAGAAAAGTGTCATATAGCCTCAGTGTAAACATGCACAAAGAAGAATTAGGAAAAAGGATAAGGTAAGCTGTGAGATTAGTTGCATTTATTGTGTGCATTTACTATTTACTATTTCCCTAATATTAGCTAATAATTTGTTGGAAGACTACTTTTATACTTCTGTTTTTCTTTTAAAAGTCTCGATATTTTTGTCTTCTGTTTTTTTCTAGTCTTGTTCTACCTGGGTAATGAATGATAGGAAAGTCACCCATATTAAGGTTTGGGATGAATTTTACAGATTGCATTTTGTTCCCTATAGATTTATGATCATATTTTTTTCAAATTAATAATGGGCAGGCCTCTTGGAACAATATATTGGTATAGTCTTTCCCCAAATCTGGTTATGTTGTATACCTTTTGTTAGACATTTGCATAAGTTTTGTGGCCTTTGAGTAAGATCAGTTATTCAGCCTTTGTTTGCAATTACAGACAGATGTACCCAAAGCACTCTTGATCCTCACATTTCCAAGTTAAAAGGCCACTGTCAGAATCTTTGGTCTACTAAGTACTTCACTGAGCTTATATGCACCTGATGACTTGTGGCATAAGAGGTCTTGTAAATAACATAAGTTCACCTTCAACAATTTTGGGGGCACGTTAAACCATTTTATTGAGTGTTGAAGGGCTGGGAGGACAAGATCTGATGTGCTTAGCCTGCCTGGGATCTCCCCAGCTTCAAAGCTGCAGAAAGTTCGCTTTCAACATTTTTTTAAATTGGTAAGCTTTTTATTTGCTTTTGAAAAATTATTAAGACGTTAATTTTAAAAATAATACTGTGGTAATGTTTTTCATGTAAAAAACTAATAATGCAGTGAGGCATACTATTTGAATAAAATTATAATAAATGACTTAATTCCATAAACCCTGAAAAAGACCAAATTATATGGAAATTGGTAGAAACATAAACTAGAGAAGTTATGTTAAAGAATTGTATTACTGAAATTAGGGTGATAATTTTCAATGAGAACGAATTTTGTAAATACAATAAAAATGAAAATACACAAAAGCAGTTTGTGAACCTAAAGAGATTTTTTCTCTTTGTTTCTGTTCACCACCATGCATCGTATTAACCTAATGAACACATGATATTTAATTTTAAAATATATTTAAATTTCAGTACTTTCAGAAGTTAGTAGAATCTGTGCTTGCACAAAAGAAATAGTAAGTTAGCTCTGTTGCTGCTGGTTTTGCTTAGTGAACCCTTGGATTATTAACGGTGGTGACTGAGGTTAAAGGCTTACTATTTGATATTAATTGAAACTTTTGTTTAAATTACTTGTTAGGCTTTATTTGCAGTGTAAACTGTTTAGAATCCATACCAGCCAAGTTAAATTTTAAATGATGAATAGTAGCCAAGAAATAGTTTTTATTGCACTATTCTAAATATGGATTAATTGGTATGGTGTGGCTAGACATAATTTTTAATAGTGCATTTGAGTTATAATTTCTTCCTTTTATTGCCAGCTCCTGATAATCATGAAATTCTCCAAAGGGACACACACACACGTTTTTTAATTGGTTGGGGGAGAGGTGTTATCTAGTTCTAAATGTGCATTTGCTTTGTATAAAGGCTTTGATTTTCCCTAATTGACCACTTGAGGAATATTTAAATTACACAGACTAATGCCTGCATAGAATAAAATTTAAGTATGCAAGAGCCTTAAAGTGAAAAACATGATCTTTTTGACTGCCTTAAAATACGACTAGCTCTCCAGCACAGGCATCCCAGTTCCTTTCCATGGGGTCTGTTCAGTAATGCCTTAATAGTGTTAGTGTTTCTGAAGTACAGAATGCAAAGGGTCTGTTAGAGCTTCACTTTTAATGTAATCAATGGGACTTGAACTATTACGTTTTAAAACCTGGTTGTACGTTAACAGGGTAATCTGGGACACTGATGTGTAATACATACATGACTTAACATCAGTAATATATTGTGGTAGTTTGAGGGGTTTTTTATTGTTTTGTATAACATTATCCAAGAAGCTGGACTTTATGCAACATCTTCAAGGACCAAGTTGTATACTTAAACACTGAATGAAAAGTACAGTTATACAGTTCCAAAAATGGTTAATTTTTTAAGGGAATTTTTCAAGACAAAAGAAAAATATTTTGTTTTGAGCCTACAAGCAAATTTCATTCAAAAGAGTGAATGTAGTTGTAAAACATTGCACTGTTGCAATAAAAAGTATCCAGGCCAGTGATCTGTTTCATTACATTCACATTTTTACATTCACTTTGCCTTTCAAAGCAGGAATCTTTTATAAAACTGAAAGAGAACTTTAAATTGTCAAGCTGGTGCTTAGAATTATGATTTATAACAAGTGTAATTTTAAAGGAAAGGACCCTGAAGGCGGGGAGGTCCTGGGTCTGTTTGTTGATGAATTCCTGATGCTTCGTTGAGTCTTCCAAGTTTTCAGTGTAAATAAAATACCTAACAATGTAATTTTGGTGTTTTCTGATAGAAAATGGAAGAAATACTAATGTATTAAACTTATTTTATGATAACATGGTTTTCACCCATACTGTGAAATCTTGACTTTCCTTTCTATCTTTGCAAAATACCACCCTGAAAAGACTGTCATAGATACAGAGTGCAGGCGGGTGCTGTGTGAACTGTCGCTGGTCAGTTGTATTACATAGAAATGGATAGAAGTACCAAATAAACTCTATGCACTTCAAACAATTGTCTTCTATTTCTTTAAAGGAATAAGAATTTTAAGGTCATAATACGGCTTAATAAAATCTAAAGCTGTCAGTAATCTAATACACTGCAATAAGATGAAAATAAGGTTTTGATAACATTAGCCTTACAGTGCCTCTTTATATACTATTGCATATGACTGTTTAAAATAGATATGGTTGGGGATTCTTTTCCAATGGATTTCAGTTACAGGATCAAACTACTGGATTTAATCAAAGTGCACCTTCAAAAAGCACTTTGAAAAAAGAATTTTTGACGTGGACTTCGACCATTGGTGTCCGTGGTGTGGATGCAACGAACAAAACCACACAGACTGCAGAAGTCCCGGGGAGAACAGGGACGGCATGGCCACTCTGAGGGAGAGAGCACCCTGACCCTTGCCTGGACAGGCTTTTACTGCTTCTCTGGGAGCATCACATCAAAGAAGGTCTGCTCATTCATTATGCTCAGGTTTGCTTTAGGTGATCACCTTTTACAGATAACAAAGAAAAGAATGTTGCAAATGCAAGGGGAAAAGTGGTTGAAACCTACCCAGCTTTCCTTTGGGAAAAGTTAATTAACAAAGTCAACTGTGCAAATAAGATTTTGTTTCAGTGCCGATTTACCGAAGTTTCTTTTCTACATGAATTCCCATGAAGTGTTTCTAAAAAGTTCTAAAGATTGAAGCTGGAAGTTAGGCACAAGGGTAAGATCAAATTACATCAGAATATACTCACCAAAACTTAGAATATTTGGTTGATTTTCGAGCTCTCTATTTACTGGATATGACAGTCAATAGCTGTGCGGAGAAAAGGAAGACCACAAACTGCATTTCTTTATAGATGAAGAAAATGACTTAAAGGTTTTTTTTATTAAACCTTGAGTTTAAAAATATTGCTTACGGTATTTTTTAATAATATATATTAGTTAGAACACAATGAAATCCAGATATATATAAACAAGACACTTTTTCCTCCCTCAACTTCTCAGCTTCCCAATTAGAGGTTTGGCACTGTAAACGTAAATTGATTAGTGATAAAATAAGAAAACCAATGGCCCATTTAAAAAATATATTAATGGGCTTCAGTAAAGTTTACCTTTCAGATCTTAACGTTAAAAATGAAGGAAGACTGAAAAAAGGTAACTCTTCACCCGGGCGCCATTCTCTTCTCTCCGGCCCAGGGTTCTGGGGAAGAGGGCAGAGCTGCTGCCGACCCCTCGGCCTCGTCTTCCTTAGACGCTGCACCCTCACGGAGCCGGAAGGGAAGGTGCGGCGGACCGGGTGGGCCTCCCCGTCGTCTGTCCGTGGCAGCCCCAACCCGCAGCGCGCTGGTTGGAAGGCCGCGGGCACCGACGGCGGACCGAAGCCTTCGGAAGAGATGAGCGAGCCCGGTCCGCTGGCCCGCAGCCCCGGAAGCCGCAGCCGTCCGCAAAGCGGGAAGCGGGTCCTCACGAGAACCCGACAGCCAGCCCCTCGGTCTCGGACCTGCAGCCTCCAGAACTGTGAGAAGTCCTGTTTGTGAGGGACACCACCCCGTCTACGCTGTGAGCCGAGGCGTGGACTGGGACCTGGCAAGCCCGGCCCGCCACAGGGCCCCACGGCAGCCCTGCCCGAAACCCTCCCGGGCAAGTACCTGAGGTCAGCTCAGTGCCCAAACAATGCGCGCGTGAAATCTCGCGTTGACCAGCTGGGCCCTCCGGCGCACGCGCGCGCGCCTGGACGTTTCCCGCCAGTTAGTCACGTGGTTCTCGCTGGCCCCGTCACCCCTATTTTGGTCGGTAATGGCCCCACAGAAAAAGAGCAGGGACACTGGGGGCCCGTCCGGGTGCGCCAGAGGAGCCGGAAGGTGCTTTTGTGTGACACGGTGAGTACGGGACCTCACTGACGTAACTTTTATTACGTCGTTATAATCGCCGTAGTATTGCTGGCCCCTTGCGGTGCCATGTTTGCCGCCTAAACGCTGTCTGTCACGGGGCGGGCGTGCGTGCGGGGAAGGCGGAGTGAGTGCGGGTCGGGCGTGGCGGCATGGCGGGACCGGGAGCGTGGGCACGGGGACGCGGTGCGTGTGTCTGAGCTGGCCGGTTCCAGAGCCGGGGCCTGCTGCGTGTCTGTGTCTGACAGGCACCGTGCGGTGACCCGCCTCCCCTTCTCAGGAACTAAAATGGCATCACCCACCTTTTACTGAAAGAACGAACTCGGTCAGACCTCGGTTCTCGGCCGCCTGCCATCTCGAACGGACACCGAGCTGTTCGGAGAAACCATGCCTCGCTGGGCGAACAGCCCGAGACCCACCGGCACTTTTGTGCCAACGGCGTTTGGTTAGCCCCCCGGACGGGGCGGCTCCCAAGGAAACGTCTCCTCGAGCGGTCTTCCAGAACGAATGAGGTCCGAGACCCGAGGATCCGCGACCCGAGGCTGCGCTGTGGCTCCCAGGTGGTCGCCCACCTGCCGGTCTCGCGAGGCCGTGTGGGTAGTGAGCCCCTCGGTCCTGATCCAGCAGCCGGGTTGTGACCGCCGTCATGAGGCCTCGGGCTCCGCTGCGGGGGGGGCCCCCCTCCCCGCCCCCCAATCCAGGCTCAGTAACAGGCCCCGCACCGCCAGTCTGAGCGAGCGGACCCCCTGTCCGGGTCCCCGGGCTGGCACTCGGGCCCCCACCCCAGACCGCTGGCTTCCCTACAGACTCGCGACTGCAGTGACCGCCTCCTCGGATTTCATTGATTTGGTCATTAATGTGGTCAAGCCGCTCACGGAACCGAGAAAGTAGATCTCTGCGTCGTTACAAAGATGCGCCCCGGAGCAGCCGGACCGGAGAGGGGCTCGGGCGGGGCCGGCAGACTGCGCCCCCAGCGCCCACGCGCTCCCCAGATTTGCATTTCTCCCCACACACCACAGCAGCGCACGAGGCCCTGGACGGCCTCTGCTCAGCAAGACTCGACAGCGCGGCAGGCGTGCACCGTTCCTCACGACGCCGTGCAAACTAACGACCGCTCCATTCTCGGTTCTGTGGGGCTGAAAGAATACACTTTCCCTGCCACCTTCTAAGTTCTTCTGGCTGGGCTAATTATCAAATTAACAGAGACAGATTAACACGGATTCATATTGGATAGATTAATATTATTTTAATAATATTAAAATCTAAATTTAATATATGCGCGTGGGGAATTCACTCACTAGGCATGAAAATTCCACACACTGCGAGGCGGCACTGGGCAGGTCATTTTGGACAAAGGGGAGGGCTTGTTAAATTTCAGAAGTGAAAACGAGCGACTTCACAGGGAGTTAAGGAAGAGTGGGTCATGGAGGAGACTCCTTGCTCGGCAACTCCAACAGTGGGGAACAGTGGGCCGCGGTGGCCAGGTATCCAGCTAACAGGCGCCCGCCGGAAGCCCTCTCGCCATACTGTCCCCGGCTAAGGCGACATCCTAAGATCTTCCCGAAGCAGGTTTCTCTGAACTTCTTGGGCAAGGAAGGGGAAAGTCAAAAGTTCTGAGTCTTTATTTCCTTAAAAACAGCTTAAAATCAGTGTCCCAAAAGCAGCTTCAGGTGGCAAACTTTGGTTCCCTTTAGTTCCATTCCAGCGTTACAACTTACCACGTGAGAATGAAAGTCCAAATTCTTGCTTTATCAAGGTCTTCAAGTGGCAGTTTAATAAATCCATGCAGGAGGCCCAAAAAGCCACCACCTGTCTTCTGCAGGACTATCCCAAGATTCCTTGGTCCACGCCAAGCACAAAGCAAAAAGGCATACACTTCTCTTAAAGTCCATTTTCCTCCCTGAGGAGGTTTTCTCTTCCCAGCATCTAGTAACCTGCCCCTACGCCTCTAGAATCATCTAGGAAAATGCTCCTTAGGCACTTAATATTAACTCAGGTACATTTCTGAACTGTTTCAAAAGTTCATCCTCACACAAGGCTGCCATATTCTCTTAAATTCTGTTGAAGAGCTGTACTAAATGAAAGGCATTTTTTCTAGGTAGAGGGGATGGGAGAAGGAAGTGCACAGCAGAGAGTGGGGGAGGCAGGGTCTGTCTGCTGGGCTTCTTCACACGTGCTGACCAGGCTGACTGGTTACCCTGTCATTCCCTGAAGGGGGGGGGTAGAGCTGTGGTTAGGTTAGGGGTCAGATGTAGATGTGGTGACACCAGCTTAGCACATGTGACTCCATTTGGGGTCCGTTGTCCCTTTTTTCACACAACCCATAGAAACACTCTGTTCTTTGTAACGACTAAGTCATTAAATGAGTAATTTGGTTTCTCAGAAGTAAGTTTCGTTCCATCCTACCAATTTAGTATCCCTTCTCTGACTCCCGAAGTGCAGTGAAGCCTTGTTCCAATGTAGGACAAGGGCGCATCCCTGCTGAGAGCCTTAAATTTGAAAGAGAAATCTCACATCAGTCCTCACCACTAAAAGCTCTAAAAGGTAAGGAGTTAAATCCTCTTGAATAGTATACATAATAAAGATTCCCAAATTTGTAAAATTCGCATATAACTTTCTAATAAAAGACATCTTTCCTTGTCTTTTGATACAACTCCATTCCTTCAGTTTTAAATACCTCTTTAGCTCAAAAATTGTCAAGGAAGAAGACGAGGTTTCCATAGTGATTTATTAATTATTTTTACAACTTTTTCATGATGATAATTCATATATGTAAACATCCTCAAACACTATCACTGAAATTCTTGTTACTTTTTTTTAAAATAGCACTGATGAACCAGTGGAAGCAATTTCCCTTCTTGGTGAAGCCTATGGGTGTCAGTGGCACCTCCGATAAAAGTTCCATTGACAAATATTCTTGGTACCTGTTGGATAAACAAGATCAGGTGTCACCTTGTGTCAGCAGCAGAGGACCATTCCACACAAAAATGACAGGTGCTCACAGTCTGGGTTCTGTTATGGGCCAGGTGCCCCACTGAGTAAGCTCTTTCCCAAATCACTGATTTCAGCCTTTCCACCCCAGGGTTAGGGACAATTTTTACCCTTATTTTGGAGGGATATGAGACGCAGGTACTTGTCCAAGATCAGTATCATGGTAAATGACAGAACTGGGGTTTAAATCTAGGACAGTCTGACTCTCCAAGCCCTTCTTGACCACTGTGCCGTATAAAAGGTAAAATAACACAGTCCCTAATTATAATGTTTAAGTTTCTTATAGTTGTTTACTAAAGGGGAAGAGTACACTATATATTTCTTCCATGCACATAAGAAGGAAAATGACAACACTGTAATTTACTGGTAATGCATATTATGGAAAAATCCACACATTTCAAGAATCTAAGCACATGGAGCACGAAAGCATGACTACTGGAATAGCCACTGAAGCCGGAACCCTGGTCTGTGCTGTCCAAGGGAGGGAGGAAGCTCCAGGAGGGCTTCAAGATTAATAGACAAGCACCCATGACTCCCCACACTGCGCTGGTCCAGTCAAAGAGAGACACACACACACACAGCAATAATAAAAATAACTGGTGATTCTAGTCTATGAACCTGGTTCCTGGATCTGCTATTTCTTTATCAATGTGAGATTCTCAGAGAAGGTTTGACCCTCGTTTCCTAACACCAGGGTGACCCCTACCCGGGTCCCCACCTGCTTGGCAGGAGAACCCCACAAAGAACAGACTCACAGTTCTTTCTCCAGTCATTTTATAAAGCGCGTCTTGAAACTGGCTTCCATATTCAAGCATGTCCAATTCCACCACTTTGTAGTTAACATTCATGTCTTGGAAAAGCTTTTTTGCCATTGTACAGTAAGAACAAGATGTTTTTGAGAAAATCACCACACAATTGTCAGATATTGTTTCCTGAAGTAAAACAAACAAACAAATCACTTTAATGCCAGATACTACCTTTTGGAAAGAAATAATGATACAGTGGAAAGGGTATGAATTCTGGGGTTTCACAATACATGTAGGCCTCATACTAAGTCTCCATCATCTATTTTCTCCTCTGTAGCTTGAAAGTAAAGGTATTCATTTCACAACAAGACTATTAGAAAAAAAGGGTATAAACAGATGGAGTGTTGGTATGGAGAAATAAATGAGGCACAGAAGGTAAATAACTTATTCACTGTCCTCAGCTACTCAGCAGCAGAGCTGGGATTTGAACCCGGGCAAGTCCAAGCACTCAACCTCTGTTATTCTGCTTTTCAAATAGTATGTGTTTAGGAGTGAACTCCTCACCTTCCTCAACCTTAACTGGTGAGGGCTGATGGACAATTTCTCTTTAAACATACAAATTTCCCTGATCAGGCAAAAATAACAGCTAACCCCTCTCAACTTCCCTCTTCCCTGTGTCTCTTCATAGTAAAGAAAAATATCATTACTGGAGTCATAAGGTATTCTTATACTGTTCCTGGAAAAGCTACTTCCAGAAATACTAATTCAGTGGGTCAGAGACAGATATCAGATACTGTGTTTTTTAAAAACCCAGATGATATCAGCCTGGTTTGGAAAATACTCTCCAGGCCTTTGTCACACAAACCACAGGACTGAGAGGCTCACTTGTATGGCCTATGAAATGTTTTGTTTCTTGTTTCTAAATATATGAAGGTCCAGGTCCTTCAAGAGATTCTGGATGGACAGGCAAAGACCCAGGTATCTGTCTAGGTTATTCTTACATGGGTCATAGCAGCACCTTCAAGATCAAGGCCCAATATCAGAAAGCAGAGTCTCCAGGCAAAGTGATTCAGAAGTTACGGGGAACCCTTCCACTTGTGGGAAATGTAGCCCAGCCCCCACTCAGAAAAACCAATGGGGTAGTAAGGTTGGGCAGGCAGGACCCACGCCCACAGGCAGGTTCTCTGGTGGGAAATCAGGCCTGCATTGTACCTGGGCTGCTATGAGACTTGCTTTTGCTAAAACTCCCTCACCCTGAATTGAGGCAGCAAATGTTTACTGAGTATCTTTAACTTCCTAAAGTCTATGCTAAACCTCCCAAGGATGGAGTGTAACCAGTTCAACCACTTTCTCCCTTGATCTGTAATATCCTTGTCTTTGAAGTAATTAGCAACATTCTTTCCTTTGTTAGCTGTAAAAGGTAATCACCTACAGTGAACCTGTGCATAGTAAATGAGGACCATCCTCAATGTAATGTGCCCAGAAAAGCAATAAAAGCCTGTCCAGGCAGGGGTCGGGCTCTCTGGCCCTCTTGCCCTCTCTCACTCAGAGAGTGGCCATGCCGCCCCTTTTTCTCCACAGGATTTCTGTAGTCCGTGTGAATTTGTCCATTGCTGCCACAACACACAGACCCCGTGGGCCGGGATCTCCATCAAGAAGTTACACCCACTCTTGGTGTCAGATGGGTTCAGAGTCCCTGTCCAGCTGTCTACAAGTTGGTCTACTTTTATGCTTTCCCTTCTGCTTACTCATAAGTCTTTCTCAGGGAGAGCCAGCCAGACCAGAGGTGCATTAATGAATCATTTTATAGATGAGGAAACCGAGGTTGAGACATTCACAATATTAGGATTTGATCCAACTTGTCTCAACACCAAAGCACATGGAGACCATCCCTGAGAGGGGTGTGGACATCGTAGGTGCTGGCGTATAGTACAAAGACAGAGGGAGAGACCCCAGAGAGAGCTGAAACACAAGGACTGAGCCAAAACTTCTGGAACTCCCCTTCTCACCTCTCCCCAACTCCCTCCTTGCTTCAAGATTTTGTATTCTTAAAGGAGGGAGTTCCCTCACCAGAGGTTCCAGGCATTGCTGTTACATCAACAGCTGTGAGTGAAAACTGTTTTGGCCAAATAAATCAAAGACAAATATGTGTGTGGTCGTGGTTGGTGATGAGAAACGAAGAAAAACATGACTGTCTTGCAGACTGCAAGCAAAGAAAAACATGCAGACCCAGAGAAATTTTCAAAGACAGGATTAATTGAACTTTGCAGTTTAAAAAAAAAAAAAAAAGACAGGAGGAAAAAGAAGAAGAAAATAGCTGAACACACCAGTGCACCGTATACCTGACAAGTCTTGTTAACAGGGTAATTACAGCTTCCCAGGCCAAAATCACACAGTATCCCTGGCGAAGGGCAGCTTGACCCGAGGTGGGTATGATGAAAAGGAGCCGCCAACCTCAGACCCAAAGTGGAGTAACGTCTCCACTAAAAGTAAGGCTCATCAATTTTGACTACCCAGTGATGTAGAACTTTTTTGTTATATGGATTATTTTGACAGCAGATTTTAATATATATATTTGGTAATTCAGTTGCTGAACTGTATCAAGTCTGGGTACTGAATAAGCATATTCAATGTGTAAGACACAGTCCTTTTTCCACACAGGACAGTACTTCCCATCTTCATATCACTCACTTGGATCTGACTCACGGGAGTAGCTGCTGGCTTCCCCAAGGATGATGATATGCTGTTCCCCATCCTGAAAGGAATTGTTGAAGGTAGCACAGTTTATTAAACAGTAAAGATAATATATCAGATGACATGCATTTGAAGAAAACCTAGTGTGCAAGTATATGTCCAAACTTAGGAAAATAATAAAAAAATAGGTTTTACTTATTTTATTTGTTTACTAAAGTGAAAAGGGCCTGTGTGCTTCTCTAACTAGCCTCTTCATACTCTTAATCATCTAATCAAACCACATTTACTGGGTTAAAGCCTGTCACCAAATTTGAAAAAGACTGCCCTAGTGATTGGACCATGACCTTACTACTGGTTAAAAAATATACAGTTTCCACCCTGACCAGTGTGGCTTATTAGTTCATCATCACACAAAGCAAAGGGTTCACTGGTTCAATTCTTGTCGGGGCACATGCCTGGGTTTTGGGCCAGGTCCCCAGTTGGGGTGTGTATGAGAAGCAACCAATCGATGTTTCTCTTGTTCATCTGTTTCTCTCCCTCTGTTTCTCCCTCTCCTCCCCTCTCTCTAAAAGTAAATAAAATGTTAAAATGTGCTTACTAAAACATGCCAAAGCTCCATGAACACTGAAACAGAGAACCTAGAAAGATTCAAACATTTTACAGATATTGAATTAAATGTTTAACACCTGAAATATGACATTAATTAATGTTACCACAATAAATTTAATTTAAAAAATAAAAAATGGAAACAATACAATGCTTTTAAAAGTGAAAAAAATTAAAGAAATTAAGGTACCTCAACCACAGTGATCCATACCCCCAAGTTCCCAACTTGTAAACCGGGAACAGTATTCACTCCCACCTCAAAGGGATTTGTGAAGATTAAATGAATTGTTATACAGAAAACAGAATAGGACTTCCGGCTAAGATGGAGATGTAGGTAGACACACTGTGCCTCCTCGCACAACCAAAAGGACAAGAAATTTTAAAACAAAAAACAACAAGAACTGACAGAAAGTCAAATTGTATGGAAGTCCGACAACCAAGGAGTTAAAGAAGCATTCATCCAGACCAGTAGGAGTGGTGGAGATGGGCAGTCAGGCGGAGAAGACTCACAGCAAGGCAGTGGCTGGTGGAGTGGAGGAAGACTTGGAGCAAGACAGACCCCGAAACCTAGGGTTCCAGTGTGGGGAAATAAACAAAGGCCTCTGAATGGAAACACGTGTGGGGGTTGCAATGGTCAGAGAAACTCCCAGCCTCCCAGCATAGTTTGTTGGAGAGACCCACAGGGTCCTAGAATGTACACAAAACCACTCACCTAGGAATCAGCACCTGAAGGGCCCAATTTGCTTGTGGGTAGCAGAGGAAGTGACTGAAAGCAGCCGAGAGTCAGGCAAGTGGCACTGTTCCCTCTCAGATCCCTCCCCTACATACAGCGTCACAGCTCAGCGATGTGGGTTGCCCTGCCCTGGTGAACACCTAAGGCTCCACCCCTTACCACATAACAGGCTTGCCTAGACAAAAAAAAAAAAAAAAAAGGCCCAAATCACAGAACAGATCAAAGCTCCATAAAATATACAATTAAGTGACAAAGAGATAACCAACCTATCCGATGCACAGTTCAAAACACTAGTAATCAGGAAGCTCAAAGAATTGGTTGAATATGGTCACAAATTAGAGGAACAAATGAAGGCTATGAAAAGTGAAATAAAAATGTACAGGGAGCCAACAGTGATGGGAAGGAAACCAGTACTCAAATCAACGGTTTGGACCAGAAGGAAGAAAAAAACCTTCAACCAGAACAGAATGAAGAAACAAGAATTCAAAAAAATGAGGAGAGGCTTAGCAACCTCCAGGACATCTTTAAACGTTCCAACATCCGAATCATAGGGGTACCAGAAGGAGAAGAGGAAGAGCAAAAAATTGAAATTTTATTTGAACAAATAATGAAGGAGAACTTCCCCAATCTGGCAAAGGAAATAGACTTCCAGGAAGTCCAGAAAGCTCAGAGAGTCCCAAAGAAGCTGGACCGAAGGAGGAACACACCAAGGCACATCATCATTACATTCCCCAAGATGAAAGGAGAAAAGGAGAGAATCTTAGAAGCAGCAAGAGAAAAGGACACAGTTACCTACAAAGGTCTTCCCATAAGACTGTCAGCTGATTTCTCAAAAGAGACCTTACAGGCAAGAAGGGACTGGCAAGAAGTATTCCATGTCATGAAAGGCAAGGACCTACACCCAAGATTACTGTATCCAGCAAAGTTATCATTTAGAATGAAAGAACAGATAAAGTGCTTCCCAGATAAGGTCAAGTTAAAGGAGTTCATCATCACCCAGCCCTTATTATATGAAATGTTAAAGGGATTTATCTAAGAAAAAGATCAAAAATATGAACAGTAAAATGACAACAAACTCACAGCTATTAACAACCAAACCTAAAAACGAAAACAAACTAGCAAACAACTAGAACAGGAACAGAATCACAGAAATGGAGATCACATGGAGGGTTATCAACAGGGGAGTGGGAGGGGGAGAGGGGAAAAAGATGCAGAGAGTAAGTAGTATAAATGGTAGGTAGAGAATAGGGGGAGGTTAAGAATAGTATAGGAAATGTAGAAGCCAAAGAACTTATATATTTCCTGATTACAGAGAGTCTTGTTACCTTGTATTTATCATCTGAAAGCTAGTTGTTGGGAAATCTTAACACGAGGCATGCATTGTAACAGGAAAATGTTCACTAAAAAATTGTTTAATATCATCAAATCTCTTGGCCTATCCCCAGAACCTTTCCCTATGCACATTCTTTCTTTTTCTTTCTCTATAAATTGTATTAATTAATTTTAGGGGTGTGGGGGAAGAGACGTTGATTTGTTTTTCCACTTATTTATGCATTCATTGGATCATTCTTGGGGATTGAAACCACAACCTTGGCATATTGGGATGATGCTCTAACCAACAAAGCTCCCTACCCAGGGCCACTTACTCTTTCTTGATCAGCCAGGCCCTACAGCATGGTTGGAAAAATATCAAACATCACGAGGCAAACTAATTGCACAGTGAAATTACAAATCTTGAGAAAGGATTATAAGCTATTGGAGGCTTCAAAAAAGAATCACTCAAATATATAGGAATTAAAAGAGTAAAATAGTGAATTAAAGCTTTAAGTAGTTCAGAAATTATTATCATTATGTTGCAAAACTGAAGTTCTGATAGAAAAATTTCTCCCTCCAAATACTTCGTTCATTCACTGTGAGTACACTGAAAGTTTAAATGTTGTTAAATATAAACGTAAGCTACTTTTTATAATGTTTAGTTTTCTCTTTTAAAAGATACACATCATTTTTTTTAACTGTATAGCTTGAAACTTTAGCACTGCTTCAAGAATCCACTTTAAATGGCTTTTTATTATGCTTGGATAATGAGCATCTGTATATAGCCGTGCCTATACACATAGAATAAGGAAGCTATAAAAACACCACCTTAAGTAATAATAAAGAAGAGTTAAACCAGAAAACACTCCAAGGGAACACTGTAACATTAAAACTCCCCGATGTTTATAATCTATCGGTTTCTTGCTTCCTAATAGTTTAGCAAGGAGACCTTTAAGACAAAAAGGGCCTGTGTGCTTATCTCAGAGAGGGGCAAGGAGAATCAAGTTAGGGAGACTACAGCCAACTTAGCAGAGGTGTAGTTTTAAGAAAAAAGCAGGCAAATTCCTGAAGCCTAAACCTGAAAAATAAGGAGGTTAATCAGTGCTGGCCTGGACCTAAGGTTTATCAATTAAGTAAGCAAGTCCTTTTCATCTAAAGTCTAGCATTTATTTGGCATACCTAAAACCATGTGCTACAATATTCACTACTGAAGCAGTTCTTTCCTCAGAGGTTTTCTTGGGCAGTGAAAGCATGTGGGAGGTGCCTTCTGAAATATGCCTTTCCCTGCCAAGTGAAAGAGAGTGTTTCTGGAAGAGACCTTGCTCCTTAATTCTAGTTGAGCAGGCAAAAGTTACCACCTAGTACGGAAAGGGGCATAAGAAGTGCACAATAAACGTTTCACTTGCACACTAATGAAGCACCCTCTAGTCATGCCACATGCGGGGAGCGCCTACTATGTGCTAAGTAGGCAAACTGCTAAATGCCCTAGGAATACATATAATTGGAAAAACACACCTTTAGGGGACTCAAAGATCACCCAGTCACATAGTCATGGCGGGTTATCATCGTCTTTCTAGCATGGCATAGAAAGTTCAAGAGTTCCCAGAGTCTTGCAAAACTGGTAAAAGCTACCAGAGCAAGTGAGTAGGAAGAGATCCCACGCGGAGGGAAAAATGCAGTGGCCGCACAGATGGGCGAGCTGGTGGGGCAACCGGGACCGTAGGGCGGGCCAACATCAGCCCAGGGGGCGGGTCTCCCACGCCAGCCCCGCGGCCGACGGGTTTGCGGAGCACGGCAGTGCAGGGAAAGCACTGTTCACGGTGCAGCCAGAAGCACCTCAATGTCCATGTCACAGTGCCTATGCTCAAAGACGTGGCCACTTAGCAGGAAGCGCCCCCTTCACTTCCTGCACCGTTAGCAAATAAAAATGCACAACGCACAATTACAATTTCAGATACACAGCAAATAACTGTTTAATCTGAGGATGACCCATGCAGTATTTGGGGTATACTTAGACTACATTATTCGCTGGGTATCTGAAATCCCAAATTATTAGGGCATCTTGTATTTTATCTGGCAACAATGGTGGCCAGGGTGGTGGGGTGGTGTCTAAGCGGACACGACTCAAGTATTTTGAGGCTCGTTCAGTCGCTCAGGGCACCATCCTCTTCGCACCCTTTCGGAGCCAGGCTGGATAGGGCGCCGGGAGAAGAGGTGGGAGACCTCCGCGCGCTGAGCCCGCCCTGCTGGCCTGTCTGCCGCGTCCCGTACCTCGAGGCCGCCCCGCCGAGCCGGCCCACCAAACAGCTCCCGCTTCGAGCGAGCCGCGTCCGCAGTAGCGACGCGCGGCTCCAGATCGTGGTCCGAGCGCGTGGCCGGGACCGCGGCAAACCGAGGAGCTAGAGCAGACCGCGAGCCCGGAGAATCAGCTTCTGCTGACAGGCCCCGCCCTCGCACGTAACGCAAACGTTCCCAGCACGCCTGACCAACCCCTAATCGCAAGGCCACGCCCCCTAAGTCCCAGGTCACGCCCCCGCCGTCAGGCCCCGCCTCCGCATCCCCGGGGCTGCCCCTCAGGGCTACCAGCGCCAGGGCAGGTGTCCGGGCTTTGGCTGCTAAGTTCCCCCCTCTCCAGTGGCCAGCGTGCGGCGGTCCGGGAGCGCGGAGTCCGGCCGAGTCCCTCCAACCTGTATGCAGCCGTTTGATTGTCCACCAGGGTCTCACCTGTTAGTCTCTAGGTCTTGTCCAAGCCCCACACCTGTTTCTTTCAGGATTGGGGACGCTCATAAAGACTCAAAGGCACGTGTGGACAGTGCGTGGGATTGTGGCCGACATTCTGGCCAAGCAGGGAAGAAAAAATAATGACTGTCACAAAGAGACCAAGTGCCTGGGATGTTTACCTAAGGGTGACAGCGTCGTCACAACTTCCTGTTGGACAGGTCTAGATGTTTAAATATGTCCATTTTAAAACACGGCGCTTGATCGAGAATCCATATCAGTTTTGGGAATGTTGGATTTTACATTCACAATTAAAAGAAAAAAAGTAATCCAATGTAGAATGTTCATTCCAAAGAATTGAAAATAAAAGTAAAATTAGAAAATAAAACTTAAAAGAGCCCAGAAGCGTGTCACAGTGGCTTTGGAAAATAGGACAGTGCTTTAATGACAAGGCAGGGTCACACAGTCATGGCAATAATAGCCTTCTGTGGGTGGCTATCTAAGATGAAGTGGGTAGGCCTTTATTTTTATTTGCTGGGGACTTTGAACTCTAGTTCAAGGTCAAAGATCAAATGGTGTACCTAAAATTCTGAACAATTGTTAGAATAACCCAGGCCTTTTTTTCCATCCTTCATGCTCAACTACCTAAGTTAAAGATTCATGTTACCAAGTTACCAAATTAGAACTTCTGTTTCTGACAGTTCTTTTTCTACTTTTTCAAATGGGCTATGCTTCATGATTTCATAAAAGGGTGAAAGTTAGCTACAAAACCAAATACCCCAAAAGGTGTGAAATCATTCTTCATGAATCCAAAATTAACTTTAAAAATTAAGATATGTTCTTTATAGTGTTGTGAGGGTTTGTTTTTTATCAAAAGGTAGCTATTTAGGAAATTTACCGTGTTCTTTTAGTTTTGAAGTAGACTTTTACTTTATTTGCCTCAAGTTGTTTTACAAAATAAAGACCACTACGAGGTAAAACAATCATGTCATTATTTTAATATAGTAGAGATGGCTTATGTTTAAATACAGAATTGATTGGACAAATTTTTTAAAAAGTGGATCCCACAATGAAAGTATTTCAGAAAAAAATTTATGCAGATTAAACATATTATAATTTTCAGATTCTTTGTGTTTGATTGGGTAGTTACAGAAGTGATGATTTTTGGTCATATTTGTGATGTCTGCAAGAACACATTAAGAACTATCCTAGCTGCTCGTTTGAATGTATGGTGTGAACATAATAGGGGATGACCAGTATCGGTAGGTCAAGAAGGTGTTGATAAATTCTATAATTTTTTCATACCACAACATGGTAAAAGAATTACCTATCTTTACTTTTTTTTTCAAACTTGTATTTTATTCTTTAAATTGTCAATTAAAGCTGACACATGTTCTTTGAGCACGTTTTTGCCCTGCCTAGGGCTGGAAGTCAGTAAATAATGAGATCTTTCACTTGAAAGGGCCCTTAAGGTAGGTCCTCTATAGCAGGGCCAACCTGTGGACCTTAGGCCCCTGGCAAGTATCACAAATCTTTCCTCCAAAGAAACTTTTCAAAAAAGAGCCTGACTGTAAGCCCTCAAGGGTCAGTTATTGTGTTAGTTTCCTAAGGCTGCTCTGACCTATTACCACAAACTTAAAAGAACAGAAATTGATTCTCTATAGTTCTGGATCCTGGGGGAAAAAAAAAACCCAAAACTGGCCAGGAGGTGCTCCTTCCAGAGGCTACTCTCCAGGAGCATTCACTTCCTTTCCCACCTTCTGGTGGCTCCAGGTACCCCTGGCTTTCTTGACTTGTGGCCATGTCTCTTCAGTCCCTGCTTCCACTTCACATTGCCTTCTCCTGTTTGTCCCTGATGAGGACACTTGTTGATCACCTGGATAATCCAGGATGATCTCCTCAAGATCCCAAACTAATTGACATCTATCTGCCAAGACTCAGTTTTCCAAGTAAAGTAACATTCACAGGGTCCAGGGATTTGACCAAAATATTTTAGTGGGAGGAAAAGGACCATTTTTTTCAGCCTACCTCATTTTTCAGCCCATGTAATCTAAAACTGCCTATAGAAAGCCTGATGTTTCATTGAAGTTTGTGTATTTTGTTAAAATTCTGTGAATTTTGTATTACACTCCTGTTGCACTGTAATCCAGTTTTTGTTTTACTGTATAGCTTCATCCTCTCCCATGTCAGTCTCTGCTGTAGGCACGGTTTGCAAACAGGGTTCCAACCCATAAGAGATAGCACTCTATCTTTTCTCTGATTTTGTGAACATGGTGTGAAATTCATGGTTCTTAGAGATGAGTCATATTTTTACTGTGGCATCACTGTTAAATACCAGTTGAGCCCTGGCTTGTGTGGCTCAGTGGGTTGAGTGCCAGCCTGTGAACTAAAAGGTTGCTGGTTCAATTCCCAGTCAGGGCACATGCCTGGGTTGAGGGCCAGGTCCCCAGTTAGGCACATGAGAGAGGCCGCCAATTGATGTTTCTTTTGCACATCGATATTTCTCTCCCTCTTTTTCTCTCCCTTCTCCTCTCTCTCAAAAACAAACAAACAAAAAACCACCCTGTTTGAAAAGGTAAAAACAAATTTGTGTGCCCAGGCTTTGTTTAGACTGAACAATGTCTCCCTCTTGTGTTTTTTTCCTCCCCAAATATACTGCAGCTGTAATTAAAATCGCTTAGTTTAAAACCATTGCTGAAATGCATTATAAGCTTTTTGGCATTATAAAGTTTCTCATTCTGCAAGTACAGAGATTCTTCTTTCACAGAAATGCTTCAGAAGGAATGTTGCTTTTCCAAACAACAAGTTGTCCAATGCTCTGATATCAGCCGGGTGCTCTACACTTCGGTTCAACGCTGACACTCACCACCTGGAGTGAGCACATGCCCCACAGGTTCAAGACTCAGTCCCACAGGTCTGCCTCCACTTTGGACACCAGCCACAAATGGGGTGTCCTGGCTACTTCTAGTTCTGCCTGGCCAACTACAAATATGGGTGTTACTATGACCTCCCTCAGGTTCAATAATTTGCTGGAAAAACTCACAACATTCAGGAAAGTGCTGTCCTTACAAATACAGTTTTAATTTGAAGGATATAACCCAGGAACAGCCGAATGGAAGAGATGCATGGGGCAAGGTTGGGGGAGGTTGGGTGCAGAGCTTCTCTATACTTTCTCCGGGAACACCCCTCCGTGATTTTCACCAACCAGCGGCTGCCCCCAACCTTTCCATTCAAGAGTTTTCATCAAAGTTTCATTTCATAGGCATGATTGATTAAAGCAATGGCAAGAACTCAGTCTCCAGCCCCCTCTCCTCCTGAGAGGTGTTTGGGGGTGGGAGGTGGGGTGTTGAAAGTCCAACCATTAAGCCCAAGTAGCCACACCCTTGAAACTAAATAAGGGTTCTCTAGGAATCACCTCACTAATGTCAACTCAGGTACAGGGGAAAGGGACTTTTTATGAATAACAACAGACTTCAACCACTCAGGAAATTCCAAGGGCTTTAGGAGCTTTGTGCCAGGAACCAAACCAGGAACAAAAAGCAAATACATATATATACAAATACTATCAATTTTATGCATATATAAAATTATACCAAAAGGACCTAGCTAGTCTTTTTATAGAAACCCAGAGGTTAAAAGCTAAGCAAACGGTGTCCGATGTTATTTGAAGTTCTTATACTCAGAAAGCACATGGTTTGGGTTCCTAATTCAAGAATGAAATGAATAAAGAAATACTATTGTTAGATAGGTCATAATATCCAGCTGCATAGTAAAAATGGAAAGGATTAACAATTTCTTCAGAAATTGTAAGTGTCAAACTGAAAGACATTTCAGTGCTTTGAGCTCAGAGAACAGGAGGAGATAGTATTTTATACATCACGGAAGAATTGGGAGTGATGTCCCTGAACCAAGTGTGTCCTGGATACATTTATGAGGGAATTAAAGATATGCCATTCATTAGGCGAAATCCTGTTAAAGAATGTGGTAGCTTTACCCCTCCATTGCACTCAAGAATCAGCATCCGGTATGTTCTGACCAAAGTATTTGCTTTTATTTTCTTCCAAGCACTTTCTTCCTTCTATATATGTCATGTCTATATCCATAAAATGTGTGTCCTTAAGTCTCTGGGTCAATAGACTGGACGACAAGAGCAGAATATATGTTTTCTTCTGAAGTGTGAGCAAATTATTTTTTTAAAAAGATCTCGGGTGGTCTCTAATCCTTGGACTAGACAAATTAATGACTCCAAGTGCCATGTGGTATTGAACAAACAACATTTAGTGATCAATGTTTCCTGACCTTTGCATTGTGGAGGGTTTTTATTTTTTCTGTCTACCAAATGAGTTCAGTGTTTCTTTGCCTTGTCCATTTTCTTGTTAAGAGGAGGCTAACCTTGTATTTTTATTCTTACTTTTTTATGAATTTAAAAAGAATGAGTATTTTCAGTTTCACTGGTGAATATAATCATATTTGAGGTCAGATATTCACTTAATAGTATAGAGACTTTCAACTGTTGATGCAAAAGACTAAAAGCATATGTCTGGTAAAATTTAATAGAGGCATATAGTGAATATAAGTAAATTCACATGCATAATTGAGTGACATTATCTGGTTCAGATTGAAGACTGAGAAATGTCAGTGGCATTTCAAAAACAGGCTACAGGGGTAATCGTATTCCACTGAGTCTGTGACTTTTTAAGATGTAATGATGGGTATACCTCTCTCCACAGTGCGTTCTTGGGGGTCTCTGTCCCAATGTCATTGACAGAAATGAAGTTTCCATCAAGTTTCAGCAGACACCCTCACCACCACAGACTGGGACCCTCAACTGTCTAGTCTGGACATGTGAAATCTCTTGTGTCTATTTCTGGCTAAGGCCTTGGATGCTTAACTGAGCTCCAACATTTCACTGAAGTCTTTCACATTGGTTATTATTTTATTTTCTTTCCTAGAAGTCTCCTGGGACCCTTCTGTTACCTGACCAGATTTGTGGTGTTCATTTGTGGAATTGTTTCCTAGCCTTCTAATCTTTTTCTCCTGTTGTCTGTTTGTCAGGTTGTCTGCTGAAGGAAAAGTCTGTGAGAAGATTCCAGGCAGGGACCCTGTAAGTCTGTGCTTTAGCCGGCCCCACAGGTCTCCTTTGACCCACCTTTGCTTCGAGTGTCCTCTCAAGGAAAAAGTAGATACAAACATTCTCCTTAGTCTTGCCTTTGTGTTCCTGCTCTGTTTAATTTCATCTGTCTAAAAGCAGGAGGTTTGCCCAACACATGTTGGAGGATGATTAGCCTTTGGCCAACTTCCAGAGCCATGAGGTTTCACCAGCACCACCTTTCAAGAATACTGCTGTTCTCGCAGGGGCTTCTCAGCTGAGCACTGCCACCTCCACGCCACACATGGCTTCCCTCACATTTGCACACTCTGCTAACTCGTACGCCACCTAACCGGCACAATTGCACCAGGGACAGTTTAGAGCTCCCCTGGTTGTTTCTGACAAGAACAAGATTGTTTACTAATAGGTGTTTTAGAATAAAAATAAAAGAAACCTTCATGAGGAAATTGTTTGTGTACAAGAAAGAGAATTTTAATTTAAGATAGGAGACACCCCTTCGTATATGTCCATACTTGGAAGGCTGCTAAGGCTGGCCTTTTAATTGTATGACCAGATGAAATTGTCAAGGCCCAACTTATTCTTTAAATCAGACATAATAACATTCTTTTGTGTGTGAACATGTTAAAATGGGTATTTCTACATCTAAATTTTCTCTCTTTGCATAGAAAATATAAATAGGCTTTTACAGTGGAAATTTCACGTTCGTCTAAAAGCCGGCAGCTTCTCTCTTTGTTCTGTTTTTCCCTCTCTTAAGGATTAACTGATGGATCAAACAAACAAACAAAATTGTTGAAATAATATAAAATGCACATTCATGGGAAAAATAGCTAAGCAATTACTGTTTTTCTGTCTGATGATTTTCTCTTTTGTTTGGAGAAAAAGATGGTTATTTTGATTAAATGTGATCCTTAATGTGACTGGTTGACTATATGAAGTGACAATAATTACCAAGAAATAAAAGAATGTATGGCAAACAATCTATATGATTTTCTGTTTATTAAGAGATTATTTAACAAGATTTTAATTTTGGTTGATACATTATTTTAGTTCAAATACTTATGTGAAAGCTATAAAGACTTTATATTATTTGCATGTATATTCATTTATGCTTAAATATACATAATATAAAGGTATACTTATAAATCTTACATAGCCAATAGTTACATGAATGATGTACAAAAGAGTAAAATTAGAATATGGGCCTGTTTTCTGTAAAAGAATTCAGTCATTCTGTGCCCAAGTTAGTAGAGGTTCCTTTTTGTCCACCAAAATATCTTAATTCTCAGTGCTTTCTAACATATTCAATTATGAATTTTGAAAAGACTCCTTTTGAAAAATTTAGTTCCTAATACAATTGTTGTCTATTGCTGTTTTTACAATATTGCCTCTAAATATGTCTTTAGATGCTTATACTTTTTAAAATTTCTTTTTGAAAAAAATTTGATTCCAGAGAGAGGGGAAAGGAGGGAGAAAGACAGGGAGAGAAACATCAGTGTGAGAGAGAACTGCATGCTCCCAGACTGGGGACAGAACTCACAACCCAGGCAGGTGTCCTGACTGGGAACTGAATTCACCTTTTGGTTTTCAGGATGATGCCCAACCAACTGAGCCACACACCAGCGAGGGCTCCTTTTAGGTACCTATAACTTAGTTTTTGTCTGCTCTAACAACTGTTGTTAATTTTGCTTTTTCTCAATTTAGGCTCCAGATTCAGAATAAGGTCTAAATTCTGATCAGGTATCCCAAAATGGCCATTGGGGAAAAAAGAATTAGTCTTTTAATCTAAACATTAAAAGTCAAGAAACATAATTAGATATTTCTAAAATTCTTCACATTTAAAAAATTATTAAGAAATTGTTTTCAAATCTTAGGAAAAAAACTACAAAAAGAGGCTCTCTTAGGTTAATTATCTATAAACAAAAAGTGTTAGTAAAAAATACCTTTCAATGATTGGAGTATACTTTTCAAGTTAAAAGAAACCTATCAAAATTTTTGTTTCCAGCTTTGGCTGGTGCGGCTCAGTGGGTTGAGCACTGGCCTGTGAACCAAGGGGTCGCAGGTTTGATTCCCAATCAGGGCACATGCCTGGGTTGTGGGCCAGATCCCCGGTGGGGGGCACATGAGAGGCAACCACACACTGATGTTTCTCTCCCTTCTTCCTCCTTTCCCCTCTGTCTAAAAGTAAATAAATAAAATCTTAAATTTTTTTTGTTGTTGTTTCCAGGATCCTCGTTTCAAAATCCTTCTTTGTCTTTGTCCAAGGAAGGTCTGAACAAGCCGAGGGGTACTGACTCTTTAGAAGTTTATTACTTATTTTAGTCTTTCATTAGATCTAGTAGCCAAAGGGCACTCATCTTGTCTAAGAACTTCAGTTGATTGTTTCAGGGCCCCTGCTAAACCTAATTGTTCCTCAAGCCAAGCAGACTTTTTTAAAGCTAGCTGATAAACTTATAAAATACTGTTTTCCTCATGCACCAGTCTGTTACCACAACACTAAATCCAGTCACCTGCCTTCCTTTACAAAAAAGTTATTCCCACCATTGACTACCTCCTTTAGGAACTGTCGTTAATACAGCAGGTCCTTGAATAACATCATTTTGTCCAAGTTGATGGAAAAAAAATGTATTCCAGCTGAGGTCACGGTCTGGGTGCAGTGTGAACATCTTCGCCTTGTCTGCTGTAGTTTCCTCCCACGTCCCAAAGATGCGCATGCTCAGGTTCAATGACGTGTCTACATGGTCCCAGTCTGAGTGAAGTAATAGCTATATATACAATTTAGAAAGGTAAGTAAAAACAAGTAAGAGCATTCTTTTCTCACCTGTTTATTCCAGGTCAGGGGTGTGGTGACCAAAGCCTGTCCTTGCAGTGCGGATCCACTCTGGACAGCACTCCCTTCCAACCCAAAGCCACTCATACCCCCCATGCCCACTCAGACTGAGACAATGTAGACAAGCCAGTGACCCTCACCTGTACCTCTGTCTTTGAGTTGTGGGAGGAAATCAGAGACTCCAGGGCCCTGGGGGAAAACGGACACACGCAAGAGGACACTGCAAAATCCACACAGGGAGTGGCCAGGCAAGATGATGTTTTTTCATCAAGGAGCAATGGTTATTCCAGGACCTGCTGTGTATTGAATTGATATCTTTTCCAGCACAGCAAGGCCACCCTTAAGCCGACTGAATGTCAGTTTAAAATATCAAGTAATCCCAAGTTGCTCTAATTCAGGCAGTTTGTAGTTCATGTTCTCTTAACTTTCCCATCGGCATCTTGGAACAGATCCTTTCAAATTCAGCCCTTTGGGGTTGGTGGGGAGGAACGGGGCTGGCATGGAAAAAGTCATCCTGTACGGAATGGAGGGATAAGACCCCACATGGGTGGCGTTTTGATGATTTGCTATATGCTTTCACCTGATTCTCTTATTAACTCCATTTACGCTATTGCCCAACTGTTGCTGTGATAAGGTGCTAAGCTGACCAAGGTCAAAGAACAGCAAACAAAAGTGGTGCCCAGGACTGATCTCTGCTGCCTTCGGTCTTTTCCAGTATGCGAATTTACCCAAAACCTCAAACTTCACCCTTCCAAAGGGGCTTAATCTCTGAGAGCCAGGGGCCGTTTGCTAGGCTTGAGTCGGGCCTCCATTGGAACACCATCCTAATGTTCTGCAAGACTTTGGCTAAGCTCCGTCCTCGCCAAAGCAGGAAGCCCAGAGCCTTTGGCCGCATTCAGCACGCGCTCCAGGGATGTGAGCGTGGACTCTCCGGGCAGGTGCGCGCGCACCTGTCGATTGCGGTGTGCGCAGCGGGGTGGTGGTGGGGGGACGGTGGAGGGGGGGGACGGTGAGAGGGGTTTTGCAGTACGTTCTCCTTGCGCGTGCGCCCGGCGAGGATTCCCGTCCGTGCGTCGTACGTGGGTACGGGGTTTCTGCGCCGCGAGGTTCGGGTCGGGAGTCGGCCCCGTGCCGGGCGGAGGTCTGAGAGGGGCGTGTTTCTGGGCGGTGGGCACGCCCCCTGGTGGCGGCCGCGCTGTGCTAGGGGCACGCAGTCAGGCGTTCTCCGCGGGCAGCCGGCGGCGGGGCCTTGCCTCCTAGCGCGGGGTCCTTGGCGGCCTGGGCGGCTCCTGCCCCTGTTGCTGGCGTAGGGAGCACGGCAGCGAGCGCGGCTGTAGTTAGCTCGCGGCGGCGGCGTTGGCGACGGCGGAGCAGCCGCGGGCGAGGGAGGCGACAAGCGCAGCCGGAGGCGAGCGCGGCGGCGGCGGCGGCGCTCCGGGCCCGGGGCGGCGAGGGGGCGGAAGATGGCGGACGTGCTTAGCGTCCTGCGACAGTACAACATCCAGAAGAAGGAGATTGTGGTGAAGGGGGACGAAGTCATCTTCGGCGAGTTCTCCTGGCCCAAGAACGTGAAGACCAACTATGTGGTCTGGGGGTACGTCCGGCCGGGCTGCGGCAGGCGCGGGGTGGCCGGGCAGAGTCGGGCGCTCGGGGCGACCTCGGTCCTGGCCCCTCCCCCCGTGCCGCTCGGGGGTGGGAAAAACGGGGGCTCTGGGCGAAAAGTTTTTCTCTGGAGCCGAAGTTGCACTTTTAGGTGGGGATGTGGAGGAGCCGCTTTGGGAGCGGTGCATCCCTTTCAGTGTCTGGGCAGCGTGTGACTTCCCGGATCCTCCGAGCTACCTGCGCGGGGCGCACCGGCTGCCCCCGGGACGCCCCCCTTTTTTTTTTTTGTTCTTGACGTTCCTTTCGTTTCGCGCTGTCCTGGGATACGAGTGTCTCCGCTACCCTCGCAGCGCCTGGTGGGTGTCTCATGCTTCCGCGGTTCCCTTAAGAGAGGAGGGGACGACCTTTGCGGGGTCGGGACTTGGTCACTTTGGGAGAGTCCTGCAGGTTGTGCTGAAGGTGAAGGAAGGAGTTTCCTAAGGGAGCAGGGACTGGGGAGCTCCTAGAGGGAAATAGATGATGTGATTTCGGGAAACGTGCTTTAAAGAGAAATGTTTTGGGTTGTCGATCCACGTGGGGTGTCCTGACTTGACGTCGTGAAGAAAGTATATAGAGAGAGTTCGGGGAATCGTCTGCGCCTGTCTAGGGATGTCTGTCTCGTTGGCATTAATTGGAACCTGAGGCCAGAACGTCCCTGCCCGCCCGCTTCGGGTGAACGGGAGTCGTGGGCTTTGTGAAGAGTCGGTGAGATCCAGGGGAGATGGAGTCTATTGGTTGGGTTCTGTTTTTGCTTTTTGGCCTCCAGGGCTTCCGATTTAATTAGTTTTATGGCATGTTGGTGAAACGACATTATTCTGATATTCCTGTGTGTGTGTGTGTTTCTTTCCAGACTTGTACAGACAGAATTATATTTGTTTGGAGTTTTAACCGATTTTTAGTTTTTTTTTAAAACATGGTGAAGGAGTTTACTCGGGCTGCAGAGCGGTTCAGCCTGAGAAATAGGAAAATTCTTAGGACCCTGGTCTCTGCCTGGAAGGAGATTGACTTAATCAGGCACTATGATCTTGGGGTGTTGGGTTTCATAGATGAATGTTTGGTTTGTGGACATGTTACAGATTTCTCTTGAATACATGAATGAGTAAATGAATAAGCTTTAACGAATGGATGGGAATTCTGAGGTTGAAATGGTGGGTTAGGTCTTTCAGGACCAGGGAACCGGATGCTTAAAAGGCCTGGTAGCCAGAGAGGAAACATTTTGACACTCAGTGAAGCCAGAGTGGAGGAGTGCTTAGGATAGTAGACTTCAAACTTGTACAACAGTGAATCACACCAGTAAATATATTTTCATTTACTGTTAATTTGTGCGCATGTGCAAATATGTATATACTTGTAGCATTCAATGATACATTATTGCATGTGCTGCATTCTGTTACTTTGCTTTTCTCTACCATAAAAAAGCCCCAGTTGTTACCCATATATTAGATTTCATAGTACGATAATTGACAGTGATGTGTGGTTTGAAATATATCCACTGAGAGGAAAAGTGGAAATAAAGTCTAAAAATTAGGTTTGGGGCTGATTATACTGGTGTATTCAGATGAATTCAAATACTCTGGTGTTTGTAAGGGGGGAGAGTGTGGTAGGAAGGGTGGGACTGGCCACTAATATTGCTGAGCATTGAAGAGCTTGTACCCCCAGATGACATTGTTTTATCACAGGTAGAATTCATTTCATTTTACATCGGTGGTGAGGGATGTCATAAGAATTACACCTCTGAAGTTCATTGTTGTTTTTACTGTGAAAATGTTACTTGGAAGACGTAGTAGGATCAATTTCTTACAAGGTTAGCCTCCTGCAGTAGTCTTGCTTCTAATCAGTTTGATTCTTTTATGGATCCTCTCCAATGTGTTACTAATTAGGTTTCTCTATTGAACAAGCCCAGAACCCAATTTGGGCCAAACTGTGAAAAGTGTATAGTAGCCTAAGGTATATATAAATATTGTGTGCTTTCCTTACCAACTGCTTTTTGTCCTTGTCTACCTTTGTGTTCCTTTGGCGCTAAGGACGGTTCCATTTATTAGATTCCATACTTTGTGTGTATTTCCTTTTTTTAAAAAAAGATTGTATTTATTTATTTTTGAAGAGGGGGAAGGGAGGGCAAAAGAGAGGGAAAGAAACATCGATCCCCTATGCACCCCGAGCACTCTGACCCGGGACCCAACCAGGACCTTTGCTTTGCAGGAGCGTGCCCACCCAACAGAGCCACACCAGCCAGGGCACTTTGTGCGTGTTTTCATTAGCTGTGTTAAATCCATTGTTGGAGAGCAGAGTGGGATAGGTAAATTAATACATGTAGTTAAGCTCAAAGAATTGAATTAGAATTATGAGTAAAACTCTTGTTATACTTATTTCAGGACTGGAAAGGAAGGCCAACCTAGAGAGTATTACACATTGGATTCTATCTTGTTTCTACTTAATAATGTGCACCTTTCCCATCCTGTTTATGTCCGACGTGCAGCCGTAAGTAGAATTCACTTAAGTTTTTTTATTTAATTGAGTGTTGGTATCATTTGGCATGGATAAGTTCCCTCTTGGATCCCAAATCGAAAGGATGAAACGGTTGTATTAAAATATCCTGGTGGGTTGTGATTATATTACTGTGATTTATGGACATTTTTTACATGTAAAATGTGGGTGGTGTTTACAACAACAAAAGTTTTGGCCATTTGTAGGGATATTTTTAATAATTTATGTGTCTATGGAAGGACCCCAATGTTCAGGACTCAAGTTTAATCTCCAGAAAACTTTTTTGACATCAAATAGAATTAAGACTAACAGGCAACTTTTAAAATTAATTTTTATTGAGTAAACTTTTCAAACTTTATTGATAAGTTTATTTTTAGTTTTGCCTGATTTCTGCGTTTCAGAGTCTGAACACTGCTTTTATGAATGAGATGTACATACTTAATATTAAATTTGTATTGAAAAAATAATACAGAGGGTAAAACTACTTGGGATTTGGGGGAAGAGTGGGATGAAATAGCAGCATATCTCTATAGAGCTGTGTTAACTCACATTGGACCTTTAAAAGTGAGTTTGGCAGTAACTAGAATGTTTTGTTGGGTATATCCATTCATTTCGAGGTAATACAGTTGCTCCAGGTTCTTGGTTTAGATTTAGAAATTTTGCTTCTGGGGAATGGTTGTAGCGTATAACGAAGGGGTAGCTCTGATTGTTTCTGATGCCCTTAACACCCTTGGTCACGTAAGATTTAATTTTTGTTTTTCTTAATTTGACACATCAAAAGGGCAGGATGCTAAAATTCTGGGGTTCTACAGTTTTACTCTCCTAACCCCTCTGTGTTATTTGCTGCTTCTTCTGAGTGGACTCTTTCTGACATGTTTCCCTGACCCATAGTTCATCTCTTATCATCCAGGGTTGTATGCAGAGTGCTTGGTACAGTGGGATTAAATCAACGCGCAGTATGCGATAGTTACCAGAGATACTAAGGGCTCTTGTTACTTCAGTGTTGCTTATGTGAAGCGACAAAGGGATTCCAGCAGCCACCAGTTTTTCCTGTACTCTGTTGTTTGTTTACATTATAAAAATGATGTGGAAATGGTGGTAATTATAGGATTTATTGAGTTCATGGCCTGTAAATGACTTCTGCCTAAAGTATACAGGTTTATTTGTTTTGCTCACCTTTTTATAAATTGCTAGTGTAAGAGGTTAAAGGAAAATTACCCATTTTACCAAAACAGATATTTTCAAGATTTAATTTTTTTACACCTTTTTTCTGGCATATATAATTTCTCCTTACTGAAGGATAAAAAGGAAATATGTAAGGTAGGAAATAACTGCCATTAACATTTTCCTATATAATTGTCTACATTTCCCCCCATGCCTAAACAACGCATACCTATTGCTAATTATGAAAACTTAGTTTTAGTGGTTATTAGTTTTTTTTGAAAGAGTTCAAGTAGACTATTTTGAGGCCGGTTTGGGTGTGAAAAAAGAAAGTCCTTTGGAAGCATTGCCTGACATGCGCAAGCACTTGGGACTAGAGACATCTGCCTCAAAGAGCACACAAACCATCATGAGCAAAGTTAAAAAATAAATACTTAGAGTAAGCCAAGGGAACCAGAAAGACTCAAACTAATATTTTATAGCATTGTTGTTTTATTTCTAATGACTGCCATTTTTATATCATACTTAAGTTTCAAGAGTAGAGTTATCAAAAATTAACATGCTTAAAGTTTTTAAAGATTTTTAAAAACTAAATCTAAATCTTTTAATCTAAAGTTAGATTCTTTTAGCCTAGTCATTTTCTAAAAATATCCTAAGAAAATGTTATCAAGTTATGTTGGAATAAAATTCAGATATTATATATTTTACCAAGGTTCTTAAAGTTATTATTGATTTGATACCTAATTTAAAATTTTTATTTCAGACAGAAAATATTCCTGTGGTTAGAAGACCTGACCGAAAAGATCTACTTGGATATCTCAATGGTGAAGCATGTGAGTAATTTTTCTATTGCTGTCCCTCTTTTTTTCTTTCTTTATTTTGATTTCGTCTTTATTTTTTTTTCCATTACCATTTAGTTCCCATATCTTCCTCTCCCCCTAGCATATTGCTGTCCTTCTTATGTAGAACTTGTTTCATTTTGTCCCCTGTGAAATAAGCAGCGGAAGAGAATTTGTATTTCCACTAAAAACTGACATGTCTGCACCTCTCTCCGTCTGCTCTCCTTTCTTTCCTGTGGAAAACCTCTCATTTTATTTTGTATACTTCCTTTCCTCCAATGCTGACCTGTTCTTGAGCTCCAGACTTAGGAAGTCATTCCCAACATCTTCCCGTGCAGATTTAATAGGCATCTGGAATTTAACGTACCCAGAGTCAATGCTGATTACCTCCTCCCTGTCTCCTGGAAACAAAACTAAAACAGCAGGTTTATTCCCAGTGTTCCCATCTCCGTAAATGGTTTCCCATCCGTGGAGTTGCTCAGGCCAAGGCCCTGGCTCTCACTTCTCACATGCACACCATCTGGGAAAGTCTGACAGCTTCTACTGGTCTCCTCCCACCCTGCTCCATGCTTCCTCTTCCAACTCCTGCATGGCCTCCCTTGGGTTTCCACACAATGTTTTCTACAGTGTCCCCTCCGCCTGCTGTTAGAGTGACCTGCTTTTGAAAACGCGTGTAACTCGATGTGTCATTCATCTGCTCAAGGCCATCCTATGGCTTCCCATCACACCTATCCTGACTTACACAATCTTGCTTCTGCTTAGATCTCTGACCTCATGTCCTACAAATCTTCCTTGCAAGTGGCAGTCCAGTCTCACTGGTTCTTTTAACTGTTCTAACCCTTAGAGCTTTTGCAGTCGCTGTGTTCTCTGTGTTCAGCCCTGTTTCTCTACGTTGTCACATGGCTCCCTTTTTACCACTTCCTTCAGTTCTGTGCTCAAATGGTGCTCTGTCAGGGGGAACTTTATTTGGCTGCTCTGAAGTGTAAAGTAACACCGCTTTCCCTCATTGGCCGTCTGTTTTATTTTTCATAAAACCCATATATTGATCTGGGATTAAGTGTTTATTTGTTTACTTACATATTGTCTGTCTTCCCCACCAGAGGGTAAACTCTAAGGGGCAGACACATTGTTAAATAACCCAGCACTTAGAACAGTTAATAGTCGGTGCTTACCTGAGTAAGTGAGTAGTAGTTAACTTGGATCTTACAACAGAGTATGAATAAATTTATGGTGTAGAACTGTTTGGTCTTGCCTTTGCTGGGGCGGAGTTCATTACCTTGAAGTCCTCTCTGTCTTGTCCCGTGTGCTCCCCTGCTTGAACACGAAGATTGGTTTGCACAGCCTTGGGTGTAATAGAAAGGCCGTCATCAAGGTTGTTGGCTTCCTGTACTGTCCACACTGAGCATTCAACAGGCACTCCCTGAGTGCTTGTTGTTAAAGGCATTATGCTGCGTGCTGTACAAAATGCAAAGTCCCCATCCTAACACATGTTACAGAGGTGCGAGGTAGATGTGATACAGGGTGAGAAGCAGGGGATCCCTGGGGAAAGGGATCTTTGGTTTGTGGTGAAGAGCGTGCAGTTGGGGAGGAGAGGCAAAGGCTTTTTTCCCCCTTTTGAACCATATGGTGGTACAGTTGTTAAAAACAGATTTTTGTTTTGCTTCAGAAGATCTGGTGTGGAGTCTTAGGATTCTCTGTTTTTAATAAGTTATCTCAGGTGAGCCTGATAAATAGCTAGTTTGGGGGCAGTGCTTTAGAGCAAATGGTTTTTATTTCCAAAACAGAGTTGCACTTTACCTATCCTAATCATTTCCTGTAGTTTCCATAGGATAAATAATTTTAGTCATCAAGTACATTGATTTGCTAATTTTTAAGAAATTGCTAATTTAATGGCTTAGTGAAAAAGTTGATCAAATCTTAAGGTGTTTCGTGTTCTCATACAGGAAGACATAAGAGCTTAAAGATAAGAGTTCTTGACATAATTTGTACATTTAACATGCTCCCAATAAAAATCTGAAGGGAATGGGTGGAACTAGAAAAGATGATTTTAGAATTCACTTAGTAA
This sequence comes from Desmodus rotundus, assembly GCF_022682495.2. NCBI lineage: Eukaryota > Metazoa > Chordata > Mammalia > Chiroptera > Phyllostomidae > Desmodus > Desmodus rotundus. The sequence goes on along the minus strand of NC_071396.1, from coordinate 4,027,761 downwards.
AGTTAACGTCACAAAAAATTGGAGAAGAACAATGAGAAATACCAGCCATTGTAGAGTTTAGAACTTATAGTAAAGCCCAAATAACTTAAAATATCTGAATCAATAAGTTGATAAAACTTTTTTTTTTAGGTTTTTTAAATTTACTTTTTAGAGAGAGTGGAAGGGAGGGAGAAAGAGGGAGAGAAACATCAGTTTGCAAGCGCAGATAGAACCTCTTTATTTGGTAGTTGTTGTGTGAGTTTAACGAGATTAAAGAGACATTTCCAATCAGTGGTGGGATTATTCAGTTAATGGGTTGGTAAAAAATAAAAGTTGTGGCATCGTGAAAACATGATAAACTGGGAAAGGGTATTTCAACTCATTAAAGTAAAAGAGCCAATCTCACTGATAACGTGAAGTGGTCTTAGAAATATATACATAAATGACCCGCAACCCAATGGATTACAGTGACACAGTTCACAGAAAAGGCCATTAAAATAATATGAAAAATGCTTCATTTCATTCATAGAAATAGAATTACAGATTTAAACTTGCAGAGAAGCATTTTTTTAAACTGACAAAAGTCTATGAGTTTGATAATGCACTCTAAGGCTATGGGGAAACAGATATTTTAGTGAACTGTTGGTTGTAGTGTCAATTGACACAGACCCACTGAGGAAATTCAGTCATTACAGATCGACAAAGAGATGCTGCACATCTGGGGCTTCATCCTAGAGGCATGTTTGGAAATGTGTGAAGCAGAATATATACACATATATATAAGATTTTCATTCTGCCCTTGTTGGTAGTGGCAAAAGACAGAATTGAACTGCCCATTGATAGGGAACCTGTTAAATAAATTACAGGTACTCTATACATTAGAATACTATGTAGCAGTTTGAAAAAAAAGAGTTAAAAAATGTTCCACATATTGATAGGGAAGGATATTGGAGATATATTGTTAAGTTAAAAAAAAAAGGAAGGTTCAGAACAGTGTGTATATTATACTGCGTTTTGGTAATTTGTATTTCTTGTGTCTACAGAAAGGAACTCTAGAAAAGATACACAAGAGACTTAATAGTAGTTACATTATGTGGTGAGAACTAGGTGGATGGGGACGGTATATCCTTGGTTATCTTTTTCAAATGGCTTAATTTAAAAGTAAGTTTCTATCAATTATGATTAACTAAAAATTTCATTACAAACTGAACGCTAACTTATAAAATGACCTTTCCCTTATATGTATATGTTTATGTATTTATGATGAACTATACTGTTATGTGCATGTGTTGGGATATTGGAATATGTTCTTCGAAGTGACCAATTGATTTCAGTGAGGTTATCTCAATAATTTGCAAGTTAAATTGTTAAAAATAGTTTAATAGATTTCCTAATACACATTAGTCTTTTATAATAAAGTGTATTTACAAAGCTGCTTTAAAACTTAGGTTTTACCTGGGGAAATGACCTATATAAAGTAATAGAACCAATCTTGAGCTTTTCATTTATAATAATATCTATTGTTTATGTTCAAATATTGACCTCACATAAATCTTTTTAAATCTTCAGCAACGTCGGCAAGTATAGACAGAAGTGCCCCTCTAGAAATAGGTCTTCAGCGATCTACTCAAGGTATGTCTTGTCAGATGTTTATATAGAACTTTCAAAAACCTATCCCAAAACTGTGCATTTATTTACTTTTTTCCTTGCAGTCAAACGAGCTGCAGATGAAGTTTTAGCAGAAGCAAAGAAACCACGAATTGAGGTAATGGAATTTTATTTTAGAGGCGATTCATATTGTTAGAGAAATGGGGATTGTGTAGCAATAAGAGTTCTTTGCTTATGGTATCCGAGGAGTTGTTTTTCTGGAAAAATTGCTGTAGAATAAATAGTAGCTTGAGTTGTAATTCAAGATCTCTGACATATAAGCTATGTCATGGATAAATCACTTTATTTCCTTATTGATGAAAGTGTTGGACCATATCAGGGGTCAGAAAATTTTCTATAAAGAGCCAGAGAGTAGATGTTTCAGGCTTTTGAGGGCATTTAAGCGCCTCTGTCCAACTACGGCACTCTCTCCTGGTGGGATGAAAGCAGGCATGGACTGCACGTATGTGAACACACCAGGCTGCGTTCCAGTAAACTGTTACAGAACAGGTAGAGGGCCGGGTTTGGCCTGTGGGCTGTGTTTACCTAACCCTAGAGTAAGATGGTGTGGAGATTTGCTTCATTCTTAAGAGCTGTGAACATAAAGTGCTCATTAGTTACTTAAATTATTGACACATCCAGTTACATATTTTCGTAGAATGTTATAGCCAGCAGGTAGAAAATAATATTGGTAAATAAAGTAGTTTACCTGCAACAGAAGTCACTTAAGAAATACATTACCTTTGGAAAGAATATTTGTTGATTAGTGTACTATGGAAGACTTCAGGAATTTTGTGATACTATTTATTTAAATGTGTAACAAGCCCCAGATCAGTTACATAGCAATCCCCCTGAAGATGGAGGACTGTGCACCAGAGGCACACTTAAGATCTGAGGAGTGACTTGGCTGGTCATATGTCAGTGAACAATGCAGGAAGGACACTTGGAGTCATCACTAGTGTTAACATGACCAGAGACCATGAATCTTTTTATTTCACACTAGCATACAAACCAAAGAGTTGCACCTTTTGCCTGCCGTGTAAACAATACAGCACCTACTATTGAGGATAAGAAAGGTAGCTGTTAAAGGGATAGGGTTGATTGATAAGTAAAAACAGTAGAATCATGGGCAGCATTTGATGCTAAAATAATGTAATTTTTAAGGAGATTATATTTTTTTATTTTTAGAGAGAGGGGAAGGGAGAGAGGAAGAGGGGGAGAGAAACATCAATATCTGGTTTCCTCTTGCACCCCCCTACTGAGGACCTGGCCCACAACCCAGGCATAGACCCTGACTGGGAATTGAACTGGTGACCCTTTGGTTCACAGGCTGGCACTCAATCCACTGAGCCACACCAGCCCAGGCATAATTTTAATTGGCATACCTGAGACATGGGCCAGATGTTTTTTAGGTAGTGATAATAATGATACTTAGCTCATTGTTACTACTCTGTGCTAGGTGATGCTCTCTGTACTTTATGTATATTAAGTATATTTATTGATTGATAAGTAAAAACAGTAGGACATGGGCAACATTTGATGCTAAAGTAATGTAATTTTTTAAAAGATGTTACTGATTCTGGTCCACAGTTTCCTTGTTTGTTGAATATGGAGATTAAACTATATTAGAGTTACTAAGTTTTGTTTTTAAGTAACCAAACACTTTTCAGACTAAATTTTACCTGAAATTCTTATATACAAATTAGGTAAAAAGCTACGACCAAGGTTGACTTCAGACAAGAAGGGCCCAAGGGGTAGTTTGTAGTCAATTCCTAATGTTTGGAGGAACAGGGTTTGAAAACCATTAAAGGTTCATATCTAAGGTTTTGATCTTTATTGATGGATTCAGGACCTGGGGCAACAGGTGAAAACAATCCAGACCCAAAATGAGATTTTGACTGTGATGAAGGCTTTTCATAAACTTAGTTATAAATTCTCCTGAAGAGTAGGAATTTATTTATTGTATGATATTTTTCTGAATAAAGGTAGCTATGATATCTTTGGAAGGACCACTTAATCATAGAAAAGTTACTGAAGGTTTTTGGTAAGCTTTTAGTCAGTTCTACTCTTACGTGATCCAACATACATTTATTATTATTGTCTGTATTTAACTGAAAGTAATCTCAAAGTTGACACGGGGCCAGCGATGCCTGGAATTTTATAGGCAGGAATATATGTAAGGGTACATTACATGCAGTATTGTTTCATTCTGAAAATTAAATAAAGCTTTAAAATACTCACTAAGCAGCAATTGTTTTCAGGATGAAGAGTGTGTGCGGCTTGATAAGGAGAGATTGGCTGCTCGCTTGGAGGGTCACAAAGAAGGGATTGTACAGACTGAACAGATTAGGTAAGATTTTCTTCGGTAGAACATAGGCAGTTCAGGTTCATGTAAGTGTGTAGGGAAAAGGGGCTATTGACCTGCTGTCTTCATTTACATTTACTTCTTGCGTTCATTATTTGCCACAGTGCCCTGAGTTCAAAAGTTGATGTGTGGGCCTGTTTTATGATGGGGTGGGGGTTAGAAGCCATTGTGTGACATACGCTTTCTGGAAAGCCTTCCTCTGGATTCGGTTACCATATTGATCTCTTCCTTTTAAATTATTCTATAGTCCAAGCCACTCACTTGTCACGTAATCTCTTGTTGATGTATATATAGTAGAGGTCAGTAAGCTCTTCCTGTAAAATGCCACATATTCAGTATTTTGACTTTGCAGGTCATGCGGGGTTTTTTGCAACTATTCAACCCTTTCATGGTAGGAAACAGTTCTGGGCTGCTTTCATTCATAAATGAGTGGGCTTGGCTGGTTTTGGCCTGTCATCTTATTTTATTGACTCTTGATTTTTACTGTAATTAGAATCACTTTATAATTTTTCTTTGGCACAATAATGTTTTTGGATGTTTATCCAAACTTAAAATTGTGATGCAGATTTTGAAAGCTTTAGTGAGGATAATTCAGTGAACTATTCATATTTAAAGTGTATAAGGTGATAAATTTTGTGTACGTCTACATCTGTGGCACCATATTCAAGGTAATGAATGGAGCATCAGTGCCATCCATTTCCTGTGCACCCTTATACTTCCATGGTCCACCTATCCCCACATCTTTCCCTCCCCAGCCAACCAGTGGTCTGCTGTTAGGTAAATTAGGGTTTTTTCCTAGAGTCAAATATAAATGAAATTATGTAGTATGTACTTTTGGGGGTCTTGGTGCAATTATTTTGAGACTCATCTGTGTTGCTGCATGCATCAGTAGGTCATTCCTTACTATTGCTGAGTAGTACTCCACTGTATGGATGAAACAGTTCGTTTCCCAGTTGTCACTTGGTGAGTATTCACTTGTTACTGTTTCTCTGTACATGTTTTTGCTTATGCACATATGTTTTTATTTATCTTGAGTGAATTCCTAGTAGTCATGATTGGATCATGTTGTATTGGAGATTTAACTTTTTGAGAAATTACAAAAGAAGGTGTGATATATATGTTCAGTGGAATACTACTCAGCCATAAGAAAAGGTGAAATACTGCCCTTTCTGACAACATGCATGGACCTGGAGAATATCACACTAAGCGAAGTAAGTCAGACAGAAAAAGCTAAGAATCATACAATTTTACTCATAGGTGAGATATAAAACTGAAAGCAACACATGAACAAACAAGACAAATCTCACAGACAACAGTCAGCAGTGTGGCAGTTACCGAAAGGAAGGGGGTTAAGGGATAGTAGAGGGTGAGGGAGGTCAATTATGTGGTGACGGAGGATGGTTTGACTTTGGATGGTGTGCACACAGTGCAGTGTGCAGGTAATGTGTCCTAGAACTGTACACTTCAAACATACATGATCTTACTAACCAATGTCATCCCAGTTGATTTAATTAAAAAAAAAAAATGCCAAACTGATTTTCTCAGTGGTTGTACTATTTTACATTTCTGCCAGCAGTGTGCAAGGGTTCTATTTTCTTTACATCCTTGGTCGGGCCTTTTAACTTCAGCCTTTCTAAATTAAAAGATGTCGTGAGCATCCATGTGCTTATTTTACATCCTGTATCATCTTTAGTAAAGTGTCTTCAAGTTTTTGTCCACTTCTATAAAATTTATTTTTAATTATAGTTTACATGCAATATTATGTCAACTTTTTTAACTGAAATGTTTTTTATTCCTGAGTTTTGACAGTTTATTATATGTTCTGGATATACATCCTTTTTCAGACATGCTTTTCAAACATTTCTCCTGGTCTGGCTTGTCTCTCAGTTTCCTATCATAACATTTGAATTTTTATGAAGTCTAATTTATGAATGTGTTCTTCGGTGAATTGTGCTTTGGTGTTAAAACTAAGAAATGTTTGAAAAGGTAGATAAAGATAGTCTATGTTTTCTGGTACAAGTTTTGTCATTTAGGTTTTACATCTTAAGCCCGTGATCCACTTTCAATTAATTTTTTTGTCTTTGGTATGTGGGATGGATAAAATTCACTTTATCTTTTTATGCGGTAGGAATTGAAGTTAAATTTAGTGCATACGGGTAGTTAGTGTTTTCAGTACCATTAGTCTCCAGTGAATTGTCTTTGCATTTGGGGGAAAAATCAGTTGTTCCTTCATGTGTAGGTCTGTTTCTGGACCCATTCTGGGTGGTTGGTCTTTGTCTTTTTTGCCAGTACCACAGTATTTTAATTACTTCTTGATAATGAGTTTAGAAATCATGTAGTGTTAGCCTTCCAACTCTGTTCCTCTGTTTCAGGGATGTTTAGGAGTTCTAGGTCCTTTGCATTTACATAGGGGTTTTGGAATTAATGTCTATTCCTACAAAAAAGCCTGGTGGGATTTTGATTTTGATTGCTTGGAATCTGTAGACCAATTAGGGGTAAAATTGACATCTTAAAAATACATTCTTCTGACATGTTGAACAAGGTGTATTTCTCTATTAATGGAAAGATACTTAGTTCTTCTTAGTTTCTCTTTATCATTATATACATTTTCAGTGTACAGGTTATATATGTCTTTGCCATACATTCTTTGTTGCTGTTATAAGTGGTATTTGAAGAAATTAACAATTTTGATCATTGCTGGTGTAGAAGTGCCATTGGTTTTGGGCGTGGATCCTGCAGTCATGCCAGACTCATGGGTTAGTCCTTGTAACCTTTTTTGTAGACTTTGTTGGCTTTTCTGCTTAGTCAGTCATGTTGTATACACAGATACATGTTCACTTCTTTCTTTCCAAGCTGGATGCCTTTTTCCCCCCAAGTGCACTGGCTAGACTTGCTAATCCAGTGTTGACTAGAAGCAGTGAGATTAGATATTCTTGTCTTGTTCCTCATTTTAGGGGAAAGCATTCTTTCATCATATAGGCATATTAGCTTAGGTTCTTTTCCTTTTCTTTTATTTTTTCTTCTTTTCATTTAATTTTTCATTTTTCTTTCCATTTTATTTTTTAGGTAATCTTTAACACATGGAGGAGATGTCCTTTTAAAATTCAGTTTGCTGAGATTTTATCAGAAAGGAATGCTGGATTTTGTCAAATACTTTTTCTGAATCTATTGAAATGATCGTATCGTTTTTCTTTTGTATTAATATGGTGAATTTTTTGAATGCTTACGTTCCATGGATGAACTCTACTCCTTACCCTTTGCTGCCTAACAAGTTAACCCAAAACATAATGGTTGAAACTACATCCGTATCATCTCAATTTCTGGGGATCAGGTATCTTGGGATGACTTACATGGCTTCTGTGCTTCAGACTCTCTCACAGGCTACAGCATGGTGTTGCTCAGGACTGTGGTCTCACATGTATGCACGATTTGGGAAGGATCTGCTGCTAGGCCCATGTGGTTGTTGACAGAATTTTGGTCCTGGCAGGTTGGTAGATACCAGGTTGTTCAGATGACTGTCTTGGTTCTTGGCTACATTTGGTCCCTCCATAGAATATTTCACAATACTACAGCTTGTTTCATCAGAGTGAGCAAACAAGAGGGCTAGAGAGAGGTCAAGCAAGATAAAAGTCAGAGTTTTTAATAGCTAGGTCTTCAGAGTGGCACCCTGTTACTTGCACAGCATTCTGTTCCTTAGAGGCAAGGTTGAACCCACACACAAACCCAGAGAGGGGATTCAATGTGTTTGTGGATGCCAGGAGGGGGATGTCATGAAGAGTCAGTCATGCAGGCCCTGGCCGGGTGGCTCAGTTAAAGCATCATTGTGTACACCTAAAGGTTGTGGGTTCCATTCCCGGTCAGGGCACATAGGTTGCGGGTTCAACCTTCTGTCCAGGTGCCTACAGGATGTAATCAATCAGTGTTTCTCTCTCTCTCTTTCCTTCCTCTCTAAAATAAATAAACATATCCTCTAGTGAGAATTAAAAAAACGTAGTCATGTTAGAAGTTGTCTACCAAAATTTTTTTTTAAAGGTTTTATTATTTAATTTTAGACAGGTGGAAGGGAGAGAGGGAGACAGAGAGGGAGAGAAACATCTATCGGTTGCCTCTCGCACACTCCCAGCTGGGGACCTGGCCTGCATCCGAGGCATCTGCACTGACTGGGAATCGAACCCTGTGACCTTGTGGTTTGTGGGAACAATGCCCAAGCCCCTGAGCCACGCTGGTTAGGGCCCACTGAGTTTCCTGAGGGAACTTTGGGATTCATAATTTTCATTGAATTTGGAAAAGTTTTGGCACTGGTTTTTCAACTTTTTTTTTTTTCCCTATTTTCCTCTTTCTGGTCTATGGTTACTTGAACTGTGCTTGAAGTTGTTTAGCAGCTCACTTAACATTTCTTTTTTTGGTATTCTTCTGTCTATTTCCATTTCTTTGGAGAGACTATTCATTTTGGATAGTTTCTGTAATGTAGTTCACTAATATTTTCATCTGTAATTATATTTTCAATACATTTGTTGTCTCCATCATTGCATTTTTATTTCTACAAGTCGGGTAAATACGTAGTCTGTGTCTCTACTTTGAGCATACGGAATAGAGTTGTAATAATTATTTTAATGTCTTTGTTTGCTAATCCTGTGTCTGTGTCAGTTTACAGCCGTTTTGATTTACATTTCTCTTCACCCTGGCTCGTATTTTCCTGCTCCTTTAACATGCCTTGTAATACTCAGGTACTAGACATTTTCATTTTACCTTTTTGAGTGCTAGATATTTTTGTATTTCTTTAAATTTACATTTTATTTTGGGACATTGTTAAAACACATGGAAATATTTTGTTCCTTTGGGGTAATTAATTGCTCCCCACAAATTGGTGAGACAGGCCCACTCTGAGGACTCTCCTTAATTCCTGGTGAGTATGAAGTGGGAACAGGTGCCAGTCCTCACCCTGTGTGAACCCTGGGGGAGGTCCTCTGAGTCCCCTTGGAGGATTGTGTGCCCAGCTTTGGTTTCCTCCTAGTCCTCTGCTAATCAGAGCTCTGCTGGAATCCTCTAGGGGGACCTTTTTTGCAGCTCTCTCTTTCCAGGCCCTCTGGCCTGTAAGCTCCAGCCACCTGCATCTTACTGGGCTCAGCTCATTCTCTCAAATCTGGAGTCCACTGGGTTTTCCTAAGGCCTCCTGCCTGTGCCACGATGGACGCTTGCAAAGCTCGGCTCGTCAGAGATCGCTGTCTTCTGTTGCTTGATGTCAGCTGTCTTGTACACTGTCATTTCACAGGTGCTGACTGGTTGTTTCAAACAGGAGGGCCACTGCAGTCTCTGTTAATTCACCTTGGCCAGGAAGAAAGTCCAGTGCACATTTCATTATAATTGAGAAAAGTATTCGATTTGGCCCAAGTTGTGCTGGTTTGCCTCAGATTGAGGGGAAATTGCACAGTATTATATAAAATGAGTCCAATACTAGATGCATATTCAGCTTCTGCTAGAAAGCACCTTCATACCTGATGCAAATAAGCTAGTATACTATATAATATTACCATATTTAAACCTGCAGGAATTCCCGTCCTTTTTCCAGATGTTGTTTAAACGTATTTCAAGATTGCCATCTTGTGATTAGAGTAATAATTTTATCATCTGTTAAGGTACCCAAACACTTTTCAACTTTTTCTCATTTTACATTGTGAAAAATGACACTGAGGTTAAATTTGTTATCATAGTGCAGTCTGTCCTCTCAGTGTTATTTTTTTATAGTTCTGAAAGCTCTGTTTACTATTTTGCCTATTATTTGAAAATTAAGTAAAGGAAAGAAAAGCAAACTTCAGAATACGGTTTCATCTTCCAGACAGTAAAAGACGTATATATTTACGTGGCATATAAAAGCCTCCTGTCGCCTATAAAATCTATGTGTTGTACATTAGGACATAGGGGTTTGAAAACCTTGAAGTAAATTTCAGGGAAAACCTGAGCTTTGAGTTTTTTATAGAATGAATTTTTCACGCTCCCTTTCCAAGGGTGTGTGTGTGTGTTTGTATGATTTGTATGAGTAGAGGAACATAAGCAAATAAAAGTCTCAGAAAAATATAAAGAAAAGCAGCCACGTTAATTCTACTCTTGGGGTGAAAGACACAAAAAATTTGATATTTTTTGTGGAATTGACCCTTCTAAGAAATAACTAATTTGCTCGTAGAGTAATATTTCTACGTGGGCTCTTTATTAAAAATCTTACATGAGCATAAAATATGAAGTACGTCATTTTTATAGATAAGAAAATCTTAAATTATTGCCACTTCTAAAGTATTTTTACCATGAACTTTTCGATTGTGATATGGTATATTTTGATGCACTCAAAAGATCCTTGCTGTGAAAATTAAAAAAATTAATTGCTTTTAGGTCTTTGTCTGAAGCTATGTCAGTGGAAAAAATTGCTGCCATCAAAGCCAAAATTATGGCTAAGAAAAGATCTACCATCAAGACTGACTTAGATGATGACATAACTGCTCTTAAACAGAGGAGTTTTGTGGACGCTGAGGTGGATGTGACTCGAGATATTGTCAGCAGAGAGCGGGTGTGGAGGACGCGGACAACAATCTTACAGAGCACGGGAAAGGTAATGGAGTCTTGGGCACATTTGTCAGTGTCCCACCCGGGATCCTTACAGGAGTGTGGGTGGTTTCAAGTTTGACCTCTGAGAGATCAGAATAATGTCAGTGTCTGCGTGCCGTATTTGCCGTTGTATTTGCCTTGCCATTGGTTGTTGGTCACCAAGGAAGCTGCTAAGAAAGTCTGACTCCAGGTGCAGCCCCTGATTTATATCCTCATTTGTTAGTGCAAGGAGGCAGCAGTTTTTCTGTGGATCAGATTGTTGTTTAAACCCAGGGAACAGGGAACATTGATGTCAAGCTTTCTGGTCACTCATTTTTTTCTCCACAAAGTAGAGAACTTGGGAAAATCGATCAGCAAACATTTGTTGCACATATTATATATTCTAATATGTGGATATACTAACATTTATTTGTTCCCTACTAACGGAGCCATTTTTTTCATATATTTTTTCTTTTTTTTTGCTATAGTATTGTGGGATTTTCTTCCCCTATTCTCCTCCTATTCTCCCTTCTTCCCCCTTCTCTACCTACTTAGTCACAATTACAGATAATGCATTAAAAACATCCTTGTACACAAGCCTTTGTGCATTTACATGTATACTGCAAAACAATCTTCAGACGCAAATTGCTGGTTAAAGGAGACGTGTACTTTAAATTTTGAAACCTGAAAATTGGAAAGATACAAGATGTCCAGTATTTATTGGATCTCTAGAAGGGTTGCAGTGATTGTGTCACCCGTGTACTTCCAGCTGTCTTTTTCTCCTCCGCCTGTTTTCTCCTAGATGTTAATGTCCCCACTGATGCACAGTTGTAGTAGTGATGATTTGGTAAGGAAGTTTGTACAAGTGGGTGAGGTTACTGATAAAAGCGAAAAAACTTTTACATGGGTTTCATTTGCAGATTTGGGGTTCCGGCCCCCCGTTGACTGTGCCACTTACAGTAGGAGGCGTAAAGCTGCTAGAAAAAAAAGAGTACCAGAGGAGAGAATTCTTTTGTACTTTGACTTGTTTCACAAAGTACTTGAGTTTAGGATTAAGCAGCATTCTCCAGAGCTTAGAATTAGAGAGAGGTCTAGAATATGAGTAAACTTCTACTTTTGTATTTATAGTAAATGATCTGTTTAATACTCATTTTTACTGTCTAATATGGGGCTCATAATTGAATATTGTGACTTATATTGTTCTACTAATGTATATTGTAAGTGTTGAAAAAATCTGAATTTTATAGTAATGGAATAAAACATAGGTGATACAATCCACCTTACTTTTAGACCAAACGTTAAGTTTTCAAATAACTGAGGTGAACAATTTTTATTGACCCCTAGGTGGCAGGATTGTACCATCATTTGAAAACTTAGTGTTCTAATTCAATTTAGTGTTGTAGGCACCACTGTTACAATTTTAAAAATAGGCTAATTTAAGAATTGTTTGGCAGCTAGCTTTGCTTCTATGAATATAATCATTTTTAAAAATAAAACTATTTTGACTGATATTTGCTCTGTATACTGTTTTTTTTTCTCCCTTGCTAAACTGTCAAAAACCTTATAGGTGCTCAGCCCTAGAAGACCCCAAGGATTTAGACAGACCTTCCTATTTTCTGAGTTTGGGGAATAAAAGACAAGTTGAAGATGAGAAATATAAGTTACGTTACTATTGCAGGCATTTTACATAAAGCAACCTGATTTTTATAATGGCATAAAAACACATTTTTAAGCATATGTAAATTGGCATGTGTTCATTGTTGAAAAGTCAATAAAAATATTATTAAAAGGAAGCTAATTACCTGTACCTCTGCCACACAAAAGGTTGATTTTTCTAGACTCTGTGTCTGTCACCCAGTCCTGCGTTGTGTTTACAGTACTGAGACTTACTTTCCATTGCTTCGGGCTGCTAGGCTGGTCACTGTGTTGCCCTCTGCACTGCCACTGTGCACGCAGCAGCGGGCTCCCCGTGGGCTCAGCAGGAGCAGGCATTGGCACCAGGCTCTGCTTGCGGCTGGCCAGTGTGTTCTTCACCCACTGACCACGTCCTTCATGAAATGTAAAAAGGGACTAATTTCATAATCTTGACCTTTGAATAACATTTTTCTAGTGTTTTGTGTGATGAAATCAGAATATATAAAGTACATCTGCATACAAAGTAGGGTGTTCATGTGTGTGAGTAGCACTGTACCATTGTTTAGGTCATGGGCCAAACCAGCTAACTTTTCACAGAAAACCATTTTTTATTTGAAAACCATGCTATCTAGACTTATATATTTGGCAGACATTTTTCAGAAATGAAGGAAGTTTGTTCCTTCAAGGAAAGGATTTAACAATATTTGTTGCCAATAAAAAAATGTGGGCTTTTATGAGAAAATTCAGATTTGGGGAAGTTTTTTTGCCACTGTGACTATAACAGGTTCCTGTTACTCTGGCTCTTCTGATGAGATCTGTGGCGAAATTGCAGTTTGCTGCTGTTACAGTATTTGGTAACATGGGGGAAGTTTCCACAATTCAGTGATGGATATTTTCCAGACACCTGTTGCATGCTGTTAACAAAATTATGGGTGGGTAAAAGAAAAAACCCATTTACCAAAGACACCAATGAATTTTATTTATTTATGTATTTTTTAAAAAGATTTTATTTATTTACTTTTAGAGAGAGGGGAAGGAAGGGAAAAAGAGAAGGAGAGAAACAGTAATGTGTGAGGGATACATGGATCGGTTGCCTCCCACACGCCCCCAAAATGGGGGACCTGGCCTGCAACTTAGGCACGTGCCCTGACTGGGAATTGAACTGGCGACCCCTCCATTTGCAGGCCAGTGGTCAATCCATTGAGCCACACCAGCTAGGGCATGGATTTTAAAGTAACAATACAAAAGTTATGGATGTGGTTTTCACATCACAGCAACCTTTAAGAAACCACTACTCACTGTGCTTTGGCATGATATCAAAGAATATCCACAGTTTTTTTAAAAGCTATTATACTCTTTTTTTTTTTTGTCTGTGTGAGACTAGCTTTTCTTATATGTATTTACACCAATACAAAAAAAAATGATACCACAACAAATATTAACTGTACAAATAGATACGAAATTACAGCTATCTTCTATTAAGCCAGACATTGAGATTTGCAAAAATTAAAAACAGTGCCACTCTTTCTTATCATTACTTTTCATGCATTTTGGGAAATAATTTTTAAAACCACGGATTACTCCAGAAAGCATTGAACCTCTACGAAGACTTCAAGCAGGGACCCCCCTGAAACAAGTGACCCCAAGTAATTTTACTGCAAGTAAGGGATGGTCACCCAGATTCAAGAAGAGGTTTGGACTGAAAAATGTAAAAATTATTGGAGAAGCTGTGTCTGCTGGTAAAGAAGCTGCTGCACATTTCTGGCAGAGTTGTAGAAATGATTAGGGCTTTTATTCCATTTGCAGTTTCAGGCATCTACGGAGGTCCTGGACCACATTCCCCGTGGATAAGGGGGGACTCTTGTCGTAGTTGCTTTAGAATGAAGCCTCTTTTGACAACAAATCTGTCTCATCTAAGTGTTAACTTGTTAGAATAGATGCAGAATACTAATAAATGTAAGCCAGTTATGCAGTTTAAGTAAAATGAAAAGCACCGGGTTTATAATAATCAGTCTTCAGGTCAATTTCCTTGTGGTAGTTGATTTGACTTATGTGTGTAGCAATAATATCTCATAATGATGTAGAGGGGAGGAATCAATTGAAAAAACTTAGTCTAGAAATATTAAGTAAACCTGCTATCTTTGAATGTTTAAATTACAGTGGGCTTAATTAAAATCCATTTATATTTTAGAATTTTTCCAAGAATATTTTTGCAATTCTTCAATCTGTAAAAGCCAGAGAAGAAGGACGTGCACCTGAACAGCGACCGGCCCCAAATGCAGCACCTGTGGTAAGAATGTTTACTGCTTATGGGGTAATTTTACTGACAGTGACACTTGGTTTTCAGTATTGGGATTTTGAAGACATCTAGTCTTAAAGTTTTCTAGTTAGTAGGCCCTAAACCTTTTGCTGGTGCAACACACACAAAGGATGTGAAAACCCTTCTCACCATTAAAAGTTACTTCAGAAGCAAGCCTTTTTTTTTTTTTTAAGATTTTATTTATTTATTTTATAGAGAGAGGAAGGAGGGAGAGAAACACCGACGATGTATGAGAGATACAGTGATAAGGTTGCCTCTCGCACGCCCCCAACTGGAGACCTGGCCTGCAACCCATTGCCCTGACTGGGAATTGAACTGGCGACCTTTCTGTTCGCAGGCTGGCGCTCAGTCCACTGACCCACACCAGCCAGGGCGCAGTAGTAATTCTTAACTGAAGACACACTTGTGTCAGAATCTGAAGGGGGTTCAGGGGAAAACCCTCTGAGTAATTGGGTAAACTCTAGCTGGCCTACCAACTGGAGAATCACTAACCACTGTTAGAAGTACAAATCCCTATTACCATTCAGTTTGGGGCGCTTTTTAAAATCATTGGTACCTATGACTTCATTGTGAGTGTATTGTATTTCTTCTGATGACAGGTCATTTGGTCCTGTCATTGTGCCTTTTTAAAAAAATTTTTTAAAGATTTTGTTTATTTTTGTTAGAGAGAGGGGAAGGGAGGAAGAAGGAGAGGGAGAGGAACATACACGTGCGAGAGAAACACCAATCAGTTGCCTCTCTCGTGCCCCAACTGGGCACCTGACCTGCAACCCAGGCATGTGCCCTAACTGGCAATTGAACTGGTGACCTTTTGGTTTGCAGGCCAGCACTCAGCCCACTGAGCCATACTAGCCAGGGCCATTCTGCCTTAGTTTTAGCTATTTGGAAGGTTGCCTGCGTCACTCTTTGAAGCGCCACTTAGGGTCCTCCCAAAATAAATTTTATGTATGACTTATAGCCTGTGTTTAAATTGGACATGCCTTCCATTTTTGTTCAAATCCTCCAACTAGTTTTATATGCATCAGCAAAAGAAATAAATATACAAATACGATTATTTTTATTTTACATAAAATTTTAAAAAGTATATCAACATTTGGTAGTACATAAATACAGTTTTTCCAAGATCTAGTAGTTTTGTTTGTTGATGAAATCATTGGTACTTAGTCATGTATAAGTAGTGAATGTTTGCGGGTATGTAGATGAATACTTTCCGTGGACTTGGCAGCAGTCCTGAAAGTGCCTGCTATTTGTCAGCCTGTGTGCTGATAAGAGATAAAAGAATGAGAAGGTTCACAGTCCCTGTCCTCTCTGAGCGTACAGTGTCCGGGACGCGGAGATGACTGAGAAAGGTGATGATGGTGAAACACTGGGTGCTTGTGTTAGGGTTTGCAGGACATTTCTGATAGCAGTTGGTAGGAGACTCGTGTCAAATCTTAACAGTTTAACCACTATCTTTGTGACTGTGAATGTTCTCTGTTCCCATAATCATTAAAATACTTGGAAATTTTAATGTTTGCATTTGACTGATGTTTGCATTTCTATGTGTGTGCATGTATACACACACACACCCGTACTCCTGATGACAGTCTTAAATAATTAAAGTGTCTATTATTTGGAGCAACAAAGTGAAGAGTATTTTAGTTTTCCTGAGTATCATGAATTTCCCGACCAATTTTTGGAGTATTCTTTAAATATGGTTTTCAGGTTATTACAGACTGAGTTTTAGATAAAGTATTTGTGAATTAAATTATCCATCATTTGGTTGGCAACTTTTTCTAAGTATTTGGGGGAAAAAACACCTCTGTTAACTTCGGTCTTACCCTGTACATTTGTAATGGGTTTGTTGTCAGAGTTGTCATTATTTTAATTTAAAGATGAACAATTTGGAAAATAATTCAGTTAAAAGGCTCTAAGATGTAAGCTTAATAAACTTTGAATTAAAAGGGATTTTTTGTTAAAAAATTTATAATTGGAGGGAGCTTATTATTTCACAAAGAAATTTAAGTAACTGGGATGAAAATACTATGCACAACTGTTTTATTTCTGCAGTGCCTAAGGGTTTTGCTTTTTGCCTCGGCGCGCGTTTACTTGGGGGTCCTTTGCCCTTGTTCCCGTAGGCATGGCCATTTTCTAGTAGTAAGCAGTATCTTGGAAAGAAGCATGAAATGACTTCCCCCTTTTGTCTTGTTGGCAGTAGTAAGAAAAAAGCTTAGGAGAAAACACCCTTATTGTGGTTTTCATTATGAGTATTTAGTAATAGTTTAGAATATTAGTGTGTAAGTCATGATTTATTTTTCTACAGGATCCCACATTGCGTACCAAACAGCCTATCCCAGCTGCCTACAACAGATACGACCAGGAACGATTCAAAGGGAAAGAAGGCAAGTTACTTAACTTTTATCTTTCTTTACTGCTGTTGTACTCAACTTGAGAGGCACTGTGGCCTGACATTTAAGGGCGGGGTTGGCAGGCCACATCTGGAGCATGGTCACACTCCTTCATTTATGTACGTTTATGGCTCCTTTGGTGCCGCAACAGCAGTGTTGATTGTGATAGAGACTGTGCTGTCTGCAGAGCCTCGAGACCCTGTCCGGTCTCCTACAAAGTGAATTTGCCTGCCTCTGCTTAACTGCATGCATTCCCTATTCAGACGGCCTGCGTCACACTTTGGCTGCATTCTGCCTTGGATTCCTCCTTTGTCACATCACAGCCTGTCTCTTAGAGTTATTGTGGGGTTATACCCTTTAATCAAGTCCCTAGAATTAGTGACTGGTGTGTAATAAGCTATTAGATGTATTTGCTGTTATGAATGTTAGTGCTGTTTCTCCAAAAGTTATTCTAGAATGGAGATTCTGTATGTCAGGTCATGGTTCCCAGATTTTAACTGAGAACTTGGGAAGCGTGGATTAGAGTCGCTATATGAGGATCCTTTTGTGAAAGTCCACATAGTATAGTGGCACCGTGGGAGGGCTCAGTGCCACGTTAACGAGGGGTCGGTGAAGTGGACTAATGTCGGTGTAACTTCTCATTTACCGACTTGATTCATGAAAAAGTGACGCGGTAGCAAATGGACGTTTGACATTTGTCATTTTTCCTCACTGTCTGAAACCTCTAAGTTACGTTAAAGTATATTGTCTGATGCAGTGAATTTGTGTTGACTTCATTTGCTGGACAGAGGCGTGTGCTAAATCCACGGTGTAGACAGTGGTCCATTCTTCTATTCACTGCAGTTCTTGTGGAATGAATTATATAAACTAGGGGTCGGCAAATCACAGCCCACAGATCAGATCCGACCCTCACCTTGCCGTCTGTTTCTCTCACTTTTGCACCACAACTGCAAAACTCAGTGGTTGTGACAGAGACTGCATGGCTTGCCATGTGTAAAATGTTTAAGAGCTGATGCTTCACAGAAAGGCCTATTGGGGCTCTGTCTTGGAACCCTTATCCTATTTACAACACTAGTTATCTACAATATAACATAACGCCTATCAATGTAATTTTGGAACGTGACTTTTTATATATGTTAAGGACTTCTCATGACAATTGCTTTTAGTGGTCCTGTAATTGGGTACTAGGTGTAAATAATTTTGGGGTTATATCATCAAGTATCTTAGTCTAATTTTTGATCTTCCCAACGAACTGTATGCATAGTGAATACAGTTGCAGAGGTGGTCTTACCAGATTCTCCATAGAGGTGAGTCCATCTCGTTGGTGTTTCTGAATATATTTTTGAGACTGGTACCCTTAAACAGTTTTTATCTTCACAAGTATGTGACTTGACTTTATGTGTACAGTAGATTCAAGGCTTTGTTGTACTATTGAATTATTGAGATATATTGAAGATCATTATTAGATTTGTGACTGATAAAGAAATACCTCAAATCTAGTAGAAAACTTCTTTCCTTACAGAAACGGAAGGCTTCAAAATCGACACAATGGGCACCTACCATGGCATGACACTGAAGTCTGTGACGGTAAGTCCCTCCGACTGCAGAGCTCCTTTGTCCCACCCATTTTATGTAGCAGCGGATGTTGAAGAAATCTGTACTTTTCAGTATTTTCTATTTGAAACGATCATTGGTGACCAGTTGTGTCATTAGATCTGTGTGGTGAATATTTGATTCATGGATGTCTTTCTTTTTCTTTCTTTCTTTTTTTTTTTAAACTCAGTTGAGTGTATTTAAATCTGTTTTAACTGCAAGTAGGTAGGGTGCTACCTGGTTAGAGGATTTCAAGCCAGTGAGGGGGCCAGGGGCCAGCTTGTAGAGTTTCTTGCCGTAGTATCTTACGGTCTTTAAAAAGACAGAGTGCAGTGTTGACGTGTTGCATACAAGTGCATACTTGACAGAACCACATACTCGATGTCCGTGATTATAAGCCTTTGACTCACTTTTTGCAATTGTTCTGTTTTATTTTGTTAACCCACAATCTGAAACTTCTAAGCCGTATATATTTTTTAACACTTAATTTTTAGTGATAGGACGTGGTGACATAGAGCAGGAATTCTGTTAACCTCATTTTGCATATTTGTATTATAGATCATTACACCTTTTAGACTTTAAAATACTTGTATATGCGTTAATTAGAGTACCGTACATTTAAAACACAGGTTCCAGGCTTTGTTTTGGGGGTCATCAGACCTGAGGATGCAGGGGCGTGGAGGGTTCTTCCTTCGCTTTGATTGCTCACAAGTGAGGTGCGCCTTGCCGTGCTCTACTCGTTTGCAGAAACAGCAAGTAAATGAGGAGACGCTAGTATGAGAAGTTGGCTTTTTTTCTTTTTCGCTTGGAATTGAAGATTAGATATTCTGCTGATAGATAGTACAGCTGTTTTTGAATTGTCATCAGGTTTATTTTCGTAATTTTGAACTTGTACATGGACTCGTTCGTTCATTCAGCACTGTGTGAGACCTTGTTCTGGTTTCTGGGACTACAGCTGTGACTGAGACAGATAGGGCTTCTCGAGGGAGAGGAGTGAGTGAGGCTTCTCTGAGGAGGTGAAGGGTGAGCAGAGGCCTGGCAGGAGAGCGTCTCGTGAAAGACAACGCAAAGGTCACCGCGACTGAGGCCCAGCAGAGCCACAGCAGGAAGGCCAGTGTCTCAGAGTCCAGTGAGTGCGGGGCGAGTGGTAAGAGGTCAGACACACCGTCTTCTAACATCGGTCAGTCCTTCCTGACTTCACGATGTAACTCGAGTCTGTTAGAGCTAACTTAAATTTGTAAAGATTCATTTATTGACATTCCTGGGGACAGACCTCGCCTACTGGTTATTCCCCAAGTGAATCAGTGTGGAAGTGAAGTTGTTTTCCTTCAGCAGCTCTCAAAGTAAGTCTGTGGTTATTGTCGTTTTTACTTTTGTTTTCTATGAAATGCCATTAAATTGGTTTCATTACTGAGTTCCCATGCAAATTATAAAATCAGTGATAGTTTTGATAGTGATTCTTTTTACAGAACAGTTTTACTCAAATCCAAGGGCAGCCTCTTGATTAAGCAGTGGGAGAATGATACGGCTGCTTCCTCATCAGAGACTTTGTTCTTCAATATGCTAACAAGAGAGGCGAATTGAAGCACATTCATGGTGTGTGATAATAAGGAAGTAATCACAAGAAGACATTGTATAGGACTGTAACAGAAAGACTAAAAATGGTCAAATTGCTAGTACTTTTAGTATTTTAATACCCATTTTGGATCTCTGCTGCTTATGACCTGATTTATTTTAGCAGTTCTTACAGAATGCTTATAGAACCTTGAACTGGAAAGCTTTGAAGTTGTTCTGATAATTGTATCTTTTAAAAAGTTAAACCTCAAGCCTATGTTTTTTTTTTCCCCCTTTTTTCTTCTTTTTGGAATTACTATGTATTTGTGAGCTTACGAGTTTCACCAATTTTTTACCTTATTCTTCAACTAAGAAAGTTTCTTTTATGATATCCACCCAGACATACAAAGTAGTTAAGTGTCTGTTGAAGACTTAATGTGTTACACAGATGTGAGTTCTTTCTAATTTACGTATAGTTCATTTTGTTGCCATTGTTGTTCAGGGTTTTGATATGCTGAGTCGACATACATAATTACTAGAATTAGAGTCCGTCTGCATTAGGGTTGATCGATATGACTAAGTTCCAGACACCAGCGTTCTGTTAGGGATGTGAGACTAAATTAATAAATTGACTCCTGCAGATGGCTAGAAAACTTTTACACAAATGAATTTTTCTGATGTGTTGTAGAGAAAAGGTATGTATTTTGATAATAAAATACTTCATTAGAACCATAAGTTATTGAGATTTATAGAAATTAATGCCCAGCCAGGGAATTGGTAATATTTGGTTAATATTTCACAAAAGTAATAATTTACTCAAGTTTATTGTAGGAACAGAAGCCCAGGTATTTTTATAGTTAATTACAAGTTTATGTAGTTGGGTTCCTGGTTAATTTTGACTGAGGTCGAGGAATGAATTTCATAGTAAAAGTTCCAGAGGTCGAGGCATGAATGTGGAAGGGTTGTTAGAGGGTTTTTCTCAGTTGTGTGCCTGTTTCCAAAATGTAGTACTTGGGTTCTATAATGTTTAAGAATACTGGATTAAACCAGATTTTGTGGTATGGGAATGTCATCATTTTTAACAGATGAATCAAGAGCATGCATTCTTTCCCAAGCCTATTTATCTTTAGTTTGCCTTTTTCCTCCCTCCTGTTGGGAATACTGGGGAGACCTAGTGTTGCACCGGATCAGTTTAAGGGAAGCCATCTTAGTACAGGTTGAGAGTAGAAATCGTTTAGTACAGGGACAGCAGAATATATTTTCATGGATTCCTTTTATGAAAGGGGCCATATTATCTAAGAAAATGCCACCTGCTCGTGCTTTAGTGAAAATTAAATTCAGTAAATGAGAGGGGTTGATGAAGACCTTTCTTTGTTAGTGGTAGCCAGGAACTTCGCTGTGGTTCCACTGGAGAGGGAATACGAAAATATGATCAGAGTTCACCCTTTGTTATCTCTAACTGCGATTTTCCGCCAGCGTGCTGCAAGAATGTTTAAGGTACACACTACCTGACGGTTTAGTCAGGGGCACTGACCTCTTTTCCCTTACACTGTCAAATAACAAAATGACAACAGCCAACACAACAGCCATCTGATGTAGATAATCAAAATCACACCTATTTTGTGTCACATCAGCAAAACGTGTATTTTTTGGTGTGCCGCAGAATTTTAGTAATTAACTTTTGTGGGCCGTGGGATGAGAGAGGTGGTAAATTGCTGATCCATAAGGGTTTGGTTGTTGAACCCAGCACGCCTTCATTTCAGCCTCCTGCTCCAGCCAGCTCGGTGGTGGGGCCCGGCGCCCCACTCCTCTATCCCTCCCGCGTGCCACCGAGGGTCCATTGATCACCTTGCTGTCTGAGCGTTTCTGAGGAGATGCTCTGCACTCTGAAATCGGGCTTAGATCTAAAGCTTTCCTTTAAGATCATTATTTGAGTTGACTCTTACGGGCAGTAGTTCTGATAATAAGTGTTTGGGGAACTGTTTTTCTAGTAGTAAGTAAACTTTTGTGGATTTTCAGTGTTTGTGCTAGAGGTGTAATATCACCATCACTCTTTACTTTCTAGAAGGATCCAGAATCTTAGTCTCTTCGTGAACTTCTGTTCTTAAGCAGAAATGCATCCTTTAGTAACCTCCCTACTCCCTGTGTTAGAGTCTTTTCATTCTTGCTCAGTTGCTGATCTACTTGTTCATGTCTGCTCGGAGGGTGAGGGTGCTGTGGGAGCAGCAGACACTTGCTCAGTGCTGGTGACAGGCCATGCACTGCGCTAGGTCCTGGGACAGCAGAGATGAAAGACTGGCACGTTCTCATGGACTTTGTCCAGGGTCTCTTGGAGGAGAGACGACTTTGCCACTCAGAGAGGCAAACTCGTGGCTGAGCCGAGTGTATGGGGGTGCATGGTACCATGGGAATGTGAAACTGGGGGGTTTTGTAGAAGTCAAACTGGTTGGTTGAGGGGGTGGTAGAGGGAGTGAGTCCTGAAGTTTGAGCAGGGGTTGACTTGAAGACATCAGGAAAACACGTCTAGGAGTAGGGCCCTGAGTCCAGTTACCATCATCCTGGTGGGGAGAGCAAGGCAGGCAGGAAGATGTGGGAGAAGACTGCTTATTGTGTGGATTTTACCAGTGCGCACAGGAGCGTTTCTTCCCCAGTGTCCGATGCTGCCTGCCTGGTCAACCTGAGCGCGTCACACAGGCAGCCTGGATGGCCAGCTGCTTTTGCGAGCCTGAGCCCCAAGTCCCACCACAGCGGGCGGACACAGCCCTGAGCAAGCGGATGCTGCCTCTACCAGGAGGGGTATTTTCTCCTGTCACCCCAGGCCTCATGGCCCGATGCCTTTTAGCCGTCCTGCTTCCCTCCTGTGTACCACCTTCTGAGGCCACGGGCCCTGCCTTTGAAGTCCTGACCTAAGTAGAGGCGGCTCCTGCTTGTTCAGGAGAAATGAAGCAGTTGGGAACACTGGGTCGTCAGCCCTGGATGAGTCCCAGCTCTTCCATTCACTCTGCAGCTCAGGAGGTTGAGAAGTCACTTTCCCTTTCTGTCAGTGGTCATGTTGTTTTATTTACTGATGGACTGATTTTATCATTCAAGATAGTTTTATTTAACACATTAAAACTTCACAGGCTACAGTATAACTGCCCAGCCTTCCAGCTACCACTGACACTTTTCCCAGCATAGAGAGGCCAACATGTTGGGATTAACTGATTCTGTTTTTAACCTTTATTAAAAAAGAGCTTTCTGGTAGTTAGAACAAATAATCTCTCATTTGTTGCTTGAAAGTGTAAAATGGGATCATTGGTTTCTAGGCTTGCTGCTTAGCAACCTGCTGCACTTCCTGCCTTCCCTCCTGTTGTAAAGTGCAGTGGACCCGACCCGGGAGTGGGCTGATGAGGGATGGGAACGTGACAGAGGTGTGCACGGGGGTTGCTCAGGAGTGATGCGCACCACAGGCCAAGAAGTTTCTGTGTCTGGATGCTTGGGCGTAGCCTGAAGCATGGGAGGTTACCGTGTGCTCCCACACCCCGGCTTGTTTGCTGGAGTCTGGGTGCAGAGTAAGGCATCCACACCCCGGCACCAACAGGCCAGGCGTTTCTCTAGGACTCACTGTGACAGACAGAAGGTGCTGCTCGCTCCCAGCTTTCACTGCATAAGTAGTTTTTACTGTATTGCCATCAGATCTGCATAAAGTGGAACTCCCTTTGAAGACAGTAGCATATTCTAACTCCTGAGCATTACAGGAGGTTTTTCTTTATCTGGATTGGGATTCAGTTCTTCAGACGTGAAAGGTATCAAACATTCGGCTATTGCAGCACATTGGGCTGAATGTCTTATAAATTCCCCTTGTTTATTGCCAGCTACTAGCTTAGGCCAGGTCAGTCCTTCATTCTTCTTAATCAAGGAAATCTCTGAGTTTTCCTTTTATTATTATCATTCTTATTCTGCTTTCATGATCAGTAGATGAACAGAGATTTCCTTCCCAAACCTCTGGCCCTTCAGCACAGTGTTGATGGGATCAGGCAAAAACTCTGCTTGAATGTCCTCCTAGTACTGACTTCTTGAAGCCGAATCGTGGTTGTCACACTGTCTTCAGTGTGTTGCCAGTAGTACAGAGGCTCTTTGATTTTTTGGAAATCATGTCGTCATCCTCGTTTTCTTCATTGTCTTGACCAGCTAGAACAAATGTGAAGGATTTGAGGAGACAATCATTAGACCCTTTCTGCTGGGCTCACTAGCAGTATAATGTGGTCCTGATTTCCCATGGAGAATATCACGCTTAATAATTTCATAGTTTTTATTTTTCTTACTGACAGTGACACGCCTCAAGGTAATGAAGAAACCACTACCTCTCATGTCCAATTCTTCTTTGTCTGTTCAGCAAAGGGTAGCTTTTGAATGTTCTTCAGCTTTCAGCAGTGAGATCCTAGGAGTTATGATGCAAGGATCCCCAGCTCTTCATTAAACATGGTCTCCCATTTTTCAGACGCACTGTTTCCACACCTGTTCCAATGAGATACACTCTTCCAGCTCCACCTGACAGGGGACCCAGGCAGAAGATGTGAAACGGATGGCTGCACAGAGGCAACTGTCGCACACCATTGCATCTGTAGGCAGTCCACGTTCCTCTCGTGGGCTGTCCTAAGGCAGTGTCCAGCACCCCTGGGAAATTCATGATCCTTTCAGGGTCATCAGTGTAGTAGTAGACGTCGTTTTGATGCCGTGAGTCACAGAATGGGTGACTACACATTCCAAAAGCACGCTTCTGTTCCAGCGTGTATCGATCCATCTCAGTGTTTTCCTTCTGCGTCAAGTTCCAGCCGGTAACAGGGCAGTGGCTCAAGGGACGGTTTGTAACCCTCGGATCAGGGATCCAGCGGAGATCTCCTCACCTGCAGGGAGCACTCAGTGGCCGCTCCACGGCCTTCTGGACCCTAGCGTGAGAATTCACGAAGCTCTTGTTGAAAGGTCTGCGCTTCCCTTGTAGAATGGAGGCTGGGAGGCCACGTGGCTCCCATCCCAGAAAACACTGCCTCGTGTTCTTATTTTATAGTAAAGATGGTTTTCTCATCTGGAGAAGCATATTGTAATAACTTCCTCTGGGATTCGTTTCGAGGTTTAAATGTATACAGGTATACCTTGTTTAGTGTTGTTCCTTTCAGTACGTTTAATTGTCACACTGAATTCATTGTAAAAGCTACTGCAGAAATATTTTTACATTAAACAATGTTTTGTAAACTTTTTATAGGGAACAGAAAACACCATTTTGTTAAGTTGGTAGTATTCGGTGTGAACACTTACATAGATAGGTGGGTATTAATCTCCTTACCCTGGTACCTTCTTTGTGGTGAGAGACAATAAAGTCTCATTTTATCCTAATATTTTGTCAGCATAGTCAGCCATTTAAAGAAATATCACCTGAGGATATGTTTATTGACTTTGCAGAGGGAGGATGGGGGTGGGGGAGAGGGGAGAGAAAAAGAAAGAAAAAGAAACATCCATTGAGAGAGGCATAAATCAGTTCCCTCCCACACGCACCTGACGGGATCTAACCTGCAACCTTTTGGTGTAAGGGATGATGCTTCAACCAACTGAGCCACCCAGCCAGGGCCATGATCAGCATTTTGATGCTAATATACTTCAAGAAAAATTAATTATGGCAACAGAACACCTATTAATAGGTGTCAGGAAATTTTAATGCATATTAAGTAAAAGTTTATCTTACTAGATTTATTGAAAATCCATTGCCCTAATAAACTCAATAAAAATTTAAAAATAAGTAAATAAAAAGAAAATCCATTGCAGGGTACATGATATGTTTGGTGTAAAGCTATAATTAAACTCCATTAGTTTAGGTTTGTACTTCATTAAAGAGTTTATCTAAAATTCTAAAATACACACATACCTTAGCAGGAGCATTTGAGATCTTGCTTCCGGAAATATGTCATCAGTTTGGCTCAAATAAACTAAAAAAATTCTCTAAAAAAACAATGTAAAAGAAAATATTTTAGTGATTTTGATAATATCTGTGACGTGTCTTTTAAAGTTAGTCTGCCAGTGGTCACACAGTTAATGCTGTGATCACAAAACTCCTGAGACTTATTCTGAAAGAAGCCTAGAAAGAGTTACTCAGGAACTTAGATCAGAAGTAACCCCAAAACTGTTGTGTCATTTTTAACAATAACGGTAACACATCTTGTTTCAAAGTGGTTTAATATGATCACATGCTAAAAATAGAAAAGCCCTGGTCGGTTTGCTTGGATGGTTTAGAGCATCCTCCCCATGCATGGTCGGTTTGCTCGGATGGTTTAGAGCATCCTCCCCATGCACCAAGGTGGTGGGTTCGATCCCCGGGCAGGGCACGTGCAGGAGTCAACCAGTGAATGCATAAACAAGTGTAACAACCCATCGATCTTTCTCTCTCTCCCCCTCCCTCTCCCTTCTTTCCTCCTTCTCCCCCTGTCTAAAATCGATAAATTAAAAAAATAAAAGAATAGGAGAAAACAAACCAGTTAGGAAATAATGATATTTTGTTAATTACATGGTAAAAGTTTGTACCATGAAATTTCAGTTTGATTGTATATACTCTTTTCACTTGTAGGTCCATGTGTAATGCTGTAGTTACATGTGACTCATGCACAAAAGCAAACTAATTTCCTGTAAATTTAACAGTCTCTCAGATGTAGTACAATGTAGCCTCTAATTTCTATGTACCTTCATCAATACAATTTGAATCCCTTTAATTTTAACAAGATTATTATCAGTATAGAATGCGTTTCACTACTCTTAACTTCTGACTCCTCCTCAGTGTCTTTGTGGACTGACCAACCACCAATTTTTTTTAACACAGATACAATTTATACACACACACACATATATATGTATATATATGTTTTTCATTACTTTGAGAAAAAAGGTTATTTCCTTTTATTTAATGATAGACGATTTGAATTCATTCATATGAAAACAACCTACTATGTTTGATAACATGCTGTAATTGGTGTTTAGATATTTCCTTGATGGGTACTTTTCTGCTGGCTGTTGGCAGAGTTTTAGTTTGCTGTATCAGTTTTGAGGTCTTAATAATAGATTGGTTTAAATCTTCAGTGAATTTCCAATCTTCTATATAAATTCAACATTCAAATTTTATTTTCTTAGTTATCTTAGTATTTCTGTCATTATTCATTGGATTGTCTAGTTAGTTCATCCCTCCCCCCTCCCCTCACTGTGCCAAACCTCATTTGATCTTTAATTCTAAGTTTTGATTTTTTTTCCAGGTCTTTTTCTTGATGGATGTTTCTTTTAGTGTTGTTCTTCTTGTCTTTCCTGCTTCTCATGTTCCTCTGTGAGTGATTGTTCCCACTTTTATTTTAAATACCTGTTTTAAAATCTTAACCACTTCTGGTCTGGATGAAACTAAAGTTTTATTTGAAATTTTAGAATGGTGTTTTACTGTGAATAAATTGAAGATACATTCATTTGTAATACTGAGGAATTAAAGTTCTTGAAGATTTTTATTTTAATTGGAGACAAAAACCATACAATAGAACTCAGATAATTGTCTCCTATTGAGGTTGTCAGAGTTTTTGTTGTCATGAAAAGTCTACGTTCAGATTTTTGTGTAGTGTGTAAGATCAAGCAT
Source organism: Desmodus rotundus (assembly GCF_022682495.2). Taxonomy (NCBI): domain Eukaryota; kingdom Metazoa; phylum Chordata; class Mammalia; order Chiroptera; family Phyllostomidae; genus Desmodus; species Desmodus rotundus. The sequence goes on along the minus strand of NC_071396.1, from coordinate 4,000,069 downwards.
AGTTACTTTGATATCAGGTCAGTCTGACACTTTTACAAATTACAATTTGAGTCAGGAATAATTCAGTTTTTTATCGTCATCTTCAAACACTGAATGAATTTTGAACACTATCAGTCTAATTATTTACTTCCCTAGATTTGATATTTTTAGGTTCTTCAGTTTTCTTACAGTGTCTTTTTGTCATCTCTGTCTTATATGTGTTGCCATAAACATCCTGGAATTGGATTTTTGTATAATTTAATATATCAAACTTGAGAACTAAGATTAAGCAGGTCCTCAGGCTTTTCAAAAAAAATTTAACTTCTATGCAGAAGGCTTTTAGTTTTCTTTATTAGGAAACCCCAAAATTCAGCTTTTAATATGATAGAATTTAAAAATTTATCTTAAAAAGCTGTATAAAATACTTAACATCTTTAGGATCTGTTGACTTTTAACATAGAGCTGTCATAACCGTTCTGATAGTAAATTTGTGGGTACATTATAATTTATCAAGAACTTTGGTATATATTGTCAGATTTTTCCCCCTTCAGTTACTTTAATAGAAAAAAGCATTTAAAACTTCAGTTATTTGAGTTGGGGAACTTTTTTAAAAATCTGGATTAAATGTAATGGATATCATTGATCTAATGCCTTCTAATAAATTAATGGATATCAGTTTTCAGGAGACCTGTGGTACACATTTGATTTATTTATAAACTTTGAGTCATTATTAGTACTTTTGAAAAGCTTATGTAATCTTTTTAAAGCTTCAGGCACCAGTATAAAGGTAATAGTGTGGTAGATGCTACAAAAACACGCTTCAGTATGGCATCCGGGGGTCATCGCGTGTGGGTTTGGTGTCGGGTCTCCTCGTAGACCACTGTGCCCACTCCGCAGTCACGCAGCCTGATGCTGGGGGCCTGAAGGGCTGCCACCTGCTTCGTGCTAGTGGAGCAGCGCGAAGCGTGTGTCCCTGCTGCTGGGAGTCCTGAGCAGAAGGTGGTGATTTCAACAGCATACGGTGTTTGGAGAACAAAGTTACAAGGCTTTTTTTTTTTCCCCCTGTCAGTCCAGCTGAGGAAGCGCTTTGCAAAGACAGAGGAGCCTGTTGAGTTTGGTGGCAGGTGAGGTGAGCAGGACGGTGTAATGGGCAGGGAAGCCACCTTCCTGCAAGTTGCAGACCTTGTCAGTGTTTCTGCCTACATATGCTAAGCGGGAGAGGTGGGCGGCCCCCACACAGATGCAGAGGGTGGCTTTTTAGTTAGTTCTGTGACAGCCTGAGAACCATCTTGTACAGTCCAGTTGCCTAAATACGGCGATGCCTCCCCCATCCGCTTTTTCCCTTCTTACCAGTCCTGAGGACTAAGGGACCTGGCACTGCATTGTCCGCGTGTATCTGCACCTACCCACCTTTCCTCCTCCTCCCGCCTGTTCTTCTGAATTGTCAGGGGTCCCTCAGTGTGAAGCTGAAACTTAATCAGCACCTACTAGCTTAAGACTGCAACTTACTATTTCTTCTAAACAATTGCTATCTAATGATTTCTGGTGCCAAGATAGGCTAATTTGATCAAAGACGGCTGAAGAAGGAGAAATAGTTTTTGTTTTCTTGGCGATTAGTGCTGTCAGGCAGGGAGTGTGTACTCAAAAAGATACGAGTGATTCCAGAGCAGGTATTAATGATGCCGCCGTCTTCCCTGAGCCAGACAGGGAAGAAGGGACATCCTCATTAGCCTCATCGAGTCGTGCCACCTGGTCTAGGACACCTGTCAACCTGGAGAAAGGGGCATCTTTCCTTCATTTGTTCTGCAACCCACGGTGCCTCTTTGTAATTCACTTCCCTTTAAGGGGCTTCTTTTTGTAAAGCAACTACTGAATGCCTTTGATATCCCCCCCCCTTTTTTCTTTAATTTTGAGAAACTTCAGACACAAACATAGAGAATTGTAATCAGTATGATTTTCTATCAGCCCATCACACAGATTCTGTAATTACCATTTTCAAACCCCTCTTACTTCATCTGTCCCACATCTCTTGTTTCCTGAAGTATTGTAAAGCAAAATCCAGACACTGATGTTTTATGCCTACATACTTTGCACTTCTAAAAATTATGGAGTGTTTTTTTTTTTTTTTTAACCTAGCCACAGAGGCATAATCTCACATAACAAATAATTTTTTGGTATCCTTTCAGTTCATTTTCCAGTTTCTTTGATTTTTCTGAAAAATGTCTCTTTGGAGTTCATTTGTGGAAATAGAGTCCAAACAAGCACCAAAAGTTGCATTTAGTTGTTAGGAATCTTAACTTTCTTTTCCTCTAGATTAAAGGTTCATAATCTTTTTTTATGTCACGGACCCTTTTGGTGGACTGGTGAACCCTATGAGTCTCTCCGAATGTTTTTAATGCGTAATATAAAATACAAAAGATGACAAAACCAGTTCTAATGAAGTAAAGTTATCAAGGTATTTTAAAAATGCAAGTGATGACATGGTAGTTTGTACTTCTTTGTGAATGCATTACATAAGAAGACTCAGTGAAAAATCTAATAAATGCCAGGAATTTAAAGTATGAGGATATACATTACTTCAAATACATGTAGCAGTGGTGATAGGAAAATAACTGATTTCTGTTGAAGACAAAGTCACAGCCATTGTTCATAGTCCTGTTGTTTCTTGCCTACATTCACGAAGGATGGAAATGCTAATTTCTGTTAGAAGTTGGTGAAAATAAAATTGTAAAATGTCTTTCCACATTCAAGTTAGGGGCCCTCTGAATTCTATCCACAATGCCCTACTCTACTATAAAGGTTTTGAGAAAGGTTCTTGCTACAGTCCTGTTTCACTGGCTTTTTTCTGCTTTTCTACCAACTTGTCAGGTTCTTCTCAGCCTCCGGGCCTTTGTCTTTGCAGTTCTGTTTGCCTGCATCCTCCTCCTCCTTGCTCTAATAAGACTGGCGCTCATCATTCATATCTCAATTCAGAGGTTACTTTCTTAGGAAGACTCCCCAGTGTATTCTTCTAGTAGTCTTCCTGTCTGTGTATGTGCTTGAATGATTTCTTAGAACACGAGGATCTGAAGGCAAGGGCCACATCTTGCTCTGCACTGTGCCTCGTACAGAGAGCAGTACTTGGCACATGGGTGTCACTTGAAAAATGTTTGTTAAAAGAATGATTCTTAACCTCATGGTACACATTCCATTTCTAGTTACTTTCCATACGTTCATGTGTGTGGAGTAGTAGTTAAAACCCTTAATGTTGGTGCTATAACATGGAGGTCCTCAGTGCCACTGGACAGTTCCTTTATATGTTTCTGGTGGCTGTCTATTACATTATCCCTGGGAGTCGGGTCTCACACAGTGTTTCTTTCTCAGTCCATGGGCACTGTCCTCCCCTCAGTGCCCGGCTTGGGACCGACCCTTGGCACCATCTCTGCCCCGTGTTTCCTCTCCCTCGTCTGCAGTGTCTGGACAGCATGATGCCCGCTGCCCTTCCCAGCCTCTCTGGAATCTCTTATCTCGTATCCCTAGCGTTCTTCCTGGTCCAGACCATTTTATATCTACCCTGGACTGCAGCAGTCTCACAGTCGGTCTTCTCACATCCCCCCTGTGTCTCCGCCGTTTGTTCTGCATGTTGCTTCAAGCTCTTAAGAACTAGAAGCTACTAGGCTGCTGCTTTTTTCTATTTTCCAAACATTGCTGTTTCTTTACAGGCTTTCCATCATTTCTGGGGATAAAAACCATCGTTCTTAACAGGTGCCACAAGTCTTGTGGTTTTACCTGTCCCTGTCTTCTACCTTTCTGGCATCAGCGCATACCAGTCTTACTCTATTTTTTTGTGCCATGGTTTTTTCCCACCTTGGGGTCATTGTACCAGTTGTTCCTCGTCCTGTAATCGTGCCCGTGTCACCAGATTAGCATCTAGTCACCACTGAGATGTTAGCTTGAATATTTTCTCTGAGAAGGCTCTTCTGACCCTCAGCAGCACAGACAAGGTCTGGCCCCCTGTTCCATGCTTTATGGCAGATACCCCAGTTACCTTTCTGTGCACTTGGAGATTTGACGTGTGGCTTTCTCTGTGCAGGGAGTATTGTCTCAACAACGTAGTGGTGGTTTTTGTTCATAGGTCTCCTTACAGTTCATGTCTCAGTGCCTAGGCTCACAGGCAATAGTTCTCGGATGCGTACACTTTTGGGTGTTTCTTTAATCTTGAGGAGTATCGGGCTCAAGGGTTTCTATTAGCCTAATGGTAGAGTTCTAGAACATGGTAAAACATTTATTGGTTGCAAACATCTTTTCCCAGTTTGTCATTTGTCTTCTGATTTTATGTTTTTATTGCCATGCAACAGATTTTTCCAAAATTTTATGTAATCACAATTACAAATCTCTCAATGTTTCTGAGTTTTGTCATATTGAGGAAAATTTCTCCTTCTCCCAGGTTAGAAAGGAATTCACATTTTCCCCTCTAGAACTGGTTTGTTTCATTATTAACATTAAGATATTTGATCTGTTTGAAGATTATTCTGATACATGGTTGAGGAACAGATCTAATCATTTTTCTTATGGCTATTCAGTTACCTAAACATCGTTTACTGAATTCAGACCATGTCTTGTCTAGTTGCCATCATAGTGTCAGCACCTGGCAAATTGTAGTCTCTTAAAAAATGTTTGAATGATTGAAAAATTCTCTCTTAAAAGATCTAGTGCATTATGTTCCAGTTAAAGGTGAGATCATCTGGTATTTGTCCCTCACTGCCTGGCTTATTTCACTTAGCATAATGCTCTCCAGTTCCATCCATATGCTGTCGCAAAGAGTATAAGCTCCTCCTTTCTCCTTTCTCTCTGCTGTGTAGAATTCCATTGTGTAAATGTACCATAGTTTTTTGATCCACTCATTTGCTGATATGATCTCACCTTTAACTGGAACATAATCAACAAAAGAAAAAGCCAACAAAACATAACCAGAGTCATCGAAATTAAGAACAATCTAACAATAGCCAGAGGAGAGGGGGGAGGGACAGTGGGGAGAAGGGCTTTCAGGAACTACTATAGAGGACACTTGGACAAAACCAAGGGGGAGGATGGAAGCAAGGGAGGGAGGTGGGTTTGGATGGGTTGGTGGGGAGGGGGAGAAGAAAATGCAGACAACTGTAATTGAACAACAATAAAATAATTTAGAAAAGAAAGATCTAGTCCAATCACTTTATTAAAGTTTTGGTTATCTTCTATAACTCTAGAAAGTTCTTTAAAAATATTTGAAATTTATTAAATTAGAGTAGACTTAGTGATTACAGTATATAAGATATACTTTGTATATAGTGCCCATTAGCTTGTTAATGACTTCATTTTTCACTGATTTTTAAACCTGGAAAAATACAGACAATCCACTTTCCAGAAATCATTACTATTCCTGTTTTTTGAGCATTCATTTTCTGGGTTTTAATTTTTTTAATATTCTGATTTTGGGGGGGAGGGACTTAATACAGTATGTAAGTGGTTTTCTATGTTATTAAATAGTCTTTAAATCCAAGTTTTAAATGACTGTGGTATTCTTTTCTTTAACCACCATAGTTTATTTAATCTCTGTTTTGAACGTGAAAATTTTTTCTTGTGTTTTACTTCCTTGAATACTGCCTTACAATAGATTTTTAATTGTGGGCTGAAGATTCAAAGGCGCTTAAATGTTTTTAAAGTTGTGTTTCAGAAAGACTTCACCACTTTACACTGCCATTGGGATGTTCTATTCTCATAAGTGCTATAGGCAGTTATTTAAAAAAAAAAAAATCTTCCAGTTTGATGTAGAAGGGACCATACTAATTTTTAAGTATGTTTATGTGATTAGTGAGACTGAATGTATTTTATTCATTGGGTTATTTCATTGTTGTTTGTGACTTCTAGGAATTCTTTTTATATCAAGACTCTTACTGTTAATTACATATTTTTTCCTCAATTTCTGTTTCGCCTTTTGACTTTTAATTTTGTTTATGGCATTAGTTTACGTAGAGGTTAGTATTTTATCTGTTTCTGCTTGGTTTCTTTCTCTCTGATTTTTTTTTACTCTGTGATCAATAAAATGGTCCCCTACCCCCTCATTAAAATGCTTAGTAGTACCTGGCACATAATAGATTTGGTAATTATTAGCACAGTATTATACTTACTTTGCTCAGCTTGGGATTCATTTATTCTTTAATAGTATGACTTAAGTAATAGTGTGATGACTTAACCTGACTCCTAAGCATTAAACCTTAGACATCAGCCAGTTTTTCTATTGAATAATGGTATATCGGTTGTCATTTGTTCATGATGCCAGGTTAGTATACTTGTTAGGGTCTCTTTCAGAGCTTTTTTTTTTTTTTTTTTTTTTTAATACAACTGCCTAATCCTTGTGCCTGCGCAAATTGTTATTGCTTTATAGTAAGTTTTTTAGCATCATTTAAAATATTTTCTTAGCTACTAATACTTTTTTCCATATTCTATACCTTTAGTCAGTAATTTCCATTCACACACTCTACAAACTTAAAAAATTTTAAGAAAAAGACTCTTGCTTTAGTATTGTAATCTTGCCTTTGACTGATTTTCCGAGTTCTTTTTATTCTTCAAGTCAGTTGATCTGTTGGGTGTTATAAATAAATATAAGTGTTATTCTCTTCTGTAGTTATATTTCAGTTCAACAGTTATTGAACTTGAATTAATATATATTTTAATGTGCTGCTGATCTATTTTTATTTTTTTCAGTGCTTATGATACTGTCTAAAGTGGGATACAAATTTAAAATCAGTTAAAATTTAGTTGCAGGTTGAAATAATTAACATAGTAAACAGACAGAGGCAGCTGCTGTAGCTCTAACTGTTCTCTAGCTCAGTCGTTTGCTGTGGGAAAGGGCGGGATAGTCCTGTCCCGACAAGGATGCTCTTCCTCTGCTGGCAGACTGTACCTTGAAAGCAGTGAGGTCTCTTGTTGTGTTATGCTGGACGAGGGTGTGTGTTTGTGTTGATGGAGTGCACAGTAATAGGTTTCTGCCTGAAGTCAAGATGCCCTTTTTAGTATTTGACATATGTAACCTGCCTTCTGATACCCTGATAATCCGCAAGGTATATTAAAAGTATGTAGTGCGGATAGTACTTTTGCTTCTTAAATCTGTGTTAATGTAATAGTCACATTTTGTAGTCGGGCAGCGAACACTGGGGGTGGGAGAGCCCAAATCAGCTGGGTCAGAGGATCTTAACTACCTCATCACAACATGTAGTGAGTAAACCGGTGGAGTGGGCACAATCAGTAGTACTCTGTCTGTTGAGAATGATTGGTTGTGCTTCAGTAGAAGCACCTTTTGAGATTGTTAAGTGCCATGTCTGTTCTTCACAGACGTGTCTCAGTGCCCAAAGGAGCAAGAGGTAAGCACAAAGCTTATGCTTTCCCAAGGTTCTGGTCACCCGACAGCAGCAGCGGAAAGGAGAATTGTAACTGAAGGACAGATTGCCTCTCCTTTCCCTTCTCTTACTCACACTTAACAGCATGCGCCCCTGCAGCGGACCAAGAGCAGCAGAGAACAGGAGACCAGCGGACAGGCCGTGGCCAGCGCTGTGGCCCCCACTGCGGGTGCCATGGGAAATGTGCGGCAGAGTAGCGCAGTGGTTATGAGAGTGGTCTGTGAAAGGTGCCCTGCCTCTAAGGGAGCTGCCCTGCCTTAGCGGGGCTCTCCTGTTGTGGGTGTTGTGGTGACTCTGGGTGGCCATGCGCTCTGAGTAGTACAGTGCTCTCATGCGGTGCTGGCATGCACATGGCGGGGCTCAGTCAGGAAGAGTGCCCGTTGACTCTGTTACTGTTTCCATAGGGCTTTCGGGTAGTAGATATTAGTGCTAGTGCAGTTGAACTTAAATACAATTATGCTGTATAGTGAGCGGTGACAAATTTAAGTTTTATACTTGAATTAGGATTTCATCACTTAAAATCTTGAGCAAAATAAATGCATAAGTATTAAAAGTTTTGCTGTTTTTTTCTTCTAAAATATCTATTAACACTGAGCATACAGATTATTTTGTAATTTTTTCCTTGACCAAATGCAACATTGTCATTTAAAATTATGTTTTCACGTATAATAAAAATTACATAGTTCTGGGTATGAGTAAGGCACAGTCAATACTTGGTGAAATGTTTAAATACTTTAAAATATAATACAGAAATTCCTATTTTTCTGAAGAAATCAGCTTGCATATTGTTGACAGTGGAAGGTCAAATATAAATTAATCATAGAACATTTATTTTAAAACGAGGATTCTCAGCAGTACTAAGAAACTATTATTTGGTCCAGTGTTCTTTGAGAACTCAGAGTTTCATCAGTTCCCATCAGTTTTCAAGAAAGTATCAGTGATTTAGACATGACTTTAAATTGAAGCCTGAGATAGGAGGAATTTAGTCTATTAAGAGTTGTTTTGCCCAAGTCAACTTTTTAAACTTAAAGTTTTCTGGAGGGGCGATACTATTTTTTAAAGACCCTGCACCATGACCAAGCACATGCTGGACAGATGGCACAGGGCTCTGGTTCTGCGCACACTTGCACTTTCCTTTGTTCTTCTTGCGCTAGGGGCATAAATGAGAAGACTCTCCACACTGAGGCATGGATTCCTTCTGTCTTCATCAGACTTAGCTACTTTGGTATTATTGTCGTCTTATGTGTGACTTTTATTTAGTAATTTGGGGATTTAATTTTAGTCTTTTTGTAATATATGGAATTTAAATTAAGTGAAAAACCAAGAACTGGGGGTGTTAGCTGAGCTTTGAGAATTACTGTATATAGAATAGAACTCTTAGACTAGTGAATTGAAAATGGGGGATAAATTGAGTATAAATAGAATCAACATATTAAATAATAAGTACAGTGTCTGTAATTCTGAACTTTATAAAATGTTACAGTTCTGATTTGATGTAATACCTTCAGAATCAAAGATACAAACGATCATTATTAGAATTAGGGTAAGTAACATTCTGACTAAGATTCAATAAATTTACATAGCTGTATGAAATAAAAACACCATTTTAGAGCTAGTAGGTTTAGTATTTCCTGATTTTTAATTTTGTAATGGAATCAAACAAAATTACTGAGAAAATATTTGTACCATAACACTCAGTAAAGATTTTTTGTTTACCTTTTTTATTAAAAATTTGATAAAAGTGCATTGAATACATTGTTCATCCTAGAATCAAGTGTTCATCAAACATTTGTAGTTTCCTCCCACTCCCCCCAAAAGGTTTTTAACTGGTGATGCAGACTGTTCATCATCTACCAAATTAAAAACTGCAGGTTTGTAAACTGGCACTCGGGAAGAAGTAGGTGCCGAGAAATGATGAAGTGTTGGCATGTGTATTCCTGCTGCCAGGAAATCAACTTCCCATATGTTGCCGTTTGGCAGACATGCATCTTAAAAATGGATTGAATGAAGCTGCTGCTGCCCTCTTTTCCCCTTTATCTGTTTCCAGCAGTACGTTCTCTTTGTGCCTGTAAGTTATCACTTCTGCTGCAGTGATGTATTTTTACAGATATGCTTGAAGTGAAGTGGAAGTGCTCCTTCAGAGTGCAGTCCCCGAGCTAGTGGAATAACTCATTCAAACACTAGCGTGGCCCTTGCATCAACGAGAAAACAAATTTGTCTGTTTTGAAACATTAAATTTTTTGTTTTTATAAAAATTTGAGCCTGAGACACATTGATTTTTCACATTTTATCACATCATGTCAAAATAACTTCCTCGATATATGTGAGTCTTAATAACAGAAAATGAATATCTCAGTTGTTTTTGAAAAATAAGTACTTAGATGAGAATAGATTGATGAAACACCTGAACTTTATAAATGTGTTTCTGGAGTAACTCAACTAAATCTTATTGCACGGAATACAGTTTTTAGGACCCCAGAAAATCTGTCCTTTACACAATTACAGTTTCCTTAAAATTGACAGTGGTGTTTTATTTACATATAATTATATATTGAGATGTAGAACTGAATCTAAAGTGACGGGTCTTTCGACTGTCTCCATTTCTTAAATAAAAATTTATGTGGAAAATATACGCAAATACCTTATTGGCCCCTAATGGCCCCTAACGTAAGACTAGAGCCATTGGTGAGTGCATGCTTGTTATTGCATGTTAATACACAGAATCCCCGTATGCAGTTTTTTTCTAGATCCTCTCAGGGTGCCTTTTTGTCCTATAATGTATTTTTAAGAGTTACCTCTTCAGAAATTAAAAAAATATTTTTGGAATTCTTTTATGTGATGAGTTTTAACTAAAACTTGTCCTATGGGTATAATCAATCTTAATTATACATGCTTTTAGCAATATTTTACAGATTGCACACTTGGAAAAAAAAGTTGTCTTTTCTAGTGCAGTTTACGGTGGCGATACCTGCCTGCCTTTTCCTTTGCTGCGTTGGCACAAGCATTGTGCTTATTTTGTTGTAAATGGTTCCAGTATTTTATCAGTTCACTAGGCTGGAACTGATGAGAGGTAATTAGGTGGCTGTATTTACAGCTTGAATAAGAAACTCGCCAGTGATTGAACACAAATTCATTGGGAGGGGGCACAGGATCAATTCTCAACTTGGCAAGACAGATCCCTACATATACATCCTCCAAGTGCAAACGACGGATACTTAAAGAAACTTTAAATATCTTCTCTGCCAGATCTCCCGAGAAAACATAACCAGTCCCAGAGCAGAAGACGGGGTAGCGCTCACTGGGGTAGAGGTCTGGTGGCATGTACCATTTGCTGTCTTTGTTTCGGTTGGGTGCGTATCCTCTCATTAGGTAACCAGTAAAATAGTTATGTCTGGGAGGCAGGTCTGGCTTCAGTAACTTATGTATTAAATATTCAGTGTTGACAAACATGTCGCTGTCGGTTTTCATAACATAAGGAGTATGTGGGCAGTATGTTGCGACCCAGTTCATACCCATCAGTGTTTTAATGGTCAAGTTGTAGTATGTATCTAAGTATTCCTGTTGGATTATGTCATGGTACTGTCTGCTCTCTTCCAGTATCGCACGTTGAAGGTAGCCGTTTAACTTGACACTTAGGCCCAACAAAAAAATCCGTGTGATTTGGATACCAGGGGCTAGACTTTCGTTGCCCCAGGTTTGCCGAATAGCTCTTCTAGCTTCTATTTGTCCAGGTTCTGCTGCTATTAGTAGGATTAAAAAAGGGCTTTTTTCCTGGCATTTGTCAGGTTCGTTGATAATATACTTGAAGTGGTAAGAGTTCAGACGTCCGGTGCCCTTTTCGTTGTAGATGCTTCCATTGGCACTGAGTGTGTTCTCCAGCCCTGTGACTCCTTGTGGCGACAGGTCTGTGTTGTTGGGGTTGGTTGCAGTTTGAGGCCTCAGAGTTTGAGGAACTGTTTCTTTCCAAATATTCCGAAGAGAGCTGTGGTTTGTCTCACTTTTTGTAGAACGAAATCCTCGGAAGGTATAGGTCACAGGGTTTTCTTTGAATCCGGCTCGGCCTGGTAGCCAGTCGTGATGATTGAAGAATAAGAACATGGCAAAGAGAAACACCAGGGAGAGGGCGCCGACGAGGTGGGTCCGGAACAGAGACCGCTTGGCCCAGCAGCAGTGTCGCCGCCTCCACTGCAGCATGTTGCAGACGCCCAGGGACGGGAGGGGAGACTGCGGCCGAACGGGTTCTTCCTCTGCTGGGTCAGCACTGCTCTTTGGTAATCATGCTCTGTTCAGTCACGTGGTCTCCCTTGCGGTCATTCTATAAAGATAAAGCATACAGTTTATAAAATGCTAAGTATTGTAGAGATGCCTGAAAGAGACTTTGGATGATAATAAAATTAGGGCAGATAGGCATTTTTTGAAGCTATAGAAATGTGATAACCTGGAAGTGAAGTTTATAACTTGTTTCCCCTTGGTACCATGACATCACTGAGGGCAGGGTCAGCTTCTCTAGAAATATTCCTTGGTAGCACTGTGAGCACCTTGCTGTTCTTCCACTTCATTGTCTCAGTAGCTTCGGCCATTTGTACTTGGGACCCGAGTTAAAGATTTAAAAGTTGCATGCTTATAGAAGCGAGAATGTTACTAGATTTCTGAAGGGGCCATGTAACAAGGCCTGAGAGCAGGTGGAAGACTTATTGGCATTAATTAAAATTGATTTGACACACGGTTGGTGGGGTGTGCACACTCAGCAGCCTTCTCTGTAAAATGGTCATGCGTCAGCTGTGGGACAGACAGGGCGAGGTGACGACGGCAGAGTTCTGCTCGTCACACTGCGCTATCTGGCGTGTTTTCATTGGCCCCTGCTGTGCTGAGAAACTCAGTGAGAAGATGCACCTGTCAAAATTAATTTTCAGGGTCCAGTAACTTCAGTCCAAGGTTTTAAGACAGTAATAAATGATGAGCATCGTCAAACACTCTTCTGATTTTTAACCTTGTACTTTAAATGGGAAGTAAGTATTCAGGACACATTATCCTTACTTAGACTCCAGATTGATTTTAAAAAAACACATAGCAACTGTTCTCAATTATCTGTGGCCTTGGCAGACACCAGCATGTGTCCCAGTTCGTCCCCGTGTTAGAGTCAAAGAAAACTACTTTCAGCAGTCTATTCAGATGTCCAAAATACAGGCATGAGTTACTACTGTCTTAGCCCGCTGTTTAAAATTTCAAATTCCACAAAGTGTATTTTTAAAGATTCTCAAGTTACGCCATGGTCTAAATTTGCACGAAGAGAATTTGTCACGTTTTTAGGACTTTTGCTAGCATGACATTTAGAGCCCTAGGTTTTTTAAAAGATTAGGAGATGTCACTATGGAAGGTTCACGGTGCCCATATTAAGAAGTGGCTGTGTTGTCTTTGAACGAGGTTTTCCAGTGCACAGCACAGATTTGTTCACAGTTTTCAGCTTGTTCTTAGTTTTTCTGGATCAAGGAGTTGGGGGTGGAGGTGTAAGAAGCTGAGCTTCCATTCTTTGTGAGGATATTAATAAATATGTAATTTTAACTTTTTTCAACATTTTATTGTGAAGCTTACTACTTTAAGCAAAATAAAACTAGTTAATTTAATGTAGGACCACTTGGTTATTTGTATGTATAATTTTATGTATGTATATTATATACATTATACATACGTGTGTATATTCATTTAGCCTGTGATACTGAGAGATTCATAGTTAATACCAAATTTACTTAATTCTGACATGAAATTTAATTATTTTGGAGGAAATAATTAAAGTCTTTATATAACTGAATAATTATAGAATAAAATTCAAACATAATGTGAAGTACTTTGAAAATACTGATTGAAAGTGTTGACATATATGTGGCTGAATGCTAGTAACAGCCACTAGGGGGAGCAAGTAGCTGGGAATTTGAACAGATTTCTAAAGTGTAATATAGTACAGGCATCAGCTTTTGATAATTTCTAGTATCTGAAATTATGTAGTACTTTTAGAAGTAATGGTATTTCTCAAATGCAGAAAATTATTTAATCATTTTGTGAGATATAAACAGTTATTGTTTTTTAGGTTTGGGATTTTAAAAACTATCTTGTTATTTATTAGAGTTTATTTACATGAATTTTAATCTTACATTACTACAGTGAAGACCAAGGCTATTCCTTCTACCAGTAAAACATAGTTCTGCAGTGAGCTAAGCTGGAAATAATAGAGCTGAGTGTTCTGATTTAGAAACTCACTTTTTCCCTCCTTGTTCCGTAAATAGCAGTCTGCTTAGACTGGGAAACTCTTCCTAAGCTTTTATTTTCAAATGAAATATCTGATAAATAGTAATGATTCTTCTCCCATTCCATAAAGAGAAACCAGTAGATATTAGGTCTATGAGTATAAATTTAAAAGAAAAATTACCTTTAAAATTTATTTGATAATCTATTTTAAACATTCCAAAGCTAGATTAAAATGTATCAGATTTCTGTTGATATAGTAGTGCTTGGAAACTGACTGAAGTCCCAATTGTTGAAATCTTTTTAAAAGTTTAAATTTGATAGTTCGAGAAGCAATAAATGTTTGGGTGAATGTATGGCTGGAGGACAGGAGAGGTGAGTGAGGGAAGACAGTAACAAATTGTGGTGTGTTTGTGAGCACAATACACCTGAAGTATTTCTGTGTTACAGGGAACAGCTGATTGCTCTGCATTGTGTCTCAGCATAACTGCATAGTTGAGGGTTCTCTGTGGTTTTGTAGCAATGTGGGTGATGGAGGGGCGTCCTAATTTACATTTGTGTGCCTGCAAAATATTAAGCCACTCGGGCTCGAAATCATTTGTGTCCATTTGTTATTCTCCCATTGATAAAAGTGCATGTGTCTAGCCTTAAAAAATTCTTTATTGATAAAATTTTCTCAGGTATTATAATTTCTTCGTTAAAAGTAAAGTAAAATCACAACCTTTTATTACATGGTAAAATTATTCTCAACGTACTCGTGTGTGTTTTTTATTTCCCTTAAGTGGTAACAAGGCAAGAAAGTTAAAATGGTTTGGCATTCTAAATAGCTTTGCACTTTAGATTTTCAGCATAGGAATAGCTTTTGATTTATCTCCTCTGTGTTTTTTATGTTAATATTTTCAAGTTATTAATGTGTGTTCATGTCTTATGGATTAAAGTTCATGGAAAGGATATTAACGGTAAAATGTTCAGTTAGTACACACATGTACTCTTTTTATCATTTGGTTTTTAAGAGTGTGGATATCTTTAGTTTGTTGAAACAGTCCTAGATTTCAGTGGTGCTTGAATGAAAAATTCTACATTTTTGTGTTGAGATATTTAGCTTATAAAAATGTTTAATTGGTAACTTGAACATTGAAAGATAAAGGCACTGAGAAAGACTTGAGATTTTTACAACTACATGTTTTCAGTACCCCCGATTTCATTCTTAAATGGAATAAAAACTCATGGTATGAATGAGAGTTGATGCTGAGATACAGTAATAATAGGACCTGATAAAACTTGTTTAGTCTTAATTTTAGAATGGCATGCTTACACGTGTCTTTAACATGTTTGCCTTTTATGATTAGTTACTGTGAAGTTGAGTAAAGATTAAGCTCTTTTATAGATTTATAAACAATTTTAGAACTATCCTGGAGTTCCTGAACCACGAACTGCTATTGTAACTGTGATTGTCACTAAAATAGTTTATTAGATCTATTTTTGCCCTGCATTTACACACCATGGCAGTGGTTTGTTACTACATATGACATAGCCTGAAAGCACAGTGGCTACATTATGTTTAATTCTTGACCTTGTAAGTGCTATTTATGGATACTTTGCTATCAGAGTGTTTTCATATTATGTTTTTAAATCTCAAAAATGCTCACCAAGAACAACAACCTTGTGTGTGATCTTTCAGAAGCAGTCTGTTGCTTAACGTTAAAGCTCACTATTTTTAAATGGGGGTTTTCCAGCAACTATCACTATTTCTTTGTTTAAAGTTGTCTTCATGAGCAGTGTAACATGCATCCACTGTGATGTGCTGTGCAGAAACTCACGCCTTCTGTGAACCTGTGCAAATGCTTTCCCTGTAGTCTGTTACCGCTCGGTAACACTTAAAATTTGTGGGCACTGTCCTGGTTTGTGTTCGTTATCTCTGTTTGGGGAGATGGATTTTGGAGGGAAGACTTTGTTACTGAAAGCTGCTATAAAGATTTTGTTTTAAAAGGGCTGAAAAAAGCTCTTGCTATTAACCTCCTCTTTAATACTATTTAATGTAATTTCACTGCATTGTCTCTCTTGATAGCCATTTTTAAGGGAGCACTGTAATTTACTGGGTAAGGATTCAGTTTGACCTAATTCGGTAGAGGATTGCTATGTTTTCTTTAGAGGGCTGCATATTTTTTTTTAAGTTTTAATTTCTCAGAGAATCCTTTAAGCACATCGTGTTACCGTTTGCCTTCCCTCTGCTGTATGCCTATAATCTGTAATTACTCCAAGCTACATGGTCACTGGAATAAAGCAGCCACAGCTTGTGCTCTAAACAATGACACATTTTAGATAATACATTCCGAAAGCCTCTCACAGTTTCAAGGGCAGTGAGCTGCGGGAACTTGTTTATCAGACACTAGTGCCTCCAGGGCCACACCGGGTAGGGAGTAGACATTCAAACGCACATCGCACACAACACAGCCACGTACCTTTCCTGGTCAGGCCATCCGTGTGGACAGGGTTATGCCCACTGACCATACTTTTGGCTTGCCATCCCTTCAGCAGAAAGATGCCCTCGAACATGCGCACATCCCCAAAGGTCTGCCTCCTGCGCCTGCTTTTCACGGGGTCCAAAGTGTCCATCTGTCTGCCTGTCTTCCTGGCACCCTCCTTCTTCATACGGGTGCTGGTCTTCTGAGGCTTTCCCTTTCTTTCATTTTCTCTGGCTTTAAACAAAAGAGCTATAGTCGTCCGTTCTGTTGGGAGCAGTGTTGACTCTCTGGCAGCCAGCAATGCATTGAAGCTCCTTACATCTGCTGATTTCCCGGCTGGACAATGCAGAGCTGCGTTCTCTCCTCAGTGTCCATATTTCTAGGAACAACACGGACCTGCAGTGGGAGCCGCCGGAGCTAGGATGGAGTGCTCGATTGGGCTGGAAAAGGACGGGCTGAACTCTCCTTTGTGGCTGCCTGACAGCTGCAGGGAGGATTTTGAGCAGTTTCCCTGGGTTTT
Source organism: Desmodus rotundus (assembly GCF_022682495.2). Taxonomy (NCBI): domain Eukaryota; kingdom Metazoa; phylum Chordata; class Mammalia; order Chiroptera; family Phyllostomidae; genus Desmodus; species Desmodus rotundus. Next base: position 3,983,450 of record NC_071396.1, on the reverse strand, counting down.
AGTCTATAATATGAAATCCACGCTTCTCAGCTGCTGCACAGGCAGGCAGCAGTTTAAATCTGGGCTTGACAGATGTTCTCTCTGACAGAGCAGAATTTAACGTCACTGCTTGGCTGAGTCCCACGTGATTGTTTGCATTAATTTGGACTAAAAACCCAAGGTAGGGAGCAGCTTAGAGATTTTGCTTCTGTGTGAAACATACTCAGTGTAAGTGTAGTGAGGAGTGAATAATTTGAAAATGGGATGATGAAATGAATGGTTGTAATTTTATTTTTTCATCTTATTTCCTTCTTAATGCCTAAGCACAGGCTTTCTAAATGTTTTTACCATTAGATGTTGATTTTCATGTTTTTTACATGGTTTTATAGGGCATAAGCAATATAAGCTTTTATATATAACTAGATCTGATTTAACCCCTTCAGTGCATTCCCTCCCTTGAAGTTTTCTTTTTTTTTTTCTCAAATTGCCTCACTTTTACTAATACCTAATTAAGACTCGTGGACTGTTTTCTTTCACCTGTAACTTAGGCACCCCCGCCCCCCCACCCCATACCCCAGTTCCCCATTTTCTGGGGTTTATATAAATCAGCTGCCCTGGGTCGCTTTACTGACACGTGATGTGATACAGCTCACCTCTTTTTTCACCCCCCCCCCTTAAGTAGTTTCTAATGTTCTTGAAGGCAGCAAAACTTTATTTGTAAGCACTTTTAATGTGAGCATTTATTTATTTATTTTCTTTAAAATTACATGTGTGATAGAATGCAACAAAATGATGTAGTAGATACGGTGCACTTGTGGGTAATTAGGTTTTACTAATCGTATTTGCTTATCCTAATATTTCAGGAGGGGCTAGTAACTTGCTCTGAAGCATATTTCTTAGTAAGCACTATATACTCAAATATTGCTTTGTATGTTTAGTCTCCTGGGCACCTTATTTCTTTTTTTTCTGCAGAGTATTGGGGTGTTGTACTTTTTTTTTCTTTAATATCTCGAATTACCAGTTTTTCCTGAGACATTAGGGACATTAACTCCTAGAAATTTATAGTTTTGGAACTGAAGCTATATGTTTGTCGTCATAATATACCCTTGATCCCGCCTCTCTTCCCCAATAATGTCTGTTATTTCAAATACAACTTACATTTCATCTATTTTTTTATTGTTACTTGTTTATTAAGGAAATTGAGATGTTAGAGATTAATTCTAGTCATTTGATTACTTTTCAGTATCCAAGAAGACTCCAAAGTCTTTAAGCCATTGAGTTACAAAATGATTTTTCCATATTTTGTTGAGAAACATAAAATTCAAATACAAAGAAATGATTGAGTGAACCTGAAAATTGCCATCTTTTTAAATGTCAAAGGGTGGTGATTGATAGTTGGGAAGTGCAGTAACATGGAGGAAAGACAAAAATGGGACATATAAAAGACAAATAGTTTTGCTAAATTTTATCTCCAAAGTTTTAAATCTTTCCAACTTTTAGAAACTTTTTGCACCAAAAAAGGAATCAATACTTTTCATTCCAGTCTTGTCAACCTGAGCCAAAGCCTTCTGCGCTGCAGTCATTTTGCTATTTCTCTTTTCAGCCTTCAAGTCTTTAGTATTAAACGTAGTGTAACCTTCTTTTGCTTCTCTGGGCTCATCTGATAACTTTCTTTGATGGAAGATTTGGCAGTGAAGCTGAAGGGTCTGAAGCTGTAAGTATTTAGCTAAGGCAATACTTAATTCTTCAGGGTTGTAATCAAGCGTCAGACCACGGGCACAGCGAATGTAGTCCTCTTCTGTGTCCCTGGGAGCCTGGTGGCTGGAGAACAGTGCAGTCATCTCTGCCTGGGCACTGGTCTTTATGTGACTGGTTTCTAAGGCCGCCATGGTCTGATGAACCTTTTTTCCAGCCACTTTCATGTCTTTTCTTTGCTGTACTTGTAATATTTCTTTCTGTATACTTCTTATCCTCTGTCACGTGTTGAAGTAACTTCTCAATTTCTGGAAGTTTCAGCAACAAGGTGCAGTTCAGAAACGTCATCCACCACACCTTGGTCTAGAGACTGAAACTGTCCCATGTGGTCAGCCTCTGTAAGGCAGTGGAGGTGCAGCAGGTGAGGGTCCAGGGGTATGGCCAAGCAGAGAAGACCCCACTGAACAGGTTGATTGAAAAACCAAGAATGGTGTTTTCCTTGAAAATTTATTTTAGACAGCTCCAATAGACACACATTGAACAAGAAAGGGCTCCTTCCTCCGAACATGGGTGAACCGGTTTTATAAGCCGTAAGCCCACTTTCATCTTTGAAGCATCTTCTAAATATTCTGGAAGCAATGTGGCCCATCTGTTCCCGGGGCCTGGGCACAACAGCCGAGGTTTCAGCCCAGGGAGGTGGACAGTCGGACAGAAGTGGTTTTGTTTCTAGAGCCAGCCAGCTACTCATGTTAACTTTTTAAATTTAACACCAGGCCATCTAATACCTTTAACTTTTGCCCAGTGTGTTTTTAGTGTAGCTGATGAAACGTAGTTTAGGAATTCTGACTGTTTTTAGGAATCTATGTGACTTTCCTGGAAATGTTAGAAGGAACATTGGACATTTTGTAAATGAGAAACCCAAGACCTCAAGCTTTGACGTTCGCGGTTCTCTCCTGAGTGAAGGGGAGAACTGAAACCCAAGTTGTCCCGGCGTTTAGTCCTCTGTCCACCCTACTGCACGCTTACTGCTCTCTGTGTTCGTGTGTTTGATTTGAGTAGCAGAGTAGTGCTTAAGTGCCTACTTACAACAACTTGTTTTAAACAAGCAGACATTGGTTTTAGCAGATCAGTGTTCTTCAGCAGTTCCTTACACAGGCCTGCACCATGTGGCCAGCAGAATGACCGTTACTGAGCACTGACCTCGAGTCCGGATGGATGCTGGCCTACCTGAGATGTGACGGACATGGCCTTCGCGCTCATCGTGGATTTATGATTGTGATGCCCATTTGAAGATGGAGAGCCATGCTTAGAGTTGTAAGATAATTATCCCAAATAGTAGCTAATTAGTGGTGAGGAGGAGTCCAGCCGGGAATTAAAACAAGATCATCGAGGTCCTCACACTCTATTCTTAACCATTATGCTCCATGGCACTGCTGGAGGAGTGGCGGGATCTTCGCCACTGCTGGGACAGCAGACCCAGAGATCATCCATAGAAGTGTCAGCGGATGTTTACGTTTTCACTTGATTCACCTGCTCAACAAATTCATACTGGTCAACTACTGTGTGCCAACATCTGCAGTTAGGCACAGCTCATTAAAATGATCTGGATCCAAAAATGTTTTAGCCGTATTTCCTGCCCTTTCTCCAGGAAGGATAAAATAATTATTTTTTGCCAGTTCTTTTGTTTGGACTCTTATTTGATGTCCCACTGGATTTATTTTGGATCTTGGTTATTAAGAGATCTCCATAGGTTACTTGCTGGCTAGTAGGGAACCTTTAGTATTGTCTGGAGCCCCTGACTTCCAAGCAGATTGTTGACTAACTCTGCTTGCTACGGGGCAAGTGTTTATACAGCAGAGAGACTCCTGGAAACTAATAAAAAGGGGCCTGTGTACTTAATCAGAATTTATTTTAAGCTTAGGTACACCTGCATTCTATTTCTTAAGTTCAAGTTAAGCTGGTTAAAAACTTCACATAAAGTACAGAAAAATAGAGCAGGCATGAAATAAAGAAAGGTTCCTTTTGCAAAAGGAACTTTTTCTAGCAACCTGCATCTTTCCAGCCAAGAGAATCTGTAAAAATCTTAGGACAGACAGGCTTGTAGAAGTTCTCCCTTTAGTCTAATTCCTTTAACATCTGAAATGTGTGGTTGAACTTTCCCAGTAAATGTGATGAGTTTCTTTGTCAGTCTCAGCAGACTGGCATCTATTTTGTTAAGCTTTATACTTATAACTGTGTTGTAATTTTTACTTGCATAAGTCTACTTTTTAGTCTATAACATGTCACTCATGGGGAAAAGGTCGTTATTATTAAGTGTGCGGTAGCCAGAACCGTCCGGGTTGGCGGTAGCATTTTCCTGGGCCTGTCTGGAGCAGCCCTCAAGGAGTGAGAGTTTAGTGACAGGGCTTGCAATGCCTCTCTCAGCATTGAAAACAAAATAGTTATTTTATCAGCAAACCTGAGTTTATTTAGAATGGCCGAGGAATTGCAGTTTGGGGCATGAAAGCTGTGACAAACCGCAGGCAGGTGTAGAGAACGCAGGAGAGGAACCTTAGTTTATAGAGAAAAAGGGAGAGCCAGGAGGAGCTCTGAATGCAAGTCCTGGGAGGAGAGCAGGCTGTGGGTGGTGGTGTGTGAGCGCCCCTCCTTGGTGCTCCTCACTTCAAGTTTACTGAGGTTTCCTTTATCCCTTTCCACACCTCCTAACTCTTAGTTTCTCCTGGCTACAGAAGTAATTGTTACTCCAGTAGTTAATAGTTTTCAAGTGATCATTACATGATGAATCAGGTATAGGTTTGCTTATTATCTAAGAGTAAAGATAAGCCATTTCATGGACTTACATTATCTGTTATCTATCTAGATTAATTCAACTAAATGTCCTTGGTAAAAAGAATGGGGGAGAAGGGGATGCAGGGAGAGCACTTCACCAGGGATGAGTGATTCTCATTCACTGTGCACATGCAAATGTCCTTGAGTCAAGTGAAAAGGGAGGTGGGAGTCTGGTTTCTCCTATGTTGGTCTCCATTCCTGTTTGTGCTTTAGTATGAGTAGTTGGCCCCTAGATGCATTTATTGGGTTGGCCAAAAAAGTTCATTTAGTTTTTTCTGTAAGATGACTCTAGTAGTGCTTAGTTGTCTTTAACTTCACTTGAAACAATTTTGTTAGATTGTATTGTGACAGCTGTCATATCAGTGTGCATTTAAAAAAACAACACAGTTGGTGAATTTTTGTATAGCTATTTTAATATTGAAGACGGAAGAAAATACACAGCATTTTTGGCACATTATGCTTTATTATTTCAAGAAAGGTAAAGTGCAACTGAAACACAAAAAAAACATTTGCATGGAGTATGGTGAAGGTGCTGTGACTGACCAAACATGGCAAAAGTGGTTTGCAACGTTTCGTGCTGGAGATTTCTTGCTGGACGATGGTCCACGGTCTGATAGACCAGTTGAAGTTGATAGCGATCAAATTGAGACATTAATTGAGGTTATACCACTCAGGCGTTAGCTGACATACTCAAAATATCCAAATCAATAAAGCTGCTGGTGAAAACGAAAAACAAGTCTTTTATGGGAAAAACCATACGGACTTTTTGGCCAAGCCAGTATTGCAGGTAGTGTTCACCTGAGGAACCACCCATTTTTTCCAGTGCAGGAAACAGATCCTGAGGTTTTGGGTCAGATGGAATTTCCCCGAAGTACTCCGAAAGTGCTGTTTGACAGTTACTTAGAGATCAGTTTTAGTTTGATTGTGATCAGTCGGCAGTTTGCTTGGGGTTTATATCTCTTCACCATTTCGCCTTAAAATTAGATGAAATCTTTTTCATTACATTAAGAGATTTGGACAAATGGTATATTTTGACTATTTAAATTTAGTAAATAGTTTACCTTTTTGAAGAAAAATTGTTTGTTAAGGGTTTAGAGTTTTCCTTTGAAGACAATAGATGACTTACAAACCAGTCTCACGTTTCCTTGAACTCATGAAGCAGCAGTGAGCCTGACTGCTTACTGGCAGTCTCAGCATTGACGGTGTCAGTGCGGGTCTGCCCGTCTCTGTCCTTCACTTCTCACCAGCTTGCGCCACAGGCCTTAATGGTTTTTTGACTTCAGAGTAGAGCTAAATTTCAGTGTCTCTTTCAGAACCAATGGTAGACACCTGTATCTGTTTTAATTCATAGGAACTGTTCATGACCCCAAGGGGAAATGGAAGCACTTAAAATCAGGAGTGATTTCAGCACATACTTTGGTAGCATGCTTGGGCTGGGCTTTGGTTCCTCAGCAGCCTCGCGATTCTGTTGAGCACAAAGCAACTAGGATTCTTTCAGCTGTTACTTGCTGTATTCAGGGGATACTTGGGGTTAGAGGGGTTACACTGGGGGTGGTGCTGCTTTCTAGGAGGTGCTGTAGAAATTCCATACAGCAATTCCATACAGTGGGGGAGTTAGTTGTTGGTGGATGGAACTAGTGAAAAGGTAAGTTGTCGAGGGGTCCCTGGAAGGTAGGCTGGAGTCTGTGGGACAGCCGTCGAAAACAGCGAGGCCTGGTTCCATGCACCGCAGGACTGGTGTGTGAGCAAGACACATTCTTTATAATCCCACAAACATAAGACAGAATTGGACTGCCAGGTCTATTCTGTAAAGGTCAAACACGCACTGAAATCCCTGGAAATTCAACTGCAGTGCACGTGGCAGGAAGATGGTGCCTAACTGTGTTCTGCACTTTGCCATAGCTCACCTTTCTGAAGTCAGGTCTGCGGCCTGTGGCAGGTGCCTTAGGTATTTCGGAGGCACCAACTCCTGCGTGAGTAATGGACAGGACTCAGCACTTAGCACATTGTCTTGTACGTACCGCGTGCTTAGTAATCAGTTGAGATTTGTTATTCAGTTTTAAGCTATTTTCAACCACTCTTAAATATAACAAATCTCATCTTTGTAAATAGGATTATTTTCCCTGAATAGTTCAAAGGCATTTAATATGAAGTGTTTGTGGCTTTGTTTACATCTTTCTAATGTGAGGTTATATATTAATTATTCATTTGAAACTGTTTAAAGGGAAAAAAAGATTGACTTGATTAAAAACAGGTAATGACATATCGGAGATGTTAAAATTGTCAGCAATTAAGCAAATCATTGAGTATTTGAGAAATATTATGCTTATCATAACTACTGTATAGTAACAATTTTAAATTTATTTTCCACTTAAGTTTCTATTTCCACCTTATGACCAATAGGATAAAAAATAAGGAAAAGTTATCTATTTTATTTTATTTTACACTCTTAAGACCATAGCATGTTCAGTGGGGTGACTGATTGAGAAACACCTAGCTATGGAATTTATTCGCAGTAATTAAATGAAAGTGTTTATTATGTAAAGAAACTTGGATGTCATATGTCATTTTTTATTCTTTCAAAGGAGGGTGCATCGGCCCGGAAGACTCAGACTCCTGCAGCACAGCCAGTACCAAGACCAGGTAGAAATAGACAATTTTTTCCCCTTAAATGATCACAAGAGTGAAAAAAATTTGCAGTATAATGCTTTGAAGGAATTAAGATTGTAGTTAAAACACTTCTAAATGAATAGCATAAGAACATGTGTATGATGGTAGGTATATTTAAAAAGGTAAAGAAAATTTTTAGGAAAATGATTTTAAGATTCTAGAAAAATGTTTTAAAAAAATTTTATATGTACCACCCCTCACCAATTCCTTGTTTAAGGTTCATGATGGTACGTGTTTTCCTCTTGAAAGCATAAAGCTGTAATTTTGATAGACTGGTATGCAGCTTTGGTGCTTAGAATTTCAGGTGTGTGTGTTATTTATCATACAAGGTTATATAATCATTTTTTAGAAACTGTACTAAAAGCAAAGGTAGGAAATGTAACTAATGAGGCGTGTGCTTTCGAGTGGGTGGAGAAGCACAAGCCTTGGTAGGCCATGGCCCTGGACTCGCTGTCACTTCCTTTTTGTAGCCAGACGGACTGCCTCGCACATGCCCCTTGCCCGCCCCCCCCCCCCTTTCTGACACACACACAGGCACTCCTCCAGCCCTAGTTCTTACCTGCACTTCATAGATCGTCTGACATGGGCAGGTGGCTCATAGTTCCAGTTTATCTGCTTTCTGTCAGTGAGATGGAGAGTTAGCCCTCTGTGTATGTCAGAGAGATTGCTTATGCTGTTCAGTTGTCCACTGTGTAAGGCAGTTGTTGGTCGGAGAACCTCCTTCCATGGTTTTAAATTGATGGGCTGATGACTTTCACACTCGTAGCTCCAGTTCAGACATCTCTTCTTACCTCTGCTATCTTACATTAACTGTCTAACATTTGGATGTGCCATAGGCTTTTTAAAACTGATGTAGAACCTTTGTTCCCTGATATTTTCCCCAAGATGTCTTACTTTACACTTCTGCTTCATGAATAAAAGGCACCACCATTAGCTCTGTTTCTCAAGCCAGAAATTTAGGAGTCATTTCTCATCCTTCAGATTGGCTGTTCCTCTCGTCTAATGTCATGAGTTCTGTCAGATTTGCCTTTTCTGTATTCCAGATCCATCTGTTTTCTCTTTGTCTCCCCCACCACAACTCAAGTGTAAGCCATCATTATTCCTCTAGATCTGTGTGTCTCATTTTTTAAAAGTTTTATTTACTTTTAGAGAGAGCGAAAGAGAGGGAGAGAAACATCGATCAGTTTATCACATGCCCCTGACCAGGGACCTGGCCCACAGCCCACGCATGTGCCCTGACCGGGAATCAAACCTGTGACCTTCTGGTTTGCAGGGCAGTGCCCAACCCCTGAGCCACACCGTCAAGGCTAGATCAGTGTGTGTTAAAGCATCATTCCACGTCCGTCGTCCGTCCCCCCCCCCCCCCCCCCCCCCCCCCCCCCGAGATGCACCTAGACGTGGAGGGTGGTGGAGGGTGCGGTCCGGTCCCGTCTGCGGGTGCTGGCGGCAGTCCGTTGGCGCTGTGTTTCCTTCAGTACAGAGCCCGACCCTCACCCCACGTGAACAGCCCTGACTGAGCCCCCGCTTTCGTGCCGTTTCCTTTGAGTCCCTGGTCTAAACCCACTGTCTTTCCCTCACAGGAGAGCTGACGTGAATGGAAGTTATGTCGCTTTCTGGCTTAAAAGTTGTGTCTTCCAGTGGCGCTTCCACACACACTTAACATTGCCTAGGGAGCCGCCTGGGTGCTGGTGTCTGCACAGGTCTGGCCTCTGCCCGGCCGTCGGGCCTCCCTCTCATCTCACCATTGGACCCCTTGTTCTCCGCAGCTGTCACCTTTCCTTCCTTTGAGAGGGGTTTCAGAGCCTTCTCTCAAGGACACCTTCCCCAGTGTCACTCTTTCTGTCCCTTGGCATTACCTGGTGTCTGTGTGTCATGGCCTGTGCATGGTCAGGCTCCACTTCCGCACTGGAGGGTCTCTGAGCTCAGGCATTCTTTCTCTTTTCTTTATCGTCGTAATAATAAGGATGTAGTAGAGTGACTTGTACATGGGCTCTGAAGACATATTTAAGTGAAGAATGTGATTATATTTGGAATCAAAAATAGCAACAATAAGTGCTGCTTCTGAGCCTGTGCATTGTCAGTCCCTGTGCTTACTGGAGGAGGCGGACCAGGGCTGTAGCAGTTAGTGCCCCCCACACCTGGTTCAGGAGATCCTTGCCACAGTGTCCAGGTGTAGAAACTGTTATCTTTGTGTTACTGTTGAGGACAGCTGAGGTTGAGCAGTCAGTCAACCTGGCCAGGGTAATTTGCCTAGAAAGTGGTAAAATGGGGGCCCAAATTGAGATCATTTGGGTGTAGAGACTTACTGACCCCATAGGGCTTCTGCTCATTCCCCCCTCCCCTCGGCTCCCCTCCCCCTTTAAATCGGCCCCCCATCAGCATGTCCCTCACCGTGCCCCTGCCTTGGTCCTTACCAGGGAGCCTGTGTATATTCTTTTGTAGTTATTTTTTACTGAACCTCTAAAGTGTACTTGTACTATGAGAGCGTTTCTGTTTTGTCTTGTTCCTATAGTGGGTCGTCTTAGCCTTTATTTTAGTGACTTTTCCTAACCCCCTGAGTCCATTGTGGCTCCCTTACCACATTGGTGGCATTTCAGTCTGAGATGTCCTTTTGTTTTTCTCTCGGTCATTCTCATAGCAGCTGCTGTCCCCTGTTTGTCCCCATGTCTGCCCACCCTGCCATACCTTTCTCCCTCCAACAGATACACGTATTCATTGAGACTGGACTTTCTCCCAGGTGACACCGTCCAGCTTATCAGATGTATCCATGAGTCCTGTTCCCAAAAATGACTTGCGAGTTTCAGTACTTCTTCTCAGTAAGAAGGAAGATGAGAACACTACCATAAACCTGCATTTGTGCATATCTTTGTGTGTAAACCTGCATTTGTGCATATCTTTCTCTGTTTTTATGTGTCTGGGAGAATCATACTACTGAATTTGATAATATCTAATCACAATGAATTTGTACAGGGTTACAAAGTAGTTTTCTAAAAATGGTGTGCTTCCCTTTAAAATGGTATCTTTCTAAGAACTGATGTTTAGTTAGAATTTTAAATCTCCTAAATTTTTATTTATTTTTATGACTAAAAAAAGATACTCAAGCACAAATACATGGCACATGGGAGGCAGTTAGTAAATTTTGATTTTTATGGATAAACACTGAAAATTGAACATATGTGTGTATATATATATATTTATATACATATATATAGAGAGATATATAGCCCTTTTTATCCTAAAATACATTCATCTTGAGCTAGGCTGGTATGACCATTAATGTGCCAACACACCTTTCTGTGCATTATAAAGTCCGTTGCGTACAAAAATGAAAAGGTATGAATACTCGTGCTGTAATAACGTATGCTCACAATTATTAACGATATGGGCAATTGCAGACAATATAGACCTTTATATGGTTCATTGCCTAGAATGTTCTCTTATAATGAAAAAAACAGAAGACATTTTGAAAAAGAAGTAAGGTAATGAATGATTTAGGTCCTAGCTCCCTGTAACTCCGTTTTCCTGTAAAGGGCTGAGGCACGTTGCCCTGCCCCAGCCCTCCCCGTGCCGTCTGCTCTGGGGTGCTCCGTGTGCTTTAGTGCAGCGTTACAGGCAGGTGTCAGTCACAGGCCACTCCTGTGACTCCAGATGCTGAATAACGGCTAAGCCATTTTAGTGTTGCTGTTCTTTTAAAGATTTTATTTACTTATCTTTAGAGAGAGGGAAGGGAGGGAGAAAGAGAGGGAGAGGAACATCAATTGGTTGCCTCTTGCACACGCCCCAACGGGGGACCTGGCCTGCAACCCACACATGTGCCCCGACCTGGAATTGAACTGGCTACCTTTCCCTTTGTGAGCCTATGCCCAACCCACTGAGCCACACTAGTAAGGGCCCATTTTAATGTTTTTATGAAGCAGAGAAATAATATTATTTGAGAAGATTGCAATACATTTGAAAATTTTATAACTAGTTATATGTAAATACAAATAATTTTTAAGCTTCAAAGTAAGAATGTGATTGTTATAACACTCAAAAGTTTGGTTCTTATTATTTTCTCTTACAGTTTCTCAAGCAAGACCTCCCCCAAATCAGAAGAAAGGTGAGGTTGTGCATGCAATTCTAAATGTATTTTAAAAAGTCAGCGTGAATAAGCTGGGTTCCAGAACAGGGCCAGTACTGCGGTGCACTTACGTACGTCATATGTTTGTGCTTGGTGTCTGTGCAGACTAGCAGGGTGTAGGTCATATTGATTACTGAGTATTTTGAACTTCACTGTTGACTTAAGATGTTTTTTACCTCAAAAGATTGAAAATGATAAATTTACGAACTTTTGACTGGGAAGGTAACTGATTTCTTTTAAAAGTACCGATGACACACGTTGCCTTTCAAATTCTGTCTGGACAGGTTCTCGCACGCCCATCATCATCATCCCCGCGGCCACCACCTCCTTAATCACCATGCTCAACGCCAAGGACCTCCTCCAGGACCTGAAGTGAGTGCCTTGCTGACTCGCGTCTGCCAGAGCGGGAGCTACTGCAGGGAGTTAGTCAGTGTCATTTCCTATTTCTCATTTGGAGAAAACAAAATTTCAGTTTCTGCTTTACAGATACTTTGAAATTGAACTCTCAAAATAGAGTAGATTCTTTTACGTTCTTCGATGTCTTTTATGTCTATTAGTTAGAATAGCGATAGTATTTTGTACTTAGAATGCTCTGACATTTTAAATTCTTGTTAACTATTTTTAGTGGTAACTAGAAAAATATATTAATTCAGTGACATAATTAATACCTAAAAAAAGCGTGAGTGAATGCTCTACCTTTCTGCATAAAAATAACAATGTCAGTTCTTGAGGAAGGAAAAGAAAGCACCTCACCTCCAAAAAGCAAGTCGTTCTGCTTCCGAATCACTACTGGCTCATTAAAAATGAGAAGCAAAGTTAGTTGTGAGACTTGCTGATTTTGGGTTATATCAAATTGAATTTTATGTGCCTGTGACTTTTAAATAGCTGAATAAAGATCTCTTTAACTTGGTACACACAAGTTTACCCATGTAGTAAGTAATTTTTCTTCAGTACCTTTGAATGAAATTTTCAGCAAACTTCTTCCTGCTAACAGTATGGAAATAAGGAATTTTTAAAATTAAATTTATTGGGGTGACATTGGTTATTGAAATGATAGGTTTCAAGAGTACGGAAGGGATTTTATGTGTTTGGTTTTTTAAAATATTTTATTTATTTATTTTTAGAGAGAAGGGAAGAGAGGGAGAAACATCAATGTGTGGCTACCTCCTATACGTCCCCCACTGGGAACCCGGCCCAGGCATGTGCCCTGGCCGGGCAACCACTTGGCTTGCAGGCCCCCACTCAGTCCACTGAGCTACACCAGCCGGGGCAGGATTTTATGTTTTATAATATTATATTTTATTAGGCTTTTTAAAAAGAGACTTTATTTTTTATTTTTAGAGAGAGGGAAAGGGAGAGAGAAAGAGAGAGAGAAACCTGGTTGTCCGAGAGATACATCTATAGGTTGCCTCTTGCATGCCCCCGACTGGCGACCTGGCCCATCACCCAGGCATGGCCCTGACTGGGAATCCAACTGGCACTCAATCCACTACTGAGCCACACGGGCCAGGGATATTATGCTTTTATATTGAAGTTTAGTGTTCTGACAATGTGGATTACTCAGATAATTCCTCTGGTAATCTACAGTTCCTCAACTAATCTACAGTAGGGTGAGTAAGAAATGTAGTCATTTTTGTCTACCTCTTGAAATACATTTGATAATAAGAGACAGCAGACCCACGTACAAATGGTTTTCATTAAGTACTTTAAAAAAGTGTTGCTTTAGTTTGAGTATTCACGTATCTCCTTTTCACCTGCTAACCAGTATACAGAGTAGACTTTTTGTCCTCTTCATCTTTGGGGTGGGAGATGTCTCTCTGGTCTCTGGTCTGGTGCTGGCTCTGTGTCCTGTAGCTGGGAACCCAGCCCTCCAGCTGCAGGGGACTTCCTCAGGGAGAGGATCTGTTCTTCTGTTGTGAGCTCTCTCTCCATTGTGTGAAACAGCTTTTGCCTGATAATGGGCATTGAATAAATGTTCAGGAAGAAAAAAAGGAAGCAGGACACATTGAGAAAATTAGAGAATACTCACTCTTCATCCCTGTAATTCAAAGTGTGTGTGTGTTAGCCATGACTTTATTTAGTGCATTTCTCTCTGATTTTAAAGTCATTTTTTTTTTGATATATGGCAGTCATATCTGCACATGTGACTTGATTTTAGTTCCTGTGAAGTGTCATTATACTTGGTGTTGGATTTTTTGCACTTAGTGTATTTGGATCTTTACTGTCTTTTCTAACTCTGGGATATTTATGATTTGTGAACTTGGTCCTTACAGTTATCATAATTTTTAGTAACATACAACTAACTATACTTTTTATAAATATGTCTGAGTAGTTGCAGAAAATTCACAATAAGTTTTTGAAATGTTAAAAAAAAATTCTCTTTAATTTTTCATTCTCCAAATCTTTGCATTGCTCTTCTAATATATTATACATCTAATACTTAAATATTTCACTATAGAAGGTAACAAATAGTGCAAAGAAAATCACAAAGTAAATTTTAGTGTCTTTCCCTTTTGCCTTGCTACAAAGAAGCCACGCAGTTCAACAGACCACATTCTTAGGACAGACCGTTCCTAATTTTTCTTCCAAGTTTAAAACACTCCCTTCATTGTTTAACACCTCATTGCAGCTGACACGTCCCCTGCAGTGTGAGTCAGCTGGAGGCTTTGCTGTGTAATTAATGCATAATTGAAACCACCTCCGCACAATTACAGTACTGGCTGTAACCCATGGCTTCGGTTGGCATAGATATTGTTTGGTTTCATGTAAAACTGGGGATTCTTCCTTCAATTTTCTAGCCCTGCAGTCAGTAAAAGAAACAAAACAAAATAAAACCCACCCTAACCTTTATCACCCTAAATAATGAAGTAAGGATACATGATGGAAGCATTAAAAAGCACCTTCCCCATTTATAAATATGACCTTGAGAGAGTTTCAGTGGGACTGTAAGTATTCAGAATAAGCTGGTCTGAGGATGCTCGTGATTCTGACCGAGTTCCAGCGAGGGGAGATGGCCCGGGGGACCCCCTTGCTTCAGCACTGGCCATAGGAAGTGCTGAAGGCCTGGGCAGGTAGCACGCTGAGCAGTTGCTGAAGTTGACCCTGGACCAGGAGTAGTTCATGTTCCCAGCAGAGCGCAGAGTGACTCAGCCACTTCGGAAAAGATCCAGGAGTCTCCTATTTTTGCTCATTACATTGAAGATACTCCACTGTCTTCCTCTGTTGGTGACGATGGGTCAGCTGTTGGTGTGACAGCCCATCCTGTGGAGGAGGTTATCTTGACCTGGCTATTTTAAAAGAGCACCGTAGTTTGCCATGAGTAATGCGCACCTGTACTTTAGCGCTGCCTATGCAGAATTCACATCCTTAGTTTTCCCTCAAAAATCTGGGCCAGAGAATATGCATTATACATGGCAAAATACAGTATCCGAATTTATCTATATACTGAGAAGTAGATTTCATATATATCCCACTTTGGGGTTCATTAGAATTAAATCTATGGATTGGCATTTTTCATCAGTTCTGTTTCTTTTCTCTTTAGATCAGTGATTTTCAGACTTTTCTACCTCATGGCACACACAGAATAGTTACTAAAATTCTGTGGCACACCAAAAGAATATTTTTTGCTTATTTGACAAAAAATAGGTATGATTTTGATTGATTTACAAAAAGGAAATAATAGTAATCACTTACTCTCTTTGCTCCAAAGTGACTTTCACTTTATTTTATTTTACTATTTTATTGTATTTTTTGGCATTAACAGTTACTTACCCCTTTATACCCTTCTCTGTCCTGCAATCACCACATTGTTGTCCATGCCCATGACCTCCACCAAAGTGACTTCTTAAAAAAAAGTCAGGTGCATGTGACTCATACAAGGATTTCTGGTACCAGTAATTAACCAGTGAGATGCAACTTTATTTTGTGACCCATAAGATGCAGCTCTATTCTATGACCTATATATATATTGTCCAACACAGGGTGTGTACACCAGACGGCTACTGTTGTGGTAGCTGTTGTCACTTTTTCTCTTGACAGTGTCAGGGAGAAGAGCTCAGTGCCCCAGACAAGCAGACAGCTGCTGCATGTTTTACACATTTTAGCATCACGCCAGTTAAAAATCTCTGCTTTAGGTATTCATTTTTGTTCTTTCCCCTTCCCCCCTTTTTGCTCTTTTCTTTCTGGGACTTAAATAAGATACACTTTAGACCTCTCATTTCATCTTTCACTGTCTCTTAAATGGTTCTGTTTTCCATCTCTTTTTCTGTCACATGCATTTTTGATACTTTCTTTAACAACTAGAAAGTTGTCTGTTTCTTTGGCCATGCCCTAATCTGATGTAAGTCTGTCTATTGCATTTTTGAATTCAGATAACCTAATTTTTTATTGCAGTGGTTCTTTATTGCAGTTCATTTTCAAACCTTTGATCTTTTAAAATAATTTTTCCCTTTATATATTTGTAAACTGTGTTATAAGCTTTGATCTTTGACAATTGCATCAGTGAAGTCCTTAGTTATCTTTTTCTTTTGACTGTTGTTTCATTCATGACACCTCATTTCCTTGTGTTTTTTACAATTCATTTAATGGTTTTCATTGTTCTCATTTACTCACTTCCTTGGAATTTTATTTTGTAGAAATTTCTTGATTTGCGGAATGTAGGTGTGGGTACTCCAGAAGAGATTTGCATTTGTGTGTGCTGAACATCTGGGAGCATAACCAGTTTAACACCACTTTAAGTTTGCTCTTTGAGGTTAACTTCCAGATAGTGTTTTCTTGTATTTTTTAAAATTCAATTTTTTTTTATTTAGGAAAAAGGAAAACCTGGGAAATATCCATAAACTTGTCCTGTATGTATGTATGTATTTATTTTCCTCACCCAAGGACATTGTTCCCATTGCTTTGGTGTGAGGGGAAACAGACAGACAGACAGATATTGATGTGAGAAACATTAATTGGTTGCCTTCTCTTACGTGCCCCAACCAGGAATTGAACCCATGACTTTGCCGTCTATGGGATGATGCTCCAACCAACTGAGCCACACTGGCCAGGGCTTGTTTTGTTCTTACAGTAACATAAAGTCTGGAACTTACCTAGCTATATCTCATTTGCATTTTGTTCTTTGACGAATTGATTGTCATTCACTAAATGGATGAATCAATGGACGTCAGAATATTTCTTCAAATCATATATTTCCATCTACCATCTCAGTTTTGTAGTTCTGGTTATATTTGTTACAATGCTTTTAGTTGTAAATGATAAAACTCAAAGTAGTTTTATCAAAAATAGTTTGTTGGTTCAACATAACTGAAAGGGTGAGGCTTTGGGGACAGCTGGGCTCAGACCTGAACTGATGCAATCAGCAGTTGGTCCCTCCATCTCTAGGGCAGGTTCTCCCCTTCAGGGACAAAAGTGATTATCAGAAATGTCAGGTTAGCAATCACTGACCAAGATAATGCCTGTTTCCCAGGAATTCCAGCAAAAACCGCAGGATTAATTCTCATTGGCCTGGCTTGTTTGTTCTAAGCCAGTCACTGTGGCCAAGGTTAAATCTTGCCTCAAATCTAAGTGAGGTCCAGTTTACAATTCTGAGATTTGATTTTGCTTGCAGTTGCCATGGCGTTGGCTAGGATTGGTGGTGAGCGGCAGGAAAACGGGTGGGCAGTGGGTTTGTTTCTAGTTTACCATTATACCAAACGTATCCCAAGACCTCTAGCTTTATGAGAGAAGGAGCTTCTGTGAGATACCCTACCTTGAGCAGAATTTGGGCTATTTCCTGTCCCAGGAATCTGTGAAATAGAGTAGAAAGCAAAGTTTAAGTCTAATTAGTTTGCCAGTGCCTTCCATGCACAGAATTCTGCACTGTTCTGGGTCCCTGGCTTTCCTGTCTAGGGCACAAGCGTCCCCTTCTTTCTGGTTAGCTCAGAGGTGCATTTAAAATGTTCTACTTTGTCCTACTTTGGAAAACTTCCTGGCGGTTTATTGTGAAGTCAAACACATGCCGTGACCCAGCCGTCCCACACGCAGGTGTTCATGTAAGACGTGAGTGCATGTGTCCACGGAAAGACACGCACAGTATGGTGGTTGCAGTTCTGTCTGTCACAGCCCCAACTGTGGAGCTGCCCAGACACTCCTCACAGGGAGTGCATACACAGACTGTGGCGTAGTCATACCCCAGCGTTCTCCCCAGCATCCAGAAGGGTGAGCTAGCACTGTGCCTGAGCCTGGGCAGATCTTGAAAACTTCAAACTGAGGGACAGAAGCCAGGCCCCCAAGAGCATGTCCTGTGCAATCCTGGTGTGCATTCTTACAGCAAGCAAAATGGATCCTGGGTGACAAAAGGCAGACTAGCGGCTGCCTATTCGGGGAGGGAGCCAGGAGGCTTTCTTCAAGGTGCACAAGGAAGTTTCCAGCCCAGAGCAGATGTCTTTGATCCCCGTTGGAGTGGCGCTTAGACTGAGTACACGTTCATGAAAACTTAGCTGTTTGTGACTGTCACTCTGCAAATTTTATGTGCTCCCCAGGACGTGCAATGGTGTATGCAGAAATACATGGGAAGAGAGGGAATGTGGTGTTTGGGAAGCATGTATTTATTCCCGTTGGAGGAGTAGCCTCACTCTCATATTTTCTTGTAGATGAGTTTTCATGAATGAGTCTATAGGCAGTAAAATGATTATCTGGGAGAAATTGTTAAATGACACAACAGTCTCAGCTTTCCCATCAGAGGTGCCATGGATATGAAAACACTCAGCTCGGAAGTGAAGTTCACTGTGACCACAGTCACTTTGTACTAACAGCTCTCAGGGTTACACAGTTAGTATCACTTCACGATGGATCCAGTATGTGGGATTGAAAATTTTCAAAGGATTCTGCCCAGTGTCAGCTCTCCTGCATCCCCTTCCTTCTTTGTCTCCCCTGAACTTTAGAAGCAGGGTGATACTCAGTGCAGTGACTGCATTGCCCCATTTATCTGGAGGGGGTGGACCATAGCTAATACAGTATGCTAATGACTATGTAGGAGAGAGAGAGAGAGTGTGTGTGTGTGTGTGTGTGTGTGTGTATTTATATTTTTTTAAACACTTTTAAAATGCTTTGTGAATACTAACAAACCTAGAGCTGGAAACAGCTCTGCAGGTTGCTGAATTATTTTTGAGAATAAGATTGATGGTACAGTAGATAATTGAATTATATAGATTTGTTCATTTACTAAATTACTAGCAACATTTACTAAAACTGACAATTGGCATACACTGATCTAATTTCCTTACTTAAAAATTTGCAAAGTGTCCCTGAAATTTGGTGGCATTTTCTAATTTTGCTGAAACATTAACTGTGAAAAGGGGCATTTGGTGAAGTTCGTGGGCTGGCTGAGTCACCTGTCTGGGAAGAAGTCTAGCCAGCCACATCACCTTCCTTTCAAGCCCTCTTTCAATTTATCATAACATTTCCCTCTAATAGCACTTGAGAAATCAAGGGTTGGTGTGGTTTTCTTTGTCGCCTTGAAGAGTGCCGAGTGCTGTTGAGTATGAATTGTATGTCGGTGCGAGAGACACTCACCCTGACCCGGCAGTGGTGAGCGTGTACTTTGTCCGACGTGCAGAGAAAGACCCACACTCCTCAAGCGTTATGATCTGTATACATAGAGCACGTTTAATTTGAAAATGTTTTGGGTTTAAACATCAGTATTTAAAAAATTATCACAAAGTATGATTTGTTTTTCCATTTTTATCACATTGCATCATTTGACCTTTTCTCTTGTTTTTTCAAAGATTCGTCCCATCAGATGAGAAGAAGAAGCAGGGCTGCCAGCGGGAGAATGAAACTCTGATACAGCGGAGGAAAGACCAGATGCAGCCCGGGGGCACTGCCCTCAGCGTCACGGTTCCCTACCGAGTGGTGGACCAGCCCCTGAAGCTCATGCCTCAGGACTGGTACGGTGACCTCTCTCTGTGTACTCAGGAGTTTCTGGTGGAATGAACAAGGAGCACATTTTATTGTGCATTACAAATAGAGCCTGTTTGAAACCAGGGGTGATGCTAATTTGGTCATCAGTAATACTGTCCAGTGATACCTACTGAAATCTCTATTTTGGATAGCGAAACTTCATTTTACTTGTAAGAAACACTAACTTCTGGAAAACTTAGTAGAAATTTTTTCACTCGTCTGTTTGTTCTGGATCAGCTTTTAGAGCAACACTTTCAAACAGACTTAACGTTTTGAGATCTGCATTTTAGATTTGGAAAATTCAGGTTTTCTGGTAAGACACAATAAGTAAAGGCATTGTTACATTTATTATAAAGGAATAATTTAATAAAAATAATAATGTGAGTACCCTGGTTTAGCCCTTTGATTATATTAAAATGTTCCTTAATAAAATACTGAGCTCTGTATAATATAAAGAGCCTTACAACCTCAGTTACATAAGTTACCTTAAACGATGTCACTGATCCAAGCTGGAGTGAGACCGCGAGTCTGAGAGTGTGTCTCTGTGGCGCAGAGAGCGCAGCACCTTAGACGGAGTTTTCCTTCGTAGCCCTGGTTGGTCTTCAGACCTTATGAAGTCCATTGGCAATACCAGTATGTTAAAAATGTCCTAAAGAAGAGAGGGTTCCTGTTTTATATTCGCCCCCAGTACCTACCCAGGACACATTGAATCATACATGAAGTGAGTAAGAGAAGAATTTCAGCTATCAAGTTTAAAACTCGCAGGATATAGGCATGGTACATATTTGTATCATATTATTTGCAGAAAATGAAAGCAGTAGCGTGTACAAGTGCCATGTCTGTGTCACAGAAGAGTGTGTGTGCATACTCACTAGGTTCCTAGCTGCTGGTGCCGTTCTAGGAGTAGCAGTACTTTGTCCTTTCAGGAATTCACTGGGAGGAGTGTTTGCATCACCCTGCTGCCTTGCTGGCCCAGGGAGACCTAGTAGGATTCAGCAGACCTCTGTCCAGCAGACTCTCTTTAGTTGGCAGGCACCTGGAGCTTTCAGCTGTGTGGTACAAGTTACATCATAAAATTAAGAGGCCATTTAATAGTGTGCTCCATCATCAAAGATGGTTTTGGCCACAGGGGGCATATACCCTTGAAAGCAGGGAATTTTTTATTTAAGACTCAATTGTAGTCTCAGAGATTTTGAACAGATTAAGAATTTTAAGCTGTGGTTTTTCATAGTAACTGATTTTTAGTATTTTTATTTACTGACTGGGAATTGAACTGGTGACCTTTTGGTTTGTAGACTGCTGTTCAGTGTACTGGGCCACGCTGGCTACGGCTGTTGAAACTGATCTTGCTGTAGGTGTTTCATGTGACTGGAGGATAAGCCTGGTTTGATGTTGCGTTGGATATGTAGAGTCATCCAGTGCAGTAGCTAACTTGGACCACTGGGCATCCTCAGGACCTTTTGGAGGAGTGTTGAGGTCAAAACTATTTCCATCTTAATACCAAGTGGCTGTTCTCGTGATTTATCGGTCCTCACACAGGGACAGTGGCACAGCCAGTGCGCAGGGTTCGCTGTCTCCTTTTCTGGTGTGCCATGCACTTCCGTTCCTCCTCCCTGAGAGCAGTGGCGACAGGCTGGTCCCCAGGACTCTGCTGAGGGTGCAGTGTGCCAGCATGAGTCATGTGAGCTGCTGAGACCTGCGCTGGCACAGAGGAGGTGCCCTGGGGAAGCTCACTGACAGTCACATTAGGGTTCTGACCCCGCCTCTTTGGTTCTAGGCTTAAGCTGTTCATGGCAATGTGCTTATGACTTCTCAAGTTAATTAAGTATTTTGTAAACCAATGAAATATGAGGGCCTGGAAAGGGATTTGTGGGGTTTTTTTAAAATGAAAACAACGTTAAATGGTTGGAAAAACAAATTGCTTTAAGAAAAACTTTATGGTGAGCAAAACAGTTATAAAACAGTTGGAAAAACTTTAAAAAGTCTGTGGTTTCTGTACTCGGATTACTTTTAAAATAATCAGAAGTCAAAAAGTAGGCCTTTATAGCTTCATAAAATTGTTGGTGACTTACAATAATTTATAACATTTTTAATTAAAGTAAAATATCTGTTTGAATTTTAAAAGATTTCCTTTTTTTGTTTTAAATCCTCACCTGAGGTCATTTTTTCATTCTGAGAGAGAGATATCAGTTGGTTGCCTTCTCATATGTACCCTGGCTGGGGATTGAACTTGCAACCTGTGACCTGACTGGGAACCGAACCCATGACCTTTTGGTCTACAAGACAATGCTCCTACCAACTGAGCCACACTATCCAGGGCTAAATGATTGCCTTTGAAAACCAGCTTTTCCAGTTAATATATCAGCTACTGTTCCCTGTTGCATTGGAGAAGTGGTCCCTTACTGTAGTTAATGCAACAGAAGGGGAGAAATAAAAGACTGAAGAGAGCCTTGGCTGGTGTGGCTCAGTGGATTGAGTGCCAGCCTGCAAACCAAAGGGTCGCTGGTTCAATTCCTAGTCGGCACAGATGCCTGGGTTGCGGGCCAGGTCCCTAGTAGGGGGCACACAAGAGGCAACCACACATTGATGTTTCTCTCCCTCTCTTCCTCCCTCCCTTCCCTCTCTCTAAGAATAAATAAATAAAACCTTTTAAAAAAGGGCTAAAAAGATCACATAGGACTGTGAGTGATGAATGTCGTTTAAAAGATTTAGGGGAAAACACGCATGGGATAGTTCGTCATGGACCCTGATGACGACGATGCAGCGGGAAGTTGTGGTCCTGTGCCCATGTGCCTCGCAGGTGTGGGCAGGATACTGTCTCGTGTGGAGGACGATGAGGCTCTCTCCTGAAGGGTTCACGGTGCGTGTGCCTGCTCTCCGTCCACTCTTCTCACCCCTCTCTGTTTGCAGGGACCGGGTTGTAGCCGTGTTCGTGCAGGGGCCTGCGTGGCAGTTCAAAGGCTGGCCGTGGCTTTTGCCTGATGGTTCACCAGTTGACATATTTGCTAAAAGTAAGATCCGTTTTTTACTGCTCACTCAGTATAGGAATGCTCTTGCTTTATTTAAGACGAAGAGCCCCTGTGTCTACATGAGATATGTGTATTAAACGATTCCCAGTAATATATATAATGTTGATTTTTAAGCTCCTGTGAAATATTTTAAAGCCTTTTTTTGAATATTAATATTTTCTGTATACATGAATTATTGCGTGCCCCCCAACATTAATAAATTTTAGGCTGCTTTAAAATCATTAATATTATTGCATGTCCATACATTGTAATTAAAATTGATGGCCAGATTATATCTTTACTGTAAGTTCCCTGATTGGAGGAGCCTTACCGCCTTGTGCACTCTTGTTTCGTCAGCACAGAAGAGTGTGGTGTAGAGGAAGCGTTCAGTAGGCATCTGTTATTTAAAGAGTGGGTGTCATGTGCCTTGTACCCTTTAGTGGCCATATATTGGTCACTAAAAAGTAGATGAATTTAGCCTGGGTTTTTTTGTTTGTTTTTTGCTAGTAGGGAGATTGCAATTATTATTTGAATTTGAGTACCCAGTTAAGTTAGTAGTATAGAATTACTTTATGAAAAACATTCTTATGAAACAAATGTTTGTTAAAAATGCCAACTTTATTATGAGTGTGGATTGTGCTGCTGTGCAGTCCTGCCTGTTTTTAGCAGTTTTGTTAGTGGGCCCACCATTCTTCCTGGCTAGAAACTGGCCACACGTGAAAGATTTCATCATGTAAGGGTCTCCGATATTTGTAACATTAGAATTACTTTTTATGTTATTTCTGGAACTTGAGTGATGCATAGACTTAATAAATGAAAGTTAAAAGATAAGGAGACATTGAGAATGTTATTAAAAAGTAAAATGTCAGTCAGCGTGAATACTGTGTTTTACCTACTCACCTTGTTGAATAGTATTGTAAAAATTATTATTAGAATGTCTTCAGGATATAAATGCTCTCTAAATTTCATTAAAGAGTATAGTGATGTTTTAATTTTCATTTTGTTCATATTGTTAATTTCTGAAATTTAGGTGTAAGAGCTTAGAGACTTTTTAAAAACAGTTATTAATAATGATTTTCTTCCATGAATTAGTCTTTCTCTTCAGCCTTCTTCTTCACTGACTCCTTTCTGTCAGCATTTAAAATGAAAGTGCTCTTGCCTCTTCTATCTTAAAAGCAACAGAATGAAGCAGACCCTTCCCCTTGACCTCACCTTTCCATCTGTCTCCTTTTCTTTCTGCTGTTACAGCTTAGCTTTTGAAAGAATTGGTCTCTACCAACTACTCACTTTTTCTCTCCAATTCCTAATTCACTGTGGTCTCATTTTCTTGCCTTCTGCTAAACTATTCCCACCAAACTCACCAGTGACCCAAATATTGAATAGATACTTTTGACCTCCTCATCAGAATTTGACTCCCTAGACCACATTTTCTCCTTTTTAAAATGTTACTTTCCTGCCACTTGTTATGCTTTCTCAGACTCCTTAGCTACTTTTCCTCTGGCTTCCAGCCACATATTTATGCTCTTGCTTCTTTTCCTTCCCCTTTAATTACAAATTCTCTCTCTATGGAGTTCTAATGGCTTTCCTTCACTATCTTTGTCCTCTTGAGTCTCTGGCTCGGTGTTCCGGGCCCCATTGCTCAGGATGGATGACCAGGCCACTTCTGGGTCCCATCGTGCATCGGGCTCAGCCTGTCCCAGGGCAGTTGATCTTCCTGTTCCCTCCCTCAGCCCCAAACTGCCTTTTCTGCAGTTAGCTTTTAAGTGATTTGCCTAAATCAGAAACTTAGGAATACATTATCTCTTTTTATTGGTCTCTTTGCTGATCCTGCTTGTTCTTCTTCTAGCCCCCCAACCCCACTCCTCACGACACTTTGAAAACGGTAGTGCCTGTGCGCACGGGAGAGAAAGCAGGTGCTGGGGATCATCTGTATGGACCGTGGCAAAAAGTTACATTTCCTTTATATTGCTTAACAATACGTCACATAGTTTTAGAGATCCTAAATATTGACATACGTAAAATGGCCAAATAAAAATCTTTTCAGAATTATGAGAAACTAGATTCCGCTTTTCTAAAGTATCATTTATTCTGTGTTTGAGGTGGCTGCACACATTTGTGATCAAGACTTTTAAATGATGATTTCTTCAGATTTTTGCTAGTTATCATTTAAAAAGAATTTTCATTTAATAATTTTTGTATTTTTTGTCTCTTTGTCATTTGACATGATTCTGTCTACTAAATGTTATTCAAGAGCACTGTTTTAGTTTTGTTTGCTTCTTTGTTCCCATGAAAAAAAGTGTTGACAAGGCTTTCATGCAGTTTGCAGAAAATGAGCAGTTCTGGGCCATGTGAAGTATTTTGCTTTGGTAGTCACTGTGTTACCAGATAACTGGCTTCTAAAGCTTGCTTCTCCTTTACTTTTTGCTGAGGCTTAAAGCCTTTAAGTCTTTTTTTGAATAAGAAAGATATTTTTTAAAGAAGAAAGATATTTTGTGGTAATGTCTTGGTATAAGCTTGCTTGCCACAATTGCTTCGTGCTAATATTTTGTATGATGAGAGAAACCTTATGTTTCTTCATTGTGGCTTAAACTTTTGGACCCTGATGTTTCCGCTTTACTTTAAAAATTTGTCTCTTCAGTTGGGAGAACAAATATTATATGAACTAAATCCATTGAAATTATTAAGGGGGACTGTATGCTTTTGTTGTTTTGGGTAAATCAGTTTAAAAAATATAATTAATGTGTATTTTTAAGAATGATTTAAAGCAATCATATTGAGAAAAGTGAACCATGTTAAGCAGAATAGGAAATATTGAGATGTGACTTATTTTTTAAAATTTGAAAAACAATCAAAAAATATTTTTACCCATAAAAAGCATTTTAAAAATGGGTTTTCTGAAATCATGACATAAAACCCCTTTATGTCATGAAGGGGTTGACATAATGAATTGGTTTAAATTCATTAAATTGAATTCAATTCAGAATGAGTAATGTGTCCAATGAGAGAACTTTTATTTATAAAAGCAAGTAATTTAGAAATAATGTTTGTGTTTTTTGTGGACACAAATGATTATTCATTTGGGATTTCCGTGAAGAATTGGACCTTGATTGGTTTTTAACACCAAAAGCCAGTAAGCCAGCAAGCATTATGGGACAAGCAATCTGTAAAGTAGCTGTCAAAAAATTAACAAAGTTAGTAATTTTCTTTTTAAAAAAAATCCCGTGCTACTTAGATGACAATGGTGAGAACAAGAGTCATATTTTATGCTAGGAAAAAAGTAAAAAATGGTGGAAGAAGCTAAATGTCTTCTCTGTCATGTGCACGATGTGCAAAATGACAGCTCCGCTGAGGTTAAATCATTGAATTATCTACATCTAGGTAACTTTCTCCAAAGGCCTTCTGGGTTTTGTTTTGTTTTGTTTTTTCTTTTCCCCTTTTCATCATTTCTTGCCAAATCCCACTAGTTCTCACCCCCAGCATATCTCTTGACTGTTGGTCTTGCCACGTGCACATCTCGCCAGTTGATCACATCTGCCTCTTTCCCTGGGTTTCTGTATTAATGGCCTTGCTCTCTGCTGAACACTTCGTGGTGCCTCTTGGTGCCTGCCAGCTCACAGTGCAGACTCTGGGCCCGCGAGCCGGCGGCACCGCTCCAGGCCTCTGCGGTCTCACCTCTTCCTCGTCCTCTGCATTAATCACCTTGCACACATGGTTCCACTGGATCTCTTCTGTTTCTAGAGTGAACTGTTTTCTCCTTGAGCATGCTGTCACTGCTTGTTCTGTGTTAGCCGCATTCTTGCTCTACCATTAGGGTGCTTAGATTAGTCGTCACTGCCCATGCAAGCCTTTTCTGAATTCCATGGTCCGGGTAAGGGGCTCTTGTGTGTTTCTGTGATGCCCTACCTTTCTTTATCATATTGCATTTGAATTGTCTTTCTTATTTTTCACGGGGCCATATGCATTTTATCTCACTTCTCATTTCAGTCCCAGTGGCCGGCATGTATAAACAACCCTCAGTAAATATTTGTTGAGTTGAATGTTTTAGAGGATGCCACAGTTTCTAGCATCAATTTCAAAATTCACTTTGGTTATAATAATACCTTTGGTTGGTAGAAGAAAAATTGTTTTATGTTTTAGTTTGTTTTAAGTTATATTGGGGCACTAATGTCTGCATTGGGTGTTTTTATTTTTCATAAAGTACTTTAATAATTTTGATTGCACTTTGAATAAAAAAAATATTTCCTCCCATATAGTTAAAGCCTTCCATCTCAAATATGATGAAGTTCGTCTAGATCCAAATGTTCAGAAATGGGATGTAACAGTGTTAGAGCTCAGCTATCACAAACGACATTTGGACAGACCAGTTTTCTTACGGTTCTGGGAAACATTGGATAGGTAATTCTGTTTCCGAAATGCACTTACTTCTACTTTATTGTATTGATTTTCCCGTCTCTTCAGTCAGATTTTACGTTCCTTAAAGTTGTGAACCATTTCTCCCCATTCCATTTTTTTGAACATTATCTGATTTGATGCTGAACTACAGTAGATAAGTAACAAAATAGCTTTGTTATAGTGATTTCAGAAACGGGTGGAAAAAGGGCTTCTCACTTGGTAGAAGGCAACTGAAGTCTGAGCCGGTAGACCTGCGTTTTAGTCTGGGTTCTGTGGTCTGGCTGCGTGCCTGGCCGGACCTTGTATTCTCTGCACCCACGAACTTGGACTAAGTTATCCCTATGGTTTTTCCTACATGAGAAGGTCTCTACCTCTGTCTTTGACTTGTGGGTAGCTCATGAAAGGAATATAGTTTCTGAATTTGTTTTAACTACTAGTATACAGTTATTAAAGTCATTTACAAGAATAGCAGTTTTGTAGTTGGAAAATAATTGCAGTTAATACCACTGAGTCTGTTGTTCTCTTTGAGGCACCCATTAAAATCTAACTTTCTTGGTCTAAGTCTCCCACTGAGTATTATGGGTTTCCTCAAAGTCAGCGGTGATTGAGGGTAACCCAATGGTTAGAATCGAAAATGTAGTAAAAAGGAACATGTATAATTCTAGCCAGAAGCTCTTAGATTATAGACTTTAATAAGAGGAATATTTCTTATAGTTTACTTCAGAAGCCTTTATATTCCCAAAAGTTACAGTAGCAAATTTCCAGGGGTTTTTTTTGTTTTTTTTTTTGTTTGTTTGTTTTAAGAAAACAAAATATCCTATTTCACTGTTTTAAAAAGTCACCTTATTTTTACATGTAATATTCTAAAAGTCCTAAAATTCTCAATAATCATTGTAACTTACTATAATATTATTTTTCAGGTACATGGTAAAGCATAAATCCCACTTGAGATTCTGAATTACATCATTTCCCCTTCTGCAAATCTGGATTAAGAAGCATTGGATATACCTTGATCTAAAGACTGCCTGAGAGTCAAGCTTTATGAATTTATCAGAAACTTATAATTAAGAAGGTCACATCGATCAAAAGACCTCATTTGATGCTTTATGCTTCAAAGGGATGGTGCCCGTCATTCATATAAGCAAACTTTTTGGCCTACTACTATTTTTTTAATATTAGCCTTCTAGTCTGTAATGGAAATTGTATATTTTGATAGAAGTTTTTTCTCCATTGGTTAAACTAGCATTACTTAAAATGTGTTTCTTTAGAAAATAAATATAGGTTATAAATGTGTGTATATTTAGAGGTTATATGGCTCTCTAAGCCATCTTGCTTCTGATTTTTCATTGCTCTATAATTCCTTTTATTGAAAATACTGTGTTATGAATGATATTAAATTTTAGTTTCTGGAACTTGCAAAACCAAGCAAAGGGATGTGACTATTTTGAATGAATCAGAATGTCAACCTGTATGTATACTATATCTATACTTATTCTTTATTTAAAAAGGAATAATGAAAAATCAAGAACAAGTCTTCAGCTTTGGTTGAACTGTTCAGCCTTTTCCAGACTTCTTTACTTATATTGAGAACATTTAATGAATGTACATGCTTCTCACTGACTTTGGGGATTTTAAAACTTAGAATGATATATTTCTGTCTGTGATATCTTTCCACTTGAAACATCTCAAAACACAGATTGAAACCTTGTAGGCTATAGTACTTCTTATTTTGGGAGCCAGAGTATGATTTGGGGGAAGGAAATGTATTAGTTCTACTGCAATGTAATGTTAACTTCCTTATCTTTTCTCATAAATCCACCTTTGATTCTTAAGTTGTAGGGTATGGGATTTTGAGTCTTCTGTTTCTAGGCATGTTGACCTCAGTCCTTATTTTCCATTGTCCCTAAATATTGATAAACTCTCCCAGGCACCAAAGAACACATTTGCTTAACTAAGTGTCTGAACAGAAACAAGATAAAAACACTGGTATTTTTATGTGCGTATTCAATATTGTATGAAATATAAAACCTATATTTTAACTTAGTAAGATATTTTACTACTTCTCTACTTTAGACAGTGTTGCATCCATAGTACAACGAATGAGCCTTTTCCTTGAGTCTTAATTTCACATTTTATTACTTAAAAGCAACTTGGAAACTCGACTTGCCTAAAGAGTTTTTACCATTAGAATTGTTGCTGATCATTTATCTCTCTCCTTCCGTTCCCCTCTTCTCCCCCCAGTGATTTCTCTTAGTTTGACATATTTTTGGTAAACATCTAACTCTTTCTTACGTTTAGCTGACATTGTCTAGCCTCATTTGTAAATTTAATGTTATCGTAAAAATGAGAAGCACTTAACTTACTCTTTCAACCATGAAAGTCCATACCAATAGGGAATAGAAAAAAAATACTTATTCATGTGGAATTTACTAGGTTTTTCAGAAGAAAAGCAGTCAGCATTTAAAATTATAAGATTTTAGAATATTTATAAGGTTTGAACAGATTCTGTCCCCTTCTCTGCATCCTCTTCTTGAAAATAAGAGAAAAATTTTTTCACATTAGAATATCAGCATATAATTCTGTTTTCAAAATAAATTATGTATTGTATAAACTTTCTCAGTGATGAAAAGTCAAAGTCTAGAATCTGTAATATTTTAATGTAAGATGACTTGTTAAGACTACTACAAGTGGATATGAACTACCTTTCTATAAAGATTTTTAGTATTTATACTTATGTCATGTATGAAATTTACTTGATAATAGAGTGTGGTTAAAATTGGGAACATCTTCTTTAAACAGGATTTATTTTTCTATCTTGAATTTGCCTTATATGTATTCAGAGGCTTCTGGAAATACTGTAAGGAACATTAGGAAAAGTACAAATATGCTACACCATGTATTTTAAAATCAGACCTTAGCATGTACCTATTTTGTCTTTTTCTGTTTTTGGCAGTTCAACCCCTTATTTAGGTGTATGTAATTAACTTACAGACATTAATTCTTAAACAAAACACCCAACTCAGAGCCAATTACTATTGATTCTCTCATGACTCCAGGTCCTACAGCAGCAGCTATCACAGTGCCTTGCACATAGTAGGCATTCAGGAAATATTTATATACATGAATCAATGATGTATTTTCAACATAACTTAAAGTACTTTGTACTTGGTCTGGGAGTTTGAAAATACAGAATTACAGGGAACGAAGAGGCATTTGAAGACACTTAAATGGAAATGAAGTACCCATTAATAAATTTGACTTACCCATAAGTTACTGTTACGAGGCCCCTTGTCTTGTCCCAGCGGATACAGAAAGCTCTACTGCATTGTTCTGTGGACACTCTTCTGCGTCAGGGAGCAGTGAGAAGCATCAGGTTTCCATCAGCAGCTGTCCACCCTGATGGCAGGTTGGAGCCATGGCAGGTAGTGGCCTTGGCAAAATACCATTTCCCGAGTTCTGATTCTGGTCTAAGTTGTCTGGGGTGAGACCTGGTCATCAGTGTTTTTAACAAATTCTTCAGGTCCAGAAAGGATTGAGAATGACTGGTATTAAATGTGATTTCTTCTCCTTAATTTTTTTCTTTTTTGTGGCCACCCTTTGCACTAGACCATCCCCATTATTGGTGGTGTTGGCCTATGGTTCCACATGACAAAATTGGTTTTATTTATTTAATATAGGAGTATTTTGCTGTTTAATATTTAAACAATGTTTAATATATTTCATTATAAACTAGTGTTGTAGTTTATGATTTGTTTTCCATGTGTCCATATCCTTTACTATTTTTTTTTCTACGTAACAGCAGTATGACAACAATTCATACCAAAATAACTAATTCATGGAGGAAAACTTCATAATTTTTAAGGTAGAAGGAAATAAAGTATTAATTTCTTATCTGCCATGCAGAATGAGAGTTTGCTTATGAAAAGAAAGAGGCATACTTTTTAATTGGTCTACACAGAAAAGTAAATTATTCATTTAAATAAAATTAATGATCTAATAAACATTGAAGGAAATATTTTTCCTAAATAAAAATTTTTGTGACTCCTAACAAAATTAAAGTGATGACATTGTTCTTTATTGGAGGGTGGGGAGGAGGCCTTTAGTTGCCATATTTCTTACTATATAACAACTCCATTTTATCAGTGTCAACAATAGAAACGATGATAGGATACATGTGTGTGGCCAGAAATGAAGTGCCACTTCGTCAGATAACCTGTTATCTGAGTCTTGTTAGCTAGTTTATAAAATTCTCTGTGACCGATGGTTTATTTTATAATACAAATACAGCAATTACAAAAGCTGGTCAAAATGAAAGAAAACATGAAAAATAAATTTAATTTAGCCTTAATGTCATTTGACTGAATTTTTATTGTTTGGATTTGACGTTCAACTGGTTACACTAATGGTCGTATATTCATTTTAGAAGTAAAAAATGGAAGAGGTGACAAGTTAAGATTTGGATTAGAAGTTTGGAAATGCCTTGTCGCCATCACTTTTGGATATTCGCCGACCCGAAGCATGGCATTTGCGTTAATACGTTGGGATAAGAAGAATTGAAAATGTGTAATAGATATATAAAAAATTACATTTAGTAAATGTGTAATAGCTAATAATTTCAAGATCTGGATCTGTTTGGGCGTATATGTATTATTTCAGGTAGTGTTTTGAATAGTACCTTGGGAATTATAAATGCGTGCCATTTCGATGAGGGAAGCCATGAAATAAACTAATTTTACTACCAACATATTTAAAAAGTGGGGGTGGTTGTAAGTGATCTGAGAAGTTTTTTGGCATTGAATTCCATCTTATCCACTTTAAATTTACTAAAAGCTACTTCACTTCCAAGTGTGAAGATTGTGCGTGACGGACTCGGGGTGGGCACCGTGGGGCACTGTTCGGTCACCGATTTGCACTCGACACGTGGTTCTTTAACAGAGGTTAAGTTTGGGCCGCGTGACCTGGTAAGAAGTGCCATTTATTTTGATGCCACTTCAGCGCACTTGGACACTTAAGGTTCAGTTGTAAATCAAACGCTGTGCAGTTAAGAGCCTCACGCCTCCCGGTGGCCCAGGTGGCCCAGGTGCTGCCGTGAGGAAGCCCACGTGCTGCCCGGGAGGAGGGGCCACGGTCCGGGCGGGTGGACGTCTTCTCCCGCAGGGGCCTGGGGGCCGTGCTGAGTTCCCCGCTGAGGAAATGCGGGTGACCTTGGAGCAACGTGGGGTGGGGGCACCACTCGGAGGGGTCCCGCGCTGGAGCTGGACGGTTGGTCGAGTCGCACAGTGAACGCACCAGCCGGAAAGGCAGTTCGGCGCAGATATCGGCCGTAGGTGTCCAGGCTCTGCGCATGCGCAGAGCCCGGAGGGTCGGAGGGTCAGAGGGTCGCGGCGGCGGTGCCTCGGTCGAGGGCCGCGTCAGGTCCCCCTGAGTTTCGCGCTGAAAATCAGCCAGTTCCCCACATTGAGCCCCCTTCTCTCCTCGCGAGTTAAGTACTGCGGCCACTCGGGCCTTCGTGCGGGTGACGGGCTGCGCCTCTGCCGTGTCCCGTGGGTGAAGTAGCCCTTACAGGTGAGCGTCCTCGTCAGGACATTTCTGGTTAAAATTTTAGTTTTCAGTCCCAGTTTACATCCAGTGTTATTTCGTCTTAGAGTCAGACGCGCAGCGTAGCAGTTGGGCAATCGGGTACTGGACAGAGGGCCCCGGTCCCACAGTTCGGCGCCCCCCGGGCTCGTGCACGGCACGACATTTCTGTCACGGGCGCCCCCGTGACCGTGACCGCCTTGTGACCCACTCCCCGCCCGTACCTCCCACGCCCTCACCTTACTACCCAGCCCCAGGCCCCCGTTTCTTTCTCTGTGTCTGTGAGTCTGTCTCTGTTTTGTTCATTTTCTTTAGATTCCCCATAGAAGTGAGATCGCATGGCATCTGTCCTCCTCCGACTGGCTGATCTCACCGAGCGCAATGCTCTCCCGGACCGTCCACGCTGTCGCAAACGGTAAGATCGCCTTCTTCTTCATGACCCAGTAATCTTCCATCGTGTAAACGACCGACTTCTCTGTCCGCTCGTCGGTGGATGGGCCCTTGGGCTGCACCTGACGTCCACACCTGACATTTCGAGAGCAAGCCGTGCTTCCGTGTCCGCGAATGGGCAGCAGCGTCGTGCTGCGAGTGGCGCCAGGGACCCTGCAGCCCAGCGTCCTTGGTGACGAGTCCCATGGCCACGCTGGGACCCCTGTCCTTTCAGGTGACAAGTGCCTGCAGCGTGCGTGCTGTTCTGCTGGGCCGGGGGCGCCCGCAGAGCTGAGGAGGTCGGTCCGAGATACAAGCGCTGCTTTTCTAAGGCCCAGAGGAGCTACAGTGAGTAACAGCCCCCGGCCAGAGCAGCCTTTCGCCCCCATTTTCTAAAACACTTGGCTTTGGTATTTGGTTGTGTAACCATCAGCATTTGCAGTGGGTTGGGAGACTTTTCCTCTCTATTTCCTTAACTGACACCAAAACAAACGATAAAAAGTAGCCTTGAGTAGTTGAGTCTGTCTCATAATTATGTGTAGACCGTTGGGCGCAGGAGTATTTAAAGTTAATGAACAATTCACCCTCATCCAGTGTGGATTCATGTTAGGTGACGGATGAGGGTGTAGGCAACAGAACACCTGGGATTTTGTTGATCACGTTTCAGTCTTCTTGTGCTTCATTTGCCGGAAAATTGCAGGTGGGAGAACATGGGGTTTTTATAACATCGACCGGATAGAATATGGTAATGTGTTTTCACAGGACTGCCTTCCTGGAACTTACAGAGTTAAAGATGTAAATAGCGCAGTGGCATCTGTTTCTCTTCTTAAAAATTGTTACATAACATAAACTCGTTTTTCTTTCAAATGGAATTGTTTGAAAGTTTATCAAGTCGGACTATGTGTAGTGTTCAGTGGAGACCAGGCGAGCTTGTTCCTAGCTCGATCAGGTAGTTTAGCACTAATGTTTATGGTGGTTTTGATTTAAAGCAGTTTTACAGTGTTTACACTTAGTTATGTATTTTCCATAACGCACCATCGAGTACAAAGACGGGGGAGGTTGCCGAAGATGAAATAAATTGAGGAGCGTTAACGGCATTTAAAGCAAGACGACAGAGGAACTGGAGGAGAGAGAAGGAGTTCTATGGGAACTCCGTTTTCACTTGGTTGCACCTTTGATCTTCAACGTAAGTGGGGGTGCGGGGAGCTAGCCTACCTGTGTGAGAGCCTCGCTGGCGGAGATCCGAGGATGTGGAGGAAAAGCAGTCCTCCCAGGTGGTCCTAGGAAGACGCTGGTTCTAGGCAACAGGAGGGGGGAAGGTTAAGTAGGCGGACATTTCATTCAGCTGTTTACTTTGTGTGAAGGACAAGGACTGTCTTGGTGGCTGGGAACCCGGGGTGAACGAAGCATTGGATGGTGCCCTCACGGAGTGGGGAGACACAGGTGAGTGAGTGAATGAATGTGTCAGATGGGAACGAGTGATACGAAAAAAAATAAAGCAAAGTGAGTGACTGGGCTGTGTTGGGATGAGGCAGAGGCAGGATTTCCTAGTTGAGACGGTGGTCAGAGACGTCTCAGAAAAGGTAGAATCTCAGGTAAGCAGCAATTGGGAGGTGAGGTAGCCAGCCTCGTAAGTAGCGGTCGTCTTTGCCAGTAAGACTTACGGTATTTGTTGAAGCTTTGAGGAGATGATACTCTTCTAATTTGTTTTGGTTTGGGAAGTGTTATTTGTGCAAAGGAAGTTAAAGATAGTTAAAGGGAGACTGTTTGGACCAGTTTCACTGCTGATCAGGCACAACTACTTGCGTCCTAAATCCCCTTTCAGTTACTTTAAAATATTTTCAAATGAGTTATGTTGTGTATGTAAAACAAAACCAGTATGGTAAGAAATTATTGATTTTCTGCTTGGTTTGCCTCTTTAATTCCTTTCAGTTCCTTGACTTCTCCCGTCTCCCTCATCCATCCAGTTGTGCCGTGCCAAGCATTGTAAGATTGTTGGGAAGGCAAAGATGCGTAAAGGTTCTCTTTGTCATGGAGAAGCTGGTGGGAGAGACAGGAATACAGAGAATGAGTAAACAGTGTACAGCAGTCACAGAGTTGACATACACAGGGTATTGCAGATGGGATGGAGAATCTATGAAGGCTTCTTGGAGGAAGTGTCAGCTTTAGTCTAAAAGGATAAGTAAAGATTACCCTTGAAACTACACAAGGCAAGGCCATTTTAGGGAGAATTACCTTCCGAGTCATTCTGTTTTAGATTCAGGAGAAGAGAAATGGCTAAGCGCCGGGTATACGCAGAGAAGTAATTTATGACCTCCATTAGAACTGGAATCACACGTGAATTTATAACACCTTAGGAAAATGGAGTCAGAGAGTCGCTGCTCAGGGGTTATATGTTCTGAGGTGTGTTTCTTACTAATGTATATATTTTTTATGCTTTATATACAGAATGGAGCTGTCTAGGCAGTTGCAGGTACATTTCAATAACGCTAGTATTTATTGAATGCTTTCTATGTTCTGAGCACTTTTTAAACATTAACTAATGTAATCCTCACACCCAGCCGATGGTATACGGAAGACACTAAGAAACAGTATCATTTGCCCAAGGTCATCTGTTAAGTAGAGAACCAGAACGTGAACCAAGGCATCCATGACGAATAATAGAACATGAATCTTAAATTACTAAAACGTTGAGTTTTAACATCCCTCTGTGTGATAATTTTGCCATACATCTTTTCTGACAGTGATAAATGCATGTATTAAGCTTGATTAGGAAGGAAGTCTTTTATTGGGGGTGGGGGAGAGAAAGTCCAATTCAAAATCAACTTCAAGGAGCATTTGAGGAGCTAAGAAAGCGCACTGCTCATCAAACTGCTTGGCACCAAAAACTGCCCAAAGGCACGTGTTAGGGAGGGGCAGGGGGTCACCCACAACCTGTGGTCACCAAACTCCCTTACCAGATGCGAGATGGATTCTCAGAGCTACGGCCTTTCAGATGCTTGTCAGAATGTCCGCCCAGGAGAGAGCTTGGAGGGAAGCTGGGTACGCTGCGTGCTTGCTGAGCACAGGAGCCACTAGCCTGAGGACACAAGTGTGAGGACAACGTCAGAGACCAAAGCAAAGTGTTTCACTTGAAGAAAGTCTAATCCAAAAAAAAAAAAAATCCGCATGTATCCGCACGCTACGCATCTCCCAAAGGACAGGACACTGTCAAGTGTTAAGCAATCAAAACAAATTTTTTAGGTAAAACGATGTTCTCGCTCTGTCATGTTACAAGTTATTAGACATAACATTTAGCCTGTGTCTGCACCAGGTTCTCACTGGATTCTACCCATTTTGAAAGGCTTCAGTGTAGTGCGGAAAAAGCACAGGCAAGAAAGACTCGCAGTCCCTATTCTGCAGCTCTGAAACCTAAAATTCTCCTCGAAGTGCAGCTGTTTCATTGCGTTTGGCACGTAAAATGCAATGCATTTGGGTGTAAAACCCAACCCGAACTAATACACGGCTATGTAAGTTTTCCGTTTATCACAGTTCCTGTGAATTTTGGTATGTTTTGCCACAAAAACCTTAATGAGTTTCATGACCCTGCTCTGGGTGTTACGTAATAAATAATGTAGGCACCATATTACTTTTCTAAAATTAAAAAAAAAGAAACCTGAATTCCTGAATGCATCTGGCGCATGCTTTGCAGAGAACTATTGTGGACACGCACCAGCAACTTGCGCGACCTGTCCACTTCCTGTTCCTAGTTTAGATTATTTTCATATTATACCCCTAGTTCTTTTGGGGAGAAACATTACCAAGAATTACAACTTTACAAAGTAGCCAATTCGCAGTCTTCATGAATCACTCATTTATCAGAACCCAGATAAAGTGCTGAAAACGTTGTTTCAAAGAAAAATAGTCTTTTTCTTCTCTCCTGAAGAAGGCAGTTTAGTAAAAACTGAGGGAGGTCTTCACCTCTTTGATGGAATAGATATCAAAAGATTAGCAACTGGTTGAAAGAAATCTCTGAAGCGCATAGACTTGTTACTACACACTGACATTTACCTTTTTTCTAGTTCTATTGACAAATGCTTGACATCACTGTGTAAGTTCGAGGTGCATAGCACAATGGTTTGATTTACATATATTGTGAAATGGCTACTGCAGTGGTCTTAGCCTAATGCCTGTCTTTTCATGTAGCCGCTACATTGTACCTTCCATCCCTGTAAGTACTTCCTGCCCGTAAAACTGACGTTGTACCTTCCATCCCTAGTACTTCCTGATCATAAACTGGGGGTTGGTGCATTTTGACCATTTTCCTCCAGGTCCCCCTCCTTTGCTCAGCATAGTGTCCTCAAGGGTTATTCATGCTGTAGCAAATGATGGGGTTTCATTTTTATGGCTGAATAACATGTACATTTATATTTATACACACACACACACACATATACATATACACACTACATATATATAAAGATTCCAAAATTTCTTTATCCAGGCGCACACTGGTGAGCACCTAGGCTGTCTCCAGTCTCCATGCCCTGGCTTTGCACCAATGCTGTCGTGGACGTGGGAGTGCAGATGTCTCTTTGAGTCAGCGTTTCCTTTTCTTCAGACAGATGCCCAGAGGTGGGATTGCTGGGTCTTACGGTGATTCTACTTCTGATGTCTGGAGGGACCTCCATGCTGCTTCCCACGGTGGCCGCGCCAGTTTTCGTCCCTACCAGCAGTGCCCGAGGCTCCCTTTCCTCCGCCTCCGGGCCAGCACTTGTTCTCTCTTGTCTTTTTGACGTCGGCCATTCTGGCAGGTGTGAGGTGCTGTCTCATTGTGGTTTGTATTTTCACATTTAGTATTTTAATTTTTATAGCAATTTCCATACCTCCCCATAATAAACGGCTAAAAGAGCAGCTCTGGTCAAGAATGGAATGAAAGAACAAAACCAAAAACAAAAAGCAAAACAAAAAGAACACACAAACAAAACCCAGGTACGGTTGCTTTTTTAAAAAAAAAACAGCACTTTCACCAATTACGTTCAAACAAAACCACCCAGACAACATTCGCACAAAGTATCTTTGGTGCTTCCTTGCAGCCCCTCTCCTTGCCAGCCTACAAATGACAGGACGGCCGTCAGGTGGGCGCTCAGCAGTCAGTTGGTCAGTTATTGGTCACCGGGTCAGTGGTCAGTGGTCTGGTCAATTGTCTGTCAGGTGGTCAGTGGCCAGTTGTCTCACTGGCTTTGGCAGGCTCACTCGGCCCCACAGTATCCCAGGCCCTGGGGGGAAAGACTCTAAGGTCCTCAAATCCCAAAGTCTCTGGCTCGATGGCTGTCAGGAGCATGGTGTTTGTGATGGTTGCTCGTCCAGTGCTGTGTCCCCAGGGCTGTGTCACGGTCCTCAATCATAACCCTCTTGTCTTTGTCACCCTGCATGTTCTGTTTCGGAATGTTCAAGGTGGCAGCCACAGTCATCTCAGTGAGAGCTCTGGGCAGCAGCCGCGGCCAGCAGTTCAAGGCTGTTTGGTGAGAGAGGGGACACGCTCGGAAGGGGCAGGGGCTTAGTTCGCAGGGTCAGGCCCGCACACTCTGTGCGGTGCTGCCACAGCTGACCCAGGCTGGCAGCCCCATCCACGGGTAGAGAGGCCGACCTCACACTCAGCCACCAGGGAGTGCTATCGCCACCGAACCTGGACCCCCACAGCCCCAGGGCGTGGCTGGCTTTTTCACGCACTTCCTGAAGGATTGCAGAAGACACTCACATTAGAAATGACCTCATCCAGCAGTCGGCAGAATGTTGGGGTGCCAACCCAAGCTGAGAGCGGTGAGCAAGTTGTCTTTGTAATGGGCTCGCCTAACTGCCAGGCACTTTTGGGCCGAAGTAGCAGCCAGGAGTGAGTGGTGCTGCCCCTCCCACAGCAAACATGCTCTCTGGTGGGGACCATGCAACCCAAGTGGAGGCACAATGGATTCTCAGGTTGCCAGGCATGGCTTCCAGACACATCTGTCTGACTCTAGGCTTGGGCCCGGCAGTCGCTCCTGATTGGGTCCACTCTGCTCCTTGGGCTCACAGGGGTCACCCGGGCCCCCCATCTTCTTACAGATGTGGTCTCGAGATGATGGAGGCTGAGGGCTCCCTGGGCACGACTCCTGTTCCAGGCACGATGGGTGATGGGCTTCAGTAAAACCGATGCAGGGACATTGGCCTTTGTGATTCAAAGGACAGAAAGCTGGGGTCCAGCCTGGCTCGGAGGGGATTCCGGTTAGCCCAGGCCAACAGGCTCCAGAGGCGCAGCGGGGCATCTCACTGAG
This sequence comes from Desmodus rotundus, assembly GCF_022682495.2. Taxonomy (NCBI): domain Eukaryota; kingdom Metazoa; phylum Chordata; class Mammalia; order Chiroptera; family Phyllostomidae; genus Desmodus; species Desmodus rotundus. Next base: position 3,944,520 of record NC_071396.1, on the reverse strand, counting down.
GTTTTGACTCGCAGTGACAACAAAGACAAGGTACAGTCGCCTTACTCCCATATACAGATTGGCCTTGTTTACCAGTAGGAGTTGTGCAGTGCTGAAGTCCAGAGACTTTGTTTCAAACTGAAGAACTTAAGTTTGATTGGCTTTTATTTTTCTTGGACAAATCAGGGTGCAAGCTATAGCCTGCAGGTCAAGTCCGGGCTGCTGCCTGGACTCATTTCTGTAACTGAGGTTTTGGTGAAGCAGCCCTGCCCACATGCTCACAGGCCTCCCAGGCTGCCCCTGGCCTGCATAACTGCAGCAGAGACCCGGTGGCCCGTGGGCAGAATGTCGTACAGCGGAAGCCTGGAGACCCTGGGTGTAAGTGGAAGAAATGTGCTTGTAACAGCTTCAGACCAGGTACACGACCTGCCCCAAGCAACCTTTCCTGGACAAGTCCTTTTGACTTTTTGAGACCTTTTTTTTTTGTCAAAACAATGACAAGTTTTGCTTTTTTCTCTTACTAGAAAAGTTGTGGTGTTGCTTTTTTTAAAAAAATTTCATTAACAAAATTTTTTTCTGCCTTTTCTAATTGAAAAATTCATCTCCTCGACTAGTAATAAATATTGGAAATCAGTGTCATGTCCACAGTCCCTCTTAACATTTCCTCTGATGCTGAAATGCATTTTGTGCTTTGGATTTCTCACAAGAGCTAAGTGTCGGAGTGGCAGAGAAAATATCAGAACACATCAACACCCAGCTTTACCTCGCAGAGTCCCGAACCGCTTCCCTGAGCCCCAGAGGTGAGTGCGTATTCTAGACAATGGAGCAACATGGCAGACATTTTTAATTTTTTCTTTTAAAATAAGCACTCTCTCCATGCGGTTAAGTACTCTGTAAGATTATCTTGAAAGAAATATTTCATTTTAAAATCTAGAAGCTTTCACACAGTTATACATTAATCTTATTGTTGTCATTTAATACAGTGCCTGGCAATTTAAAATTAAGAATGTTAATACAACTATATCCTAGGAAATAATTGAGTTGTAACTCAACAGCTTTTTCAAAAAATTAAATTTCTGATCAAATGAGAATCAGTTGGAACAACCAAATGCTTACTTCATCTTAATTAATATTTAAGACACCCAATGAATAAATTTGCATACATGTGTATTATAAAAACACCGTATGAAATCAACCCGGATTTGAAATAAACATTAGGGGAAGAGCATTTATATGCCTCTATGTTCACCTTATAACAAAGCATGAGCTTTTCAATCGTATGAGTAACTCAGATTGTTGGAATCATGAAATAAAATATAAATTGATTATTTTGCATATCCACCAAATCTAATGTAATCATAATTTCCATATATTTTAATGAATTGTTATGAGTACACATACTAGTTGAGTTACTATGTTACTCATGTTACTATGAGTAACATTAGTTCGGTTATTTTAGTGCAGGGAATTCTGGGTACTATAGAAATTAATAAAACATGGTTTCTGCCATCAGGGAGTTTTTGATCTTGGCAGTGAGATGCGCATCTGTGTCAAATAACCACTTACTCATCCAGCAAGTCTTTAGCCTGTGCTTGCTGTGTGCCTGGCATTGTCTGTGAGCCAGGCCTGAGGGGTGCAGCAGTATAACCCAGTGCACAGTGTATGTAGTCTTGCTTTCCTAGTATGTGATATTGAAAGGACGGAGCGGAAAAGGCCCCAGGAGGAGGAATGAAGAATTCAGAGAGATTAGAGCAAAATAAAAAAAAAGACTTGCGTCTGTTTAGGACAGCAGTCGGGGTAGAAAATCTTCGTGGAAGATGAGGCCCATGAGTTGCACCCACAAGAATTGCAGCATTGGCGGGCGTTCCCGGAAGTGAGAGGAGAGGGGGCGAGGGAGCGGGACTGAGACAGGCGTGTGCGGTTGTGCAAAGAGTCGCAGTTATTGTATCACCACTTTGGCCTGTTTGCCAGTGTCTAATAAACCCCTCCCCCAGCATCCCCTACTCGGTGTCTACTGAAGAAAATGAGTGCACGTGTCCAAAAAGAGGCTCACGGGTACTCGCATTAGCTTTATTAACAGTAGCCCCCGCTCGTCAGGAGGAGTTATCGCGTAATAAAGGTGAGCGCGCTGCTGGCACCTGTAGCAGGCTTGCGGGTGAATCTCACGCACAGAAAAGTGAGACACGAGGAGGTGCACCCAGGACGGTGTCATCGGAATGGAGTTCTAGAACAGGCAGGACCCATCGGGGCCATAGGAATCAGAAGAGCTGTTGCCTGAAGGTGTGGAAAGGAGGGTGCGAGGGGACTTTCTAGGCTGTTGGACGTTCCACGACTTCATGTGATGCGGGCTTCGTGAGAGTGCGCGCTGGTCAAGACCCAAGGAGCCTCTGTGCGGTTTACTTAAACCTCTGGACGGTACCTCAGTGAAGTGCTGCTCAGCGCTGAGAAATGGCACCAGCAAGCAGTTCATTTGAGGCGAGTATTAGACAGATGGCAACCTGGTGACTTGAGTAATAAAAATGGTGATCAACACAAGCGCAGTTCTTTATTCCTGCTGCTGCTTGTTTCGTACGAGGCAGAGCCATAGGCGAGTACCCTGCCCGAGAGGGGCAGGGACGGCGGGTGCAAGGGCCAGAAGTTCCGGGGGGCTGCTTTTGGAGGGAACTGTGAGAAGCTAGGGTCAAGTAGTTTATTTCTTACATTTTTTAAAGAAATTGAAGTGCAGTTTGCATACATGATTAGTGTCAGGTATACGACGAGGTGATTTGGCATCTATACACGTTACGATGCATGTGATCACCCTCAGTCTAGTGGCCTCCGTCCCTGCGCTGAGTTCTCACGAGGTCAGCTGTGCGTCCTGTGCTGTAGGCCCCACCACCGTGACCTACAGGGGACCTCCTTCTTCTGTGACTGGGAGTCTGCACCTCTTACTCCCTTTTCCCTTCTTTCCGCCCCCCGCCATGCTCCCTGACCCATTCAGACAAGCTGTGCGGACTGATTACTCAGCTGATCAGATCACGGGGCAAAGAGCCCCATCTCTGCAAAGACTTGATTGGAGAAAATGCAATGAACAGATAAATAAATCTCGGACTATGTGACAGCGGCTCCTGTCTGCCCCCTCTGCTGCCTGGACAGAAGTCCAGGCTCACTGCCCGCGCCCATCTTCTCCTCTAATTATGGGGTGGGGCGTGTCTTCTCTTTACTGTGCCCACCCTGTGTCTCATGTTTCAGCGGTTTCCGAGCAAACAGCGGGGTGCAAACGCCTGCTTCACTGTGTCCAGAAACCCTGGTCCGTGTGTCTCTCAGTGCAGGGTGCAGAAGCACGCGGGGGGCAGGGGGGTGGTGGTGTGGGGTCAGCTCACCTGCACCACCCCTTGGACCAGGGCCTTTGGAACTAGATGGGTCTGCACCCCCTTCCCTCCGTTCTCTGGCTTCCGCACCCTTTTCTGTGGAGGGACACACCCAGTAGCCACCTGAGGGTTGGGAAAACTAGAAATGAAGTGGGAAAGGGTGCCTGGAACGTCATGGAAGGAACACAGCAAATATCGATTATGATTATTAATTGGTGGGTTTATTGACGTCTTCTTACAACTTGAGTACTATGAAACTTAAATATTATGCCTACACTCTATTGAGCCCTTCTGTTTGATTGGCTTTCAAGGTTCCTAAAGAGTTCTTCTATTTTCTGCAGAATACTAAAGAGATTGTCCTCTTTTTTGGCCAGAGCGTTGGCTATACATTCCAGAGCAAGGTCAGCAAGTTTTTTCTGTGAAGGGCCGGATGGTAAATATTTTTGGCGTTGAGCATCAGCAGCCTCTGTCGGGTCCACCCCACTTTCGCTGTGGCAGGAAGGCAGCCCTAGGAGCACCCAGAGAGCCTGCCGCCTTCCACAGTGGAGGCAGAGCTGGCCGGGTCGTGGTTCGCCTCCTAGGTACCGGCACTGTCAACACTACGTGATCCCTGTCCCCCCTGTGCCGTTTACCTCCGTCGTAATGATTACCTTGAGTGGTTTCAGTGTATAGATAAGGTCGCTTTTATTTTCAGGTGGTATTTCAAACTTGGAGGGGTTTTTTTTCCTTTTTTTAAAAGTTATTTATATTTGTGCTTTTATTTTTTCCTTTTTTTTCCAAACATGGAATTGTTTAAGATATGGAAATGTTGTTGTTGTTGTTCTTCCTCTTCTTATTCTTATTCTCCTTATTCTTATTTAAGATGGGCCATTTTAAAGTAGGCCACCCCATGTGTGGTCACTGTGGCTCTATAGCTCCCAGCCCGTCCTGAATTTTCTGTTTCCTTTTCCTCACTCCCTGCCCCTAGCATGGCCTTTGCGTTTTGTCAGATGGTGCGACGCCAGGCTGCACATGCAGTGGAGAACAGATCGACTCTGGATGTGAGCGCTGTAGCTTGGCTACTGAAAGCGAAGCGCCGCGGCACTATTAGTTAGCCAGCGTGATAGATGGACTGAGTGTTTCCAGAGTTGGGAGAGGGGGTGAGGTGGGAAGCGGTTTGTGCTTTGCAGCTGATTGCTCTCAAATAGTTATTTCTTTTCTCAAGTTTTTCCTTTTTTTCCTCTGTGGCAATAACCACAAAACATGCAATCTGGTGGTATCCCATTTCATCACATTGCAGATTTTAAGAGCTCCTCTAGACTCATCCATAAATCACTTCTGCTTTTGTCTGACATTTACCGTTTTCGCATCCGGCATACGTTGCTCCATGGTGATGTAACTAACTAGCTTGCATTGTCCTGGCAAATGGCAGCACTGCCCTGCCCTCGTTATGCCCGTTTCCTGCCAGTCACTCAGCGGCTCGGACAGGGTGGGCCACACACAGCCACCGGGGCCGCCCTGTTCCCATCTGGGCACCAGCGGAGGGAGAGCCTCACGCTCACTTCAGACACGGCCCAAGTCATCTGGTGCACGGAAGTCGGGGTCTTACGTAATGAGGGAGGGATGACTGTGTGGGACAGATGGGGTTTCTTTTCCGCCAGCACGGGCTCTGTGCAGTCTGGTGCAGCTTAGGATTCCTGGGTTTTGCTGTGTCTTGGTGTGCAGCCCGCTTGTTTTTCCACGTTCCCTGACATACAGCATCACACCCTGAGGTATCCCTCCCCAAAGCTGGCCCCTCTGTTGTCGGCATGGATTTAGGGTCTTGGCACAGGCCAGGCCAGGGTAGGAGGCTAGTAAAGAGCTTTTTCCTCTCCTAAAGAATGTAACCTTAGAATTTCCCCAGCATTTTCTTTGTTTCCAGCTGTAGCAGGAAAACAAAATGTTATTTCCATAACTGGCCTTCAAGTTGCTCTGAGCGAGACCCCTAGCATGTGAGGGAAGCACCCAGAAAGGCTCCCAGGGGCAGAAGGTGAAGTGTCAGGGCTGTGACCTGGGACACAGGTATGATGAGGTAGGTGCATGTCGCCCAGTGGGGGAGTGTTACAGAACAGACTGATGGGGGGTGAATGATATACTATTACCGAATAGACCCTCCATCCCGCTCCTAGGGTCCCCCTACTCTTGGTACTAGGTTCGCCTTGCCCACCACCAGGGAATGATGTCTCTCAATGCCAGAGATTGGTGAAAAGAAAAGACATTATTTATTCAAAAAGTTATACAGACTTAGAGTAGTACCTTAATGTCTTCATTAAAATGCTAAAGTCCTTTAGAATACCCACAAATGCACACAGTCCTACCTTCTCCCTCTGCCCAGTCCGGGGTACTGCAGGAAAAGAAGTGGAAGTCCGTGGCTCAGGCAGCCCCTCGGTTCCTGGCACCATCAGCTGTGTTGCCGCCGCGATCTCCAGTTAATCCAAAACCACTGGCACCTTCTTACAGCCCACCAGCAAGAGTCCTTTCACCCCTTTCCTTCCCAGCAAGGTCTCTCTTGCTGCCTAAGCTACATGGCAAAAGGGAGCACCCCAAGGCTGAGTGGTCCCCAACCTTCCTTCTTTTCTCTCTCACGCAGGCACTGTGACCAGGGGGAGTTGCCTCCCAGTTTCCTCATGGGTTCAAGTCCCTCCCATCTCCCTGGCTCAAAGCATGGCCACAGCTATTGAACATATGCATTAAACCAGTTAAAAGTTAGACATGTTAAATGAGCATGCCAGAGGTCAGCTGCAGAACCGTTGCTATGCAGAACAACCCTGGCCCTGCTCTGAGTGTCTCATCCCCCAGTTCAGACCTGTGGGGGTGAGGACATCATAATCATATATATATATATATAATGTTTCCTGGACACCCTGAGTTCTGGACCCCATTACAAGTCCCTATTTGGGGGCCCCCTGGCTCAGGAGAGGGTTCGGGAGGAGTGGGCGGGCATTCTGGAGTGTGCTCATTTATTCATCCCAACTCAAAGGCAGGTGGCTGTGGCTGTGGCTGGTAGCTGGGCTTTTTGGTTACACTTCCTGGCACACTGTACCTTCTGTTGTTCAGTTCACCAGATAACCCAAGCGCTATTTAACATTTATTCTGGTTCAAGGGCATGTGGGGTGGGCACGGGGCGGGGCAGTTGTTAGGGCGGCCCGTGGACGGTAAACCTGAGTGTGCCTGTGGCCCGGGGCCAGCTGTCTCCGGGCTGACACATCCTCCTCAGAGGAGAGTCAGGCAAAGTCAGCCTGGGAATGAAGCCTCAGGCGGGAGGACAGGGGCATTTCAGGATGCAATCACACGTCGTCCTAGCCCTGGTCCTCAGGAACTGCTGTCCTCCTCCAGGGAGGGAGGGGACCTGGGTGTAAACACCTTATCCGCCCTGAAAGGTGTTAGGCAGCACCCCAGCTGCTGGGGGGACACAGGTAAGAAGTCACAAGACAGCTGGGACAGCCTGAGGGCCTTCTGCTCAGTGAACTACATCAGAGAAAGACCAATATCACGTGATCTCACTCGTATGTGGAATCCAATGCTCACAATAAAGAAACAAACAAGATTGAGACAGGTCACAGACACAGAGAATGGACTGATGGTAGCCAGACAGGGGGTTGAGGGACTGTGAGCAAGGAGGGGGACGAGAAGTACGATTGGCAGCTAGAACGTAGTGTGGGGGTGTGACATCGAGTACAGGGAGTGCAGCCAAACTGTTGCAATGGCTGTGTACAGTGCCAGGCGGGTACTGGCACTGCCGGGGGGTGCTCTGTAAAGTAGATAACTGTAACCACTACGCTGTACACCAGAAGCCAGTACAGACTAATGCTGAATGTAAACTGTAACTGAAAAAAACAACAAGCAGGTGGAGACCAAAAAATATTGTCTCATTCAGAGTCAGAGAAGATAGTCTTGTCCCTTCAGTAAGAGCCCCGTATGGGGTGGGGGCAGCTCTGAGGACTTCAGACAGCAGCACAGCAGCCTATATGTGGGGGGCAGGGGGTGGCATTGACCAAAAGCTCCCCACGGTCACACCGTGCCACTCCCCAGGATCCCTGTAGGGAACCCATTAATCACATGAAACAGCCCTGTGGGGTCAGAACCTCTGCTGGCCTTGCTCAGTGCCCTCCTCAAAGAAGAGAGGACCCCAGGGTAAGCAGGGCCCAGCATTTCACAACCAGCCGGCCTGGGGCCGGAGCCCGAGACCCTAGTCACCGTGCCCTGATCCCTTTGGGGACATACCCAAGGGACTAGGGAGGGGATTTTTTTGTCAGCAGGCTTCTAGCTGAGGAAGGGGATGGCCGGGTTCCTTTCTTGCCCACTCCCCAGGGCCGCTCTCGGAGCACTCTCTCTCCCTCTCCCATAGGGAGGGAGGCACTGCTAACCTTTCTCCAGGGGCACCGCACTCCCTGCAAGGCCGTTGTCAGGAGTGACAGGGAGTGACAGCATGGGCATCCTGGTTGGGGCTGTTCTGACCTGATGCTTCTCAGTGCCTGTGGGAGCATGAGCAGCCCATCTCCCGGGCCTGGGGGTCTGTTTAGAATGTGGGGTTGTTGGTGTTTTCCTTCTCTGCTTTGGGCGTTAGCCTCAATTTCAGAATAAGATAACCTCACTTGACATGCTCTTACATGAATTTGTGCGGATATAAAAAAATAGAAAATGGGAAATGCTACAATAGCAGTTACAAGAGAATAGAGAGTGACAGAAATTTAAGGATTTCTCATATTACCTTGTTCTCTTCGATAAGCAAAGACGATCCTTCTCCCAAAATGCGTTTGTGGTTCTGATTTCTAGGTTTCTCTTCCTCCACAACAGCCTGCATTTCATCTATAACTGGTTCACGATCCCAGGCTGAAGTTTGGAGGCAGACTAGGGACCCAGCTCCAGGAAGTGCAGCTCAGTTCCAGGCGCTGAGGGAGATCAGGGCTGCGACTGTGACAGTGAGCACAGGTGGGCCCGCTGCCCTCTGCCTCAGTGCTCACGCTCTGCAAACACAGTCGACCCTTGAACAACAACTGGTGTTGGGGCACCCACCCCCACAAGTCGACAGTCCATGTATAACTTTTGACTCCCCCAAAACTTAACTCCTAATAGCCTACTGTTCACTGAAAGTGTTAGGATAACAGTTGATTAATAACTTATTTTTATTATATAATAAAATTATATAATAATTTTATATATAATTATTGTTTTTGAAAAAACAATCTGCATTGTTTTTGAAAAAACAATCCACGTGGAAGTGGACCCACACCACTCAAACCCGTGCTGTTCAGGGGTCGGCCAGAGAGGCTCCGGACAGGCCGCCTGGACTGGGATTGCGGTAGTTGTGCGGTAGTTGGGTGGAGCAGGTGAGGTCCTGGGATGCCTAATGTGGGGCCTCATGGGTGCTCTACTCACTGGCAGTTCTACGTCACTCAGGGGAGGGGCCAGGGCTGTGGGTCTCAGTAGATTCCAAGATCCCACAGATGCTGTCTTCCACAACTTCAGATCAGGGGAGTTCCTGACTCTGGGGGACGAGACTTGCAGAGCCCCCTGGGTCGTGACGAGGAGGCAAGATCCGCCATTGCCTCAAGGCTCCCTGACCCTCGGCAGCTCAACCGCTGGATTTCAGCTGCAGCTCAGCGTGACTCTGGAGCAGTCATTAGGGGTCCGGCGTGTGCTGGACCAGCTGCCCATCATGTGTAGAATGTGGCCTCATTTTCTATCTTGAGAAAGACATTCTATTCAGTGGCCACTTGGCCAGCATCCCCAAGTGCCCTCAATTCATCTGAGGTCGCTGGGCAAGCTTGGGTGGGAGGGGACGATGCAGTGGCGCTAGAGCCTTAGGAAAGTGGTCCTTCCAGCCCAGAGGCCACCACGTTCTGCCAGACAGCAGCTGTCATCCCACGGGTCACATGTTGAAATTGTTGCTGAGAGACAGTGGAAGGGATTCTCCAAGTCTGGTGAGTTGCTCCATTTGTTTAGGAGCTTCTTGGGAAGGGACTGTTGTGCATTCCGGTGAAAGGTGCTGGGTCCATTGTGGGTAAACCTTGACTTCCAGCAAAAGCAGTATTTCCTCTGGTATCTCAAATGCGTTTTCAGTGCCAGGAAGGAGACACAGGAACAGAACAGTTTTCTAATCTGCTCAGCGTTGGCTGATCTTGAACATCTTGGTTTCTAAGTGTGTTAATATTATGAAGTAGCAGATTAATGGTCCTTCAGAATCTTTGTCACTTCTCTTTACTTTGTTGTCAATTAGGTATGTCTTCTGTTGCTTATTCCTCCAGCCACAGCTGGCTAATGAGATGTCTTCTGAGTGCAAAGCTGCTGTGTTATTTTAAGGCTGACGTCCTTAGCCCAGAAGCAAATAAAAGAACATCGTCGTTTTGGCAGAAAAGCTGATAAATGATGACATACAGAGGTGCTGGCAAAGGACAGATATTTAGGAAAAAGAAAACTTTTAGGGTGCATAGCCCTGAGACAAAAGGCAGCTTGCACTGCTGAACTCGGGAGGAGGGTGGTCATCTATTAACCTTTTTAATATGAATTTTTAAAAAATTATAACAACATTCTTGTCACAAATTGAATGGGAATCTCACAGCCGTCAAGCTTTCTCCATTAAATGCTTCAGAATATCACTCTTCTGTTGTAAGCTTACAGCACCAATGTCATTTCAGAGTGCCACTGTTCCTCTACCTGAGCTGGCCATTCTTCCCCAGCTAGATGATCCGGTAGGCGGACGAGATGTAGGACCACGTGGGTATCCGCTCCCACGTGATTGGTTTTCCTCCTCTTTCTTCTTTGACTCTGACAACTTTTATGACCCTTCCCCTGATACACTCAACTCTTTCAGAGTTGACCTTTGCTCTTCTCTCGGGGACAGAGAAGACTTGATAACCACTTGTCACAGAGAAGGACACTGGACATGAAGGAGCGAGAGCAGTAAGCTAGAGAGAAGCAGTATCAGTGAACTTGAAGGCAAAGAGAACAGAAGTTCCCTCTGGGTATCATCACACAGAATCAGGTTATGAAAGCAGATAAAAATGTTTTATTATTTCAGTTTCTTTGTCTGGAAGCATAAAAAGAGCTGAAGAGATAGAGGACCGTAAAGTCTTGCTTGAAAAAGAGCTCTGCTAATCTTGTTAGGCTGAGATCAGATTGTTTGCAAAATGTCTTTTCTCTTTTTAACTCTTGCACTCGTGAATACACTTCTTTCTGGATTTGGAGCATCTGTGTTTCACCAGAAAGCCCGCGCAGATAACTGAAGAGATCGCCGATCTGTTTATTGCCAAAATGTTAGTCCTTCTCCACATCCCCCGAATGTGTCTGCCACAGTGAAGGTGTATTCCAATAAAGAGCATGCCGTAACGTCATCCTGATGTGCTGCCACCATGACTTAATTTCTGTCATGGCTTTTGTCACTGACATATAAGAGGGGACCCAAAAAAACCTGGAATTACCTTCTGGAGGGTGGGCCCCTTGTAGCACAGGCTTACCCCGCTAGGTGAGTGTTCTGGGAACCCATCCGGATCAGTGTACCAGCTGGCATTGTTGTGAGAAGCTGCGTTCGGCTCCAGGGAATTTTTTTAAAGACTTTCAGTGCATTTGCCCATTTCATGATTGCCAATTTACGAGTGCACCTGCCCACACTGCGCTGAGTGTTCAGCAGTTTTTGACCCAAAACAGCATGACCCCCATGCCCTACCCTCCCTATTCACCCAATCTCACCTGGAGTGACTTTTTTGTTTGTTTCCCTGGATGAAAAAAATCCTCAAAGGGAAATGTTTTGCTGATGTAGAAGAGGTGGCACAAAAAACGGCAAAAGCACTAAAAGGCATCAAAATCAACGAGTTCAAAAACTGTTCTGAGCAGTGGAAAAAGAGAATAGGTCTGTTGCATGAAATGGAGAGGACTTTGAAGGTGACTGAAGTTTAAACATGGAAGAATAAATACACAATTTTTTATAAATACCATGTTGGCGGTCTTCCCTCTCATATTTTTGTTTGTTTGTTTGTTTGTTTATTGTTTGTGCCCTCCCATTGAATGGGAACTTTTGTGAGAGGGAATGTTCATCTTCTAAGCCTACACTCCCGTCACCGAGAGTAGTGTCCAGCACACAGTAGGTGGTAAATGTTGGTTGAGTGAATGGATGAGTCGCCCTGGGACTCAGGACAGGCCTCCCCAAGGTGTGCTTTGGTGTGTGGATTATTTTGAGCTGAAGGCAGTCCAGACCCTGTCGGCTGAGGAGAAACTTCTGCCCCTCCCTCCACTACCTAGAAGCATCTAAACTGGGCCCCATGAGAACTTTGTCTTTTGTATTTCTTATATGTCCCCGGGGCCTCCAACAGTGCCTGCCACAGGGTAACACATGCTCAATATGATAGTGGCGTGTAGATGGACATGTGGAGACGTGGGCTCACAGGTGTGGGAGAGACAACTAACAAGAATGGATAATACTGTGTTGTCTCTTTGAAAGGTGCTACGAGAGTAGATCTCAGAAGCTCTCATCACAGGAAAAGACAGTAACTCTGTGAGGTGGCGGATGTCAGCAAGACTTATTGTGCTGATTAGTGGATAATACATGCATGTCCTTCAAACCATCATGTTGCACACCTGGAACCAGTACACTGTGAGATGTAAATTGTATCTCAGAAACACTGGAAAGTATTTCTAGGTTTGAAAGAACAGCTAAAATATCCTTTCGTCAGATACAGGAAAATTTCAGAGTTGCTAAAACTACCAGCTGACCCAGAGATGAGGAAGTAAGCAAAAGACAAATAGATTTTTGAGCTCTAGCTTGTTGGGAGAAAGGCGCAGGTAGGCAAATGTCTGCGTTTTGGGGTGACTGGAAAAGAAGCCAGGCTCCGGTGGGAGCCGGTTTGTGACTGGTGTGAATGTGCAGGTCTCTGCGTCACTGCGCCAGCCGCCATTTCTCAGGGATGTCAGGGTGTCAGCTTGAAAAGGCTACTTTCTGTAAATCTTACTTACTGGCCAGCCAGCACTCTTTCTTTAAAAAAGTGAAAGTTTCAATTAAGTTTTAAAAAGTAAGGTGATCTTGGAGATGTAAATAATATCTTAACATTTTGCTCCACTTTAAAAAGCTAAGTACATCAACTGGGAATGTGCTGAGCTCCTGGTAAGCTGATATCCAGCCTGCCGTGGCCAGAGGAGGACTTTTGTCTTGTCTTTGTGCAGCAGAGAAAATGCGAGGGGAGTCTGGGTCAGTTAATTGCCTGCGGGGCACTGCCCTATCTATTTCAGGCTGGGAAGACTGGGGAGGGCCGGCTGGTTTACTCCCTCAGTAGCTTCTTGCCCAGGGAGCTCAGTTTCAAAATCCTAGAAACCATATGTGTTAGTTTAATCTGGGTTTGGCCTTGGGGAGAATTAAAGTGAAAGGAGACTCCACACTGAGAAGGTGTGGAGGTAGAAGCCGAGCCAGGCACGCCTGTGGAGAGGCCAGGTGGGTTGGTGAGATTCCATTCTCTGGGCCTCTAAGGGGCCAAGGTTCTCATTTCCAGGTTCTCTCACCTAAGAGCTTCTGCATCTGACTTCCAGTGCAATGGAGGCCTGACTCAGACATCCTCTCCCCATTCTGCAGGCCTCCCCTCCACAGTTCTCACCTCCAGCAGAGAAAGGGCAGAGTTCCTCGTTGGCAAGGGGTCTGAATAGGGGTTTGTAGCAAAGGCTCAGATATGAAGCCTAGCTGAGAAATAGGCTTCGTTCTCCTTCCTTTCCTGAACGCATTTCCTCTTCTCTGAGGTTGCTTTGTTACTGAAATACCAGAATAAAGAAGAGGAGAAAGTCATGAGGGGCCATTGGAGCCACTGTTTATAGGGGTTTGGGATCTTTGGGGGACCTCTGCTAAAATGACTTGGTGACGAGTTACGACTTGGTCACTGTTGATCAGCACTGACACATAGCTGTGCACAGGGGAGTGGCCCGGTCAGCCGGGCGGGACTCTGGCAGTGCCCGGCTGCCCTCCCAGTGGCCACGGAAAGATTGGGGGTGAGGTGAGCAGTTCGGAGGACTGGATGGGTCTGTAGTCTTAAGAAACCTGCACTGACACACAGCAGGTCTGCTTTTGATGCTTTGGGGAGCTCCATGCTGTGCACTCTCAGCAGCAGTGCACCAGGGTTCCCTCTCCTCCGCATCTGCCCAGCACTTCTCTTTTTGATAAAAGCCACGTACTAGATGTGAGGTGGTGTCTCATTGTGACTAGTTACCTTGACACTTCCTCATGTAACTGCTGGTCATTGCTGTGTCCTGTTTTGAGAACTGTCTTTTCAGACCCTTTTCCCTAGTTTTTAGACCCTAATTTTTAAATTAGGTGGTTGTTTTTGGGGGGGAGGTTTGCTGTTCCTTATCTATTTTGGATGTTAACCCCATACCAGACACATGGTTTGCAAACATCGTCTCCCACCCCGTAGGTTGCTTCTTCACTCTGTTGACGATGTTCCTTGCCAAGCACTAGCGTTTCAGTTTGCTGTGGTCCCATTTGTGGATGTTTGCTTTTGTTGCCTGCGCTTTTGGGGTCACATCCAAAAAAATCATTATGAAGACCAATGTCAAGAAGTTTCTTCTGTGTTTTCTTCTCGCAGGTTTATGGTTTGGGGTGTTATATTTGCATCTTTAACTCATTTTGAGTGGGTTTTGGTATATAGTATGAGCTAAGAGTTCATTTTCATTTCTCTGCACGTGGTATTTCAGTTTTCCTAACATTATTTGACTGAAGAGACTATCATTTCCCCATTGTCTGTTCTTGGCACCCTTTCTTATTCTGTTCCCTCCGTCTCTGTGTCTGTTTGTGTGCCTGCGCCGTAGCGTTTTGATCCCACTTCTGAGTCTATATCCAAAAGAAACGAAATCAGGAACTTGAAAAGCGATCTGTGCTCCCCTGTCCTTTGTAGCTGTATTCACAACAACCAAGCAGCGGAAACGACCTGATGCCTGTCGGCAGGTATACGGGTACAGAAAATGTGGTGTTGGGTATGCAGTGGAATATCACTCATCCTTCGAACAGGAGGGAATCCTGCCGTTTGTGACAACAAAGGATCATGCCCTGGAGGGCGTGATGCTGAGTGACACAATCCCGTCACAGGGCCAGTCTGCACCCTCTTACTTGTATGTGGAATCTAGAATAGTTGAACTCATAGGTGCACAAAATAGACGGGCAGTTGCCCGGATTGGGGGCTGCAGGAAATGAGGAGATGTTGGTCAAAGGGACAAGTTTCAGTTGTGTATGTGAGTGAGTTCTGGGGATCTAAGGCCAGCACTGTGGTGAGTATGGCTGATGTCACTGCATTGCATACTTGAAATCCGCAAAGAGGGTAAACTGTAAGTGTTCTCACCAGACATGTGTGCACACACACACAAATATATATATGTATATGTATATATGTGTATATGAAAATGGTAACTATGTGAGATGATGCATGTTAATTTGCTTTTGTTCTGGTTAATGTGGCAATCATTTCACAATATATTCATATAGCAAAACATGAAGGTGTATACCTTAAATACATACATTTTAAATTTGTTAGTTATAGCTAAAGATGAAAAAATTTTTAAAAAAGAAACCTATCCCTGATAGCCTTGATATAGGAGGAGCACGTAATGTAAATACAAAGCAGCACAGAAACAACAGCCAACCACTAAGCAGCTAGTGGATGCTCTAGGGGTGATTTTATTACTCACATACGCACAGGCACCTCTGCCTTCTTCAGGGTGTTCAAGTGCTCATTCCCTCTACCACCCCTCCCCCGCCCCGGAAAACCAAGAATAGCTCTTGAATTCACAGATGATTGCTGTGTACTGGGCTACAGAGGTGAAGAAAACACTCTGTGCCTCAAGGTATTTAAATTACCTAGGTAGGTAATTATAAATGTAAGCAAATTTAATTTTATATAGTATGTAAGTCTAGTAATTTAATTATGTCCAAGGGGTAGAGATACCATCGATACCAAAATTGCTTAAACCCACACGAGGCATTGAAAGGAGATGTTTCAGTGCATTTAGGGGGCAGGCTGTCAAAGCACTGAATAGCCACTTACTGCTTTTTTTTGGCATGACTTACTTTTTTTTAGTATATTTTATTGATTATGCTATTACAGTTGTCCCATTATTCTCCTCCCCTTTACCCCCCTCTGCCCTGCACGCCTTCCCTCTAGCATTTCCCCCTTGGTTCATGTCCATGGGTTGCACATGAGTTCTTTGGCTTCTTCATTTCCCATACTATTCTTAACCTCCCCCTGTCTATTCTGTACCTACCAATTATGCTTCTTATTCTCTGTGTCTGTCTTTATTTATCCGAGGGCACAAAGCCTACCCCAGTCTACCTCTGTTCTATTATTGATGTGACATAGGCTCATTAGAAAAAATTTGGAACCAGTGATGTTGTTATATTTATAGAATTCCAATATAGCTTTTAAGCAAGAATGAAAGAAAGGAGGTTCTTTCTTATAGAATAAATAGAACCAGTAGTCCATTGTTTGGTGTGTGGTTCATCAGCTTTCGTTCTTGTTCATGCTTAAGGCTTCTCTTTTGATCTAAATCTGGAATCATAATGTGTCTTAAGAAAAAAAAGAACCAATGTATAATAAAACTCATTTTACAAATGGATTTACACTGGGTCTTGGCTCAGATTAGTTTGTTCCAACTAAGCTCCTTTGAACTCTAACTTCTATGAAGTCCTTTGGCTGCATGCGCAGGGGTGTACCTAGTGCAGTGACCCAAAACTGCAGTGACCTGGAACTATGGGTATTAGATCACCTTAGATCAGAGCTATGGGATGATTCATGTGGGAATTAGAAGAACTCAAAGGGCATTCTTTTCCTTTTTATTCAGTAATGACTTCACTTGTAGCTCTGTTACTCAGTGGCTCCTGGCACTATCATAAATTATTCATTTGCTACGACCTAGCCATATCAACCCACGTTCCCCGAAACAGAATGGGGTTGAGTAAAACAGTTTCCTTCTGCTGAAGCATTCACAAGTATCCATTTGCTTATGTTTGCACCTCATTCAGGTGTCTATTGGCTGAAGGGACACTTGTTTCCAGCCATCAGGCTGTCCAATCGTTCCCCTTTCTGGAACAATCTCGGACGTTTGGGAGTGAACTTTTCTTATACTGCTTATCACACTGATGTAAAAACAGTGGGAAAAATGAATGGCATCTCTGGGAATCTCAGCAATTCTTGAGTCTTCCTATGCAATCCAGCCTTTTCCTTACTTAACATCTGTGATGCTATTTACATGGCCCAGGAGAAGCGATGGCTGCTCTTCTGGTCTCCCTACTTAGGTCGATTTCAGTAGTGACAGGCGCTTACCCTGAGATGCCTCTGTTCACACATTTTTGTTACAGGCAGGATGACTCTAATTAATTAGGAATATTTCTAAGCAAGGTATTTTCTGGGTGGATTTTCCTTGGTCTGAAGCAGCCCTCCCCAGGATAGGACACAGATGCTCATCTGGTAGTTAATCATCTGTGATTAGGCTTTGGAAAAGCCTCTGCTGCAGAGGCACTCAATTTGCAGTCATAACTACAATTTGTAAATAATTCTACAAAATTTATATTCTGTAATCTCTTTGAAAGACTACTCAGTGACTGAAAGATTGCCTGTCTTCCTGAAAATAGATGTTATTTAGTACACATGGTGCTATTTAGTACAATGTTATCAAGCTTCGTTGAGCTTCAAGTTCTGAGTCATGTCTCTTTCTGATCCTTCCCCACGCATGTGGAAAGTCCCTCAATGGCAAGTCCCTCCTTGACTGACCTTGTGGTGAAGGAGACTTGGAGCCGGGGGCAGGTTGCGGGGGGCAGGGGTAGGTAGAATCAGACCACAGCATAGCATTTCCACCGGGAAGAGGGAGCAGGTTCAAAGATCATGGGAAGGCTGAGAGCAAAGTGATGTGGCATGAAGGGGTGGTAAGGAGAAGCAACAAGTGCAGATTGTCTGATTTGACAAGACATTTGCTAGGTTAAAGAGACCAGAGGGTGGTAGCTACAGAGTGGATGAGAAGGAGGGGAAGTTAGGTAAAGCTAATGCAGATCTGAGCATGTTGAGCTAGAGGAAGAAGCCAGTGAACACTGAGGATAAAAAACCAAAGAAGAATTGTTAAAAATTCTTGGAGGAGAAAGAAAGGGCAGATCGGGAGCTCCTGTGGAGGGGTTAACAATGGTGGGGAAGCAGAACACCTCCTGAGAGACTGAGATGACGTAAGAAAGAATCATGAAGACAGAGATTGTGAGGGTTAATTTTGGGTGTCGACTGGCTAGGCTGTGGGACCCAGTTGTTTGGTCCAACACCAGTCTAGATGGTGCCGTGGAGGTGTTCTTTAGACGTGAGGGACACTGAGTCAGCAGATCCTAAGTAAAACAGATGGTCCCCATAAAGGGGGTTGGCCTCAGAGACCGAGGTCCCCGAGAAAGAAGCAAGTCTGTCTCTGGACGTGAGCTGCAGTGCGAGCCCTCCCTGGGTCTCCAGCCTGTCAGCCTGCCCTGCGGACCGTGCACGCGCCAGCCTGCAGTGGCGTGAAATAAGTCCCCCTCTCTCTCTCTCTGTAAATCTGTATACATACGTGTGTGTGTGTGTGTGTGTATCTACTTCGCTGGTTCCAGGTCTCCGGAGAGCCCTGACACGTACAGAGATTCCACAGGGAGTGGAAGGGTTTGGAAGATGCTGAGGTTAGTGGTGTCAGTATAAAATGGGAGACAAAGATATGTAATGGAAGTGAGCAGTAGACTTGAACTTGGAAAGATTTCCAAAGAGGTTTTGGTTGGATATAGGAGATGAGGCTGTCTCACTCATTTCACATCCTAAAACCATTGCACGGTTGCTGGCATAATGGACGTGCTCCACAAGTTCCCGTTTGTCAAATGAGTTCATCCAAAGGGCTGTGAAGGCCCGGCACAGACAAGATACTGTCAGCCCCAGGTGACTGAATTGTCACAGTGTGCTGTTTGCGGCAGCACTGCTTCTCTGGAAGCTGGAGGAGGAGGAGTGAGGGGATCCACACTGTGAGAATTACTGAGGGCCCAGAGGCGAGAACAACTGGCTTGGCTGTGAGTGAACTATGGGGTGTGGAAATGACCCATGGGAGCCCTGGGCGGGGAGTGGGGGGGCCCCAAGTGAAGGAGACAGGTGGTGATTATCAGTCTGGGCAACTGGAAACAGCCTGTGGGTTCAGTGACCAAAAGAAGACAAGGAGGGTGTTCAGCAGGGGCCTGTAAGCTACAGAGATGGGAGGAAAGGACGTGTTTGTCTATGAGTTAGTTTCCATGTTCTCAGCATTAGGGAGGCAGAGCACTCTGGGTGGCCAGAGCAGGGGGGAGAGAAAGATTAGGATCACTTAAAGCATATGCTTTTGTTTCTGCTATTTATACATGTTTTAATGCCTTAGTATATAATTTAAGAAGAGCATAACAAGCCCTGGCTGGTGTGGCTCAGTGGATTGAGGGTGGGCCTGTGAACCAGAGGGTTGCTGGTTCAATTCCCAGTTAGGGCACATGCTAGGTTGTGGGCTAGGTCCCCAGCAGGGGGTGGATGAGAGGCAACCATACACTGATGTTTCTCTCCCTCTCTTCCTCCCTCCTTTCCCCTCTCTCTAAAAATAAATAAATAAAATCTTTTTTAAAAAAGAGCATAACAAGTAGAAAATATAGCCAGTAACTACATAGGATTTTCTACTTTAGTGACAAAAATTACCCAGAGTAGCGAGGCCCTTCACGAGGCCGGGGTCTCTCTGGACTCTGAGCACAGTGTCGAGTGAGCACAGCACTGAACTTGGAAGCAGATCCCAGTGTGAGCCAGGCTTGTCTATTTGCTAGATGAGTGAACTTGGGCAATTCATATAACCTCATTAGACTCTTACCTTACAAAAGATGAGTGATGATAAGACCTTCCAGATTAGTGTAAGGATTAGACAAAATGTACCAGGGCTCTTTCCAGCTGTAAAGTTTAAATATTAGGCAATATTTCACAAATATTAATTAGGCACAGTGCTATCCTTTGAGGAACGTTCTACCTGGAAAAGATCTTTAAGGGTCCGTTTCTTTGCTTTGTCCTGGTCACTGTGTCCTGGCTACTCGCCCCACCTCTTCTGTGAGCACAGCCTCAGGCCTTTAAGTCCATTTTTCTTTGTCCCAGACCGTTTTCACGGGAGTCTCTGGTGGCGGGTTCACCGGCCCCTTTGCGCTCAGCGCAGCTGTCATCAGTTCCAGGACGCTTTCCTGACTGTCCTCTCTGAGCAGCATGCTGTGTTCCTGGCTGTTCTTCACCACCTTGCTCCTTTCCTTCATAGTGCTTGTTAAATTATGTAAAAATCCTATGTGCTCACTTATTCATCGATCCATCAAGGGTATCCTCTCATTAAAAAGCATAATTGTTAGGAGGGCCGCCTGTGGTTTGCCCTGATTCTCAGACTCTGGCACGGAGACAGAGCTCAGTACTACTGAGCTGAGTCACTACAGAGTGAGCCACTGAGCGAGTTGGGTGGGTTCCATGTGCTTCTGACAGATAAGAATCTGGTGGCCATGGTGGGAAAACTAGGGAAAAAGAATCTTACATGGATGCACTTCCATGGATTCCCAGCTTGGCTGTGCCACGTGTTACCTCTTGGATGGCAATTAATCAGTGTTTCATGTTTCAGCCGTTTTCCTGTGTCGAGGCTCTCATTCCCGTGCCCACCCCCCCCCCTGCACCCCCACACATGTTCGTGTCCTGGTACCTGGACCCTGTGACTGAGACCTTATTCAGGGTCTGTTTTGAGTCTCCAAAATAAATTTTTAGTGTAAGTATGTTCCAAATATCCCATGGAACATATTTATAGTAAAAAATGATTTATTGTTTACCCGAAATTCTAATTTAACTGGGCATCCTGATAAATCTGGCAAGCTTACTCTAATCCCAAGAATATTTGAAAATGAAGAACTGGCTGGGAGTGACATGTAGATTCTGTCAAGTGAGAACTGGCAACACATTTTTTAAAAAGTTAAGTAACCCAAAGAAATGAGATGGGTGTCAACGGAGTTTTATATATGCTACAAAATCCTGAAATTTTGCCTAGAAAAGTAATGAAGCAAAATGCTTGGAAATAGAAAAGGTTTTCCATGTTTTAAATCTGATCTAAAACTACTAATTTGTTTCTTGTGTCTGTAAAGAAGAACTAAATTTCATCTGATCCTGAGTTTTTTTTAAAAAATTCTCCAAGGAATTAGGATTGAATTGGAGACTGCCTCTTACTTCTACTGCCAACAGTTTATTAGATTCAGCTCTAAAATAGGTAAATTTTAAAACACAGGAATTAAAAAAAATATGAGACAGAACCCACATTGGATGCAGCAAGTCTCCCTGCCCAGGAGCCTGCAGGCGTTTCTAGGAGGAACCTCCACAAGCCCCACCTCTTCCTTTTCACACAGGTTGGCAATAGCTAACACCAGCCAGGAGGCAAAATTCTGGTTTCCTCTGTTTAACTTTTGTCTCCTTCATGTTTATAGTCACCGTCTTCTTCCCCCTTACGAGTTTTTAAGTGCCAGTATCATGCGGGTTATTAAATAAGTACATAATTAAACCCATTTCAGGATCAGTTGGACAAGCAATTGGGGTGGGGCAGAGAGAGGACAAAAACAGAGCCAGAAATCCCCCACATTTATGCTTTATTTAACAAAAGAGTGATGGGATGGGGCAGATTCACGTCTCTCACAAATGAGATTCAGGTACCCATGGTGGGTGCAGCAGTCGGAAGAGCCTGAGACAGAGATTTCTGACAGTCATTGGCCCCGTGTCTGACCGAGCACACTGAGCAGCAGCTGGAGCCCCCGCCATCTGGGCTGTCGAAGACTTCCAACTCTGCAGGAAGCGAAGGGCAGCAGAGAGGGGGCTTGTTTCTTCACGAAAACACCAGGTCACCAGGGGCTACTGTGAGTCCCGAGGCCCTGGAGGCCCTGGAATGCCAGGGGCCAAGGTCACTGAGCTTGTGGAGGCCACGGCCAGGACAGGGAGTGGACCCTGGTCACCATGCTGGGCCGCCTGGTCAAGGATGTGAAGCCCCAGGCCCTGGAGGGGTTTCCCTCCTTTCTCTGCAGTTGTTGAGTTTCTCCTGGGGGTGTCCCTCAAGGGCGAGGCTGTGAAGATTCTGCCCTGCAGGAGCAGGCCCAGCTGGCCAGTGGACCGGGACCAAGGGATTTGTTGCCATCGGGGCTTTCAACAGTGGACAAGTCGGCCTGGGGTTGAGTGCTCTGAGGAGGTAGCCCGTGCTGCCCGTGGCACTGTTGTCCTGGCCAAGCTCCCCACTATCCCCTGTGCGGTGAGGCTGCTGGGGGAACGAGGCCCGAAAGCTCCACGCTGTCCCTTGCAAGGCAACTGGTGCTGTGGCTCTGTGCTGGTGTACGAATCCCTGCCCCGGGGCGCGCTGGCATCCTCCACGCCAGAGACACTGCTGCTGGCGGTGTCATCCACGAGTGCTCCACCCAAGACAGGACACAGCCCTGTCACCCAGGGCCACCTTGCCAAGACCACCTTCAACACCATCACCAAGGCCAACAGCCTTTTCAGTCCCCATCTGGAAAGTGGCCATGTTCACAGTCCCTCCAGCAGGAATTCATGGACCGTCTGTGTGGGAAGGACGCACAGCAGAGTCGCCGTGCACGACCCAGGCTCCGTCGGCGCTGCCAGGCCCTGCACCTGCAGCTGCCTCTGTGCTGCTGCGATCTCCTGTGTGGATTCTGGGGACACATAGGCCTGGCCTCTGGAGCCCGGGTCCCAGACAGTGATGAGGTTTGGGGGCAGAAATAACAAATTAGGAGTGAGAGGAGTGATGGCTGTTTAGTTGAACTTCAGGCCCAGGGATTTTGGGATAGACAGTTGTTAGAATTTCCTGAAACCTGGAATTTTCCAGTTACACCTTCAGTAAAGAAAGTTAATAAACATAATTCCTGAAGGATGAGGCATTCTTGCTCATGGAACGGGTAATTGCTTTTGATTCATGAGGCTGCGTGGAGTGAGATAAAAGCACAGGACAACACTGGCCTCACCTGGTGAAGTTAAGATAAAGGATCAAATGTCTTTTGAAGTGCATATAGAGTATTTATTTTTGATTCATTTTCTTTGCAAAAACATTATGTTTCGTAAGGTTTTTACACCAGTTGGTCTAAGAACAATTCAAGTTTGATCCTGTATCTGTCTTTTCTTTTTTTTAATCACAATACTAGCAACACTTTAACTGTGTCCTCACAACTCACTTTGCTACTTAAATTCCCAGGTTTGCGGCAGAACCACAGGAACTTTGCTACAGAGCACTCAAACTAGATGACACCGGTGGTCAGGAAAGAGAAGGCACGGGCCCTCTAGTGTCCATGATCTTCTGACTGCAGTCGTTAGCCATTGGCCACACACTGTGTTTCCACACTGGTCAGTCACCTGTGTGTTGGCAGCTCTATTCGCGTTTTTATTGCTGCGTAACAAACGAGCCCCAAACCGACGGGTTTAAAACAAGCAGTTGTCTCCTGGTTGCTGTGGATCGGGACCGAGCCTGACTCAGCGGGGTGACTCTGCCCTGAGTCCCTGTGAGGTTGCAGGTGAGGTCTCAGGTAAGGTGCAGGGTGGGCCGTCATTGTCCGAAGGTGTCAGTGGGCCTGAGGAAGTGATTCCACGACGGCTTCTTCACGAGGCTGTTGACAGGGGCTTCAGTCATGCGAACCTCTCCTTCAGACTGCTGGCATGTCCTCACGACATGACAGCCGGCTTCCTCCAGACTGAGTGGCAGAGCCTTGATGTCTTTTGTGACCCAGCTCAGAGGTCACACTGTGTTATTTCTGCAACGTCCTATGGGTCATAAACGTCTATTTGGTGCGGCGTGGGAACCACGAGGCAGAGGTGGTTGGGATGCTCCTGGAGGGTGGCTCCTACAGTTATGACCACTTCTTTAAAGGGTGCGTCGTCCTGGAGTCCTGCGATTATAAATCCCGTGGAGACCGTCATCACCACCACTACCACTGCCACGCATGCTGCTCAGCATGCACTGGGGGGCCCACCCTACGTGACACAGACACTGTTCTTGCTGGGGGGTTGCAAGGACTTAGAGGGAACAGCCCAGGATTCGGGGACAAAGGCCGGCCGAGCTCCTTGCTGTACAGAGGCTGAGTCAGTCAGTGTCTGAAACACGTGTGAGTGTTTGCTAAGTAAGTAACTCACTCTCAGCCCACTTTGGCGATGCCAAACCGAAATGCCTGTATTTACCGAGCATTGCTGTCTTTTCACAGTGACTGATTCGAGGACTGTGCGGGGTTCTTTGTGCCCTTTCTGTTTCAGGTCCTGTTTAAAGTCTAGAAAACATAATGAACTGTTTTTATGCCAGTAACCTATCTTGGAAACTATTAAATAGGTTGGCTGCCAGGAGATTTGGGGTTTAGTCCTGCTTTTTCCCTCTGTATTAGTAGTTTGACTTTAGGAAATTCCTTCCCTCCGGAACCCTCTGTTTTCTTAACCTGGCTGTGGTCTGCTTGCTGAGGGACCATTTGGCACCTCAGCCCTTCTGGACAAAGAACACCTTCTTTCCTCCCTCAACTCCTCTCCCGCCTCCCGCCTCCCGTTGTTTTTAAAATTTTACCTTAAAAAAATCATGACCTCCATTCAGATCAGATCTAAAAAGTGGTCTTGTGGGAAAGTCAGCACTTCGATTCCTTGGGTGGCGTTTCTCACATGACGATGGGTATTCAGGCCACGCAGCCCGCAGGTCACGGCGTCGCTAGGACAGGGGTGAATGTCGAAAGACATGATGGAAATGCCGTGAGCTGGTGAAGTTTGCTGGCTAGAAAACGTTTCCATTCTGGTTCTCACTGTTCTCTAAAAAAACGGTGTGTCTAAATACTTGTTAGTTGGTGGCGATTCAATACAAATTTTTAACTAGCATTTACTGACTATAAGATATGTGTAAGACTCTCTTCCCAAGATAGAGTAAGACAGAAACCCTAACATCTGTAACTATATCTACACTTACATCGGTACCCATGGTCTGCTTTGCTGTCAATAGCTAGGTAGATGGGTATAAACATCTAAATATATAAAATCCAATGGAGTGGACAAAATATGAACAAAATCTTATAAAACTCATTGATTATAATAACAGGAAAATGTTACTTGAGCTTGAAAGACGTTTTTATTTTTTCCTCAGAAAAAAAGTAACATTAAAAATATTTGTTACTATTTTAATTTCTTATATTGTTTATATCCAGAGGTTGGTCTTGCAACAACTTCATTCTTGCAGAAGAGCGTTTTCTATGTGCTTCTTGGGTGGTAGGGGAGGGTTCTGCAGGCTCGTGTGTTTGGCAAATACTGGGCTGTTTTTCACAGTTAAAAAAAGAAGCTTAAAGGTCTTGAGAAGGAACAGCATGCAGTATTTTTCAAATGTGTTTGCACATACAGTTCTCTTTTTTAGTGGAATATCCACTCCCAAGGAATACCAAACAGGGCAAAAAATCCCCCGAACAAACTAATACCCCCAGCCCAAAAAGCACGTCTCAGAACAGCCCAGAGGCAAACACAGGACTGACAGCATCACACAGAAAGTATTTGACTCATATTTTCCAAGTAGTTCTTAATACTTTGGCTATTTTATTACCTGCGTACTAGTTTTTGAAAGACCAACAATGTAGGATAGACATGGCATAGAATAATTGTAAAAAGCGAAAACATCCGAAGGACTTGACCAGAGTCTGACGCTGAACGAGGAAGCAGAAATATAAAGACGGACATAGAACTTTACTTTTTGTGCAGAATATAACAATAGATGCTCCTAGTACGTCCATGGCATTTGGGAGAAGTTATTACATGCACGATCGCTCTGCAAGAGCACATTTTTGGGGAAGGTATCTATAAAAAATGACTTAAAAAATCCCTTGTTTAAGATTTTTGTTTTGCTGGTAAACTTCTCTTCTCTGGAAAATGTATGTCCGCAAAGTGCCCCCTCCCCTGCCGGGTTGTGGAGGGAGCTGTAGCCGAGATGTGGAGGAAAACACACCAGGACTGGGGACGTGGGGACGCCTATCAACTCTGTCGTTTTGGATTCAGCTTTTCCATTTCTCTGACCCTCACTGTTCTCAGGCATAAACTAGAGATGGCGATGTCTCTCTCACAGGATCACTGTGCAGGTAAACTGCGGCCAGACCTGCGGAGTCATATAGCACTGGCTTAGAAAAGAGAAGACTATAGTAAAAGTTCTTTAAAAATAATTGACTATTGTTATCCGAAGTCTAAAAAGTCTCTTGGTCATGTAATGTTCCCAGGCCTCTGCCTGTGATGATCCAGCAGGTTCTGAGGTTGGAGAGAAAGCCATCTGCAGTTAACGGGCCAAAACCTGAAGGATGGTAGGAGGGGGAGTTCTGAGGAAGGTAAGCGGATTTAGCAATTATTGGTGATTTTTGAGACGATTTCCTGAGTGCTGAGGATGGAAGCCGGATTGTAGGGGTGTGACTAGCACCAGGGAACTCCTGTAAGAAGCTGGTGGAGAAGGAGAGCAGCGAATAGGGCGGAGGCTGGAGGGTGTTAGGCTAGGGACTCTGTTTTCTGCGCAGGGAAGATGAGGTCCTTCAGTTTTCTGAAGATCAGCAGCAATGCAGAGCGAGATGGGGGTGGGGGGAGCAGGTCTGAGCATCGGATCTGTTCCCAGTTCAGGCTCCACCACTGACTGATAGTGTGACCTCAGGCAGGATGGCCAGCTTCTCCAAGTCCCTGTGAAACGGAGGTGCTCACACCTGCCGTGTCGTCTTCATGACTTGGGGGTGAAGCCCCTGTGCACCTGAAATAAGGCCGGTCAAAACAGCTTGAAAATGACAGAGTACGTCATCACGGAAAACAGGCGTCACACCGTCTACTCAGAAGATGGTCTCTTGGTGTCCAGGACACTCACCTTCCTGGCCGGTGCGTGGAGACTGTACTTTGCTGTTTGTGGGGGGCAAGTCCAGCTCCCCACGTGCACACTGAAGCCAGCAACAGGGCAGGGTGAGGCTCGGATAGGCCGGGGTCCTAGATGGCCAGGGCCAGGCTCTGCTCCCACCTCGGTCCCTGTGCATCACTCAGCTGCTGCGCACCCGCTAGCTGTGTGCCTCTCACCTCACACAGCATCACAGACCCAGCAACTCTGCATCTGAAAAACGATCGCCTGCCCTTTGTGTCCCTTGAGGTAAAATGGCACCTGCTTAAGGCCCATGTACACAAGAGGGAAAAAAGACTAGAAACCTAGTGCCAAATATGGCTTTTCCACTCTTGTGCTTTGAACTCTGTGGTATCAACAGTCAAAAGTTATTCTTTAAAAAAATTTTGAATAGAAGGACTGAAAAAATCTTGAGTCTGAGCTTTAAATATAACCCCTTAAATTCTGATTTAGTTTGTTCTTCAGCTTTTGAATTTATTTTTTTTGGCACAGTTTGTAAGAATAAAAGACATTTTCCGAGAACTGTAAACTCCCCAAGAAGAACATAAGCAGCTTAGAGAGGAAAACTCCATGAAGACTCCCATAGTGCTTCCTCTGATTTAGAGATTTCATCGCTCAGCCGGGCTCTGCGCAGCAACTGGGGGCTGGAGACGAGCAGGCGTCTGTTGTGCTCAGTGAGCTTGGGCCCAGAGGGAGAGGACTGCAGTACCAGAGGGTGGGTGCATGACAGCGTGGTGTATAAAGCCCAGGGGTGGCAGAGAGGAGTGTCAGGGAAGCCTGCTGCCCCGAGGGTGTCAGTTGCAGCCCCCAGGGAGGTGAGAGGATTCGGGGCACCTCACACCCTGCAGGTCAGGCTGGAGGCTTTCAGCAGGTGGGAGCTGCTGCCGCCAGTATGAGTGGGGAGTGGGGCACAACAGCAGAGTGACCAGGACAGCTTTTTATTTGGGTTTTTTTTTTTTTTGCTTTAATCTTTATTATTTTTTTGACAGCTCAAGTGGTGTAAAACTGTGAGACAATACACTGCACATATCTAGTGTATTTGGATGCATTTTCATGCCTATCAAACCATCAGCACAACCAAGACAAGGGACATCCCCTGCACCCCAAACATTTCTTGGCGTCTCTTTGTTACCTTTCCCTTTTGCACCATTGCTGAAGCTGAGTCTACCAAGGCTGGGCATGCTCTCTCTGGAGCAACTCATGGGTTCATGGGTGACTTACACTGAAACTGTCAGAGGCTGGCTGCCCCGGTCATAGTCACCCCGCCAGCAGGGAGTGTGGGCTTGGCCCTGAGACAGTGACACGTGGAGGCACCTCCAATCGCCTGTCCCACCTGCTGTATTTACACAGTGGGCTGGTGTGCATGGGCTGGACGGGGTAGGTGTGGTGGGACCATGGAGTAAACAGTTCAGAGGTCAAAGTGAGTGAGAGAGATCGTGCTTCCCGGTCTCTTCTCTTCACAACCAGGATTCCTGGAAGCTTTTTGGGTTGTTACTTTCGGTGGCACATGCAGAAACTGAGTGAAATTAGATATTTGCCAACGCTCTTACCTGTGTCTTTATAAATCAATACTTGTTCTAGAGGAATGATTATGGGTTGAGAAACTGAGCCGCTCACATGACCAACAGGGACACAAGACCTTGGCGGGAATTTTGCTCCAAATCTGAGGAAGATTGCCTCAAACACATTTCACCAAGTGCGGGGCTGCCTCGAAGGGCAGGGAAGAGCTGACCCCTGAACTTCAGAGCCTTTACAGGCCTTGCCAGGGGAGCGAGAGGAGGGGACAGTTACTCTGTTCCAATCAAGAAAAATACCTGCATTTAGCTACGTCATTGCTTCCTCCTTTAGGAAACCGATATTCTGGCTAAAGACTAGGCTTTGCTGTCACACAGACCTGGGGTTGGATTCCTGACCGGCCACCCCCCTGGTCACTTTGGGTGAATGATTTAACCTTGCCTAGTCTCACTTCCCCTGTGCTAAAGTGGCATCATAATGGAGGATTGAATAAATGAATGCCTGCAAAATTGCTGGTACCTCTTCTTATTTTCATTATGAGTAATGACCAAAATGATATGCAGAATCTCATGAAGCTTTTGAAATGTGAGAAGTCATGAAATACAAATGTGACCCCATCATTCTTACCAGTAGGTTGGGTAGAGGGGAGGGGCCCAAGGAGGGCTTTCTCCAAAGGTCACCTGTTGTCCCTTCATCAAATGCACATGGCAGGTCTGGGAGAAGCAGGTGCCATCAGCTGAGACGACTTCAGGTGCTCTCTGAAGCCCACATAGCTGGCTGTGGGCATCTGCTTCCCCAGGATGGGAGGGTCGTCAGACGAGCAGGGAAGGAGACGCGATGTGTGGCCCACCTGGCCTTCTGGCAGTGTTTAGTGGTCTGTTTTTTTGTGTGTCAGGTTTTGCATTTCTCTCCTGTGAGACCGAACATGGAAACTGCCCGTGGCCACGGCACATGTGACAGGAGCAGCCACCTGCACGAGGGACCTGGCTGCCAGACCACCACCTTTTCTGGCGGCCAGTCCAGGAAGCCAGGCCTCAGCTAGTGGGATAAGCAGCCCTGACATCGATTGTTGTTGGGCAGTGACCAGCAACTTGCCATTGTTTGCCCCGGCTCTCAGCTGAGGGACCAACCAGAGGGAGACAGGTGCTCACCTGCTAACCCCATATTTGGGGGGTGCTTGTTGGGCACTTGCCTGTGAAGACATCATCGGTGTCGTCTGACTCGGGGTCAGGATTCAAGTCTTCCTTTGCTCTTAGCTTTTTAGGGAAGGGCTTTAGAACCTCTCATGATGAAAGGGACTTGGTATATGATGATGCTTTGATCCAGAAATCTCGGAAATTGAGGGCCAGGGATTAGGAATTTGGATCAGTTCCAAGATGATTTCGTATGTAAGTCAAATAGTAGTGATGGCTCTTTACCGAGACATGCAACCCATACATTTACCAAAAGAGAACAGAAGAGTTCCTTGGAAAATGTATGAATGCATGTGAGAAGAATGGCTAATAAGAGTAAAGATGGCAGTTTAAGTGGTTGGTGAATTTTTCATTAAAATTTTGCTATTTTATAATCCTCTATTTTGTAAATAGCTGATTCTGGTTTCTAGTGCTCTTAGCTTGTGAACAAACTTAACAGTCATTTTAATACTTCTAAGTTAGATTTTTTTAATCGTTAACACTTTTCATTGTTGCTAAGTGACCAGTCAAAACCCAGATAGGCTAACTTCTCTCACTGCTAATATTTCACTGTGTTTAAGTGAAATACTTCTGCAGTAAAATTCACCAGGAGATCTTGGGGAGCTGCTGCTTTTATTCTCTGAATTCTGCCTTTTCTAGGAGCATCTCTGACTCTCCCAAAGAACTGTCTCTCTCTGCTCTCTGACACCTCCCTTTCTGCTTCTGCCCTTGAGCGTGGGGCACTCCTACCACGGCATGCACGTGGTCACATCTCTCTGTGGCCAGGTGTCTCAGTGAGCAGGGGCGGGCGGTGTGCGGGCAGGACCAAACTAGGATTATCCTGTCACTAAACAGGATTTAAAAAAAATTTCAGTTGTCTGAAAATGACTGGGAATGTCACATACAGTCATATGTGTTATTTTAATTTTTGCAAAAGAAAGCAGTGGTAGAACATAGATGGTGTTCAGAGTAAAATGGCCCCTTTCGTGAAGAAAAAAAGCATAAATGATAGAACCACTTTTGAACAGCTGCAGGAAAGTGGTGCTTCAGGTGGTCACCTACAGCTCACGAGCTACCAACGAAGCCAGAAGAGGCTCTGGTGAGCCTGCCCATGAGCAGATTTGGTGATCTGAAAGGACCTAGCTTTTGTTTTCCATATACTGCCACTGCTTAAAAGATAGTAACACATGAATTTATTAGGACTGAAGTTTTCAACAAAGCCAGAACTTTAAGAAATAGAAAGAACTGAAGTATGTTTTAGTATGAGTGGAGCACCTTATCAGCATTTAGGGCTGACGGTATAGCATTAATTTCATCCTTAAATGTTTTATTAAAAAATTTACAATGCACATCAGTGTATATTTTATATAACATCAGTGCAAATTTTGCACCAGAAAAAGCAAATGAAAAAGCATTGACATTTTCTTTAACAATGTGTGTGTATTTATAGGGGAGAAAAACAAATAACCCCAGGGTTAAAAAAGCAATTCTGTGAATTTAAAAATAATTTCCTTGAGCAGAAATAAAATCACCAGCTCTCCAAGCATACTATTTAATTCACTTCAAGGAAGCAAATTCAAAATGTGTGTAAGCCAGTCTAGATGACTATAAAGCAGACGGGGTCACATAATACTCACTGTGGTTTTCTGGGCAAGGTCTCTATGCTGATGGCAGAGTAACAGCAGGAATTGCAGGCTTTAAAAAAGTTAAATAATCTTCATCTAACTGCACTGTAAACACCTCAGTGATATCCATAGGCATCAATTAATAGTGGTTTCTTGAGTTTAATGCAGATTTCCTTACAATAATGAGTATGTACGTGAGTACATGCGTTGAAGAGTTAAGTGCTTGAGATCAGTCTTTGGCTCACAGTGCGGGCTCAGGAGTGATTAATCCACGTTCTGTCTGTCTACTGTTCGACTGCGTATTCACTCACCACGACTGGGAGCACACTATAGATGGAGGAAGCTGCTCGTCAGTGTGCGCGTTTGACCGTGGCACTGCGCACCTTAGTCGTGTGTGTGTGTGTGTGTGTGTGTGTGTGTGTGCTGATAACCATGAAGTGCTGGAAGCCCACGGATTCTCTCAGCACTGCTGCTTCATCCCAACACCGTCTTGCCCAGGAGAAGAAGAAAGGTGACATGAATGATACAAAACCACCAAAAAGAAGGATCCTACAAATGTGTTGTCTGTTTTATACTACCAACTACCAACTTTACCTTTTCTCCGTTAAATGAGTGTAGATTCTTGCTGATTGCATTAGTTGGCTTTCTTATAAAACAAATCATTTTCTTCTTAAGTGTGATTCTCTAGCAAGAGGTCCTAATTTAATGGGTGTTAATTATGGGGATGAAAATATCATTTGGCCTATTCATTTTAATAATAGGGGTGCGAGTGGACGTGGTAGGCAGCTTCTGACATGACTCCCCATGAACCCCAATTCCTGGTGTTTGTGCTTGGTGTCAGCCCTTCCCTGTGCATCTGAGCTGGACTTAATGACTAGCTTCCGAGCAGGAAAAGGGGAAAGTGAGGGCTGTGCCTTCTGGGTGGGGGTGGCTTGTGTTCTCTCCCCGCACTTTCTCCTGCTCGCTCGTTTTCTGCCACATCATGAGATGCTCTGTGGAGAGGCCCCCATGGCACAGAATGGGCCAGGGGTGGGGGGCTCCCAGCCAACAGCTCAGGAGAAACTGAGGCCTGAGTCCCGCCAACAGCCACGTGAACAAGCTTGGATGTGAGCCCTCCCAAGCAGGACTCTGAGGTGACTGGAGCCCCAAGTGGTGCCCAGAGCCACAGGGCCACCCAGCTGGTCCAGAGAAGCTGCCAGATCAGAAACCTCATCTCAGGCCACTGATGTTTTGGGGTAATTTGTTAAACAGCAACAGATAATTAAAACAGTGGGTCAGGGGAAGAGCTGAATGTTTATTGATGAATTTGGGTCACAGAGATGTACCATTTGGTTCATTTGACTCCGATTGTGTGAGATAGTACATAA
Source organism: Desmodus rotundus (assembly GCF_022682495.2). Classification (NCBI taxonomy): domain Eukaryota; kingdom Metazoa; phylum Chordata; class Mammalia; order Chiroptera; family Phyllostomidae; genus Desmodus; species Desmodus rotundus. The sequence continues at coordinate 3,912,607 of NC_071396.1, read as the reverse complement.
AAATATCTCTGAAGACTTTGAAAGAATTCTATTTTTGAACGTACACTATTTTTCTGATAGTTCTCTCTCCCCCAACTCCATACCTATGTCTTACTTACTCTGCACAGTCAGATAACTATGATGGTGAAATGTTTTCATATAATTACTCACCAGCCACATGACAAAAATAAAATAACTTGACAACGATGCTTTGCAAGCCCTGGTGGCTCCAGGCTCTGTCCTGTGAAGGGAGGTGACATACAGCATGCATTTTCAATCCAGTCATTCCCCTGAATAAAGTCACTTCCCACAGGGCGCTGCTGGCAGAGCGCTCCTTTGAGATGGCAGGCCTGGGTCGCACCAGTCAGGACACATTCATCAGACAGGGCCATGAGGGCTGCCGCTGTCACCTGCGCTAGGCCGGCTGGGAGTCGTCACAGAAAACTTTCTTTGCACTTACATGGCAGAAATTTTTCACTGCTTCCGCTCTCCCTGAGTGATATGCCATCCAGGAAGCACATTGCGGGCCGGTGTAATTCTAGAGAATTCTGTCGGTTCCACATGTGCCAGGAGGAGCTGCCAGCACTTCTCCCCGCAGTGTGCGGAGAGCACGTCAGGGGGAGGACATCTATTGTGGAAGGAAAGCAAGCTGAGGTGGGTGCAGTCAGCCCGCTGGGCCACAGGAATGGGGTGAAGTTCAGTGGCGCTTCTGCTTTCACCTTAATCTGGGTGTGACTTCATGGTTTTCTGCCATTTTGATGGCTCTGGTTTGAAGTTACTCTGTTATTCTGATGAATGTAGCTGATTTTCAATAATTTAGTTGTTAGCTTTTGAGCACTTTTTGGATGGTACCGATTTTTTTCCCCTTCTGCTTCTGTATTTAGGGTACTCTAACTATGTGTTTCGACCTGAAGCAGGAGGGTAGCTCAGGCTATCTTGTGGTTTGGCGTATTGGCTTTTCAGATAAAAAGGTTTTGTGGAGGGGAAGTTGAATTTAAGAGAAAACATCTGCTAATTCCGATGACCCATGTTAGTGTGGGTCTGTTAACAAAGGAATCGAGCGTTGATTGGTTTTAAATTCCAACTCTTGTTGGGTCAATACGAGTGGTCAAGATAAAATAGAAAGAAAATTATTTACCAAGACCAGAATTGACCCTGGTGATAACTGGTTTGTAGTTTTATAGTTGAGTGTTGTAAATAGTTGTAACCTTATTGCTGTGGACAGTGGGATGAACAGAGCCCATTAAACCATGAGTCAGATTTTCTTACTTTCTGGGTATCGACTAGTCTGTTTAGAGAGAAACGGATCCCAATTATCTGTTGTAATCAGTCAGATGTAGCAAGTTTCCTCGCATTCAGACATGTGTAATTCTGACAAAGTCTGCCTTTTTTTTCAGAGCCTTCTACTGGTTTTTGCTTTCAGGTGTGTTCGAGAAATCACTATTTCCAACATTACATTAAACATTACCTGCTCTAAGTGATCAGACAGTGATGGAAGAGAATGGCCGATTATTTTTATATGTCTGACATTAGACTTATTACTCTATTAGGAAATCACATAGATAAAAACTTTCTATTCTCTCAAGAATAAAAACAAATTGCTGGCATGCTTTCTTGTTTTGGTCAATTGAAGTGCACCTAAAAAAAAAATAAAGTTCTAAGAGGAAAAGTGTACACAGAATACTGCCAAATCGTTCAACCTTTACAGGGAGAGAAAAAACACATCAGATTGTCTTGAGATATTTGCAAAGTCTTTCATAGGTATGGGTGACTGGATCAGGGAAAAGGCATCTTTCATAACGTTTGTGTGCAACTGGCTATAATCTTGTGGATCTATGTTCCTTTATTCACATTCATTTTTATTATGAAAAATATATTCATTATTGCAAAGTAGTATTTATTTATTATAGAACAGAATAGAAAACTAGTCTAAGAAATCTATAATTCCACCTTCTAAAGGATTTAACCTTTAATCCTTGATTGTTTATTACATGCCTTCTAGGTAAATAGACCTAATTTGTTTTAGCCGTGTTGTTATCAAGAGATGCTATTTTACTTATTTTAACCTTTTTTCTTTAAAAAAATTTTTTTTACTTTTTATTATTTTTTTATTTTAACTTTACTGCAACAGCATTTTGCTAACACATTTCTTTCTGTTGAACACGTCCCCATCACTGTTCCTGTTGGCACATCAGCACTTCACTACATGGCTGGACCGTCGATTGTGTAAGCGGTTGGCGTGTTGGCTGTTACCCCCGGCCGTTAAGCAATCCTGAGATAACTCCCCTTATTCCTGATGTTTCTGAGCCCTTGTACAGTCCTTTCTGTAGGGTACATCTCTAAAAGTAGAATTTCAGGGTCACCCCAAATTTATGTTATCAAGTGGAAACAGTATTACCTTGAAGGGCATTTTCAGGACCCCCTGGCCTTCCGATCATTTGTGCTGTGCAGCATGAACAGCGTTTACTTCACTGGCCCACGTGCGCCTCAGAGGACAGCAGAGGACAGCAGGGGTCGTCTAGGAAATCAGACACCCCCCACTCAAATGTTGCAGTCAGCGCCGACCTTTCTGTGACTCAAAGAGGAGAGTGGTCTTGAGTTAATGCTTGCCACTCTAGTGACATTGAACAATAAAGTCGGCGTTTCCGCTGCACCACTAGCTGCTTCCCGAAAGTGACCTGATGTTCGTGGAAGAATCAGTGGCCTTTGGCTGTATTTTCTCCATGGTTGAGAGGTGGGTTACGGCCTTTTGCTTGGCATGTTTCCTTTTCACAATCTTTCCTGTTACTTTCACATATTTTGCTCTTTTATACTTATTTGAATCCATGTATGTCAAGTAGTGACTCTTAAGAAATCTTAAGAAATTCAAATGATGTAAAGTATTTTGATCCTGTTTCATTAAGGTGGCAAGTATTTTTGCTACTGTATTCTTCCCACCCCTGTGTCATGGCATTGGTTGTGTGTGATGTACCGGGGTTTGTTTTGTTGTTGGTGTTTTTTGTGAATATAATTTCTTGTTGATGGATATGTCATCATCATTGTCATTCTTGAAGGTTGTTGTTATTATGCTTTTTTTAAAAAACCATTTACCTTTGGTCTAAATATGTGAGAATATTTCTTTCTATGCTGTACCATTTTATCCAGAGAGGAAATGAAGCAGAAAAGATTAAAAAACAAAATACAAATAATAAACATTAAAAAAAATTTCTGAAAACCTTCTATGGTTGCTTTGAACATAGACTAGAGACAACAAAAACCATCTGAACACACTCAAGTGACATATAGGGACGTGCATTTGTATCCTGAACATTTTGATCGCTATCCAGGTATCAAGAAAGTTGTCACACTGGTCAACTGACCCTTCGAATTTCTTCTCAGTCAGACTTGTCTTATGTACTTGAGTCATTTGTGTGTGTATCTGTACCATCTCATAGTGTGTAACACACCCTGTCATACAATGTGCATTTTATAAAATTTCATTGTGCTTACATTTTGTAACATATTTTACATACACGTATATATATATATATATATATTTTAGTTACAGGCTGATCACAGTTTGTGGTAAGCTAAGTATTCACCCTTTTCCAAGGTACTCTGCTGAAAGGATTCTTCGGCAATTTTTAAAAATGTGGACTCCTATTAAACCTATGCCATGAAACCTCACGATAAAAGCATTGAACTTCTCACTTCCTAATTCACTTTCTGCTCCCACACAATTTAAAGAATCACAATATGGCACCTGGCAATAATCTCTGAGAAGGTCTTTCATCAGAGAAGAATGCCTTCAGTTTGGGGGGTGCGTGAGAAAAATGACACTCAGTTTCTGGGTGCTCATGGGAAAGCACCTTGTACTGTGGAGTTTTCTCTCCTGGGCTCTTGTGTGAGTGGGTGCTCTTCGAGGCTCTCACACTTCTTCTTCTTCAGACCCCTTTAGACTCTGAAAAATTATTGACGCCCCCAAAGAGCTTCTGACTGCTTATATCTAGAGATATTTAGTGTATTAAACTTAAAATTGAGAAAATTTAAAAAACATGTGTTGATAGTTTATTTAAATATAATAAACCCATTCCAGGTTAACATAAATAACATTTTAATGAAAAATAACCTTATTTCTAAAGCTAAAAAAAAAAAAAACAACCTTTAGCAAGAAGAGTGCCATTGTTTTACATGGATGCACGTTTCTTTACTGTCTGGCTTCCTAGGAGACAGCTGAACACTTGCGAGGGTGCCTGCCTGGCGCCCAGTGCACTGTGACATCACACGCCCCACGCAGCCCCTGGGAAACCCCACCGAGGGCTCTCGAGGGAGCGAGGACTCAAAAATGCAGGCGAGAGTTTGTGTTATGGGAACAGTTTGGACCTTCTGGCTCCCTGAGCAGGTCCTCAGGACCCCGGGAGTCCCACCCAGATCACGCTCTGTGGCCCACTGTGCTGCGTTAGGAAAATGTGGGTCTCCTTCTCCGTCTCCGCGGGGGAACGAGCACGTTTACGGGAACCGTTGCGGTCGGTTGGTGTCGAGGGTCACCGACGGGCGTTTGCAGAGCAGCTCTGGCCCCCAGTGGCTTTGTGGTTGTGGCGCAGTGCGTGCTGGACCTCAGTTTCCTCGCGTGGAAAACGAGCACAAGGTTGTTTACTTCTTCAGACGTCGTCGTTTTTAAGGATGGGCCTTCTTAATTACCTACCAGCGGCTGTGGTTTTAGTTATTAATGAGTTATTTCTGAGAATCTGGGGACTTCGGGTCACTGATAAAGGCCCCTTTCTGGGCCCGCAAAGCAGAGAATGTGGCTCGGGACGGGCGGATTCAGAGCACAGACGAGTGGCCGGAAGACAGGGCGGCCTCTCTGCATCGGGTTGGGGCTGCTGCCCCTGGGCCTGCTCCCGGGTGGGAGTGAAGACCCCGAGGCTGCAGGTGTCTCGTTGCTTGGGCAAGACCGGTGCCCGCAGCAGGGCATGGGACGCTGTGCTCTTCCCCGTGAGTCCGCTTTCTTAGCCAGTCCCCCCAGAGCCTCTCCTGGTAGGGATGGGACTGTCAGGCTCCCAGTTACAGACTTGGAATCTAGAGTTTGATTCTTCTTGTTTGCGGAGACCTTTTTACATTATGGACAAAATTGTTAAAATCTGCGTCTATCGCTACATTAGCCATGCGACCATGGCTATGAAATGAGACTAGCCTGATGCGAGCTCTTTGGTCATTCATTTACAGTCCGTCACTACTTCACGAATAATTACACGTGGACTTTAGTTGTAGTTGCGTTTCTTTGCATCCAGTTTGACTCTGAGAATTTCAGGTTGCTAATTGTGTAGATGTCTCCTTCTGTTCTTTCTATAGAGTTTCTCACCCTCCATTGTGTAAGGAATAATTTTCAGCATAATTATTATTCAACTGAAATGTGTTCTTAAAAATTGTAAATAAAGAGAGCTTTATGACTTTATTACTTTAAATAAAAAGAGCCTTTATTTGTAGGGTTTCATGAATGAAATATCTCAAACATGTCCTCTTTATTCACTTTAATTAATTTTAACTGTAGTGAATCATCCTATTTTATTAGTGATATAATTCTCCAATGCAATTCAAATTAGAGTAATAAATTTAATTTGGTTTTCACCAACACATATTTGATACCAAATTATATTTTTATAATTATGGAGCAGTTATATGGCTGATTCAGATCTCCATGGAGGAGGGTTAGATTAATCTTTTCTGGTGAGTTTTCTTTCTCTGATCAGAGAAGAAACTTCTGTGAATAGCTGGACTGCTGATATTCATTATTTTTCTTTAAATGCTAAGTGCAATTTAATTTGTGTTAATAAGGGTCAGCATTGCCATCTGGCCTATAAAATAAGGCTGCTTCTGGGGGGGGCAGAAATAATCTAATTTCTAAATTCATTATAAGAGTTTCCTTTTAACACAGTTTATTTCACTGTGGTATCATTGGGAAATCTCATTCTTTGAGAGTCAGTTTTAAAAACACTTCATAGTTAAAGTTGGCTCAGATGCTGTGATGTAACGTGGCTTCAGCAGTTTGAAGAGGGCTCTGAGTGAAGTGTGAGAAGTTCGAGACTGTTTGTAGTTCCTGTTTGCTGGCTCCCATTAATTGAAAAATTGCTGGCTCTCTTTGCCACCCCATCTCCTCTGAGCATTTTGTTTTTAATCTCTTTTTAACCCGGCACTGTGTCAGTCTCGCCTCTCCAGAGTTTCTCATTGATCAAAGGCATCCACATCTTTTTTCCTCTCCTGCTAATTCTCTCTAGAGCAGACCCCTGCCTGGCTGAGTCTGCGGGTCTCCAGCTCAGGGTGTGTTTTCATCTCTCTCCTCTGCACCCTTTCCCGACCTCCTCCTGGCCCATCTCCATCTACACCCGCTGCAAGGAGGCAGGCTCCTCTTGTGTTAGATTAAGTTAAAAAACCCATTTTATAAGGCTGGGTTTTTAAGGCTATAAAATTGTAAGGCTATAATTTTTAAACCTATTTAAAAAATTGTAGTTGGGGTGTGATTCTCTGCTGTTTTCAATGATAACTCTTCTGGATGTACCGTGCCCACAGGGAATGGAGTCAATAATACTGCAGTGACTGCGTCTGGTGCCAGGTGGGTGCGAGAATTAATAGGGAATCACTCTGTAAAATGTATAATTATCTGACCACTATGCTGTACACCTGAAACTAACATAAAATAACATTGAATGTCAACCGTAATTGAAAAATAAAATAAAAAGCAAACCAAAACAAAAAGCACCCCTTCTGGTGGCTCCCACCTTAATTGGGTGACATGAAATTTTATATATCAGCCTCCATAATTTGGAAGAACGATTATATGTCTTAGACTTCTGGGGATTGTTAAATCAAACATGTGTTTAAAAATTTTTAAACATAAGTGGTTTTGAAGAGGACAGATCTAAATATTCAGCTTAGAGAAACATTGAAAAACTCCCTCTGATGATTTGGTTTATATGCTGGTGACTGGGTGTAATTTTAATGAATTATTTCAGCCCCAGGCTAGACAAGGAGAGACAGAACTCTGATCGAAGTGGACAGGAGACAGGGCTGGTGAGAAGCGTGTCTGACGTGCTGAGAGGACCGTGCATCCTGCACCTGGCAAAATGACTAGGGATTTTACAGATCTCTTCTCCCAGGAAGGGCGGGACAGAATAGATCTCAAACGAGCCCTGCTGACAGCAGGGACTTCAGGGTTCTCCACTGAGCTCTCGGGGAGAGGAGTGCTTGGAGCAGAGTCCTCTGGAGGTTTGATGCAGGTGCAGGGTCACGCCTCAGAGGGACGCAGCCTCCTAGCCCCCCGCATGCGAGGGTCAGAGTCTTCCGTGAGGACAGCGTCGAAGTGTTTATTCTGTCAGACGGATGCATTTTACCACAGTGAGGTAGGGTGCCGCAGTTTCTTTCTGGGTGACTTCTGAACTTGTCCTCATAGTTAAGGTCTGTAACAGGGGAAAAAAATTGAGCGTTGTCACATAAAGACTGAATGGCCCCAGAAGCAAATGTAGGCAGTGTATTTCTTCCTGCAGTACGTCTAAATTTATACGCTTCTGTGAGATATGAGGATGTCCCTAGGAGCCCTCTTTTCATCTCCAGCCCATTGTTTGGAAAGCGTCTTAGAAGGAAACAATTGACTTTTTTCTGTGAAGGGGGAGGTATCCACTGTTTATTCATCAGGGAATCTATTTTTTTCTCAATCAGCAACTGTCCAGTGAGTATCTTCTGCTATCTGCCAGACTTTCTTCTGGAAATAGCAGTAAACCACAAAGGCAGCAATTGTTGTGACTCCAGCACCACAGGTACATCCTGCCGGTTTCTGAACTGTGTATAAATAGAATAGCTGTGTTCTGGTGCCAGAGTCTTGATCGGCGTTGTGTTCTAGGATTCGCCTGTGTTGCTGCGTGCGGTAGTGGCTTGTTCTTTGCGGAACGTCACCACGTTGGCGCAAACAGCACGACTCATTCATTCCTCTCCCGATGGGCACTTGCTGCCAGTCTCTGGCTTCTCTAAGTTTTGTTGCCATGGACATTCTTGCACGCAGCCTTTGATGACGTACCCAAAATACCCATCCCTTTTGGGATTATGTTGCGGAGGAAACACACAGGGTTATGGGGAAGACGTGCATTCAGCAACAGTCAGAGGTGAGAGGGAGTGGCTTGTACCAGCTCAAGTTCCTGTCCAGCCATGTCCCCGCCCCAAGCCCTCTGCTGACAATCAGCTGTTACACCTTTACTGACACACCCCTGGCGTCAGTGGTTGTTTTACTACCGTTTTCAAAACTGACTTTTTTTTTTTACCAGTTTATATTCCCACCAACAATAAATGAGGGTTCATGTATCGCTACGTTCTCACCAACATCTGTTACCTCGATTTTGGTTGTAGCCGTTCTGATCATTAGGTCTTAGACTGTGATCTCAAACTGCATGGCATTTGGAAACGTGTAGAGTTATTCAAACTGTCTGCTGTCTGGATCGGTGAACCCAGATCAAACTTTCTGTGGGCAGATGTTTCTCCATGAACAGTTGTACAAATACAATTACGCAAAACTCACGCTACAGAAATGCTCTAATTCCGTAGAAGGTTTGAAATGCCCCTGAGGTTAGGATGGTTTTCGTTCCTTTAGAGATATTTGAAACTTAATCTGAAACTCTCTCACTACTTCTTTTACTTATGAATTTCTGGATTAATTTTGATGCCAAGTGAAATTTATCAATGCCCACAAATTTAAAAAATGACCTGGTGTGATGTCTACCTGAAAGACGAATTTCTTCCCAGCACCTAGTTCTGCTGTGCAGTATGTCCAGCGGGATGGCTGGCCGGCGTGGACAAAGACGAGCTACCAGCTCGGAGCCACGCCAACTTCTTCATGGACTTTTATTTGGGGGGGAGGGGACCTTTCCGCCAGTGTCACTGCCTTCTAACTGGTGATTTGTACTAGTCACTGCAGCTGCCCCCACTCTCTCTAAGGTGTGTGTTCTTCCACACCAGGCATCTGGGTGACACTGGTGGGGCTTAAAATAACTCAGTGCATTTGGGTTTGAAAAGTTAGAAACTTTTTTGTACTGCAACAGCATTTGCTGCTATATTTAAAAATGATCGCTCTATCCAGTTGGGCGAGCACAGTAATATCCTTTATGTTATGTGTCCTATTATTTCTTTCTTAATTTAGCAATGGGAAGCCAACGAGGGGATATAGGAATATATAAATTCACACATTTTCAGACACATGCTATAAAGCATTGGGATATTACATCCAAGAAACAATTTGAATGGCACACTGATGAAATGTTGGAAGTGGGATGGAGGGGAAAATGAGTCTTGGACCCTGGTAATGAAAAGATACCGAGAAGTGTATGGAAACTGCATGTAGTGATTCTGGATTTTGCCACTTTTGGGGGCCACCTTTAACTGATCTTTGGTGATAAAATGTTTTGCTTGTCACACTATATTGTATAAACAAAATTATAGGGCTGGTCTGTTATAAAAGGTCTGTGTCGAATCGGCAGTGCAATCTTTGCAAACAATTATGTATCTGGGAAAATGAACAATTATTGTCATGGACTTCATGCCAATGGTTTGGATCCAGAAGGAGTTCAAGGGGGTAGAGAGTAATGAGTGTGAAGGTGTGGTTCGCAGATTCCGAGTTTGGAGGTGGCTGTCCCGGTGGTCTCATACATTGACCCGCGTGCACACCACCATGTCTCCCACCTGGCCCCTCCCCATAGTCCACCTCCCACCTGTGCTCTGGACCCTGACCTGGCTTGCTCGCAGCCTCTGCCTCTCCCCTGGGCCATGCCTCCTCTGATCAGCACATAAGCATGCTCTGCTCTCTCTTGTCTTTGGAAAAAACAAACTCCGGACCTTCTGGGTCCCTATGTGCCTTCTAGCATCTTCCCATCTGTTGCTCCCCATTCACAGCTGGACTGGAGAGAGAGGTGAGTCTCTGCCCCCCTCCTGGCCTTCTCTCCCCCTCAGTCCAGTGGACCTCTTGATGTTGAGTCATCCCTCTCACTTTCCTGAACCTAGTACTGTACATAGTGAATGATGCTCATCACATCCAGGCAGCCAAGGCCACTGGCCGCCTTCTGTGCTCACTTTTCTCTACCCTCTCCCAGCGTCATCCTCCACCCCTGCTGTCCCTGGACACCCAGCCCCAGTCACACTGGTCCCCTTGTAGTTTCCCTCCTTGGGGCCTCTACACTGTGGGGTCTTGAAGGAGAAAGCCTCTCTCCCCTCAGTGATGGATCGTTTCTCACCCCCAGGCCTCAGCTTTCCTGTCACGTTCTTAGAGGCAAATGGAAAAATGGGGTGGTGTTTGGTTGAAACTTACTCACCCAGTTCTTCTCTACCTTAGCCTCTTGTTGTGTCGACTTGGCCTTTACAACTTATGTACTCAGAGTCACACATTTCCCTTTTTATCTCTCCACCTCCCTCAGTGGAACATAAACTCCATAAAGACAAGAACAATATCTAAACATTGTTCATAGTGACATCTTTTTTATGTAGACCTGTGCAAGGCATTATCTATTGATTAAGTTAAAAACAGACCAAATTAATTATAGTTTATGTTAATGTTACCATGTTTTCATTCCAGTAAATTGTCCTGTTTTGAGTTTACATGGTTAAATGAAAGATGGTATTCTCAAACATGTTTTTAAAAACGTTTCATTTTTCATATATATATATATATGATACTACTGTAGATAAACTGCCTTTCATTGAATTTTCATCCACAAATTTTAGGTAGCATTTTAAAAGTTTTGGAGTTCATCATCACACCCCCTTAAACTGAATCTGAGTGTTTTTATTCAGCGTCAGTTACATGTGTTCTGCGAGAGGTGCTGACCCCTCCCTCTCCGGTCTCCTCCTGCCCACCCTGACGTTCATGGTCTGCCTTCCTTAATGTCACACGACTGGTCACTCCCCCAGGTCCCCTTAGTTCCACTTCCTGGGCTAATTGCAGCCAGAAGAGCAAAACGATTTGAAGACTTTTGACAGGGATAGCACTGGATAATCTTTTATTCATGTAATTAGCTTGACTTAATTAAGGGTCAAACCTGAAGGGCTTCTCCAGCCATTGCTTGTCTGCACCATTCATGGAGTGCTGTTAGTGCTCCCAGGTTCACTCCCTCCCGGGACAGATGAATCCCAGCAGGACATTATGACCTGGTTCTGTGCCTGGCATGCCCAGACAGACGGCTGAGCTTCAGCCCCAGGTGCTTGTGGTTTTGACTGGTTAATCTTTTCCATGGCTGCATGGTACAGATATGGCTGCTATCCTATGTTCATTTAATTTTCTCTTCTTAACCCCCAATTTTCTCTTTTTTCTTATCACTAAAATCAAAGCATTATCTTCGAAAAGCTGTTGATAACTATTTCTGTGTCTGGGAGGATCAGCCGACCCCGACAGGACATAAGGCTTTTCCATTTCCTCTTTGCTTTAGCGTACAAAGCCTTACAAAATAGTTTCTTATCAGTTAGAAATTGTGGCAGGCAGAGGAAGTTACAGGATTGAAATAAAGAAAAGATACTCCTCGTGCACAGAGGAAGAGTTTGGGCAGAGAAAGGAGGGCAGGATGGGAGACGGGCCATGGAGAACAGGGCATCAACAGGAGGGCTGGGGGGCAAGAAGGAAGGTAAAAAGTGTTGTGTTTGGTCAGAGAATGAGTACATATACTATACTCATTCATGTAGTTTTCTTCGTCTTGGTTTCACCCCTACCAGACAAATGCCTGTAACTGCGGGGGTCTTGTCCAAATTCAGCAGAGGACTTCTTACTCCATGGGGAGGAAGACATGTGTGAGCCTGGTGAAATACTGCCTTCATACCCTTTCCCTCTCCGATTCATTATTTACCGAGCCAGTTTCCTAGACCCACCTGTCACCTCGCCACCTTACCATTTAAGAACGTGCAGTGGTCCCTTATGGTTTATTGTGTGAGGGGTAAACGTGTCCTCCCGACTGCAGCCACGGCCGGTGCTGCCCACGGAGCCCCCACACGTGCTCGTGGCTGTCTCCCGGCTCTGCATTTTTCAGTCTAGTTCTGTGCAGTGCGGATGTCTCTGATTGACACCAACTGTAAGACCAGTGCTCATATGCCCACACCCTCTTCTCTGACAAAATATCACACCTTCCTCCACTGGAGTCAGACACAACAAGACCTCTGTTAGGGTAATGTGTGTGTGTGTTCGCTCATCCTCTCTGGAATCCTCCCTCCTCCCGCCCCAGTGCTCTCTGGGTCTGCTGCTCAGCTGTCACACTGGAGTGTCTTTTCAGCACCATCATTGGAATGCAGTCCATGGAACCCCTGCATTTTGGATCCTATTTATGGATTTTATGTTTTCCTTTTCCTTGGATTCTTCCCTGACCTTTGTAGAACACATTTCCAGTAACTTCTTGAGGAAGCATTTGGGAGGTAAATCTTTTGAGATTGTGCAAGTCTGTGAGACCCATCTACCTTTACATGTAGATGGTTTGGCTAGGTACAGAATCCTAGGTTGACCACCACTTTCCCTCAGAATTATGTAGGCTTTTCTCCATCGTCTTTCTGTATTCCTCTGGGGAATTTGGTGGCATTCTGATGACAGGTCCTTTGTAAGAGACTTGTGTTTCTTGTGCTGGAAGCTTTTAGAATCTGCTCTTCATCTCAAGTGATTGGACATGAGGTGACACACCCTAGTGTGTGATGGTTGTGGCACCTGTCCATGCAAATCCATTCCTCTCTTCTGTGGCTTGAAGGTGAGGCTGGAAGGGAATGGACAGATGGGAACCCTCCCTTTCCCACTCTTTGTGAAAATGGTCGCGGCCGTGTGACTAGTTCTCACCAATGTAATGTCAGCAGAAGTGCTGAGGGCTATTTTGGGGCCAAAGCTTTTATGAAACACATGTGCTTACTCTGTGATATTTCTTTTCCCTTCCATAGGCTGGATGCAGGTGACAGTGGTGAATGAAGGGACGGCAGAGCCACCAGATGGCATGACAATGGACACCTGAGGCATGGCCCTCCTCCCTAAGCATCCAAGTGAGTGAGCTACGAATGTCTTTTGTGTGGGAGCCGCTGTGGAGCAGCTCACAAACGTGTGGACATTCAGTTGGAAGCTCCTCCTCCTAGTCATTCAGTGTGAGACACACCACTCACCTCTAATCCTCCTGGAGGCAGCACTAAACTTGGAGGCATTAACCTCTTCACTGGCTCTGCAGGGTGCACTGCTCATATAAGTTGGAAGTGAGCTGAGTTAATTAGATCCATCACTAAGTAAATTATTATTATTTTACACAAATGCCCTTTCTGTTAGTTCACATGAGGTCACTGGAGGCGGAAGCTGGGTTATATACTTCTTCCGTGTGCCCTGCTGTTGCCCCAGGGTAGTTGTCTGTCTCCTCCTGCCCCACCAGTCTGAGAAGCCCCTGGCAGAGACACAAGTCTGCTCGGTCGGAGTGTCTGTGGAACGGTCTTGGAGTCCAGCTTTATTATGAAAGGTATCCAAGGTGATTCTCATTACTCTGAAACCTGAAATCCACTGCCTCATGGGGTGCTAACTAGTTTAGACACTTTAAAATCTTTGTTTAATTAAGTAAGTGTTAATCCTATAACAGACCATTGAAGTTTGTGTCCTTGAAAAGGGAATTTTGGCCAGCTGATTGGGCTTTGGTAAGCGCAGTCTGCAGTGAAGCCGAGGTAATGATCTATGTAGCTTTAGAGGAGGTTCTCCCAGAGCTGCCTCAGGACCGTTGTATAGGGTGTGAGTTAGTGCATCTTGTTTTCATGATACCTGGTCTTAAGTTCTAACTCTTCACTGGAATGAGGCCAGCCCCCATTGCTTTGGGACTGTCCCCATTATTGTGTTGGTGTTGCTGCTCCATTATGTAATTGCTGTGTCATAAATCACCCAAACATGGTGGCAGAGACAGCCACTGGCTCACTCGGCTCCTAGGTTCTAAGAGCAGGAGTTTGGACCAGGTGCAGAGGGTGGCTTCTCTTTGCTCCACGAGGTCTCAGCTGGGAAGACTCAGCGGTGCTTGGGCTGAGTCTGTGGGGGCTCCTGTACTCACACACGTGAGCCAGGTGGGCTGAGAGCCAGGTGCCGTGGAGACTGCCCTGCTGGCGGCCCTGGCCTGCAAGGGGCATGGTCCCTGGGGAGCACTTCAAGCTAAGCAGACTGCACGTGACTCAACCTCAGAAGTCACAGTGTCACTTCTGCCCTGAAGCTGTAGCAAGTCCACCCCAGTCAAGGTGGTGGTGGGGGCCACAGACCCCACCCCGTGATGGGAAGAGTCTCAGAGAATTCAGGGGCCATGTTTTACAGGTACCACATTGCTAAATTAAGAAGCACTTCTGATCCTTAAATTCTAAAATCCTTTCTTAGCCTTTTATTTAATTTTTATAATTTCTAAACAAGAGTATTTCTCTACTTTTGTTTTGAAGATAAATATGGCCATTCACTAAGTCTGTATTCTCTTTGTTTACAGGCACAATTTTCCCAAACACTCTACAGCGTTGAGGTTGCCATCACCCCCATTTAACAAATGAGGAAACTGCAGTGTTGAGAGGTCGAGCAGCTCGGCCAAGGTGACACTGTGAGGGAGGGTCTGGCTCTAGCACGCAGGCCGTGACACTGGCTGGTCAGCAGCCCTTTTGTGTCCCCGAGTGGCCCCCTCTCAGGGGGTTTCACAGTCTCAGTACCACCAGGGAGGGTGGAAATGAATTCATCATCACACTGCCCTTATCCGGAGCCTTTTAAAGCATTGTTTGGGCTGAATGATGGCTGGATTATAAACCTTATCATCTTAGGAAAGCACTCAGGGGCTTTTAAAATTTACAAGTTTTTAAGGTTTCATTTCCTGTGGAAAAAATAAAATGTTCTTTGTTGCACTCTGCTGCTGAATTTTGACCTGGGAGTAAAAGATGCCTTTCTCTGTGGAAAAGGGCAGGACATGTTCATTTGTTTTGCCCTGAGGGGTTGGCCGTTTGGTCTTATTTTTGTGACACGGTGACTATGGGTCAGGGGATGTCAGGGGTGCCACAGGCCACAAAGCCCCAGGCAGGGAGAAAAGAGGCTGGTGCCAGGTGGAGGCCGCAGACTGAAGGCCTGTCCAGGAAGGGTCAGGCCCAGGAGATGCTGGGTTAACTGTCTCCAATCAGTGAAAGCTAGACTCAGCATCCATATGCCAGGTCGGGTCAACATTTGGTTAGTGAAGCTGAAGTCTAAATTGAAGACAAAAAATTTAAGTATCCAATGTGGGGAAGCTGCAAAAGTTATCTTTTTGTGAATAAAAATAGTGAGGCTATGTCAGCTTGCTTCACCGTTTCTCAAGGGCCTGCTTCCCAGTTGAGGCAGGAAGAGGCTGGGTGCTCATCTCTGCTAAAGTTTTGCTTGTGACTCTCAGCAACAAGACCATCAAGGTCCTGAGAAGGAGTTTGGAAGTGAGGGAGAACAAGGTAAAACTCAAACGTTTTTAAATTTCTTCTTAGAGTTCTATGTTTCTGTGGAGAAAAGATACGATACTAATTTTAATCCTTAAGGACATGGAGTATCTCTCCTTCACATGAGGATTTTCCCAAACCCATGAGTTAGATGCTGACTTACTTCCTACTTTCCCTATATTGTTTAAATCATAGATAATTATTCCCTAATTTTTCCCCCTTCTGAGAAATCTAAATAAATGTTACAGAGCTTCAAGTCAATCAGTAATGCTTATTTAGCATGGTTCTTTTGGCCCACTATTGTACTGAGTTAAAGGGTCCCAGATGTGTGACAAGTGTCCTATGTCCCCCTCTTTGCCCATCTGAGGTGCCCTTAATTCGGTCACCACATACCAAACTCCACCTTGGATCTTTTTCAATATGTGTTTCAGGTCGTAACTCACCTTTATTCTGAATTGATACTTGAGGTGAAAACCAAGACATTATTAAATTTCAGTAGTGAAGAGTGAAAAAAAGTGATCAATTTGGACTGTGGGGTAGGTCAGACTTGCTTCAATGAGGTGTCTGATAATCAAACATCTAATCACAAATCAAGGCCACTCGGAAGTAGGTTTGGCAGATGCTGTTAATGGTCCACCAATGTCCCTTTGGCTGCTTGAGTTTCCGTGCACCTGTGGACAACCCCACCCCCGACAGGTTCTCACCTTTTGTACCTGCATTTCCCCTTTCTCTGCCTGCGTGTTTCTCCAGTGTTCACTAGGCTTTGCTCAGCTGTCAAAGCCTAACCAGAGAGTGCTAGGGGGTTGACCCGCTCGGAGGCAGCCTTAGGGCTGGGCCAGGTGGGCAAATGCCCCAGCCTCCCTGGCCTCGAGGGTTCTGATGTTCATCTCACAAGGCCTCTCGGAAGGTCTACAGCAAGATCAAGCTCCTCTTGCTTCTCACTGGTTTTTCTCCCTTCCTTGTCTCACTTTCCTAACTTCCTGTCTTCCTGGGTTTACATTCTGAGTAATCTATCTGCCTCTGTCAGGATGTCCAACCTTCTGGGGTCCCTGGGCCGCACTGGAAGAAGAAGTGTCGTCTTGGGCCATACATTAAATATATTGCAATGTGCAATCACAAGAAAATCTCATAACATTTTAAGTAAATTTACAATTTTGTGTTGGGCTGCGTTCATAGCCATCTTGGGTCATGTGTGGCCTTTGGACCAGACCCCCTGAGTCCTTGTCTTAGGGTGTCTGCCTTCAGAGGGGCCCAGGTGAGGAACCCAGGCTGACAAACTATTATGGGAAACATCTTATCAATACCACTTTTAATATTTATAAACAATCACTTTCAATAATTTTATTATAGAGTTTTTAGAGTTGAAAGGACTGGGGTAGATGATACTGTTCACTATTAATTTCATCTTCCTGTGGGAAGGTTGTGTAACCCTACTCTGTTGAACTCAGGAGTGGCCATGTGACAGCCCCATGAAATGTGTGTGGAAGTGACGTGTGTCACTTCCAACAAAGGCTGTAGGAGCTAGCTGACGGCTTTCTGTAGGGGAAACTTCCACTGTGGGCAGTCCAAGTCCCAGGTGACCCCACGCCAGGACTGGTGGGCAGGGCAGAGCCTCAGCTGAGCTGCAATGACCGTGTGCTGTGAATAAGAAAGGACTATTTTCTTGTAAATCCATGGGATTTTGGAGTAATCTGTTGCCACAGCATAATTTAGGCTAAATTGACTAATAAAGGAACGTAAAAAAAGATTAGTCCAGTAGTTCCCAATCCTGGTTAATTACCAGGAGCACCCAGGGAACAGTTTCCCCTTGTCGATTTAGAATTTGTATCCTGAAGCAGGAGGCTTGGGACAGAAAGCAGGGAGTCTGTGTCCTACAAGTCTCCCCAGACGGTTCTCCTGATCTCGCTGTTTGCAAAAGGAACTGGCAACTTGGAAAGTTGTCTGTTCTTTGAACTAATTTGTAAAAAATACCATTGTGATATAGGTCAGAGTTTGAGTTATTTATAAAATCTTTTCTCCTAAGGTGCCAAAGAGCAAGCTTAATTGTACACCTGAATAAGGGCAAAATCTGAAATAGTTTGTCCAAATTAATAAAATGTAACTGTATGTCACATATAGGCCATCTGGGTTCAAACCTAATCAAGATTATAAATGCAGCATGTTGCTAAGGCCATTAGTAGGCCAGAAAGCCAAAGAGTAGTTGGGTTTTAATAACAGAAAGTAAATTGGTTGCATAGATGCACCTAGGAAAATTGGACCTCCGTTGCTGCTATGAAGTGGTTATGGGTCTCCAAGGACAACTTGTTGTGGAGACCAGGAGATCCAGCTGAAGGAGGTTCAAGGGCATCTGATGGAAGTTTTCCACCACACCAGGCAGCTAAATGCCATTCATTTGACTGGGTCACTGTACACGTTCACACGGTGGACATGACTTACTCGATTTAGTTTGACTTTTGGCTTTGTAACTACTCTGGGGAAGGCACTTTAGTAGATGCTGCTGGTGTCATAAGTCCCCTGAAGGGGGAGACGGTGGAGGTAAAGTATTGGCCCAATACAGGGGTCAGCATAAGTCATTTAGTAATAATAACAAATAATATGGTGATTAATAAATAAATAATAACACAAGAATAAGCTGTTTTGCGTACCCACAACTGTGAGCCTACTTTTGCTCCCCTCCCATAGTGGTAATAGAAGGCAGAATGAGTAATTATAATGAGATGGGAGCACCCTCTAACCTGACGTGGGGAGCTTCTGTCTGTGGGGCCTCTCACGTAATTCTTCCACCTGGGTTTCCGAGTCAAGGGCATTGTTCCCTAGGCCTTATAGCTACCTGGGCAGCTCTGCATGGGGGATGTATTTCCATCTGCCACCTCCTCATGCCCCATCCTCTGAGCTCCTTGCTGCCCAGCATTTGCCTCCACTGTGTTTCTCAAACGGACCTCTCCAAAGTTCACCAAGGAACGGCGTGATTCACTAGCCCTCCAGATTCTGACACTACTGATGAGTCTCTTTTCTTGAAACTTCTTTTTCTCGTAGATTCTGCAGTAGTGTGCTATTAATTACATGTCTGTCACATACTCACCATGTGGTTTGGGGATGTAACAATTAGGGCTTTCATTTACCAGACACCTGTTATGTGTCAGGGACTTCATAGGTACAAAATTTTATTTAAGACTTACAACAATCCGTGGAAGCAGTGAGTAGCATCTCCACCTTCCACCTGAGGAAACTGATGTGAAGAGAAGGTCTTAACACAGTCACGCCAGCACACATCAGAGCTAAGACTCCCATTGAGCTCTGAAATTGCACTCTTCACCATGACACCAGGGGCTCAGGACCCCTCTACTCTTAAAAATTATGAACAATCCCAAGGAATGTGTAAGTTAGCTATACCTGTTGACATTCATCATGATAAAGATTTATAAAGAAAGTGTAAGAATACTTATTCATTCATTTAAAAAAAATAAGCCCATTATGCACTGACACGATAGTGTTGTGAGAAGTAACTATGCCCCAACAAAAACATCCCCAACTCTTCCTACTGTCCGGTTTGCTCGAAGGAATTGGGACCCTCCTCTCTGCCTGTGCCTGCCGCTGTGTGAGGTCTTGGTTGAAGCCCATGGAGAAAATCCAGCTGCGCACAGAGGCGCAGTTGGAAAAGGGAGGAGCATTGTAAGAACATGTTCAGGCAGTTGTGCGTCTCCCCCTCCGATCGCACACAGACCTTCAGCCACTGGTGGTTTCTTAAAGGTTAGTTGCAGGGTGGACTGAAACTATGATCAGTGAACTTCTCAGGCTATTTTGCTTTAAAATTCACTGGACTGTTTTGCATTTTGAATGGATCCTTTACCTGTGGGTGAAGCTGGTCCAAGGCTTCACCTACATCACTGCCCTTGGTAATATTTCAGTGAAATTAAATGAATTATGAAACATGAAGCTAAACATGAATTTACTTGAAAACAGCAACTGAGCTTCTAAAGGAAATCTGTGAAAGCTGATGATTCAGCTACAGACATGTCAGGGAACTTTCTGATTTTTATGCCATGGAATCTGACGGTGAACTTGGAACTCTCTTGACAGTTCTATGAGGCTGATATATATACTATTTCTTAGATGCCAACGAATCCACTTTATTTGGCATTAAATATAAATAGCTATTCATCTTTTGCCATTAACCACATAATTAACTTTATTGCCACTGATAGTTTTCAAATGCTCCAGGTCAAGGCTATTGAGTTGTAATTTTATTTTGGCAGCATCTTACACATGTGACTTTGCCCATGTATGGCTGCCTTCCACAAACCATGCAGCACAGGTGATATTTCCCTGTTATAGATGGAGACACCTCTGTCTTGTGAACATTGTTAAAGGCGAGCAATGATGGACCTTCTCCATCAGCTCATTTTGATTTTGCTATTATTATTTTTTACTTAAATGACATACATGTCCGGACTAAAGCAGATGACACATTAGCTGGTCCCCACTGCAGAGAAAAACACAGGGTCTCCGTTCTCTCTCTGGTGGGGGGCAGGTATCCGTTTAGAGGTTGGGCTTGCTTGGAAATTTCTCTGCCCATGAAGAGGAGTTGGATAGAAACTTAAAGAATGACATTTTCAGGTTAGAATAGAAAACACATGTCTAGTATTGGTTATAGGCACCCTTTTTTCAGCCTGAATTGGAGAAGGCAAACTATTTCTGTAGGAACCAAGAGAACTCTGGGATTCTGCACCTCGATTTTGAGTGATTACGGACGGAAGCCACGTCAGTGTTCTCATACAACACACGCTTGCCCGTGGGGGAAAGAGCAGCCTGGGCCAGGAAAACGGGGGCAACAGGAGAAAGGGTAAACAGAAGTAAGAGGCTAGGGGCTTCCATTAGTCCTCAGCAAGGGAGTTAGTAGTAGAACTTCACTATTTATAGTTCTTTTGTATAATTGTGCTGATGCATGTGCAGTAAGTAACCTTTTTAATTTTGATTTCATAAAGTTGGGTTCAGTTACTCTCAACCACTCTTGTTTTACTTCCCCCCTCAGCCCAAGAAGAAAACTGTGTCCTGAAACGGTTCACTATAGACACCAGACGGGACTGAACCGAGAGCAGAATTGCAGTCAGGATGCCGTGACCCAGAATGGGCTCACCAGGTGAGCCACGTCGTTTTGGATGTTTCAGTAAGGCTGTTCCCACCTGGGTCAGCGCCTTGCACACATACCATCGCCGGGCTGTGAGTGTGCGATTGATTACTGCCAGCCCT
The DNA here is from genome assembly GCF_022682495.2 of Desmodus rotundus. Lineage (NCBI taxonomy): Eukaryota > Metazoa > Chordata > Mammalia > Chiroptera > Phyllostomidae > Desmodus > Desmodus rotundus. Next base: position 3,891,964 of record NC_071396.1, on the reverse strand, counting down.
GACCGACTCGCCTGGCAGTACTGGTAGCCGTGCAGTGTGCTTGTGGGTGAACCTGCGGTTCTCAACAGCCTTCTGGAAGGTCGCACAGCTTTGGCATGTGGTTCCCAGTGGTGTGGAGAGTTGTGGTCAGAGCTGCCCATGAGCCAAATGTGTGTATGGGGGGCCTCAGTTTTGACACCCATTTAATAGGAAGCTACAGGCTGCATTACATAGTCTTTACGTTGTTTACAGTTCTCAGTTTTTGTAATTCTGTCGATTTATAGTTATGGGCCCATGGAGCAGGATAACCTATCTACTCACTCCATAATCATGTCATCACTTCTGAGCATTTGCCAACTCTCATTGCCCCTTCCCTTCAGAGCTGACAGCTTACTCTCCACATTTGGATGAAAAAAGAACAACTCAGAACTCTCGGGGGTTAAATATAATCCATGGGAAAAAAGGATGATTCTAAACATTTTTCGAGTGATTGCAGCTTTATTGATGACAAGTATAATTTTTCAAGGTAATGGCCTTGCAGTGGTTCGACACACTCAGTACACATGTGCACACTGGCATTTTTCTAGACCTCAAAGCACAGACTTCAACCAGTAGCCGATTATTCGGATTATTGTTCACAGTGCAAACATGAACTAACTCCGCTTTGTGAATTCGTTCTTTGTTCTCTTGGCTGCACGCAGTGGCCGGCCATGCATTTTGGTTATCGCTTGTGTGACGGCTACCTAACCGCTGACTTCTGTGTGACATAGAGCAATGTTCCATAATGAATAGTTTCGTCTCTTCGTGCTCAAGTGCCTTATCTCTTTCATCTGCTGGAAAGCTCGCTCTGATAGTGTGGTTTCCATCGTCGGATGTCCTTCCTCTTTATTCTGAAAATAGGCTGACCCACTTTTAGACGTTTTCCTGCTTACAGGACTCTGAGAGGACCTTCCCCTAAAGCTGAGTCTCTGCCCATTTCGCAGTCCCTCCGCTCCCTGCTGCTAATAGGCTCCTTGGGTAGCTGGAGTCATCATTGCCTTGGAGTGAAGGCACGCAGTCCCACCTGTTGGCTGCTCGATGAGGAGACCGAGCCATGGACTTGCTGCTGTGGGCCCCTATTTGTGTGGTGCCTTTGGCAGGCGGGGTCGGCTCCGGCTTGTCTTCTCACTGCAGTCTTCCTCATCTGTTCCCTCTTCCATCTTCATGCCCCACTCCTCTCTCTTTCCACAATATGATACCTTTTATGAAGTCTTCCAATATTTCCCTTTCCATTCCTTTAAATGTTCCCAGACACTCATCTGAATTCATGTGCTTTCCCTCATTCATTCTCATTTTGCATACAGCATATGCTTTCCTGACATGGCTCGCTTCCTGGGTGTGACACCTGTGCAGCTGCCTGGCCCCACACCCGGAAGGCCTCGGGCTCGGCCTCATGCTCTGCTGTTGTGAACTTGAATTTTTCACTAAGTTTCGAACCAGGCTCTCTCCCTCTGCTTTCCACACTGGGCCCTGCCGATTACACAGCTCTTCCTGATTGTAGCTATTTTCTTCCTTTCCAGTTGGGAAAGTGGTTTTTGTCTTAGTTCATCTCTAAATCTTTTTCATTCCTCATCATATTTTTTTCATTTATTGCCTTCCTGCTGTATATCGTTTTGACTGCTATTTTAATATAACCATATTTAGCTCTGCTTATTTTTCACAGCCTTCAGGAACATTCAGCATTATATAAAAATTGTGTGTGGTCAGTGTTTGATTGGCTGCCATGCCTGAGGGAGGAGGAGGAGGGGAGGATCGATGATTACAGTCCGTCCTGGGGGTGACCCCTTAGGAGAGCACTGCGTGGTTTGTGACCTGCAGGAGCTATGCCTTTGCATTCGTGTTTGCCCGGTCAATTGGTTTGCACCCTTGAATGCACCATGATTGGAGGAGGTTGGGGGAGCCTGCTGGGTGACCCCGGCTGGCTCACCTGAGGGTAAATCTGTCTGCTAATGAGGGAGATCGAATGTTTTCACATTTTCTGTTCTTAGACCTATGAAAAATGAAAGATATTTTTGGTTTTCCCAGGTTTACTTGAAGGGGACAGTAGGATGTAAAGACTTTTCTAATAATATTCAGACACCATTTTCTGGTTTTAACAAACCAAATGTCTTACTTTTATCTTTTTACCTGGTAGCAGTCTGAGTCCCTTCATGTGGGGACACTGTCCCCCCCACCGAAGCAGTTGAACGATAGATAATGAAGTCTGATGTGTCCCCCGGTTGACCCAACAGCGCGGTTGTAAGTTATCATTTTAAACAAGCCTTTCATTTCACTTATTAGGTGTTGGTCACTGTACTAAGCACTTTAAAAATACAAACTTATTTAATCCTATGAAGTAGGTGCTCTTAATTATCACCATCCTACAGTTTAAAAAACAGAGGCACAAACAAGCTGTACATGTAACTTCACCAAAGACGCGGTCACTAAGTGCCAGCAGGAGGCCTTGGACCCGGCAGGCTGATCCAGCCTGTGTGCTCCACTGCTGTCCGAACACATGACCTGTTCATTGTATCCACCCAGACCTGTGTGGGGTTGGAAATCTAGGTGACTGATAGAATGGAGCCTCATCATACTAGAGGTTTCCTAAAAGTGTTTTTTTTTTTTTTTTCACTTTTCTTCTATGGGCAACACGCAGTAACCAGTAAGTGCATATGTTAAAAACAAACCCAGGCAAATGTAGGTATTAAAACTGTACATGACTCCAGTGGAAATGCCGTGCGCCGTGTCAATCTTGCTGAGAGGAACATGTGACACTATATTCCTGGGAACCAATGCTAGCGAGATGCTCCGCTGTCAACAGTCCCTTTTGGAAACTTGTGATCACAGCTGGTGACACTGTGACATCTTTTATCTGCTGCCATACTTTTTCCTTTGGCTAGACATTAGAGACCGTGGCGTTAGACGGCCAATCAGTGTGCTGTATCAGAATCAATAGATCTCAGTGAGCATTCCATTAGGCCTGGGAGCCTTCCCATTTCTCAGTCCTGTCTGAGCTTTGCACATTCTGACATGAAAAAAGAGAGTTTGGGGGTTATTTTCTCTACCTGTAGCTTCTCATGGACAAATGAATCCCCTATTCTGTAGAGGTCTAGTCAATAAAGCTGTCAGAATTCTTAAAATATTGACAGTAGAGCCAAGTTCAGTGTACTTAACCTCTGTAGTAAGTTCTGGGTATGAAATGTAAGAGAGTGAAGTGATTATTTACAAGAAAGTGCCTTAAAGTTTAAAAACGTTAGATGAGAGAAAGGATTTCCCGACTTGAAGTAGGGAGAACTGAGCTCTTGGCTTGGTTCTGCCGCTAAGAATCCAAGGCAGTTAACGATGTCTCTGCGAATTGGGAGGGCGTAACCTGGTGACTATCGGTGCCCATCGCAGCCCCAAATACTCTTTCTTTTTTTACTTTAAAGAATTTCATTCCCACAAGTCCATTCTAGGTAGATGGGCACCGATGGAATTGACAGGATCCGAAATGGAACAGAAATGGCATATGGCTCTAGTTATTTTGGTTCCCCTTGCTTTTCCTAAGCATCCCTTCTTCTCACTCACCCTCCCTCACAGCCCAGCCCGCCCCCTGCCGACAGCAAGTGAGAACCCTATCAGGGTGGCTCAGCTCCGCTCCTGGACCTGAAGACTTTTTCCCTTTGATCTCTTTCTCCAGGAACCACCATATAGGGCTGGTGTGCGTAGTTTTATCTTCCACAGATCTTAATTTCTCTCTTAGGGTCCTCATAGGTGTGCCCCACAAAATAGCACTCGCGTATGTGAGTTAGGGTGAGCCTAGCTGCTTTAACATGACTGTCAGGCCTCTGGGAACCTTATGGGAACTGGGTGTCCTTGGTCACCTGGTGGCTTTCCTTCCATCATATGAGAGGCCCTGCCTCCTTAACCTTGTGTGTCTGCACCATCTTCTCTACATGTCCTCTGTAGTCACATCTGCCTGCAACCAGACGACAGAAGGGGAGAGAGCGTGTAGTGCCATCCGTGGGAATTTTGTGTGGGCCAAACCTGGGATCGGTGTACAGGGCTTTTGTTCCCATTCCCAAGGCGCCTGGGAAACATAGTCTAGCTCTCAGCCCAATCAGATGAGGACACTGGTTTGATGACCAGCTGGTGTCGTGGTTTCCAGATGTCAGGTGCTCAGGATCACCGGGAAGCTCTGGGAAAACCCAGATCGCTGGGCCCCAGTCCCGCAGGTTCTGGTTCAGTGGGTCCGAGGTGGATTCCTTCTGCAAAAAGTTTAAATAGAGTTTGTATGCAGTCTTGCATGGGTTGTGTTAGTGTCAGGTGACCGAGACAGTGATTGGACATTTTGTACCTGATGCCATCACCCCACTAATCCCAGTAAAACTCTGTCTTTGTGCAAACACCGCAATGTTACCGACCACACGTGTTTCCCTTCATGTTTTCACCCAGCCCCCACTCCCCCCCCTCTGGCAACTGTCCCTTTGGTCTCTGCTTCTGTGAGTCTGTTTTGTTTTGTTTTGTATATTCATTTGCTTTTTTTTTTTAATTCCACACATGAGTGAAACTATACAATATTTCTCTTTCTCTGTCTGACTTATTTTTACTTAACATAATACCCTCTAGGTCCATCCATGTTTTTACAAATGGCAAGATTTCATTTTTTATTGCTGCACAGTATTCCATTATTATTATATATATGTGGTATATACACACCACATCTTTATCTGTTCACCTATGCATGGAGAGTAATATGGAGATTTCTCAAAAACTAAAAATTGGTCTACCGTATGAGCCAGCAATTCCAGTTTGGGGTGCTTATTTGAAGAAAATGAGAACAGGAACTTGAAAAGATATATGCACACCTATGTTCATTGCATTGTCTTCTGAAATTATAAGAATAGTGTCTCCTCTGCTTCCTAAGGACATTACCATACCTTCATTAGCATGGTCTAATTCAGCAAAGAGTGTTGATTTTGCGTTTTCGCCCTTGAGAGTTATTTTTTCCCCAGCCTCTGACTTTGGGAGTATTTGCAAAACCCTGTAAGTGACAGGCTGTCCACCACGTGGAGAGCCCTCTTCCTGTGGGCTGTTCCTGGGGTGGTGGTAGCCTGTCCTCACTGAACAGGAACTTTCTCCAAATTGCTTATCGGGGCTGCGGATCAGCAACAGATCTGGGAGAACTGCCACTACTTTACATAATTAAGTTTCCTTGCCAGGAAAAGAAAAAAAAAAAAAGAGCAAAATACAGCCTTAAAGAAGCCTAAGGTTGAGCTTTTAGAACATTCCCCCTCCTCGCCATTTCTCTATTTAAAACCTGAATATAAGAGCAGGGTAGTTGGGATTGAGGAAGGGTTTTATGCAGATGCGTGAGGCTGAGAGCTCACATTTTCTCGCAAAACTCTTGTAAGAATCTTCCTCCACCAACCCCTCCGCAGTGATAAATAGTACCCTAAAGGAAACAATCGCCCAGTGTGCAAAACCGACTGGTTTGGTATGTGGACTCAAGTCAGATGGAGGGGACAACTCAGGGACCCTGAAACGATCATTCCGGCCTCTCAGAGCACTTTAAATTAGTGAAAAATCACTGCACAAAATGTGTGCTAAATTCCTTTTTACCGCGGAGAAAACAGGCCCTGGAATTAGAACGAAATGTACTTTTAATGCTCGGAAAGGGTGGCCAGGAGCTTTCCAAGAATGCGTGGGTGCAGACAGACTGCTGGGAGCTGCCCCCCTCCCATCCCCCTCAGAGTGGGCAGTGCTCCCGGCGGAACCCCCTCCCTGTAGTTACAAAGCTGGCTAATGTACAGGGTGTCTTTGCCTTGTTAGTGTAACAGGGAAGATTGCATTTGCTTATCTATCACAAATGAAAATCACCTGGGGAATAAAAAGAGTGTTTTCAACTCTGCTACCATTATTTCAGAAGCAATCAAATGCAGAGGAATGAAAGTCAAACACAGAGGGAAATGCTGATAGATTGGGCAATCTGCATGGCTCTCTGGGACCATCATTATTCCTGTGTTCAAGAGGAAAAAGCACATTTGAGAAACGGTAAAATCCATCGCATGCAATCAGTCATTCATCTCCTATAGCAACAATAATTATGGAGGAGGTACAGTTCAGACTTTAGCTCTGTAGTCATCTCTGCTTGTTTGTTTGATTCCAGGGATAGTAAATCTTCTGTAACGTTATGGAGACATTCCTGCCCATTAGAATACGGCTCCTCAATGATTTCCCAGGATTGGTATTCAGCACCAATCGCCCGGTGAATGATGAGGTGAAGTAAATCCTGCAGCCACAGAGAGCAGTCAGTCCTGACATTGTCTTTCTTCTAGAACGTTTCGTCCTTTCATTCCAGATTTGTAGAATAGGCCATCTGTCTGCATTTTAGGCGTCTTTTTGTACCTTTGTGATCTGAAGGTGATTTTATTAATACCGTAAATCTTGGTTGACCAATACTTTAAGAAGATGCTTTTTCTGGGCAAACTAAAAGCCTGACATGGCTCTTCCTGAAGTTCTTAAATATTTTATTAGCAATGTCTCTCCTCTACCCCCTTCCTATTCATAGTCTCCTTCAGCTTAATGTTACAGAGCAGGGAGTAGGGTTGTCAAAACTGGGGTTTCCATTAGAAACAGTCTCTAAGAATGTGGTGTGTTTCTTTCCCTTATTTTTTCTCATTATTAGGTGTCTCCTGCTCAAAAGGCCCATGTGGCAGTTTGCAGATATGTGTTTGTGTATACACACACACACACACACACACATATGTATATATATCCTGCATGAAATCAATGTTCTGAGAGTTTCTGAGCTGTGAAAATCAGCCCCAAGAAAAAGAGTATCTCCCGGAATGGTTACCTGTAGACACCTGACAGAACCCAGCCGAGATCACAACTGCAGTCAGAATGCTGGAACTCGGAATGGTCTCAGCAGGTAAGCCACGCCGTCATGCGCGCCTGTGGTGGTAGCCTAGCCCTGCCTTCCGGGATTTGGGATTTGAAGTATTTTTTGGGGGTGGTCATGGTGAGGAAGATGGGGGACCACAACCTGAATGATCGAACATGACCGAAAAATGTTCCTCATTCCCTTCACTTCCTCACCCACCTGACACCAGCTTCTGACATCTGGGACCTGGATGAGCTGGGGACAACGTGCAGATGAGGGAGCTGCAGAGAAGAAGACATCCATAAATACTAAATTATCCATTTCGCCTTCTCCTTCCTCTCTCCTGACGTTTCCCCACATACCATCCAACTCAGGAAGGAGAGTCTCTCAGACTTGAATAAGTGTCTGTAGAAATTGTAATCCTTTCTTTTTATAAGAAATACATTAGAATGCATATAGGTATTTTATTATTTAAATTAGACATTAAATTAGCTCAGCATATTGCTGGTGTTTTGTTATTCCCGGCAAATCAGGTCTGTCAAAAACTGCGCTATAAATGCTGTCAGGTGCTATGCTGAGAGAGCAGTTCAAGGGAATTCAGACAAGAATTGCACTGCTATTACCTATTGCCTTAGTCTAAAAGATGCTCTTTATCTCACGTTTTCATCTGTGTGTCTATAATGTGTAAACACGGAGTGTCTAGAAGACATAAGACAGATACTGTAAAGCCTTAAAGGTAGCTACCTTAAGGAGAAAGTCTTGACCAGTTTCTCATATCTAAAATCACAAACAGTGTCTCAGAATGATAGTTTATCTTGAAACTCACATCACTGGACATTTTGGCCGGAGTAAATATAGACTCATTGTGGTCTCGTTAGCGCCTCCTGGCATGAGAAGGCAAGCATGCCTGTGGACACATGCAATGCTGGTAAGCTCAGCCTTGGGTAGGTTCATCTGCGCAAGTCAAATTTTAAATGTTTGATTGAGTCCATTTCCATGGAAGTGAACCCAAGGGATAAAGAAAATGTGAACTCAGTGCATAAAGTAATTGTATGCCATGATTATAGCCAGGATCCAGGTTAATCAAGATGAAATTTGATTAAAGATGTTAAAAGAATGTTTTGGGGCTATATGCTTTTTTGTTTATATACCTTTACGGTACTTTTTTGTTAGGTACTTTGTGTTTATGTGCTTTTTTCGTTTTGGCTTCACACACATGTGGTGGAAGACTATTCATAGTGAGGAGGAAAGGAAAACACCCGTTTGTTAAGCACCTACTGTGTGCTCAGGAGTTTGGCAGGCTCTTGACAGAAACGTTCAGGACGAGGGCCCTGGGCCCTGAGGAGGTGTGATACTGGGTGAGAGAGTGGCAGAGAGGAAAGGAGAATCCCCTCGGAGAGAAAGAAGTCATGTTACTTACCTGGGTGGAGACGGGAGAGCTGAGATCACACTCAGATCCGCCCCTGGGCTCCATGTCTTCCTGACAATGTCACTGGGACCAAAGTCCTCACCTCTAACGCCAAGTTTCCCAGTCCCTAAAACTGGGATCCGATACTTTCCTCATAGGAATTTTGTGTTTACATAAAATGACGTACCTAAAAGCAGTTTATAAACTGAAGCTGCTACCTCTGCTGTTGCTGCTGCACGTGCTCGCGGACACCTGCTCGGGAGGCCTCCTCCGAGAGGCCCTAACCCCGCACCCCTCTGAGAGCGGGCCTTGCCCCCTCTCTCGGACACGCAGGCCGTCTGGGGCCTTTGCTTGAATGTGTGCACATAGATGTGCAGACAGCAAGCAGAAGCATCGGAGTTTGTTTGTAGGTCCGTCAGCGCGTTTTTGTCCTGTGCCCGTCCTGAGCCTGTTCTGTCAGCGATCTCGCTGGAGTCAACTCAGCGCCTCTGATTTTCACGGGTTTTACGTTACATTTTAGGTGCTATATAAATGCAAAATAATAGAAAAGGAGAACCAGTTTGGCCATTTCCAGATCTATTCTATCAAAAGGAGTGCACGAAAGCCTTCATTTTCCTCCACATAGCTCTGCCTGAGCGTTATTTATGACAGTAGCGAGAGTCGACGCGAAATGAGAATTCACCCAGCTGGGACATCTCGGTTATTCTCAGGTGAGCTGATGGCCTGAACGCTCATCAGATCTCACTGGCAGCTCTGCAGCGACACGACGGCGGCGTGAAACCGAAACGGTAATGAAACGTAACTTGCCCTGCATTACTGGATTTAAGAGGAAAAAGAGAATACCATTTTCTCCCGAGTGTCAATTTATAGTCGCCTATTTTTTTTTTATGTCGGCGTCTACTAAAGGCAGGTACAATATTTGTGGCTATAGACTTTTAAAGCCACTCATAGTCCCCAAATAAATATTACAGTACATGTAAACACTTGAAATTGATGTTGAAACCTAGACATAAAGGTGAAGAGCAGGGAATCACAGGCTGCCGAATTGGTAAGGTGCGGGCGGGGGTGGTTAGTACAAGCCCCTCGTGTTACAAGTGAGCATTTTGCTTTGAGGCTGCATGCGCACAGCAGATGAGTCACATCTGTGTGTCGTAATTGCAGTTCTTTCCATGTCTTTCCTGAGGAAAATGCCAGCAAATGCTATTGGAATAGGGTTCTAAGGAGACAGGGTGATAGAAGAGTTTCTCCCAGGATGCCAAATAAGGGCCCATAGTTTTGTTAACTTAAAAAGGGGGTAAAATAAAGATACAATGTTATTGTGAGGAAGAACAGGGAGGTGGGCAAACTAACCTTTGGAAGAGACTCCAGGGGCCCGACTCTGGCTTTCTGCTGAACCCTAGGCAGAATTCTAAGGAAAGGATAGATTATTGATTATTAACCTGGTAGCCCTATTGGGACACTTTATTTTTTTCCCTAGAAAATAAAAGAGTAAAAACTATAGTTAACCAAGTCCCATTTATTTCTGATTCCTTACCCTTTTAGTCCAGAGTTCCCCCTTTTGTGAGGTCTCTGGGTCACTTGCATCAAAGTCGAATGTAGGGCTTGTTAGAAATGCAGGTTTCTGGGCCATTCCTTGAACTTACTGAGTCACAAACTCTGAGGGAACGGGCCCCGAGAATCAGCATTTTAGTAACTTTCCCCATTGACTCTGAGTACTGTCTGCTTAAGAAGCATATGTAAGGGTCACTCCTCCATGTTTTATTAATAGTGAAAATATTTTGATGTTGTGAAAATGGTCTTTGCATCACTTAGATGCAGAGGTACTTGAAGAGGACTGGACTAAGTGTTCTTTGCAGGTGATTTTTGGTTTATTGTTATGGGAAATGCGTATTTCATTGTTTGGGGCAGAGTCTGAAAAGCCTGCCAGGAAAGTGTCTTGGAACGTAGAAGGCTGAGGGTCTAAGGCCTTCTGTGTTCCATAGCCTTTGGGAAGGAGGCTCTGTTGAGGCAGTTTTGTGGCACAAGCCTGTGGGATCTGGGTGATGGACGTGCTGGCTGCTAGAACTCTGCAGGGTCAATAGGCTTGCTTCAGAGATGGAAAGATGACGTCATCGAGCAGGAATTGGCACGTCTTTTTCTGTAAAAGGCCAGATAGTAAATGTTTCAGGCTTTGCAGGCCACGCAGCCTCTGTTTTGACTCCTCTGTTCCACTGTGGTAGCGTGAACGCAGCCATGGACCTGCAGAGAGGACTGAGCAGGGCTGCATTCCAATAAAACTCTTTAGAGAGATTATATTTGTGGTCTGTATTTGGCCTGTGGGACACAGTGGGCGGACCCTGCTGGAGTGGGGGTTTCAGTCAGTATTTAAAGTAGAAACAGTAACACAAATAGTGAATGAACCTTTGTTTTTCTTTACTTTTCAGTTACAGTTTACCTTCAAAATTATTCTGCGTTAGGTTCAGGTGCACAACATAGTGGTTAGACGTCATGTACTTTAGAGTTGCCCCCCGCCCCGCTTCACGGACCCACCTGGCCCCACACATAGTTGTCACGATGTTATCGACTGTATTCCCTGTGCTGCGGTGTGCATCTCTGTGACTTCTGTGACCACCAGCCTGTACTGCTCAACCCCTCCACCTTGTCACCCAGCGCCAACCCCTCTGACAGCTGTCAGTTTGTCCTCTGTGGCTGTGAGCAGGTTTCTGTTTTGCTTGTTTGGATCGTTCTTTAGAAAGCACGAGACTGCTTTGTCTGGGCAACCTGAAAGTGCGCTCCTCTTTCAGACCCTTTACTGAAACATGCCCACACACAGCAAAGGGCATGTGTCGCAGGGATGTAGCTGGGGCCCTTTCATGAGTTATCACACCATGTGATCCACACCCAGGAGCCGTTTGTCTGGAACAGTGGGACTTGAACTCAGGGCAGGGGTGGTAGCTCTGCAGTGAGCCGCCTCAGCCCAGGTGATCTACCTTTCCCAGATTACCTGTTGGTCCGCCTCTATTTAGGGAGGGAAGCAGGCAACAACCATTTCACTTTTGTCATCAGAAGGTTGGGTCAGGCGCCTTCCTCGCTCTCTCTGGCCCACACGCACACTTGCACACTCACATGCACACATGTACACACTGCGGCTCCCTTGCTGTCTGGTCTCATCGCTAGGAGGTGGCAGCAGCCCTGGGTCCACCCCCTGCTTCTCCAACCCCTGGGCCAGGTACTGTCAAGCCCCCTGGTGGAGGACGCCCACCTGGGCAAGGTGGGAGGCGGTAACAGGCTGGCATGGCTTCCAGTCCGTCCTCCTGGGTTCTCACGTGCATTCATTTCTCTCCATTTGGTCCCCAGCTTCCCTCCTAGCTGCCTGCCCTGAGGACTTCACATTCCAGGGTTGAACAGCAGGACAGCGGCCTTCCATCCGGAGAGTGAGTGACCAGCTCCCCACCCCCTCTCTCCTGCTCTCGTGGGGCTTCTCTGGTTACATGGGCACAGTGGTGGGCACTGCCAGGTCTGGTTGGCATGCTGCAGGGCACGTACATGCAGGTGAGCAGGCGGGGAGAGTGACCTGCGTGGTCCTTGGGGGAGAGGCATCAGGGAACTGAAAGGACAGGTTATCACAAGTATCATCCTTGTGGGCGTGGGACTTGCCAAGAATTCAAACCAAAATGCGGTGGGACAGAATGGTATCGAGTCCAGAAGCTAACACCCTTCAGGACTGAGGGGCCTCCACAGGCAGCTGGGAGGGTGGAGCCCCCTGGTGCTGCCCTCTGGGGCAGGGACAAAGGCAGCATATTGGGGGTCTGGAGGACACACTGAGGACTCATCACAGGTGCTGAGTCCTGGGGCCCTTTCTGTGTCTCTTCGCTCTCAGCAGCAGGCCCAGCACCCTTTGGCCAGGTGATACAGTGACTAGGAGGGGGATTTGGTGGGAACTGCGAGGACCTGGCTAACAGGGCCCGCCCACCAGTGTGTGAAGAGCACAGCACCTGTGAAGCGCAGTCGGACCAGGTGTGCCTGTGCTCAGGGTCTCTGAGCTGCATTCCCGGGAACTGTTGACAGGTGTGCTGCAGAGATTAGAGGTGATAGTGTAGAGAAGGTGCTCGGGGCCTTGTCCCACACGTTGAGGTGTCCACCAGTGGGAGTCCGTCCTCAGGGACCCCTGGGCTCGCGTGGTCTTCACACAGTGACGCAGGGAGTGCAGTCTGTCCATCCCCTATGTGGCTGGAGGTGGGAGAAAGTGTTAGAGGGACACTGCTCTCAGCGCTTCTTTCCCCCGTCACGATATTCGAACAGCCAGTTATGTTGAAAGAGGCCTCTCTTCCTGAACTCTCCGGAATTTTCACAGCCGCGCCTCAGATCTCAGCCTCTCCCAAACCCTCCTCCCATCCAGAGCCTGCCTCCTGGAAAACCAGCATCTCTTCCCCCTTTTGAATTAGATTATTTTAGAACAACATACCCAGAGACAGGTTCACAGTTCTTCTGTTATCGTAAACACAAGCCAGTATTTTATAGCTCCCTGCTTTTGGTAAATCTCTCCTTTTTTTTTAACCTTATTTGTTGATCACAGTCCTGTTCAGTGTGTCGTCTTGGTTTCAGGTGTGTGGCACAGTGGCCGGACAGTCACATACTTGACACATACTTGACAAAGGCGCTTCTGCGTTCTCCTCCCGGCTCCTCCCGGACGAATTCTCCATGGCTTCTTGCTCCATCTCCCCCCACCCCACTGTGTTTTCCAGGCAGCTTTCTGTCTTCTCTTTCAGAGCATCGAGCCCCTTCTCGCTTCTACGTCTCGCCTCCCCCCTCCCATTTTCCCTCTGCTTCTCCGAGTCTCTCTTAATCACTGCTTTTCATTAGGGCCCCCAAATTGCAGAGGGATACGTGTAACGAGACATGGGCGCCAAGGTGCCTCGGGTTTTCATGCTTCAAAGCTTTATTCTTTTACTTATCTGTGTCCTTTGGGTCCAAAGGTTCTGTTTCTACTTAAATTTCCCCTGGGTGTGAATATCTAGCTTCTATGCCATTTGCTCTGTGGAAAGGGTCTTATCAAAGGTCTCCACAGACTGACGGATTGCCAGAGGTAAAGGTCATTTCTCCTGAAGATCCTGCTACATTTTTAACAGTTCTTCTAGAATCCTCTTAATCTCTGCGCTATACCCTTTGCAACCTTGTCTCTTCCCACCCTGACCCAAACTGCTGTGTGCGCACTGACAGTGCTTTGAGCTGTAGGTCAAAATTTCCATATTTATTAACATTCCTGTTTGAAAACAGTATGTTTTGCTTTCGGTTTGGACCTAATTGCTTCCCTGCGTTGGCCTGTAGACTCTGTGTTAGTGAGGCAACGCGAGGCCTGTGGCGGAAGTCTCTCTCCAGGATACCTTGCTGCTTTTTGCGATGTTATTTCACGTTGTGTTTGTAATCTGTCTCCGAGCAAAATGGATGGCAGTGCTAGCTTTTGGGATGGGGTGCAGCCAGGGTTTGAGCAGAGAAGGAGCTGAGTTCATTGTTTTCTTTCTCTGTTGCTTTCTGTTTCTTTCCTATTTGGTATCTAATTCTGTTCTTCTGGGAGGGGAGGAAAGAGAAAATACGAAAAAGAGAAAAGGGAGGGGGAGGGAGAGGGATGAAGGGTAGGCAACTGTAGGAGTTTCTCAGCTGTGTAGACTGAGGGGATAAGTGGAAAGACCATATAAACAGATTTCTCGCTTTCTTTCCCGATGGGCCCCCGTAGAGGTTTATTTCTCCTAGTGCTGGCCACTGGTCTTCTAAGGGCTTGCTGGGCCAGAGACCTACTTCTTACATGGAATAAGCATAGACAGGTCTCTACTCTTCAAGTGAGATCAGTGACTAAATTTTAGATCTTTATTTACTAGCTACATAGAGGAAAACCAGACTTTGCAATGTCTGATTGCCCAACCATGTGCTCAGTTAGGTAATTGGGAACAGCTGGGATAGCTCCAAGGTGCTCATATACCTTTCCTCTACAAGCCAACGGAGACCTACATCACAGGAGTAGCTAGAAGGTAGGACACAGAGGGAAGCGGCTGTAAGTGTATCTTTTCCTCAGCCAGGTGTAAGACTGTGAATGCTGAGAGGAGATTGCCGATGCTAAGAAGTGCGTTGACCTGCGGAATTTGAATGCTTAAACTTTACTGCCTGTGATTAGATGACATTTAACCAAAGTGGGAAGCAGGGAAGATCTTAAACAGTCGTTAGCTGTAGTTGGGGACCAAGGTCAGGAAGCCTTTTTCTGAGCAGGGAAAGCCCGTTAGCAAACATTCAAGGCTTTGTGGGCTGCGTGGTCTCTGCTGGAACTGCTTATGTCAGATGCACATTAGTAGAGTTCGTGGAACACAGTAGATGAGTTTCAGATTTTACTAGTACTGTTCTGGTGGCAGCAAATAAAGGTGAGGGCACAGTACTTGGTTTAAAAACGTTAAAAGCCTCCCGAGGACATTTCTGTATACACTTGTTTTCCAAGCTTCGCCGCCATAATTCTGTATACACCTCTTGAGTGTGTCGGAAAGCACCTAAATGAATGGGCTGTTCTCCTTGAATTTCAGACTCCCGTGGAAAAGTCGCAGGAATAGAATGTGCTTCACATAACGTTTTGAATAAATGACTTGATTCTTTTTTCTCTCACCTGTCAGAATGCTCCTCTGTAATATGCTAATTCCTTTCATCTTGAGGACTGAATCTGGAGGAGTTACCTTCTCATTTTTAAGGAGAATGATTTTAAATAGTGGTATTGATTATGGTTTTTCATGGTGCCCAGCTGTTCACCCTGGCAATTTGCTGCTGGCGACTTAAAATTACACTTCAGTGCTTCACTTTCATTTGCACTCAAAGTTTTGGAAATAACTTAAGAATGGATTCACAGGTTATGGCCCCTTAGTATTCTGATCAAACTTACTTAAATGCCATGTGGGCAGTCTTTGGTTGGGAGCTGTAATGTAATGAAGGGAAAATAAGATTTTTAATAATCCAGCTGCACTTGTTTACTGTTCAACTTACTAGTGCAGAACAATGCACAGGAATATAAGTGGCCCTACCTGGTAAGGGGAAGAAGAAAATAGGGAAGCTCAAAGTAAAAAAAAAAAAAAAATCAGAACGAAGTGAGAAAGGTATTGTTTTAAATACATGAGACTATACTCATGTCTCTTTAGCTATATAAATTATTACTCCATGTGTTTAATATTTTACTGGAAAGCTAAAATGTGTAGTAAAGTTTAATATCACAGTACTTATGTCTTTAATGTGCTACTTTAGTGATGTGATTTTTATAATTTTTTCCCCCTAGGGAAAAGCCACCATTGTATGGTGAATCTTCAAAAACATCCAAAGGTAAGTGCACTAAAACCACCGTCCCCTCACCACTCCAAGCATCTGCAGCCCTGGGACCTGACTGGTAAGTGCTGCGTTGATGTATTCCGCTGAATACTGCTGCTGATTCTTGTGCTTTAGGCCTTCGTGATTGCTTTCTGTGAGTGTATTGTGAGTGAAGGGGTAGTTAGGGTCGACATAAGGGAAGGTATGAACCATTTGGTGCGGCCTCAACTTTTTAGTTCCTTCTTTCTTCAACTTGTCCCAGGAGGGGGCGGGGCTCTCTTTTTCCCCTATTATCCAAGGCCTTGAATTGGAGGATTAACTCTCCAATAGTAAGGTCTCAAGCTAGTGCAGGAGCACGTTCTGGGAGGGCACCCATTCTGAGGCTTAGAATCGATGTGGTCACTTGAGTCCATGTTAATATTGCAAACAATGTAGCCGGCGCAAATGTGTCTTATGTACAGCCTGGCATGAAAAGTCCCACCTGCGTTAAGATTATAGATTCACATTGATTGTGAATCTGATTTTATTGTAATGATTTTCTGATTACTGAGTAAAAGAATTTGTGATATGTTATTGTTCAACACAGTCTCAACTGCCTCAAGTGAAGTATAATAGTAGGACATAGTCTCACTGATCTAGACGTTTTCTCCTGAATAAAGTTAGGTCTTAACTGAGAGATTCAAGTGAGAAAATGGCAATGGTGATTTTTAGAAAAGTATAATGAATGCTCTGCAAAGCATGTAGGATTACAAATAATTTGATAAATGATTTCACTGTGTCTTATGGTGCTAGGGATTTACAGTTGTGTCGTCTTAATGGCGACCCCTTAAAGCAATCACTGTAACTTGCATTTTGGTCCCATTGCTAAAAAGTGACAAAAAACAAAGAATGCATTTTTTCTCTTAAAAATTCAATTTTAGTATTTATCATAAGCGACACCAAACTTTCTTGCAACAAATGGGCAAATTGAAGAGAAAGACATTTTATTTTTCTGGGGAAAATCTTAAATGACAAATTTTTGAAAATGCGGATGTGCCCACACAGACAAACCTTGCTCCTTTCCTCACAGCGTTTTCTTACCCATGGGGTCCAACGGTGAGAACATGCAAGATGAAGGTCCAGCACAGTGCTTGTCCTGTAACAGGCACACAAGTAAATGCAGCACAAAGTAACTAATGGAAGTTACAGCTGAAGGTGTGAGAGAAGAAATGTCTTTGGGCGACTGTGATTTATATTAATAGCCAGTTGGATTCCACAGTTAATGTCTTTATCAGACTTAGTTCTTGTGGGTGGGACATTCAGATTTGCATTTCTAGGTAGGAGAATGTTCCTAGAAGGTAAGTTTTGCATTTTCCTGTGGAGTCCTACAGATAAGTTTTGCGTTTTCCTGTGGAGTACTAGAAGGTAAGTTTTGCATTTTCCTGCGGAGTCCTACAGATAAGTTTTGCGTTTTCCCGCGGAGTACTGGAAGATAAGCCTTGGGTTTTCCTGCAAAGTATGCTTCTGCATATCCTGCCGCAGTGTGGCTGAATGAAGCTTCTGTTCTTTGACTTGGAGGATGGTTTCAACCTTTTGGACAGCAATGTAATGGCACCCTCAGACTGTATCAGCATGGATTCATTGGGGGTGGGGGTCTGCCACCCCTGAGGGCAGAGAGGCCTCTGGTGTCCCGGTGGGAGGGTGCTGGGCAGCCAGGCCCCGCCCAGTGCAAGGTGGGGTGGGTGCTGAGTAGTGAAGGCAGTGAGAAGGGTGTCCCTGCCCCCCCCCCCCCCACAGCAGCTTAGGCCCTTCTGTTGGCCTCGCAGGGGAGCACTTGGCAGCTTAGCAGTGGCCTGGACAGGTGTGAGCATGTGAGGATGAGCGTTGGTCACGTGGACACGTTACCTGGTTGCAGCAGAGTTGCCCGCATGCACCACGAGCTAGGCTGTGCGCTCTGAGCCCTGGGATCGAGCAGGGTTTCTGTCGCTTGCAATTTGTTTCTCCGTTTTAGAGCTCTTTTTAGAGCTCTTTTGCAGGGGAAGTTAAACTTTTCCTCTGAATTTTCATTTTGATGCCTTGTAGGAAGGAGACAGTCATGTCTTATCCCGCATCTCTGTGTGAGTTCAGACTGGCATTTTAGATAGTGTTTGTAATACAGTGCTCAGTTTTTCAGAGGTTTATATATAAAGTAAGGATGAATCTGTGTACTTATTCCTCAGAAGTGGCAGTTTTGTTCAAAACTCACGACACACTATAATTCAGTCCAGACAATGATTTCTATTCGTGAAGGGCTTCTGAAGCTTATTCTAATAAGTTTATAACTTATAAAGCTTATTAAAATAATCACTTTAAGATCATTTCTCTATCACCCACCTCACTATATACAAACTTATTGTGAAAATGTGGTTTTTCAAGCTCTTGGTTTAGATACCCCAGTATTCCTACATAGTACTATACTACTATTAACACAGGCACATTAATTCTTTGAAAGGATAGTTAAGTGATCTAGTAATATTTTGCTTAAAACGGAAAATTTTTCCAGGAAATGTTTTAATATTAAATATGAGTCAAGTATTTTATTTAAAAGTTGGTATCAGCAATTTAACATTTTCTTCAACAGTACAAAGGAAAATAAAATGACTTTAAAATATCCTTATCCTTTGAACATTTAACATAGATTTGATGACTAAATGCTTTATGTCTGATTGTGCTGTTGATTTATATTTGAATTTTCTCAGTGAATGAAAATTCTAACTTCAGAAATGAGAGGCAGGCCACCCTGGTTACATAGTAAGACGGCTACAGGTAGTCATCCTGGGTGAGGGTAGGGGGTCGGGGCAGGGGGCAGGACTTAGGCTCAGGTGTTTGAGTGATGACTTATCTCAAAGTGCAGGACCATGATGCCACCTGGGGTGGTAAATTCAGGTTGGGGGGTTGGAGAGGAGACCGAGGGTGGCTGAGGCGTAGGCAGACATGCTTCCTGGGCAACTGAGTGCACCGTCCCGGGTGCTTGTGTGCCCGCTGTGGTTTTGGAGACTTTCTTCAAGCAGGCAGGTTTACACGGAAGCTCCTGTTTGTGGGGGAGAGAAGGCTCCCTCTCTTCACAGGGTGGCTTCCGGGCTGCAGCAGCCTCTTCTGTTCGACTTCTAAGGGGAGGCCTCCTGGGGGGACTCTGTCCGAGCCCCACTTTGCCGTGGAGACTGACATGCTTGGTGTGATCTAAAGTCCTGTTTGCTATTTAGATCATTGAATTACAAATTAGTTAAGAATAAACCAAGTAGATAAAAATATGTACGTGTACCCTTGAAGGGATCCTCAGAATGTATTGAATAGCTGTAACTTCTTCTAAAGCACAGCTGTGTTCACTGTACCCAGACAGAGAACTTCAATAGCATTTATTCCATCGTTTACTTTGTAATGTCAATAGGTTGTAGTGACCCTGAAATAAGTTAATCTTCTTTGATATACATTACATATTTACTGGGCACCAGTAAAATAGCTCTCTTATCAGCGTCAGATTTTTAGCTTGTATTGTACATTTGTTCTTTAGCATTATCCGTTAATGAAATATTCCTTTCTTCTTGACTGGCATACTTGTGAATTTTAGGAAAAAATGGCAGTTTTCATGGGATGTGGGCCAACGTGCAGATTGCTTGAAATCTAAAGGTGTTCGTGACAGCCTTCCTTATTTGGGCATGGGAATTACTTGCACACCTTTCATGTCATAGGCTGAGTTGGCAAGAATCTTACCAGGTAAGACTGGCTTGGGTGGCTTATGACAGAGCGAACAATACAGACCATGGCTTATAAAAACCACAGAGACCACCAGCATGGGCAAGAATTTTCCTCGGGTTTCAGCAGTTCAGGACGTGCTGTGCACATAGAAAGGCAAAGGATGTTTATCACAGACTGGCAGGCATCGTGAGGTCTGCATTTTTTTTACCTACTTAGAGCCTAAGAAATGGCAGTTACGTAGCAAAATTGCAAAGTAAATTTCTCTGCCAAATTGGCAACCGTAATTGTTCGTTAGAGAGCTGTGGGACGCGGTGCTCAATATTTACCGTGTGCTACAATTAAGGTGCTGCTGCCAGTTTGTTTATTTTAACGTCTGCCTTATTTACGGCGGAGCCTGGACAACTTACTGCTTGGGAAGTGGATTACCTAGTGACTGACACATCACACATTTCAGTGCTCGGCTCCGCAGTGAGGCTGGAGTGTGCTGATCTGCAGGAGCTGTAAAAAGTCGACGCACAGCTATCACGGCCTTGGCATCGGCCTCGGAAAACAGGTTTCTGGACTGTTTCTGCCGAGTCATTCTTGCCTGCTCCCCAAATGACCACGTGGTGGGGGGCTCAGCAGGGCAGCTGAGTGACCTGCTCTCCCACGGAGGGAGCAGCGTCAGCACCGCAGGAAAACATTCTCAGAGTTGCCTTAATGAACATGTCTTCACAGGAGAGATCCTGACGTAACTGTGCAAACTCAGGCATCCCAAGCATGTCCTGGGCTGGGGACCATATAGAGATTTCTGGCCTGAGCTGTAACAAAGGGCACTTGGGTGGAGGTGGAGGATTGTTTGGGAACTGAGCATCTCAGAAGAATGGTTTTGAAATGGAGGCCAGTTCCCATAGTATCTTGAGGGGGTTTCTCTCTAAGAAGACGTAATGAGCTTTTCTGTTTCAAGCAGCAGTAAACAAGCCATAAATCCTGTAAAGTTTTCCCAGAACTTGTCCATATTCTAATTAAATGAAAAGTAAATACGCTGTGTGTGTGCATGCATGCAGGTCAGCTAGTTGGGGACATTTGTTTTTCTGTTCTGTGTAGATACAACCTGAGATTTCTGAGGGGCTGGGTTCTTTTCTGTATTGCCCATGTGGTCTAAGGCACATCCCATATTCAGGGGACATTTGCTTCTGATAGGACTGTGAAAGCTCGGGGAATTCTGGCATCTCTGCCTGACATCCTGGGGCCTGAGGGGATCTTTTGAGGGTGGTTCTTTACTGCTCACATTCCTGAATTCCAGAGCTGGGATCCAGGTTGCGTTATCTCACCTCCAAATTTATCCTAAGTTTTGTTCTCTGTTGTTTTTATTGGGCAGACTGCAGGAGAGTAAATGCAGCATGTTTAGGCTGGAGAGAGAAGGAAATTGGAGATATGAAGGGACAGGATGGAGCAGTTTGGGGCTGGGAGAGGTCTTGAACGTAGACACAGCATGGAGAGAATGGGCCCCACAGAAAGGTGGCAGGCGCTCAGGTGGCGTCTGACCAGGTGGTAGGATTTCAGAGACACAGCTGGGTGGGAGTAAGTGTCAGGGCTAGAAGGGACCTGGAAGAGGCTGCAGGTAGAGGTCCAGGCAGGGAAGTGGCACCAAGAAGCAGATTGAGGCCCAGCAGGTTTATGACCGTGGCTGACATCTCCAAAATCAGGCTGACGTCCTCGGGGTGACAATTGGGGTTGGTGAGGCCTGTTTTGCCCATTTGCCAGCTAGGTCGGGATGTGATTTTATCTGAAGAGTCAGTACTCAGTGAAGAATTGCATCGTTCTTTTTCCTGAGAAGCCACTAAGTGTCTCTTGTTGCATGTGGACACCTTGGGCAGGTCTACTTGCTTCCCCCTGTTTTCAGTTTATAAAAGCCCCGTCCTGCCTGTTGAGAGCATGGTTCTTCCTCTAGCAGAGGGTAGTGGTTAACAACATGGACTCCGGAGTCAGAGCTAGAAATTCTTTTTTCTTTTGCCAATAGTTGTGGGTAAACCGGTAGCTGTGTGTGAACTCTACTCTCTGCCCTCAGTGTCCTGTTCTTTACGTAAGGACACTCCCCTCGTCGTTGCTGTGAACTTGGGACGAGTTAAGGCACATGAGCCCGCTGGGACAGGAGATGTTTAGACCGGCTCCTGCCCGGCTCCCCTCTTGCGTGGTGGGGAGACAGTGGCCCAGGGTCATCTCCAGAAGGACACAGCCTCTGCACTGCCTCTGAGGGGCAAGTGGTGGGGCAAGGTGACCCCGTAAGCACCTGGCCAGAGGGGGTGTTACTTGCATTAGTGACAGAGCAGGCAAGACAGTCCCTGTGATGAGTAGATATCATCTTCTCACCAAAGGACACACGGTGCATTCTGGGGAGGACGCCAGCTTCAGGTGCCACCCAAGCCGCCTCGTTCTTCTGGGACCCCCGCAGTGTCTCTGTGCCATTTCTCCTCCTTTCCACAGCGGCCCCTGTATTACGGGGAGACTGCGATTCCCAGGCTCCCTCGCCAGCAGGTGCTGTTTGGCTTCAGCCAATGAGAAGCTCTCACAGTGGTTTTGGGAGGCAGAAGAGACACATCCACCATGCCGGCAGGGCCTCAGCAAGTGGCTCAGTGTGTAGTTGGTCTTGGCTGGTGTCCTGCCCCGCTTTTGGGAAACTCACACAGTTTTAGGGTCCTTTTAAAGAAGAACACAAAAGTATGTATTCAAAATCACCTATGCAATGGAATGTTTATTTAGCATAGGCAAAAAAAAAAATGACAACAAATTTATATGGCTAGGTATAAAATTCCGGACAGTTTTCATGCTGTAGGAGCTTATATGAAATGTCATACTGTCTTCTGAACTCGAATATATTTGTGGAGAAGATTGGAGCCCATTCGATTTCATTTCCTAGATAACTCGGTTATTTATTTGTGTTTTGCCAGGCCACTCTGATGATTTTCCTTATCTCTGAGGTGCGCAGACTTTGCCAGCCTATTCCTGATGGCTGCTGTCCTGAGTTTTCCTTGGGGCACAATGCACCCTTTCAGGATACCTTAAGGATTGGTTTTCATTTTAAGAATATTATTCTTAAATTATGTCTTTAATTAAGTGTTTTGCTCCACTATTTATTCCCCCACTTTGAGTAGCAAGTTACACACATACCTTTGGTAACTGCCACTTCATGTCTAATTCCTCTAAAGCATTTAGTACTTGCATTTCATTTCCATCGCTCCCTCACTGCTCTGTGTGTCTTTTCTATATTTTTTGCCTGTGTCCATTCTCTTTGTGATTCTTCTAATTTTGCGTTTACTTCCCTCATTGTGCTCTTTCCAGCCTTCCTCCATGTTCTAACTCCGCTAGTCCTGTTTCGTCTCTTGCCCGCTTGCCCTCTGTCCCCACCCTGTGTGCTCTCCTCTCTGCCCTGCGTTCCTGTTTATTGGAGGCTGTCGCTGTTCTGCATTCTACGCATGGTAGGCTTGGTGACCGTTTTCATCTGTCCCATGGTGGAAGGGCTCTGGTGATGACTGCTCATCTTTGAAAGAGCTGAGTCCTTCCTGGACCGGATGTTGCAGGATGGGTCAAGTCCATGTTCTAGATTAGAGGGAGTTTTTCTCACGCAGCATTTGTGGTGCGCATTAGTTGAACTCCGTTTTCTGAGGCAGGCAGTGAACCCTCCCCACACCCCCATCCTGGCGGGCACTACTCTAGCTCATCTGAGGGGCTGCATCATCCTCTCACAGCCACGTCCAGCCCAGCGAAGCTGCTGGTGTAAGAAGGGACTTTTTGTATGTCGGCACCTGTCCCTCCGCTTCTGCAGTGAACGGGGATGGCTGCTCTGATCTCCACCTCTGCTCCTGGTTTTCTTCCTCAGTCTCACTGCTGCAGGTGATTGCAGTTATTGTCCCTGCTGGTGGCAGCCCTTCCACGTGTATGTGGAAATTTGGATTTCATTTCTAGTTTCGCCAACAGCCGTGTGTCTCTCCTCTCCTCCTGCATTGGAGCAAGTCTCAGATGCAGTTGTCAGACCGTGCGTGTTGTCATTCCTGGGTTTGCTCATTAAAAATTCAGATTCCCAGGGCTCTGTCTGCTAAGTCAGCCTCCGACACTGGCTCTCTAGATTCAGAATCTCTAATAACCACTCGTTAGGGTTTTTACGTAGAGAGATGTTGACAGCCACTATTTCAGTGATGAGTGAAGGGATGATTACCATCCAAGTTCCTTTTCTCCACTTTAATATGGCTTGCAAAAGCTTGCCCTGATACATTTAATTTCTACACTGATGTCTTGTGTTTTTATTCTCTCTAATCTATACAAAGTGAGGCAAAAGTAGGTTTATAGTAGGTGTATGGAGAATAATACAGTAATAAGAATAAACTTTTTATTTCATGTATTCACAATTGCAGACCCAATTTTGTACCACTTCCTATATAAGTATGGCCTGTATTATGTTTATATTTATTTTCCAAGTCTGTAAAAAATCCAGAGACTTCAGTTTATTTGGGGGCTACCCATCCAAATAATTTGTGAACTTTTAATCCTCTCCATTGTCTGCAGTTCAGAAAGTTTCCTTATCTTCTTGATTCCTCTCAGTCCCTGGTGAGTGGTGACTTCAAACATGAACACTGGCAGTGGTGGAGCCACACAGCACACCCAGGGCCCTCGGTGCCCCTTCAAGGGCTGGTGAGCACGAACAGTGAGCGGTCTTCACTCTCCTGAGCAAAACCTCTGGTGGCCAGGGACTTGGAGCTGTGAAAATGGAGAAGCTTTTATCGAGGGTGGGAGTTTGTGGTGTCTTTAATCTCCTCCTGCTCACCATTCCAAATGCAACAGAAGAACTGGGAATTTCCCGAGAAGGTGGCATTTGGTGTTTCAGATGCCTTGGTTTTTTATCAGTTTCCTGTGGGCTGACCCCTTTTATGCTCTAGAGGTTGACGTCAAAGTAGCAAAAAATTAAGCAAATTTCTCTTTGAACAAGAGTGCTGCTTCAGAGACCAGAGAGGGAGGTGTCCTAGATTTATTTTAAAGTAATTTACTTTGATCTCTTTGGCCAAATTGAGCATCATAGTGGGTTCCCAGTAAATAAAGCTCCCAGATATTTTTTCTCTGGAGATATATTTTACTTTTCCTTCTGGATCTGACAGTCAAAGTAGAGTGTGCCTTTATCCTCAGGGTGTTTTTCCTGTGGAAGACTATTGATCTGCATAGTAACTCACAAAGCATCTAGAGGTGTTTGGTCGGATATCTACATATCTCAATATATCTACTCAGATATCTCCCTCTCTGTGTGCGTGTGTGTATGTGTAGATAGTTAAAACCTTAGATACCGGAGCTCAATGCTACCTACATTATAGCATCATAGAAAAGCCTATAATATGTAATATTTTTTTTAAAGCCTTCATCCAAATGGTGGTTAGGGTTGTTTCTTTTTTCTTGCTGTGCTGGTCTGGACTCACCATCCTGACTCCATGGAGGTGGCCAGCGTGTGGCAGAGTCGCTCTGACCCAGCCCAGGAGCGTGGTCATGGGTTCAAGCACGGCACAGGAGCCGTTTCCCTGAGGCCGCCTTTTTAGGAGCATTGTGCTGACGTAAATGCTGCAGCCCATTGCCAGCCACTCCCGAGAATAGCAGTAGAATGCTGACTTACACATCACCTTGAAGCTAAAACAGAATTTTATGTGGAAGGATTCAGGCAACCATGCCTTGGGCTCACAGAAGCGACCTACTGGGCCATGGATGGTCCCTTCGGCTAACGGTGTGAGGGTTCACACCCAGAGAACAGCTGTGGTCAGAGTGGTTCTCTCCTGCACAAGCTGTAAGATGGGTGTGAGAAGGCTGCTCACCTTCAGAGTTCAGCGGTGTCCCAGGCACCACATTAGGGGCTGTCCACGTTCCGTTGTTTACCATCACTTCTGCAACAGCCGCTGGGTGTTACTGTCCAGATTTCAAGGCTCTCCACCTGACTCAGAGGTGTTGAGCTGCCACAGTCCCTTGGGGTGTAGGTCCTGGAGCTGGAGCTGGAGTTTGAGTCCAGGCGGGAGTGGCGACAGAGACACCTTACCATGCTGCACTGTCTATTTGGACAGAGGTAAAAACGTATCGAAGTGTGCTGAGCTCTTCGGAGCCTCCTGCATATTGGTCATTTTTGTTTGTTCTGCCAAGAGTCATATTAGAATCTGCACAATCAGCATTTGTACGCACATGTGTAGGAAACAGAGCTTGGCAGCACTCCCTCTGTGGGTGGTGAAAGACTCTGGTGGTTATGTTCCGAAAGAGTCCGAACCTCAATTTTCTCTTCTGTAAAATGGCAATAATAATAGCAACCTTTTAATTAGAAATAATATACGTACAGTGCCCAGTACCATGCCTGGCATGCAGTAGGAGTTATAAAAATGGGAGCAGGTGGTACTTTTGACACGCATGGGAACAGCTCGTTTGAACAATAGCCTGCTGCGCTTGTTGTGGTCGGTGACCATCCAAATGTCTGTATCTGCTCCTGTGACCGCACTGTAAATATTCTCAGGGAGGCACATCGGCTGCATATGCTGATGGCAACTCAAGTACTCTTTACTCCTTTGTGTATGCTAGTCAGAGTTTCAGCATACCAATTTAGGTGACTATATACTTAGATTTTTCTATGAGAATTCAGATAATTTCATAATATTGGTGAATTCTCAGTTTCTTAAAGAAATTGATTTTACTAAAATTTTTTTGAACATTCTAAACATACACAATTAATTTTAGTATGAAGAGAAATTCATACCCAGTAGTCAGAAGTACCCGATTATTAAGATTTTTCCACATTTACTTTATCTACCTTTTTAAAAAAATCTTTGATGTATATTAAGGGAAATCGTAAACTTCATGGTATTAATTCTTCTGTCTTTAAAAGTGAGTCTAAATGAGGACATTTCTCACATGCCCTGATGGCATTATGGCCCACCTACCAAAGCTGGCAGACACCATCTCATGCTCAGGCCATAATCAGATCTTCCCGTGGTCCCGAGACTCGGGGGGTATTGCCGTAACACAGATTCCTCAGGCTGCATTCAGTTTAGTCCCCGGGGCCCTTTGTTGTGTAATTGAGAGCAGACCCTTTCTCCTTTCCCCTCCTTTTCAGGCCATGGCTTCGCACAGAAACTGGGTCTTGTTATCCCGCAGAAGGACCCACAGTCCGGATTTGTCTCCTTGCTTCCCTGTCTCATCAACTCGTCCCTCCGTTTTTGTTCTTACAAGTGGAGGTTAGCTCTGGACCAGAAGCTTGATTATATTTAGGTTCAATTTCTTGGTCAGGAGTATTCAGAGGTGGTGCTATTTCACAAAGAGGCCACAGGCCTGGCTGTCCTACCTTTAGCGATGCTGAAACAGGGTAGTTCCAGGTACCAACAGCCTGCCGTCAACGGCAATTGTCTGATTCTGTTTCATCAGGGGTTACAGAACAGTTTGTTTCTAATTTGCCCATTTCTCCTCCCCCATTTAAAGCTTCATTGTGTTATAATTGACAGAGTAAATCACACAAATTTAATAGGTACACCGATGAAACCACCACCATGGTCAGGAAAACGAACACATTCGTCACCCTTAAGAGTTTCTGCGGCCCTTCTGCAACCTCTGTCCCTCTGCCTGTCCTGCCCCCATCCCAGACAGCCACCAATCTACTCGGTCACTATGGAATAACTTGTTCCTTTGCTGGTTTTCTCTAATACGCATCCTCCTGAAGTGAAAAGAAAATTGTTTACAAATAAGAATAATCTTAGTAAAGTTGTTTGTCAAAGAGCATCCTAATTCTAAAACTCAAATTTGCAGCTTGTCACACAGGAGAAACACCTTTTCCTTTCGGTTAGCCTGTAGCATGGGACTGGCGCAGCGAACCACAGAGAGATTAATGGTCCCTGGCTCCCCGACACTGAGTGTTTCCGTCGCCTCCTAACTCTGTGGGACCAGCGTTCCTTTCCCCCATTCAAGTTTTACGGGCCTACAGGATCTGGAAGATAATACCAGGCCACTAGGGATTTATTCCTCTCCCTTTATTGCGTCACTACCCAGGCCCAGCTGCTTGCATTACAGTCAAATATGGGGACTAACTGCGGGCACCCCCCCCCCATACAGTGTTTTCCTCTCTATGGAAACTGTAAGCAGGGTAAGTCCTCTCCCTTCCGTTCCCAGATTTCAATTCCTGTGTAGGTAACCACCTCGCGAAGAGAGGGGTGTTAATGTGTGTTCTTCATTTAGTGAGATGTGAACTGTGGAGCTGGGCCCCCTGCTCCAGTGGGACCCAGGACTCCAGGCAGTGTGCCTCCGGCCACAGCACAGGAGCACGTTCCCATGGGAGGTGCTGCTCATGCCCCCTGGCGAGCGACCCTGTGAAGACTCTCACTGGGCGAGGGGCAAGTGGATGCCACGGCTGTTTGCCGGCAGGAGGGTCCGACGGTGAGGCAGGAGGCAGGTCATTTCAGCGTGAGTGCAGCAGGGTATGAGCGCTGCTTCAACTTCACACTTTCCCCAAGCTCCTCCCGCAAAACAGACGAATGAGGGTAGTAGATGGGACACCCATAGACACACTGCTGCGATCGGTGGGTTCCCGCACAACACTGCCCATAGGACGTTTGCGGTGCCCCCATCGCCAGACTTCACTTTCCAATGTTATGGGACAGCCTCTGTCATTCAGCTCCAGAGCTGAAGTCCAGTCCAAGTCCACTCATATTTGTTGTAATGATTCAATTTCTACCAGCCTAGGTGGTTTTTATTTAGCTCACTCTCGCTCTTCTCTTTTCTCCTTTTATATTTTTGTCCAGTTGACTTTTTCCTCTCTAAATCTTATTCCATGTTTTTGCTGCTGCTTGTTAGGAAATTATATAATGTTTGTCTGTTTTATAGGGTTTCCGTAATTACTTCAACTTTCATATTTGGGTTCTGACTCAGATTGTGCCTCTCGGTGTTGCACTGTTCCCCCGATATTTTAGGTCTTTTCTGACCCCCTCACACCAAATTAGATAGTATTATTATTGCTTTATACAGCCAATGGTAGTTCAGCTTACTCGTGTGTTTCCCTTTCTTTTTTTCTTCCTTTTTTTGCTTATTTCTCCGTATACTTTAAATGTTTCATCTGGGACCATTTTCATTAAGTATATACTTTAGAAATTCTTTCAATATGAGTATGTCAGTGATAAACTCTCAATTTGTGTTTATCTGCAAATGTCTTCATTTTTATTCTCATTCTTAAGTATTACTTTTATTGTCTATGGAATTCTAGGCTGCCACTTATTTTTACTAGCACTTTCCGATCCAATTTTATTGCTTTATGCCTTTTATTTTGGAGAAGTCAGTCGGATGGGTGTTACTTGGAAGATGGCCTTTTTGTTTTTTAAAATCCGAGCACTTTTAAGATCTTGTTTTCCATAGTGCTCTTTAGTTTCACCATTGTGTATTGTCAATCAAACAAAAAGTTTAGTCTGTAATAAAGAATACAAAGCATTTCCCAGAGATGCAGATTCAGGTAGCAACCCAAACTGTGCTCGGAGAGGACAAAGAAAGGGGGGTGTACAAAGGCAAACCCCACCAAGCTGGTATCAACAGAAGCTCCTCCTATTGGCTGTCTGCCACGGTGTGGTGCCTCGTGCAGAAGGGACTGGCCAGGTCAGGTAGAGAGACTGCCAGGCGGGCAAGTTCCAGGGTGTGCTTCTCCACAACTAAGAGGTCACAGCTCATTTAGGGCCTCTCTGCAGATGGAGGATGCTGGCTGGAAGACTAGATTGGCTTCTTCCAAGATGCAGTAGGGATGGTCTGGTCGCCATGGCGAGGAGGCAGTAGACTTGACCTGGGCTTACAGCTGGTTCAAACGTATGTGGGTGGGAGGAGCATGAGGCAGTGTTTTGAGACCTTCTGGTGCCATTTTAGTTCCCTTCACATAGAATCTCCACTGCGGGCACCTTTCACTCCCCATATCCAGGTATAGATTTCCTTTCCACTTCTTTCTGGCATTTGTTCTTAACGTGAGGATTTGTAATTATCAAGAGTCCTAGAACATTCTCAGCCAACTTTTTCCCTATTGTCTCTCTTTACTATTCCTCAAGTCTAGAATTTTCTAGGTTATTCATCCTGTCTCTTAGTATTTTTTGAGTATTCTTTATCTTGCCTAGGAGCTGTTGTCTGTGTGGTATTTTCAGGTATCTTTTCTGGTTCACTTTTATTTTTCTTCAGTATGTCTAATCTGTTCATTCTATCCATCGAGCTTTAAATTTTAATGATTTTTTAAATTTCTGGAGTTTTATTTTGGTTCTTTAAAAATCTGCTTGGGTATTCTTTATGGTCTATTATTCCTTTTTCATATGTAGTCCTTCATAATACCAGAAGTCTGGGGAGCCTGTCAAATGGCCTTTTAGGAAGTATTCTTCCCCGAGGTAAGGCTGGGCACACAGGATTTCATCCTTTAGATCTTCCTCGCTGGCCCTCTGCAGCCTGGAAGTTCTGAGAGTCAGAATTTCTCAGTCAGCGTCTTCCCGAGGGAGACAGGGAGAGCTTAAATGCTAAGGACGTTCTGGGCTGGTTAGAAACAAGCGACTCATTATCTGCTATTCATAAAGTATTTCCTGTGAGGGAAGAATTTGGCAGTTGTGCTGCACTGGAGTAATGGCTGTTGAAACTGACCCTGTTTATACACTTATATCATAATTATCTGGTGGATAGTTCTTGAAGCTTCTAGTAGTTTTCTTTTTATCTTGTAAATGCGAAAGAGCCTGGAGGAGAGACTTCAGGCACATCTGCTGTTGCATTTCTCTCAGAAGCTTTTCATTCTCTTACTCTTCAGGTGTGAGTGTCTACCCTAGCTAATTGGTCTAGGACTTCTCTGTGCCTAATTAGGTCAGAGAAGGAAGCCTGGAATCATCGAAGGGAGTGATGAGGCAGGGATGGGGATGATGGGTGGCAAATAACTCAGCTAGTTGGTGGGCTTTCTGATCCCCCCTTAAGTCATCTCTATGAATGGGAACTTGCCTTCTTTCCATAGTTAGCATGCCTTAAAGCCAAGCACAGCACAGCACAGCTAAGAGTTGCATTTTAAACATTTTTTTCTTTTTTGGTTATGGCTTAATAAAGGAAGTCATTGTGGCTGAGTCAGAGATAACACATTTTTTTAAAGGGCAGTTCTGTAAGAATGTGAAGACAAGCCATTAAAATGCTTGAGAAATAGGAAGAGGATAAAGCCTATTAATACTCAAGTCAAAATGTTCCCATTTTTAATACAAGTGACAAAAGCCAAATATGCATTGTGTTATTAGGTTGCAGAAAGACTCTAGTGGCATAAACTGGGAACACGGAGTCAATGTAATTGAATCCACTTATATTTTGTGAACTGTAAGGGAATTTCTATGGAAATTAAGGTATTAGAAGATACGCCATAGTTAAAAACATGTATATGTGAATACGGGGAAACACAATTCTGGGGTTAAGTTTATAGCCTCCTCATGGTCATCAAAAAAGTGACTACATTCTTGCCCTGGCTGTTATGACTCAGTGGATTGAGTGCTGGCCTGTGAACCAAAGGGTTGCTGGTTCAATTCCTAGTCAGGGCACGTGCCTGGGTTACTGGCCAGGTCCCCAGTAGGGGGCACACAAGAGACAACCACACATTGATGTTTCTCTCCCTCTCTTTCTCCCTCCCTTCCCCTCTCTCTAAAAATAAATAAATTAATAAAAAAAGAAAAATGACTACATTCTTAATTTATTACACATTGATGAAGCATTTTGAAAAAAATGTTGCTGTAGCAACTATGTATCTTTAAGAACACTATATGGTGTAACTACTGTTTTTAATCTTGTTCTATAGTGAATATGAGAAGTGATTTATATAAAGATTTCGGTTTTCAAAGGCATCATTTTACTATTTAAGTTCAATGAGAGAGAAGCTTTATTGTTAACTGGAAGAAATTAATTTTCTCTATTTTTTCCTTCTAGCATTCACTATTTTCTATGAATCTACCTAGGCTTTTAAGATACTTTTGTATTTCTCAACCAAGTAGCTCTGTTATTTCTAGTATTTTATAATGCTGAACACAATGGTATTCAAATAGGCTTTACAGCCTATTTGGAAAAATATTTTGTCATGCCCGTTATGATTCGGGGTAATCAAAGCTGAAGGCAGTTGTCAGGAAACGGCTTTAGATAATTTTGGTCCAATGTTTCCACTACTTTTCATATTTCATTCTTAATACAGTTTAAATTTCATTTGTCCTTGAACTGCTTCTGCACACTGAACAAACGTCTGCCTGGAGCCAGTGCAGCTGATTCATAACCATCAACCAACTCATAGTGGAAATGCCCCACTGCGCATTATCACAGACTTCTGTCCGGTGGGTTTCAGACCACCATGAGCACTTCCTGAAGAGACCGCTGGCTAGCGCACTCCAGGTCTCAGGGCCGAGCGATTGTGTTGCAGCGGGGGCACCTTCCCCACACTCTGATTGGCCAGTCCTCTGGAGAGTTTCAACACCCCCTCCCAGAGTCCCTTTCCTCAGTGGGACACCCCCTGTTCCTGTCCTCAGGGGCTAACCCCGCAGCTGGTGCCGGGTACCAGTCTTGAGTCTGCGCTCACATAACCAGAGTCCGCTTGTTCCGAGGGAGATTCCTGAATTTCAAGGCTAAAGAACAACATTAATGTACCCTCTTTTACAGAGGGGAAAAAAATAAGATTTGCAAAGGAAATACAGTTAGTTTAGCATTGGACTTCGCTTTTTCATCTACAACTTGGAAAGTTTTAAGGATGTGAAAAAACATCTACAGACTCTTGAAAGGAGAGGCCAGTAATCCAAGAATCTCATTTGCATGTGAGCTGTATCTCCTCTATGGTAAATAAGTACCATAGGGTTTGACTCGCCAGGATTTAGAGTGTATCATGGATCCCTACCTGAAGAAAATTCTTGGGATGTAATTTAATCAAGTGAAAATTCAGAAGAGATTTCAAGAAAGGGGAAGTAAGGAAGAAAGCATCATGAACAATGCCATTGGCTAAATTGATACGATTAAATCTGAACTGGGCATTTCAAATAAGAATTCATGAAATAAGCCAGATGGTCCTGGACTTTTATTTTTAGGGGGAAAGTTTTGAGTACCGTTTCAATTTCCTTACTAGCGAGTGGTCTCCTCAGGTTTTTAATTGTTTGCGATTCAGCCGTAGACGGTTGTGTGCTTCTGAGAGTCTTCCCACTTCCCCCATGCTCTGCAGTGTGGTGGCAGACAGCCTTTCCTGTCACTCTGGTGTGACCCTCTGTGTCTGTGGCATGCATTGTGACCTGCGCGCTGGCTGCACATCACTGGTCTAGATGGCGACTTGGACGCCAGCAGTGTGCTGGACATGTGAGGATGAGGGCAGAGTGGCATGCAGGGTAGAGGCACGGGGGCTCAGAGCCCTTTCCCCTGGCCGCACCCTGTGCAGCTCTCCCGTCTGGCCCTTCCTGAGTTATATTTTTTAAAATAACAAGTCAGTCATCTAGTATGTGACATGCTTCTCTGTGTTCTGCGAGCCACTCTAGCAAAATAATGGAGCCCAAGCAACAATCTGGGGTGACAACCTGGGCTTGTGATTGGCATGCTGAGTTGGAGGGGGGGTTGGAACTGCCCGTCTGTGGCCAGTTGGTGGAAGCCCAGGTAAGCTGGACTTAGGTCTGGGTGGCTGTGGGGGGCAGTTTTGCAGGATGGAGTCCTTAACTTGTGGAACAAGATGCCATCTCCCAATAGATAGTGTCCAAATTGAATTGAAATCTCAGACACCCTGTTGGTGTCTGAAAATTGTTGGTGTGGGGGCTACTCCCCTACCCCCACAGTGTCACCTTTCTCAGAGGTGTGTATACTTCTGTCTTTCTGTTCCTTGTAGTGCAGGTCTTAGGGTAGTACATTCCCTCAGGTTTCGTTCGGCTGGGAACGCCTTTCTTTCTTCCTCTTGTCTGAAGGACAGCTTTTCTGCATGTGCTGCTCTTGGGTACCGGCTTCCCTGTTCCAGTATTTTGGGGGTATCACTCCACTCTCTTCTTGGCCTTTGTGGTGCCTGCTGAGAAACCTGAGCATCTGATGGGGTTTCTTGAGGTTACTGTCTTTTTTCTCCCAGGTACCTTGAGAATTTGTTCTTTATCATTAACTTTTGACAGTTTTAATATAATATGTCTTGGAGAAGGTCTTTTTGTGTTGCGATAATGAGGTGTTCTGTTAGCTTCTTGTACTCGGATGTTCGGCTCTTCCCTGAGTTTGGGAAAGTATCAATTATTTCTTTGAATAGGCCCTCTATTCCCTTAGCCTTCTCTTTTCCTTCTGGAATACTCATTATTTTTATATCACTCTTTCTAATGGAGACAGTTTTTGTAGAGTTCTTTAGTTTTTTGAAAAATATCTTAGTTCTCGCTCTTTTCCCACCACCTGCATCTTGTCTAGAGTTCTGTGCCTGAGCTCGCTTATTCTCTCTTCCATGTGGTGCGGTCTCTCTCTGCTGCTTTCGACTGCCACCTCCCTCTCCTTCTGGCTGCTCTTCCACTCCAGCATCCGTCTGGTTTTGTTTGTGCAGGACTTGTCCACTGTCTGGGCCCCTCCCCACCCTGCGTGGACCCTGAGCCGCCACAGAGCCTGCCTTGCTCTGCTTTAGGACTGCAGCCTTCAGGAGGGGACAAGAGGAGGGGTAAACCCAGACTCCCCACCCCAACAAGGGCTAAATCAGGCCTTAGCAAAATCTGACAAAGGTCGCAGAGAACAGGAAAGCTATGGGCCAATCCTGTATGGACAGACAGGGAGAAACCCTAAGGGAGTGTTAGAATTGGAATCCATTTGCTATTTTAATAGGGTGTAAACATAGATCACGATCAACTTGGATTTATTTCAGGAATTTAACATTAACCCGATATTAAAAATGAAATCGATGTAATGCATCATGTTTGAAGATTAAATGAGGAAAATCCTCTACTTTCAGTAGACATAGGAATAGCTTTTGTCATAGCTCAGTGTCCATTGATAGTAAAAAGCATAGTAACTGAACTCACAGTTAGCGACCTCCCTTCATCTGCTAAGAGTACTTTCAAAAATCCACAGCAGACATGATGGTTGGACTTCTAATGCGGAAAACATTTTCTCTGAAATTAGGAATGAGAGACCAGATGCTCGTTCTCACCGTGTGCGTGCATCATTGTACTGGGGGTGGGGGGACTTTAATCAGTGACATGAACCAGATACCGCATATTGCCGTGTATAATGTGCGCCCATGTCTTATACCCATAGTATGCAATCATTCTACCCATGTAAAAAGTGTGTCCTTACTTTTCCCTAAAAAATTTGGGCAAAAACGTGTGCATTATACACAGCAAAATACCGTTAAGTCCTAAATGTAGGCAGGGGCCAGAACATAGATTTTCTGAGTACCTGATTTTTAAAAATGTCTTTAAATATTTTTTATCACAAATTTTAAAAAATGTAACTTACCTCAGATATAATTCTTTGTTTTTACTGAGTCTAATTCCTCTCTCCTTGAACCTGAGCTGGCCTTCATGACTGTGATGAGCAAAACATAGAAGTGATGGCCTGGAGCTTCCAAGAGAAGGTCATAAAAAAACCTTGCCAGTTCTGCGTGGGCCTCTGGCAGTCCTGTGTCGTGACATAGGGAGTCCTTCCTCCAGCGAAGGTCCCTGAGACCTTCGTTACTTCAGAGGACCCAGGTGGACATCTAGGTTAACAGTCCAAATCGGGCCTCGACCTCTAACCACCTGTGTCAAGGTGCCAGACAGGTGACTGAGGATGTCTTAGGCCTATGGACCAGCCCGCCCCCTGGCTGGCCCTACTGAGTGGCCTCTGTCATTCCCATGCAAAACAGACAGCAGCTGATGTGAGCTTAACCAACAGGACAATGAGATGTAATGAAAAGATCAGGTCACTAAGCTTTAAATTTATTCATTTCACAATAAAAGATAACGAGAATATAGATGGAACACATAGTAAGTGCAAAAATGAAGCTTCTACATAAAGAGATACATGGATACTTTCTCTTTAAATTTTATTTTATTATGCCTTTTCTTTTTTCTTAGTTACCTGTTTGTGAATTCCTATATTCTTCTTTAAAATTCAAGTTTACTCATCTGGACTAAGTTTTATTGTATTCGTGTAGCAGACTTAAAATATTTCTTCCAGAATGACGGAGTGTACATTTCTATTCAAATGTTTTTCCTGAATAAGGCTTCAACCTAGAGTTTAAAGTGTCCTTTGATTAGACTCAAGCAGTGTTCATTTCCTGAAATGCAAGGTTAGACTGAGCAGAAAAAGATGTGAGCCTGGAAATGAGTTTTCCTGTTCGAAATGATTTAAATTAGTTCATCCATAGGATCCACTGAGTCTGGTCTTGTTGAGATAAATAATATTTCTAATGATACTTTTAGAATCCTAGGCAGGATGTGTGACCTCTCTGTCAGACCATTTAGCTGAGTACATTATTCAGACATTTCCCCCTAAAATGTGGAGTGACCAACAAGTCACGTAGGAAAGATTGTGAAGCTTGAGGAAACAATCAATGTTTGTTTAATTTATTCTGTAAAATCCTTGGAATGGAATAGCTGAGATAGTAAAACAGTGATTTCAACAATTCTGAGACTGATAGTCGGATGGAAATATTTGGAAGTTTCCTGGCATCAAGTCTGGTGGGAGCATTATAATCAGGGATGGCTGTGGACACAGCTTGTCAGCGAGTTTTCCTACGCACTCCGGCGTGGCGGGAATGGCTCGGTCTGAAGGCCCAGGGGCTGGGGGCTGGGCCTCCTGCACAGTGTTTGGCTTTGGGGAAAATCCTTTCCCTCTGGGTTTCCATTTCCTCCTCTAGGACGTGAAGAGGTTGGGTTAGCATCCAAAAATAGGAAAAAATAAAAAATGAAAAGAAGGGAGACCTGAAAGGAAACAGATATCCACTATACATAGGCTAACTATAAATTATTAACCAAACATGTTTTAGAGTGAAATGAGCTCTGAAATAGTTAAAGTCATGTAACTTACCCAATTTGTTAATTAAAATTATTATATTGGTGGACCTAGGATAGAGTTCTTTGCAAAAACCATTTTCAGAAATAAGCTTCTAATAATGCATTTGTGTATATGAAAATAATAGTTTTGCATCATAATCAAAATATTGAAACCAACAGAAGCAGGACAGTTATTCTTAGTATATGCTTATTTATCTAAATTAGTTTCTTAGGTGGAGCTGTCAGGAATCAATGGTGTAATTTCTTAAAAATGTGATTTTCCCCCTCCAAATTGTCTTATTTTTAGTTTTCTCATAAAATTGAGTTGCATTTTAAGGTTAATAAATTTTAGATTTTTGACACCTTCAGTTGCGTTGCCCCTTCTCTGTAGATCTTACTATTTTCAGTTGAGTAAATTCTCTATAGATGTTGAGTAAGCTCAATAAATTCTGCTAAATATGGATATTCTCAACTAGATTTTTATATTAATATGTATGATTTTAGCCAAAATATTTTTACTGGTAATATACTTTTGCCTCTAAAATATTTATATATTTCTTTCAAATGTGTTTATAAGACATCACATTTAAAAAGGTATCTCTATGATTTAAAGTTTTTCCAGATTTAATTAACTGTTGCAAAATTTTAAGTCTAATATCTTACTATAGGTTGCATAGAAAAATGTTAAAAAGGGTGTTCACCAGAAGATTCTTTGTACAAAGTGCGATCATCTAAAGCACAGTTCCTGAATTAAATTTTGCCCATTGTCTGAACTCTCACCATTTAATTTCTCAGCCCTTCTGGGATTGCACAGGGCCAGTTTAAATTCTGAACCACACGCAAGATTTATTTTCAATAATTACAATGAACTAAAAGCTTCAAAACCTGACATTTCTTGATGCTCCACGTATTAGATATTTTGATTAAAGATTTCCAGCTGATTTTAAAGAAAATGTAATCGAGATTTGTATGACTATTTATTAACAAGAGGCCACTGTCGGACAGTCATTTGGTTCCCAGATTCGTTCTCCACAGGCACAGTGATTACTGAACCCTGGTGGGTGGGGCCCACAAGCAGAGACCCACTCTCTGCCGGGCTGACACGCCTTTTGTATCCAGCCTCAGCTCCGTTAAAAACACCTGGGGACTTCCAGCCTTTGGCTGTGAAGAACCAGTGGTGTGTATTTCAGAGCCTGTCAGCTGTAGGGGCTCTGTCACAGCCATCCAGCTTTGTCCCTGCAACGCAAAAGCGCCATAGACCAGAGTGGCTGGT
Organism: Desmodus rotundus; assembly: GCF_022682495.2. Classification (NCBI taxonomy): domain Eukaryota; kingdom Metazoa; phylum Chordata; class Mammalia; order Chiroptera; family Phyllostomidae; genus Desmodus; species Desmodus rotundus. The sequence goes on along the minus strand of NC_071396.1, from coordinate 3,854,438 downwards.
GGCGTGGAGGCCTCCGTGTTTCCGGGGCTGCTGTCACAGAGTGCCACAGACTGGCCAAATCCTCTCGTCCCCAGCAGGGGAGGGGGGGGGGACTGCACCTCCTCCATCAACACGTCCTCAGGGTCGGTTCCTTTCCTAGGTTCTGGGGGAGAATCTGTTTCATGGTCTCCTCCCAGCATCTGCTGGTGGCCGGCACATCGGTCCCTCCAGTCTCCACCTCTGCTGTCCCATGGCCATCTCCCTGTGCGTCTGGCTCTGCATTCCTGGGGCTCTGTCCAAATGTTCTCCTTACAAGGACATCGCTCACTCGCTCAGGGCCACCCCAGCCCAGCATGACCTCGTCCTAACTTGACTCCAGCTGCCAAGACCCCACTTCCAAACAAGGTCGCATTCACAGGCGCTTGGGTTCAGGGCCAGAACATGCCTGTTTCAGGGACACAGTTCTATCACTACCCTGTATTTCAATAAAATTTTGTTTGCAGAATTAGATGGCAGGACAGTTTGGGCCTGTGGGCTGTAGTTCGCCCTGCTCTGATGGAACTGGAGATGCATTAAAGTGTCTGTGGACTTTCACAACTACAGATTGTGTCTCGAGTGGTAGAATATTTCAGCTTATTAGATGCAGTTCTAAGTCACGTGGATAGTAATGTTATCTCCTGTGGTATTCAGTTTTCCCCACATGAACTTGCCTAAAATAAAGGCCCCTGAAGTTATTTGTCCCTCTCTCAGAATATATGGAGCTTTCTTCTGGGTAACACTGCACACTCGGTCCCTGGATCTCGTCCTGAGCTAGTGGCTCTCAGACCCCGGGGTGTTTAAGAGTTCCTCGGTATGCTTATTAAAACAGTGGATTTCTGGGCTTTCCTGGTGGTAGAAATTAGAAATACTACTTCACTGGAGACATTTTAAAGGCTAATGACTTGATGACTGCCTGTCCCCTTTTTGCTTTCAAACGTGTTGTCGCCTTTCCTCCATTTAACAGATACTTATTGAGTCTTTATTTTGTGTCGCACAGTATTTGGGGATTCCTGATACACAGGTTAGGTCCCTGACTTGGAAGCCAGGGTCTCAGACTAAAAATAAGTAATGGTAGATGTTAGGTGTGTTGCCAAGAATAAATTTAGATATTATAAGGGCACAATTAGAACAAAACTTAACCTAGCTTGAGTGGTCTAGTAGTATGGCAGAAGTGATTGGTGTTTGAGTTTATTTTGAAACTTGTTTCAGGCACTTCACTATAGTTAAGAGAAGGACTTGTGGACAAGTACTATAGTTAAGAGAAGGACTTGTGGACAAGTAAGTAGTAATAGGCAGAAGATGTGTTAGATGTATTAAAATGTGCATAGTACTAACCTTTCTGATCTTTAAGTGTATATTTCAGATAGCAGAACTTTTTTTCAGAGCTCACTAAACTTTTTCTTACATACAACATGATTTTCATAGTTCCTTAAAATGAGTCCTTTTGTTCTTTAGAAAAGAGTTAATTACACCTTTATAGTAATTATATATTGATAGCAAACCTAACTGGTAATGTATCATTGATTCAGTAAAATTAAAAAAATGGGAGCATTGATTTTATGTTTGGAATATTACTCAGATGGTAAGGGAGATTTCCCTCATTTACTCACTCATTAATTCTTTATTCATTACGCCAACGTGTCAACATTCCACACTGAACATGCAGGTCCCCTGCAGGGGTTTGTCGTAACTCGTGTCCAGTGGTAGTAGTAGAGCATTTGGGCTTTGGAGGCAGAGGGATAAACGTTGGAATTCCAGCTCTGATCCTTGGCGTCTGTGCGACGTTCTGCATGGCAGTAATGTTTCTAAGCTTCTTGTTCTTCATCGTAAAGCAGGGAGAGTAACGGCACCTACCTTACAGGGCTTTAAAAACGAAGACAGGACATTGGTGGTGTGCTCACAAAGCCAGAGTTTCAATTCCACTGAGGTCACTTCATCACTTTGTGCAAATACCAATTTTTTTCATGAGAGAAATGGATTGATACACCTGTCTTCCTCCCTTATTGCTGTAAAGACAAAGGTGCAGTATATTAATTCGCTTTGCAGACCCAGCGCACTAGCGTGAGAGGCCCCCTTGCATCGTCTCTGTACTCCAGATCTCTGATCCATGCAGGACCTGGGATGGAGCTCTGTTGAGAGAATAGTATAATGTATTTACTGATTAATGAATAGAACCTACTGTCTCAGAAGTGCATTGCCAAGATTAAATGAAAATGCATTTAAAGATGTTGGATACTTGGTAAAATATTCAGTATATGAGAGTTGCTCCTATAATGTGGCTATTATGTGATATAAATGTGAATTAGCAGTCCTGTAGGCAAGAATTAATCTTAAAAAGTTCCCAGATATGCAACAACACCTGGGAGTGTTTTAGCTGTAGAATTGGGGAGCTGGCTGTACCCTGGTAGTGTGATCACATCCTGCCCAGTATTTGTCCTGTGTGGACATGACCTGCACCCTCACCTCCCACCCCCTTTCCCAGCCTCAGGCTTTATGCTTCCTGATGCTTTAGTGCATCTGTTCCGAATGCTCCAAGGACTCAGGGCCACTGTCTGTAGCCCCCACCTTCCTCCCTGGGAAGCTGGGTTAAAATCCAATACTTCATTCCAGGTTCTGGCCTCCATGGGGTGAGGATACCAGGGTCTGCAGCACTGGCCCCAAGCCGGCTCCTTGGGGGTGCAGCCTTCGTGGGCACAGATGTGGGGACCCCGGGGAGGGGAGCGCTGGAGAGCAGCCCCATTCCAGAGCCTCCAAAGCCTTGGGGCAGATCAGCGAGTCCTAAAGGGGTTTACTGTTAACAATCTCTACACTTTTCCAAGAGCAGCAGAAAATGTATGAATCCCACAACCTACAGGAGCCCTATCCAGTGTCACAGAGTGCTACCCAGTCATCAGGAAGCCACTGCTGAACAGGGACCTAAAGGCCACATCTCCTACCTTGATGATGAAGATAAAACTCAGTGGGGAAGCTGGCCCTTCCCTTTAACCTGGTGTGTGTGCACACACCTATTTCCTGTAGTGAAGCTTAGACTCTGTACTGTCCAAACTCTTCTGGATTTTGCGTGAACACACCCTATTATCCCTTCTTCAAGCAGAGCAGATGCCAGGAGGGGAGAAAAGCTTCCAGAAGATGCTGTTGTCCGTCTCTGTGCCAAGCACCACGGAGTTGGGTCCTATGAATCAGGAAGGCTGGAAGCCTCCGATGTCATTGGTCATTCCAAGCCTGGCAATCAGTTCAAAGGATTCAAACACATGTAACTACCCTGTGTGTGCTTCTCCTGGATATCGGGGTAAAGGGTACCTCCTGCCACTGGCCCAGCTGCCTCTGATCAGCCCCTGAAAGTGTACTCAAGGGTCAGCGTCATGCCTCGCTCCTTCGCCGCAGACACTGTGTTCTCACCATTTGGAACTTTAAATACGCTGGGCTTGTCCCTTTCCCATGCCTGTTTAGAGCACAGTCTGGCGGGGAGGGATGCAACGGGGACATTTAGGGAAAGCAGAAAAGCTGAGCCTGTACAAGGATGAGAGAAGGGTGTAAAAATGATCCAACACACATTGACTTGTCAGATTAACAAGTTACTTCAAAACAAAACACAAGATTCAGCACTTCTTCTCTGTGAGACTTGGCCTTCTGTAAAGGCCCAGCATGAAACTTTTCCCTGGAAATTCGCAGTCAGCACTGTGTGAGCGCAGTCACGCACACTGAGGCCGGGTTCTCCCCTAACCTTGGGCTAACCAAATGCTTCAGCAGAGAAAGCGTTTGTGGGCAGCATGCCCTCCAGCGTTTAAGGGGAGATGGAGCACCCCGCTAGAGCAGAAGCTCCGCAGGGCCCGAGGAGGGGCCCTGCCTGAAACATTCATGTTGTCTGTCAGGAAGGAAGGGAGGTCTGGTACGACTGGCATGGTGTGATGAACACCTGGAATTCTGAGCACATTTATTTTTTTTAATTACTTTATTGTTGTTCAATCACAGTTGTCTGCATTTTCTCCCCACCCCTCCCCCCACCCCATCCAAACCCACTTCCTTTCCCTGCTTCCACCCTCCCCCTTGGTTTTGTCCACCTGTCCTTTATAGTAGTTCCTGAAAACCCTTGTCCCCACTGTTCCCTCCTCCCTCCCCTCTGGCTATTGTTAGATTGTTCTTAGTTTCAATGTCTGTGGTTATATTTTGTTTGCTTTTTTCTTTTATTGATTATGTTCCAGTTAAAGGTGAGATCATATGATATTTCTCCCTTACCACCTGGCTTATTTCACTTAGCATAATGCTCTCCAGTTCCATCCATGCTGTTGCAAAGGGTATAAGCTCCTTCTTTCTCTCTGCTGCGTAGAATTACATTGTGTAAATGTACCATAGTTTTTTGATCCACTCATTTGCTGATGGGCACTTAGGTTGCTTCCAGCATTTGGCTATTGTAAATTGTGCTGCTATGAACATTGGGGTGCATAGGTTCTTTTGGATTGGTGTTTCAGGGCTCTTAGGGTATAATCCCAGCAGCGAAATTGCTGGGTCAAAGGGCAGTTCCATTTTTAGTTTTCTGAGGAAATTCCATACTGTTCCACAGTGGCCTCACCTGTCTGCATTCCCACCAACAGTGCACTAGGGTTCCCTTTTCTCTGCATCTTCTCCAACACTTGTTTGTTGATTTGTTTATGTTGGCCACTCTGACTGGTGTGAGATGGTACCTCATTGTAGTTTTAATTTGCATCTCTCTGGTGGCTAGTGATGTTGAGCATCTTTTCATATGTCTCTGGGCCCTCTGTATGTCCTCCTTGGAGAAGTGTCTGTTCAAGTCTTTTGCCCATTTTTTAATTGGGTTGTTTGTCTTCCTGGAGTGGAGTCCTGTGAGTTCTTTATATATTTTGGAGATCAAACCCTTGTCTGAGGTATCATTGGCAAATATGTTTCCCCAAATAGTTGGTTCTCTTTTCATTTTAATGCTGTTTTCTTTAGCCATGCAGAAGCATTTTAATTTGTTGAGGTCCCAAGCACATTTATTTAAATCTTGTTTGTTTTTTTATAGCATCTAAGCATAGTCAATATTCAAAAACTTGCCAAGTTTTATTCAATTATTCAAGTTGCCAGTGCTATTCTTCTGTATCTCACTTCAACAAAAGTGGATTGAAAATGTAAGTTCTAGACATAACAAGAGCTTTGTTCTCTGAATGCGAGGAGCACTGAGGAGCACGTAGAGGCTTCCTTTATTAATGCCATCTGGTGGCATTATTAGTTTCTTATCTTGGTGACAGAATCCATTGATCTCACCTTCCTTGATAACTGAGTTTAAGAACTAAGAGAGAGGTCTGAGGTAAGGATGACTCATTTTGTGCACATGTGTGTTGAGACTGGCTAATGAAGGGGTGGGGGAACGTGTGCATTAGAGAGTGCCTTCAGGTCATCAGAGTTCATCTGATGCCAAGTCAGCAGACCAAACCTTTTTAATTTCCTGCTTGTCAGGATGACAAAACTCTATCCTTCAGGAATCCACAGTTTAGGGGCAGAGGCACATGAACTTCTATTTTAGGGTCCAGACAAAGAAGATGAAGAGATGAAGAGAGGCATGTGGCTGGAAGAGCAGTTCCACCACGATCCTGGAATATACACGGGGTAAGGGAGGAGAGGCCCCGGGGCCTGGGACCGAGTGGCAGATGTCCTCAGTCTGTGGGACAGAGGACAGTTACCAGCAAAGATTCTGAGAAATCACAGAACCATTCGAGAAATACATGGTGTCATGTACGTTAAATGTTCAAAGAAAAGGGTAGTAAAAATAGCACATGAAACAGATGGTAATTGGGTTTGGTTTGAAGAGAGTGATGGTAACGGTAGGAAGAAGGCTTCCTTGTGGAAAGGGGGTACGGAAGCTGCAGAGGCAGGGGCTAAGGCTGTGAAGGTGGGGTGCTGCTGCATGCATGGGTGCACTGGACCAAGAAAAAAGAGGAGTGAAATATGCCAATAGTTGATAAAGGCAAAAGGCTCAAATGAAGATTTTTTTTTTTTTTTTAGCGTGTAGTCAGTGTGAACTTGATGACTTACTCTAAGTTTTGAAGAGCTAAACCAAAAATTCTAGCTTCCTGCAATTACTTAACTATATTTGCAGGCAGTTTGGCACTCTCCAGCTTACTGTTAATTATAGTTTTCGTCAGCACAAGTGGTGGTTAATGTACACTTGTTGATGAACAGCCTGTTAGAAGTGAATGGGGCTAGGTGTCCTTCGCCTGTGCATGTGATGTCCACCAAGTCCGTAATTATTGCTGATGATGAGTTTCTTAGAAATTGCTGCTTGTTTTATACCATCAGAGTGGCTACTCCTTGGATCTTCAGTGAGTAAACAACAAATAAAACAAGTTACTAAATGGAGACCTGGCCTTGTATCTGTGGGTCCTTCTATGATACAGAGGAAGGTTTTGCAAGGAACAGTTAACCCTGCACACAGGTTGTATGGGAATTCACCCTTAGGTTACACCATATCTTTATTTTCTATTTTTTAAAAATTTATTGGGGTGGCATTGGTTAATAACATTATATAAGTTTCAGGAGTACAGTTACTTTTTTCATCTGTAAGCAAACATTTATGGTAGAGGCAAAAACAACTTTGAAAACAAAGATGAAGAAAGCCTTAAAACCACATGACGGGACCCGATACTCATGTGTTAGTACATCTCATGGGGCTTTTACAGGAACTTCTTCCCCAGGGTTAAAATAAGATTCTGAAGAACTTTCTGGAAAATTTGATCTAAACAGTTGAGTTATTTTGAGTAAATATATTGAGGTAGAAATGAAGAAGTTTTCTTTTTCTTATAAAAGTAATATTAATACAACAAACAAAATCTGCATATTTGTAAGCATCGGAAATACATTATTACTCTTTTCATGCTGGAATTCAGTCATATGTCCAAATCCTTTCCCTTTGCTTCCCATAACTTCTATCACAATTATTACGCTTGTAGAAATCAGGTATTTCCTCTTGATTATGAAGTACATCTCAGTAAAAACAAATACCACTGGATTTCTTTTTCTTTTTCACTTTTGTCTGGAATTTCGTTGTTAATCTCCTGCCTATCAGAGCTCTGGTGGTTCACCTTGCTATTAAGTTGTTGAAAGATAAATAGATGAATGCCAACTTAACAAACAGATTTACAATGAAATGTTTTTAGGGTGAGATTTATAAGGAGTTAACAAAAATGCACTGAACATGAAAAAGTTGGGGGCTGTCGCCAGAGCCCCTCCCCTATGTCACTCAGCCTCCTCCCTCTGCTGGAAATCAGCAACTTTTTTCTTAACGCAGGCTCTTCTGTAAAAACCTAGTCAGTTTACTTCACGATAAACCAAACAGCCTGATGGAGAGAATCGTCCAAATTACCTGATTATCTGGAGTCTGAAGACCCATGATGGACTTGGGGAGCCCGCCTCCTCGTCTCTAACTGCAGGCTTGCTCCTGAGCTCCCACAGAAGGCGCTGGGAGGTTGGGCTTCCCGAGCAAGGCACACTTTAGACAGTGTGAATAATTGGGGCTTTATTTACTGCTAGGAATAAACACACGCTGGCACTTTTATTACTATTCTGGGACTCGGATGCATCATTTCTCATGATTGCCGTTGCCCAGCCAGGTCGCTGCGTGGGCATTCTGGCAGAGAGAGAAATGTTATCTCCTTGCACATTCTCTTTTTAATTATCAGGGATTTGGAATTTCAATCCACGAGATTTAAGTTGTGCAAATAAATTTTACAAGCATGCACAACACAAATAAACTCCCTGAAAGTCAGTTCCTGCTTTTATTTTTAAAAGCGTTTTCAAAAAGCAGACTGCTTGAAGGTCGTTTCTGTCACTCAGCAAGGCTAATCTTTTATCATGGCATGGAGGAATCTATGGGCTCGATGTAATTATTTCCATTTTCTTGGTTCTAAGATTAAGATGAAACCGTTAATCTGTTTTTGCATTCTAATTATCACTGAAACCGGGGAAATTTGGGGACACGGATGCCCCGGAGCACCTTCATCCATGGGTGTTCACGTTTTTCACGTCTTGCTAATTAGCAGAGGTAAGAATGCATACCACGTCGCTTTAACACTACGGCACTTCATTAACCCTTTGAGATTCCACTTAATTTTTGCCATATCGAGTGGCAGAAAATTGGAGTGGAAATGATCTAATTATGAAAGTTATGTGTTACTTATAGCTTCAGGTCACTCTTTCTCTATGCAGTTTGAAATACAGAGTATCTCTGGTAAACTGAGTTTCAAAATGCTAATTAGAATTTTTGTTCTTTAGACAGTCCCTGTTTCTTTTTATCAATTAAAAAAACCCCAAAGCTCAACAGACCTTTTCCAGAATCTTGCTAAATAATTTCTAAGGCTTAACACCTCTCCATGTATATCAGCAGTCATCAAATATATTTGGGTAAATGAAATCTTATAAATAAAAACAGCATCATGAGATCTTGCATTTATGGTTAAAAACATGTATCCTGTCCCTGGACTTTATCAGTGGTGTGAACTCGGTGTCCCTGTATCTAAAATGAGGGGCTTGGACTAAATAGTACCCAATCTTATCAGAGCTACGTCCATGGCATATTCTTTTCTTTGGTTCATAGTTGTTCATTGGGAGGAGGTCAGGCTGTTCTAAGTTGGGTGACAATTTGCCTGTTACGTTTGTGAGACATAATTAAGCATGTGCCACCAGAACCACACTTCGGGGGTGAATCCCGCCTCTACCACTTAGCAGCTACTTAACTTGGGGCAAGTTACTTGAACTCTCTGTTGTTCAATTTCTTTACTTGCAAAACTAGGGTAACACAGGATCTACCTGACAGGATTGTTCAAGGAATTAGTAAGTCAGTATATGCAAAGGGTTAGAACTATGCCTGGTGTGTGGTCACACACTGATCATTGTTTGTTATTCTTAAATGTACATCAATCAGATTCCACACGGGATCCAGGAGGTATTTCAGACAGAAAGGGGCTCAATGAAGAAGACTGGGTGCTTGTGAGATGGGGAAGGGCCAGAGGAGTGAGGATCAGGCCTGGACACTGGCTCAGGACCCAGTGTCCCAGCTGCGATCCCACCATGACCCTGCTGTGACACAGCCTCGGAACAGACCTTGCTTCTGCAGAAGCAGCAGCAGGAGGACACTTTTTGATTCACACTGACATTGAGAATCTCACAAGAGCTTCACACTGGAGGAATTTAATTTGCATCCAGAAGTCTGGCAGCGGGAGGGTCTGGGAATGCAGCCTTGACTTTCCAGCCTCTGCGGTGTCTGGACACCCATGGGAGGCAGGTGGATGCTCCGTGCCTACCAGCGGCATCCAAGTCCAGCTGCCCAACAGCCTCGACCTGTTCTCATTGGACCCTAACTCAGTCTTTTTGAGAACGGACTGTCTCCCAGGTGTGTTACCTCATTAATCCTGACAGCAACCTTGTGAGCTCTACTACTATTCTTATCTCCAATTTTAAGAAGAAGACAGGCTTAATGCAGCGAAGTGACTTGCCCAGCTGAGCCGACTCTAAGTCCCGGGCTGCTCTGCTGTGCTGAGGGCTTTATACCTGAGGTGCACGTCACGCCCTCTCTTGCTCAGTGCGGGGTCTCACACCACACTCAGGAGCTCGAAAACCAGAAGTGATTTTAGTGGGAATGTTGACCTTGAGGATTTAAAGCACACAAGATGTCCACAAACCATGCTGTTGAATGATAAGATGGTTCTGGGCAGTTGCGGGGGAGGGGAAACGGCATTAAAAAGGACATGAATAACATCTCTGGGCAGTGGATAGGTAAATTCTTTTGAGTTCATCCCAAATGAGCAAAGGCTGTTTGTTAGAGATGTGACTGCTGACAGCTGAAAAGTGGCCACTCATTACTGGGCATTCCGATGCTGATATTCTTACACGAGACCCATGCACCTTTAGGATTTTTCCAATGTTTTAACATAATTCTGCTTCTAGGATTCCAGCAGATACTACAATTTGGTAATATTATATTCATGAAATAAATCGAACATGGGTTCTTGGGAACATTTTCAGGTGTTTCTTCACTGATTTATTTCTCCATTTTTTTGTTGAGCACATGTACTCCATGTTGGGTACTGTTTTATGAGCTGGTGATGCATTTAATGTAAAAAAAAAAAAAAAAAAAAAAAAGCAGGGGCCTGTTGATGATAGCCCCACTCTGTGGGGAAGTCAGGCAGTACATAGGTAAACAGCGAGCAAACAGCATACTGAAGGGCTTGAAAACTACTGAGAAGGAAAAAAAAGAGAGTCGGGATGGCAAGTAAGGGGCACTTTAGCTAGGCTGGTGCCAGATGGCTTCTCTGGGAAGTACTGACAGTGGAGCCGAGCCCAGAATGATGAGAGGGAGGTATGGGAAAGACTAGTACAAGCAGAGGAAAGAAAACAGAGGCCAGAGATGGGGCAACCTGCTGTGTTTCATGGCAAGAAGGAAGTTACTGTGGGTAAGGGTAGTGAACAGTCGGGGTGGGGGGTGCAGGTGGCAGTTAGCGAATTAGGGTCAGATCATGCAGGACCTGGCGAGCTGGTTAAGGACCTTTGGAAGGTCAGAGTGGAAGCAACACACCAGAGAACTGTCAGTGTGAGGAATGACGATGTCTTGCGTTGGAATTGGAGCAGTGGGGATGGTGAGGCATGGGCAGACTTGGGGGTTATGTTTGGTGGAACTGACAGTGTCCTGGGGGATGGATTTGGGAGCTGGAGGAAAAAAGGAGGAATTAAGGATGATTCCAAGGTTTCTACTTGAGCAATGGGGTGGGTCCTAGAGTCATTCACTGAGATGGCTGGAGCAGGGAACGGGTGGCTTCAGCATGGAGAAGCTGGGAATCTTTCTCAAGCACAGTACATTTGAGAGGTGTATTAGACATCGAGGTGGCAGTGTGGAGTAGTGGGGTGCCAAGTGTGGGTCTGAGTGCTGAGTGTGCCTGGGGAGACTGGGGAGAAGCACGAGGGCTAAGAGGAGAATGCGGGTGCTCAACCCTGGCACAGGAGGAGTCAGCCGAGGAGATGGGGAGGAAAGTTGGGAAAAGGCAGTTACACAGTTGCACAGAGACTGCAGGACGGCTGAAAGGGGACGACAGAGGACTGAGCCCTGGGTTGGTGAAAGGAAGCCCATTAGCTGCCTCAAAAAGAATGGTTTTCAAACAGTGATGAGGGCAAAATCTCCTTTGGAGTGAGTTATATAGGAAAGAGAAATGTGAGCGGTTCCTGTGTGGCGTGGCGAGGCTGGCTGCCCAGATTCACTCGGAGGAACCCAGGCAGGGCTCCTCAGGGACGTCGGAAGGCAGGGGCTCTGGCAGGACTCACCTGGAGTTGGAGACATGGGGTTAGAACTTCTACCAGTGAAACTGTTGTCATTCAGGACAGCAGGGAAACAGCTGCATGCACCTCACGGTATGTTTCACTGATTTGAATAGAAAACCAAACTATTTTTAGCATAATTGAACACTGTGTCTGGGGCAAACTCACGAGAGGTTAAGTAGGCAGTGAATGCCCTGCTTTGTAGGTGGCTGATGGAAAGTTTGAATAATTTACAGAAATGAAGTCCATTCTTCAAATACCAAGTAGCTCATTCAGTATGTTGGCATTCCGGGGCACGAATGCACACGACGAAAAGAATATGCTGCATTGTACATGACATCTGGACTGGGGACAGAAACAGAATGTCAGCAGGTCCAGCAAAGGTTACCACGGCAGTTACAGCCACGCTGGCTGGCTCTCCCTGCCCATGGGTGAGCGGGGCAGGCCTTCACAAGCACACATACCACCCCGAGACAAGTAAGGTTTTGAGGCAGAGCCAACTTGCAAATGTCCTGTACGGGCTCCTCTCTGGGGCTGTGAATCTGGGGACAGTGCCTTTTGGGATGTGTCATGGAACTCACCGAGATGTGGGGCTCCCCTTCCCCTTTCCTAAGTAGAGGAGTTGGGATGGGTTTTAGGGTCCAGGAACTCATGCCAAGAGGTGGGTGTTGCTGTCCCGGTTGTTTCCTGACTCCCCCTTCTTTGAGCATATGCTCAGCTTGGCTCCTCCGCGCTGTCTGGAGGAGGTTCCAGAGCGTTCCGGGCAGAGCTCACACTCACTGACGGGCACCTGCGCCCACGCCACTTCCCGCCAGTGGGAGGCTGGCAGCCTGAGAGCCACCCTCTGCATGATGACAGGTGCCACAGTCTTCGATTGCACGGGTGGTGCTGTGGGTTAGCCAAGAACACGTGTCTCGGCTTGCTTTGCTGGCATTTAGGCAGAGAGGTGCCCCAAATAGTCCAGAGTCAAAATGCTGACCAGGGTGACTGTCCCAGGGGACACAATCAATGCCCATGAAAACAGTGTGTCAACTCCAGGGCACAGTCTGAAGAATTAGTTGTTACTGTGGTAGACATTAGTGTGTCCAAGTGGCTAGAATATTTGCTGTCCACCAGGATTTGAAAATTCAGATGTTTCAAGTCCAGGAAGGCAACGTGAATGTTTAGATCAGGGTAACAGTCAGGGTAGTGGGCCCTGTAGAAAGCTAGGGATTGCACACCCACTCCAGCCTTCCATCAGGGTGCAAGAGGCCTTTGCGGGGTGGGGAAGGCCTGCCAGCTAGTGACGCAATATCATAGAACAATGCAGTTTTCCAGATGGAAGTCTTCATTCCACCAATAAAAAAAATGGAGGTCAAGTTTCTTGACTTTCCTCAAGCCACACAGGCACTTGGAGGCAGAGCTGGGGCTGGATCTCAGTGCCCGGTGTCTTGCATGGTAAGTGTGTCTGGGCAGGTCGGCCGGCAAAGCCAAAGGCTGGGGCTTTGCCAGCACTGTTGTCTCAGCCACGGGGAAATGGGGTGGGGCTCTAGCAGGTGTTTCTTTTTCTCGGAAGATAGTGTTCCCTCATTACAACACCCATTTTTTACTTTGACCACAAAACTGAACCAAATTCTTGTTTTAAATGTCATAGGAGAATATATTCTTGGTAGTGAGCAAGCTGTAAAATCAGTAGAATATGCAGGGAATTAAGGAAGTTTGCACGTGCAAGGGGCTGAGTATGTAGACACTGGGGCTGTTTATAAAAGGGAGGTCTGCCTCAAGCAGACAGTAAAGAAATACACTATGTGAATTACATGTAGCCACACAGCACTGACCTCCCACACTGCAGGGAACGCAGGAACAGTTTTAGACAATATAATTTAAGCAGAAATGTTGCTTTAAAAAATGAGAGCTTTTGTACTGATGTTTGATGTGTCAGTTGGCAAAAGCACTTTGGAAAATAGTTTGCATTTCCTAAAAATAAGAAAGTCACACCCTCAGATGCAGTGCTCCAGGATGGTGAAGCTCACCCGTGTATCAGGAGACACTGAGTCAGTGCTCACAGAAGCATGATCCCTAGGGACAAAGAGGTGGGAACAAGCCCGATGTGCAGTAACACAGGTGGGAACAGACGGACTGCCGCGACAGGCATCCGTGAGGACGACGCAGAAAAGCAAGCTGTAAAAAAAGTACAGGGTGGGGCAAAAGTAGGTTTGCAGTTGCGAAACAGTTTATTCATGTCATTATTTATTAATTATTGTATTATTTTTGAGACAAATAACTGTAAACCTACTTTTTCCCCAACCTGTATAAAGAATTCTATTTTCATAAAATTCAAAAACCAGTCGACACTGCACATATTGCTGATGGAAAGGTCCACGTGAGTTCACACTGTACAGAAAATAAGGCAGTAATTGCTGTAAAATGAAGATAGTGGCCGCTTCCGGAGGGAGGGAGGGAGATGGATGCACGTGGGTGAGAGACGTGGGGCTTCAGAGCTATTGATGGTATTCTCTTACTTAAGGTGGTGATGGGTTCATTAGTGGTCTTGGTTTGAAAATGTTTTTCTATTTTTTCCTCTTATAAAAATTGAGGTGTCAAAGTATAAAAACTAAAAGCAATAATTGGGAAAGAATATTTGAATAATTGCCTTGTTTTTTGCCCTCTTTAATGATAACTGGGTATTTAATTTTACATTAAGAATTTTGTATATGTATGTATGTGTACATATGTGTGTATATACCTAGTTAAAAAATACAATTTACCAACTTAACCATTTCTAAGTATACACTTCAGTAGTGATAAGTATATTCACCTGATTGTGCAACTGATCTCCAGAATTTTTTATCCTGAAAATCTGAGACATTACACCCATTAAACAGGAACACCCCGTTTCTCCTCATCCCCCGCCCACCCTCCTAAGCCCCTGGCAACCGCTTCCTACTTTCTGTCTCTCTGGTTTTGATTTCTCAGGGCACTTCATACAAGTGGAATCATAGTGTTTGTCTTTTTTGTGACCTATTTCACTTAGCATAATGGCCTCAAGTTTTACCTGCGTTGGCATTTCTCAGAATTTCCCTTTAAGGCTGATTACTCTTCCCTTGCATGCACATACCACAGTTTTGTTTATCCACTCATTCGCCGATGGAGACTTGGGCTGTGAGTGCCGCTGCTATGAACACGGGTGTGCAAATACATCTTTGAGATCTCACTTTCAGTGCTTTTGGATATATCCCTAGAAGTGGAGTTGTTGGACCATACGGTGATTCTATATTTAATTTTTTGAGGAACTGCCATACTGTTTCATATAGCAGCTGTATCATTTTGAATCCCTGCCAACAGTGCACAAGGGTTTCAATTTCTCTAAATCTTTGCCAACATTTACTTTCCATTTTTTCAATAGTAGTCATCCTAATGGACGTGAAGTGATACTGTGGTTTTGACCTTCAGTCCCCTAACGATTCGTGATGTTGAGTATCTTTTCATGTGCTTGTTGACCATTTGTGTGTCATCTTCGAGAAATGTCTATTGCCATTTTTTAGTTGTTTTTTGTTAAGTTTTAGGCATTAAAAAAATAAATTCTGTATATTCACTGCTTACCACATATATGACTTACAGATATTATCTCGCACCCCTTCAGTTGCCTTTACTCTGTTGTGTCCTCTGCAAGTTGTTGGTTTTGATGGAGTCTCAGTTGTTAATTTTTGCTTTTGTTACCTGTGTCTTGGTATCACAAATCCAGTGTCATGAAGCTTTCCCCCATGTTTCCTGTGAAGAGTTGCATAGTTTTAGGCCTTATGTTTAGGTGTTTGATTCATTTTGAGTTACTTTTGTACGTGGTGTAAAGTAAGTCCAATAACTTTATTCTTTTGCATGTGATGGCCAGTTTTCCCGAGGCCTTTTGAAGGGACTGTCTTTTACCCATTGATGGGAGGACATGGCACCCTTGTCAAAAACCACATGGAGGTTAAGAACAATGTTGTGCCAGTCCATTGAAGGTTTCATTCACATGTTACTGAGTTCCCATTTTAGTTTTTGAGTAGTAAGCTGCTTTCAGTCGCATTCTTCTACTTTCCTATTCTACTCGCTTCTAAGACTTTGAAAATTTCCTCAGGTTCACCATAACAAGTCTGTGTGGGTTCCTTTCTGTTCACCTGGGTTAAGACTTGTGGGGACACCTAAGTCTGAGGATGGGCAGCTTTTGTTAGTTCCCCATCAGTGTTTCTTTAGTTAGTGTTTCTCGTCCATTCTTTTTTTATTCTCTTGTTCTGGGAATCTGAACAGATCTGTAGTACATCTTCTCAGTCTGAATTTCATGTTTCTTAACCTCTTAGACTCAATATTTTTCTGTCTTTGTGTTACATTCTGCGCTCAGTCTTTAACCTGATCTTCCACTTCATTAACTTTCTTTTTTGCTGTGCATGATAAATTAGTTAACCCATCCATTGAGTTTTTAGCATTAATATTATACTTTTCATTTCTATTTACAGCTTTTCAAATCTACTGGTTCACATTTTTGATAGTTTCTTATTCCTTTGTCATATTCTTTTACTATCTTTTTCTTTAAAATTATTGATTATTTGTAGTTTAAATTCTGTGTCTGATCATTTAAACCCTGCGGTTTTTGTGGGACTGACCTGTTGCTTGTTGAAGAGTTGTTTCCCTCTCGCATGGTTGTTTCCTGTTGTGATTTTGCATTTTCATGGTACACTTCTGGTGGCCAAGACCTTCATCCCTGGAGGCCTTGAAGGCCTGGGGCGGAGTGGCTTCCCCGCGGGCACCACATGTTCCCCTCCACCAGGCGTCTCGGGGCACCACAGGACAGCCTGGTATAGGCTACTGCTCCTCTTCAGGCTTTTTGGGCCATGAAAGTGATACAAGTTCTGACCCCACATCTGTTAGTGAAGTTAGTTCTGTGGACAGGAATTCTCAGGTGAGACTTTATTTCTCTCCACTCATGGCTCATGCCAAGTTCAGCAACTTCCCTTACCGTCTTCCCAATGGTGTTGTTATTTGTGTCGGTCTGGCTCCCACTGAGGGGGCACCTTGTTGAGGGCACAAGCGTTGTGGAGGTTGGGATCCAACTGCTCTCCTGGATGCCTTCGGCTTGTTCCCAGTTTCCCAGCAAGCAGGTGAGAAGAGGAGGCCTGCATGTACTTTTGGAAGAGACTTCAGGCTCAGCACTGGGTCCCGTCCAGATGTGTTCTTGTCGTGTGCGGCCTCTGAAGATCACTCCACTCCCTTTCCAGATCAGATGAATTCAAAAAGATATTTTTAAAGTATAACATATTAAAGGTATTTAGTTGGAGGATGTCCAGCCCGCCATAATGCTGGATATAGAATTCCTACTTGGCTTATACCTTTGAACTTTGGACAGTTTTAGTTTCCGTGTATTGTAATCAGTCATTTATAATTTAATGTGATTTATCATATTTCCTCCAGTAGAATAGATTATAACCTCCTGTTCACTTTTGGTATTGCATGAGTAGTTTAGAAAGCTCAGCGATATGGAATGTTTTGTTATATTAGCTGCTCTGATAGATGAGCCCTAACACCTCAGTGTCTTAACACAGGCAAGATGTATTTCCTGCTCACATAAGCTGTCTCGGTGGCAGAGGGAGGAGGGCGGTAATTCTCTTTCACAGGGTATCCAGGGACTCAGGCTGGTGGAGGCACTGTGAGCTTTAATGTACGACTTTTGGGTGGCAGCAGGGGGACTTTCTCTAGGGGCTTTTGGGGGGCCAGGGTCCATTAAAGGGCCGTCCTAGAGGGTGGAAGGTGTGGCCCCAGGCGAGGTGTCAACCTTGGAACCTGAGTCTTTGCTGGCCAGTCAGTCCCTACGACAGTCCTCTTCTCCTGCCATCACGTATCTCTGTGTGTCTCCGCACTTCGCCCAGAGGAGAAAATGGAGGCCTATCCCATTAGGCATCCAGCTCAAAGCTGGGGACCCTCTGTGGGGAGCAGCCTTCCCTCCCAGTCACAGGTGCTTCCTGGGCCTGTCAGCCTCACAGTAGCAGCCACGTCCATGTGTCTTCGCGTCCCTCATGCATCCCTTGTGTGTCCCTGTGTAGGACGCGCCTTACCTGACCCTCACAAATCAGTCTGTCTGTCGGTCATGCTGTGTCTTCTCTGGCCTCACCTATTTCTCAAAGTTCTCTGTAACCACTTCTGTCTTCACCTTCAAAAAAATTCCCTGCTGTTTTTCCCCAGCGGGTTGTGCTCCGAACTCTTACAGGGCCAGGAATACCCAACAGGCTCTTTGGGGTCAGGAATCCTCAGCTTCCTGTGTGCAGCGGGGTCCCTCAGCAGGGTAGCTCACACCCACATCTTGCAGCATCTCTGTTTGGAGGCACACTCTCTCTGCTTCAAACCTGTCCTGACTAGGGTGCCCCTCCTGGGGGCCGACTTGGCCAGGACAGGCCCCACTGCCCATTCCCCTCTTCCTCTGGCCACACTGACAGCTCAGATTTGTGATTCCAGAGCCCTCATTTTATTTTCTCCCCAGATCCTGTCCCAATGGGCGCCTCTGTCCCAGAGCCCCCAACCTGGCCCTCGCAGCCGAAACCTGATCATGGACGGGGTAAATCTTGCCACCATGTCCTGCTCCATGTAAAGCAGTGCAGATCAAAACCCCACAGAGCAGAATAAAACAAAGCACTCAGTTCCTTTTGGGAAAAGGTACTGCCCAGTGCCATGTGCCGGGACCCGGGCTCTCAGCCCTCACCCAGACAGGCTAACCTGCTACTTCCCCAGGGCCTCGCTGTGCTGTGTGGCAGTGATGTGAGGCGTCCACCGGAGCTGTGAGTATTTGTGTGGCACCGCGGGTGAAGGAGCATGAGAACCATGCTCAGAACAAAACCCTGTACCGTGTGATGAGCTGGTCTTTCCCGCTGTGTGGATGTGTCCTTTTCCCACAATGTGGCCAGCTGCGGGTGGCAGCGTGTGGGGCAAGCAGACCAGGCACCGTACTGACTCGCCTGCAGGCATGGCTTTGAAGTCGGAGCAGTGCTGTTTAGGATAAGTTGAAAAAAACGGGCCCCACATGGAATGAAACCTCAACTTAGGAAAATGAAAAGCACATCATTTGGGATTCAAAGACTAATCTGTTCTGCTTTCTGCACCCTGTGCTTGAGATTCTTCTGGGCCGGCTTAGAAACCTCAGCCCTTCCTGGGCTTCTGTGAGGTCAGGGGTTTGCTGAGAATTCTGTGGGGCCAGAAGGGCCACCTGGTGCCTTTGTACTGCAGGACAACGTCGGGAGGCAGAGAGCCTGCATCAGTGATTACTTGCTTTTTAAAAAACTGAATTTATTGGGGTGATATTAGTTAATAAAATCACATAGGTTTCAAGTGTACAGTCTATGGTATATGATCTGTATGTTGCGTTGTGTGCCCACCACCCAAAGTCAAGTCTTCTGTCGCCATGTATTTGCCCCCTCTACCCTTCACTACCCCCACTCCCTTGCTTCCCTCTGGTAACCATCTCCCTGTTGTCTGTGTCTGAGTGTTTGTTGTCTTATTTGTTCATTTGTTGCTTTATATGTTCTATCCCACATGTAAGTGTAATCATATGGTTCTTGACTTTAACTTATTTCACTTAGGGTGATAGTCTCAAGATCGACCCATGTTCTTGAAACTCCTTTTTCTCTGTCATTTTTGCCTTGCCTTCCTCCATCCATTAGATCAGAAAGATGGCAGGTAGGTAGGACAAGAACTAAGCTTAGAGAAGCCAAGGCCAGTCTGCTCAGCCTGAGGGAATTGCTAAGTGATCAGAAGTTAGCTAATGAGCACAAATAGACCATCTATTCCTGAAGACGAAGCAAAACACTAAAAATAAACTCTGGGGGAGGAGGAGAGAAGAAGGAAGAGATTCACACTTCCTCATGCTCTTTGTTTCCAAAATGTTGAGAGGACTGTGAGGGAATTACTTGAAAAATTCAGAAGTTAAAGCTTGAATAAGTTCATTATTTCAGTGAAGAGAGGCTGTTGATTAAATAAAAATATGGCAAATTACAGAAGAGTTTCAGGAAGACAAGTGAGAGAACATGCTTTCTATAAATGTCCCAACCCTCTGACGCCTGAAACTGTTCGAGGTGCCATTTGAAAGTTACAAAGAAAAAAGTTGTTGTTATGGAAGAAAATTCTAAAATATTAAGCCAAAAAAAGATTAAAAAACCAAGCTTGTTCATCTAGTGGCAGTCAGTATTAAACTTGATTTATATTTTTCCAAACCTGTTTAACAATTCAGTTGATAAACTGGAAAGGAAACCTTGAAACTTTTGAAACTGTCAGTATTTGGGGACATGTATTACTACACCGATCACAACCATTTATCTAAAGCCTTTCGTTAAAATCGCGCCTCTTCCCCAGCCTTCTGAGTCGCTTAGGGGAAAGAGTCCTTGCCGGCTGGCCAGCTCTGAGGTTCTCTTCATTCAGAAGGATCAGACTGATGATGGTGAAACTTGGGGAAATGCAAGGTGGCCATGGAGGCAGGACTCAGGTGTCTCAGCAAAACAGGAGAGGGAGCCTGAACTGTGGCCCAAGTGGGAGGGACAGGCAGGGACAGCCAGAGGGTCCTAGGATATGGGAACAGTGGAAAGGAGCAGAAAGGAGAACTTAGAAATGCGACCGAGAGTTGAAAATCGGGCTCTCTCTGAAGCACTTTGAGGTGCCTACCTGCATATTTGGATCCATTTCCCAACGTTTTGGCTGTTCCTTGAATGCAGCAGAGTGGCCATTGTGACACAGGGGACCCTCTCCCTCTGATCAGGTGAGAGTTCAATGACAGTCCCCACGATTGGCTCTGACCCCGAGGGTCTTTGATAGCAATGGCGTAATTCATGTAAAAAGCCTTCACTGCGTTACTTAGTTTGTCTGATGGTAATTTGAAAATGGTTAGTTTTTTCTCATGGTCCTCCTGGCCATAAACATATAAATGAGGCAAATGAGTTGGCTGTGTAATTATTTGTTGGAAATCACTGGTTTTGTCTATTTTTTCAGTATCTTACTAGCACAGTTCTTTAACTTGGGTGTTTGTTAAGAGGCAAGGGGGGAGCAAAGCTGAGAATGTGATGATTACAGTTCTGTTCAAGTGTTTTCTGGTTTCCTCAGGCCTCCGGGCTCTGTGTTTCTCAGGCCCTGGAAATTATGCTCCTCGAGCCGAGCGGTTCGTTGGACACGTCTGGGCGTCAGTCCAGCACCTGCAGCGCTGGCTCGTGCACACGGAGAAATGCAGGCCATTCGTCTTCGGCACTTTCCGGTAGGCGTCCCTGGCTCCTTACTGTGCCTCAGCCGCCAAGGATTATCCTGCCACTTGTACTTCGTCCTCAGTGTCCTCTAGGAGTGAGTGAGCGTGACCCACAGGAATGAGATTTTTTGGTAGGAGACCCTAGAAGACTAAAAAGCTGTATTTTCATCCATCCATCTATGCATCCACCCCTTCATTTAATCCCTGTGCTGTGACCAGGTAGAAATGGCAGTGAGTTCACACGTTCTGAGCGCCCAGCACATCCAAGGAGGGGCTGGAAGCACTGGGCTTGGGTCACAGACTCACTTCACCTCCATGGCCACTCGACGAGCCCAGACTCATGTCTTTGCCCAAGGAAGGTGCAGGTGGTACAGTTGGTGCTCCTCAGCCCTGGCTACCTGTGTCACTCACCTAAGAATTGAAGAAGGCTGGCTCCGGGCCCACCCACAGGACCCATCCGCAGGGCCCCAGGTGTCACACTGGTCAAAGGGTAGAGCCCTTGCCTCAGAAATTTTATGGATGCCACAGGGAATGTTAATATGGGGACTGCTGCCCAATTAGGGTGTGAAAGGTTTCATTCTTGTCTCCTTGTCTCTCTCTCTCTCTCTTTTTTTTTTTTCTTTCCTCTCACTCTTAGAGTTCCATTAATTAATGCATAGTTCTATTTTTAAACAAATGAGTCAAGAAATGAACTCAAGGTAGAAATGATTTATAAGTGATCGATAATTTTACACTTTGCTCATTTTGAATATTCAAGGCATAGCTAAATGACATCATTAGAATAAAAATCAAATTACAGCACAGCTGTGTTAATTATGAAAACAGATGAAAGCTTTCGTCCCCGTTTGGACTCCTCGTTTTGAGTTGGGCCTTTGTGCGTCTCTCCCTTATGCTGCGTGTGCCCGTGCCCCCCTCTCGTTTGCTCTCCCTCTCCATTATTCTGTGGGTGTGCGAAAGCTTGACATTATCACGGCCTCCTCAAGGTCTTTCACAGGTGCCACGAGACATACTTTGCATTCCTTATCTGCAATAAGGCAAAGTGTGGAAAGTAAGGAAGATTAAAAACCAACTTTAATGATATCCACCCTTACTTCTGGTTCTAATCTGTGCCTGAAGATATTGTGGCCTAAATTACAAAATATATTATCGGGTTCACTCTTCGCAAGTTCAAATTGAACTCCTTGGAATATGAAACAGAGGAAATTGTTTACAATCTACTCAGTTGCCAGCCCTTCCTTTGGGCTGAAAAGCATGCATTTGTATTCCTGTGATGTCCTATTGTGCTGCTCCACCTTTACCATCCCTTAGGACAGGGAGAGAGTTGGAAGAAGGAAAGAGATGCCTGCTAAGCTCCCAGGCTCCAGGCAGAATGAGTGATGTGAATGAAATGCATGTTCATCCCAATAGCCCTCCTTAAGGGGCACATAGATAAATAGTATATAATAATAGATTTCGCTCGGCACAATTATTTCTATTCTGAAGTGTAGTTGCATGGTTATACAATATTTAAAAATTCAGGGTTTTTTTTTTTTTTCATCTTGGGAAACCATATTGTAGACAAGTACCTGGAGTCAAAATGGTTGTTATGTAGAAGCCAAGAGCATGACTTGAAACTCTAACGGTTTTCTTCGTCATTATTACTAAACTGCTAAAAAGGAAAGCAGGCTTAGGATTAGTCAGATGGTGACTTTCCCATCTGAGCAACCTTGAAAAGCTTCCCCAGGAAAGGAAAAGTGGGAAATTAGTAACTTGCTCTGGAAGCGTCAGGACCCTTGAACAATGTTCGGCCTTGTTTTTCGTAGGGTCTTCCAGTGGAAACCAATGCGCCCAAAGGTATTTCTTCTACCTTTCCTTTTCCAATGTTTGATAATGAAAGTATTGATCCATTCCTTAATACCCTTCCCTGCGACGCCGTTCGCAATGGACGACGCCTTGTAACACCGGAATGTGAGTTTCGCTAAGTGGTTGCGATACTCTACAGCCAGTGTTTGCTGCGAACACCCGGCCATTTCTGTGATCATGGACCAGTGCATCGGACAGCTAATTCTGAGTGTAATTAGTAATGCAGCAAACTGGGCACCATTTTGGCGAAGTTTGCTTTCGGAAGTGATGTTTTCAACCTGCCTGAAAAATTGCTACCAAAGCTGTTATTCTTCACCTAATGAGGGACTTTCCTGGACTCTTAATGAACCTGGCCATCCTCCGGTGTGGTGTTCAATACCGACCTGCGGACTGTGCTGTTCCAGGCCAGCCTTGAAATTCATCAACACCTGTCTCGTGAGTAGAATCATTAGGAAGCAATGCATTATTAAAGAGCGTTTCAGACACATAGGGCTTGGAATTGCTATTGATAACAAATGTTGCTAATGTTTTCCTGCAAACCCTCCACAGTGAAAAGCCGCAGGTCTAACCCTCCAAGCCGTGTCAAGGGCTCAGAGTGGAATATGTAACTGCCTGCATCCACACAGACTTCAAGTGACAGTGTCTCTGCCCACTGCCCAGGGGCACGCAGCAGCAGGCCAGCAGGGACGCTATTGTCAGAACGAAGTATCATATTAGTGAATTTCTTTCCCACAAAATACTCGGTAGCATCAAGGCTTTTCATTTATTCAGCAGATGAGCTTTGCTCTCTTTCCCCAGCAGAACGAGGGCCGAGGCAGGTGGATAAACACAGTCCTTCCGTGGCTGGGTTTGGATTCTGTTGATTCTATGAGTCCCTGGTAAGGAAAAGCAACATAGTTATAAAAAAGTACAAACAACGGCATTGTTTTATTTTCCAAGACACATTACTATGTGTATTGTCTCTGAGATCTTTCACACACTTGACTTGATCTTTTCAATGCTTCTGTTTTGGTAGCCAACATTTTCATTGTTGTATATTAAAAAGATTATTTTTATCAAGGGGGCATTCTGATGTGATGAGGATTTTATTTTATTGCTAGTTGTATTCTGTGCTCATGTTTACAGTTGAAATGGCTTTTACTGTTCCCAGACACACCTCACCTGAAAATGACTATCAGTCGGTCAGCAGACCTGGGATCCAAGACCACAAAGCAGACATTTGAAGAAAACCTGTGTTTATTAATTGCTAAATTCCCAGTGCATAAGTGTGGGCCCCATATGCCTCCAGCAGTGGCCGAGGCCAGAGGAATGCTTGCTCACGGGAAACACTGCAATGTGTCTGGGGTTGCGTCCCCCAGAGGGACGGGGACATGGGTGGGCAGGGGGGGCCACAGTGGCAATTTGGAGAATAACTCAGTCTCTTCCGCAGCTCAGATGTCTTAGCTGTTTTCTGTCTCATACTATTTCAAAAGTAGAATGTTAAGTAACTGGCATTATTTTTAGTCTTTATATATGTCAGGCTCTGTGTGAGCACTGTGCATGTATTAACTAATTTAATTCTGGCCACAACCTTATGAGGGTAGGCACTACAGCTGTCCTCTTTTTAAGAAGGGGATTGTTCTGTTTTGGTTTCATCCACATAGCTTTACTTGGAGGAGGAGGTGGGGCGTCTCAGGGCAAGATGTTCATCACATCCACAGTTAGGTTCTACACATAGCTGAAGGGACGTAAGGAACTTGTCAGGGTCCCTGGGCTCTGCCCGGCTGCGCGGTTGGCTGCGAAGTTTGGGAGGGGCACTCGAAGTCCAGTGCAGGGGAGCAAGTGGCTGTGCGAGCTTGCAGTAGTTTAAAGCTACCTAAACAAGTAGTTACAGCTCAGTGGAGACGAGAACGGAGGTTTCCAAACATTGCGGGCAGCATGTGGCTGGGGCCAAGGCTGGGGTTGCAGGCCCCCTAGGGGCCTTGCGGTCAGCTGTGCTCATGCAAAGCCAGGTAGGGGTGGAAGACTTGGCCTTGGGCTTGTTTCTGCCACGGTCTAGTTTAGTGAGATGGGTTGGCTTAGATTTCCTGGGGTTTGATTACTTCTTCCTTGAACAGAAGTCAAACAAAATGGTTTCCTAGCTTTTTTTTTTTTTTTCATGTTTAATTTTTTAGAGCATACTTAGGTTCATAGCAAAATTGCGGGGAAGGTATAGGAATTTCCAATCTACCCCCTGCCCTACACATCTGTAAGCTTCTTCATCTCTGAAATTTTATGGTACAAATTTAGTCTTTCTAGTTTTTAGGGTCTCTTCCCTTAAGTTTTCACGTGCCATGAGTCAGCCATTTGTGTAAAAGAGGACGTTAAAGTTTACAACTGGTGGGTGATTTTATTTGAGAAAGTCATTCAACGTTGCGTAGAAATTTGGACTGCCACATTTTTTCCTCAGTAAATGCCCAACATCCCAATTAGGTTTAACAAAGGCACACTATAAATCCTAAATTGAAAGAAAAAGCATTCATTTATTTTTTGAGACTTACTCTTTTGAAAGTGAGATTTTAACAAATCAGCTTAAAATAATTATACAGGACAGAAAAAACCTGCACGTTGATGTAAAAACACTCTTTGCCCTTGTCCTGCTTTCATCCTTCCTCCAAAGCCCCTCTCGGTGCCTGAAACGTGTCACCCCGCGATGCACCCGCTTGTTCGCCGTCTGCACCCACCAGAGTCACAGTGCCAGGACGGCAGTGACGTGTGTGTGCTTGTACGGCACAGGGCAGGGCACAAGTAGGTGTCCAGGTGTGAGTCCGTGCCACACGGAGTTTATCGTTGCATTATTGTTCGGTGATTCCTGCGCTGTTTTCCCACGGACAGCTGCACCCCGACTTCAGCCCCACCCTGTGTGTCTGTCTTCAGGACCTCAGGGCAGCGACCGGAGAAGAGCCCTTCCAGGCCCGCTGGGTTGCTCAGTCCCTGCTGCAGCTCTCAGCCCTGGTGTGGCCGAGCACTGACCCGGGGTGCAGCTGCGGTGCCGTGCCTCCGAGCGGTGCTGCTGACACAGGCAGGTGTGGCCCGATCTGCCGCGCCTTCTCTGAAGCAGCTCCTGCCCTGAAGTAGAGGCAGCACAGCTATGTACTGATTAAGTTAATGAGCTAAAACAGTGACTATTTGTACCATCATGAAAAAACCCCCACGTTTTAAGACTCCTCATATGTCTCCATGGTTCTCTAGCCCCCAGTGGGCCCAAGTTCTCACCCCAAAGACACACCCCTCCCCGGCACATCCTGCAAGACCTCCTTTAGGAAACATTTGGCCTCCTGGGCACCTGCTGGGGTGCATCACCATCCGATGGGCCTTCCATACGTGTCCTTTCTCTTGTTTTCCTGTCCTGTCTTTCTATGAACAGCCCTTTATTGATTTTTTTTTCCCTCTGCCATTTCCACCTTCGAAGCTTTAGCGTTGCTCCAAGAATCATATTGCCAGCTTAAATGATCTCTAGCACAGAATTTTGAACTTGGGAACTGTCGTCTGTACCCACATAATTCAAAGAAATTCAGAAGAATTATTCATGGTTCCGGCTTAGGCTTTATTTTTCTTTTAAAGGCTTAAGGTTGCATTTTTTTGGTAGAGGAAGTGGGAAGAAAAAAGAACTGAAGGGTGTGGTTTAAAATTGAAAGGTCCTCCAGGACTATTTAAACATTTTTTTTTTAATTAAAAAATTGAGCCAAGGATGAGGATTTTCCATGCTGCTTTTTATTCTAGGTTTTCAGGTTCTTTATAGATTTTAGTCAGTCAGAAATGTAAAATACAATCAAAATTTATTTGTGAAACATGATTGGTCTGTGAATTGATTTCCTCCCACTTGCAAGTTACTAAGTTACTCTGTTACCCTGTCACGAATGCTGGCAGGAGATAGAACACTACCAGGTCAGAGGGCAAGGACTTCATTGCTCAGGGTTCAGCAAGAGCTTTAGTGCATTTATGTTGGGTCACATTGACCCCAGGTGCTATGGAAGTGACACCAGACAGCTCAGGGATATGCTAAGCACCACCGTGGCTTTGTACCGTGGTGAAGGAACACTGAGTTTGGGTACTCCACTGCTTTTCTAGCAGGCTGTCAACAAAACCTGCTCCGTGTGCTGGCCACTCAGGGCAGGTGCAGCCCTGAGAGGAGGCCCAGGGGAAGGTGGTCAGGGCCTCGCTCCCTTGCTGCAACAGCATGAAGTGCAGGAGAGCAACAGTGCAGTTGGCTTTCCTAGGAAGCAGAGCAATTGAGACTGATTTGGAGCAGCCGACCCCGGTTGGTTTCTGCAGAAGTAAACATGAGAAGTGGGTCTGTTAAGCTCTACAATATCGTAGATGCTCCCATGGGCTCCACTGAACCCCGTGTGCTTATTTCTTAGAATCCCTCTCTACCAGCAAATGAATATTGGCATTGTTCATCTGATAATCTCTTTTCTCTTAGACACCGAAGTTTAAAACCTAATTAAAAATAGGCAATTTCTGATTAAATAAAAATTTGTCTGGAAAATGAACACTTGAACTTTGGTAGCTTAGGTTCTCTAGAAGTTGTAATGCTGTGCCTCTATAACTGCTCAATGCTGAAACTTGTTTACTAAAGTTTCTTATTAAAAATGCTTGCTTACTGTATTCTGTTGGGCTGTTGTCCATGTGGACATCCCATAAGGCTGTGGCCCTTAAGGGAAAAGGAGGACCTTCTAGCAGAGGTGACTCATCACAGAGTTCATATGTCACCCATTGAAACCCACGCAGGGCAGAAACAGGTGTGGAGCTGGTGAACGGGACCGTGTTAGAATTAGGAACACTACCACCTATCCTTTGTCAGTTCCTATGAGGAACTCAGCTTGGCTTCCTGGACAAAAAATCAGGGAAGGAGTTTTTGTTTCTGATTCTCTTCACGCATTGTGATGTTGGTATAACGACATGAATGGGGCAGTGGAGATTTCCCTTTTTAAAAGGAGGAACCACACAACTCTGAATGAAAAGAGAATTAAGAAAACTTTCAGGAATCTGCACTGAGTCATTATTGGGCAAGAGTCCTTTGGGACAAAAGCACTTAAAGGATCATCACTCCTCCCTGTTCGCTGGCTAGAAATAGTAAAGCACAAAGCATGTTTTGAATTTTGAAATGCTACATACACACCAGAAGGGACATTTCACTTGATTATTCAGTTTCTGGGTGGTGACAGAGCTCAGAGGTCTGACGCTGGCAGACAGGGGTTGGGGCGTCCTTTCCCTGTGACCCTGATCGTGGAGCTGGCCCTCAGAATAGCAGTGACGGATGTGTGGCGTTGGTGCAACAGAGCACACTAGGTCCCCTTGCCTGCTGGCTGCGACCGTCTTTCACCTACCCTTACAATTTTAACTGATATCACCGGCCCCTGCAGCATGGAATGCACGTTTCTGTTAGGTCACAGCCGAGGCTGAGCGTGCACAGGAATGATGTGCCATTAAAGTGCTTTTGTCCAAAAGAACTCTTGTCTAATAATAAATCTCAGGTGCAGATTTACAAAAATTTTACCTTAATTCTCCTATGTAAGAGACAAACACAAGCCATATTAATTAGTTCAGATAATGGAGTGCTAAAGGAATCCAGAAATTCAGGAAGTTGATTGATGAGACCCACTACATTAATAGATGAAAGGAGAAATATGATTATCTTGATCAACGCAGAACAGAACACTTGATAATGATTAATGCCGTGCAGCGAGGACTTCTTAAACCTCAGAGTCACCTACCATAAGGCACACTGTGATTGATTTGATACCCGAAGTAAGGTTTTCTCTTTAGTGAAGGCGGCCATGTGCACGGTTAACAACAGGCCGATGATGGAATGGAGACGAAATTCGCAGTGTCGGAGCGTGAATGGGATTTCCTGTCCAGGACGTGAGGAATGTGTCGGGGGCTGCTCCCTGCAGCTCTGTCTGTGCTGTGAGAAGGGGCATTCTGTATGGAGAAGGGAATGTGGCTCAATGCGCAGCTCTGAGTAAACAGGTAAAAAAGGAAGGAAATACAAAGCAAGACTCCATTAATGTAAATTGAAATCTGTGTACACAACAGGAAAACACAGCCTTTCAGAGCCTAAAGAGACATGAGAGTACCTCTAACACATGAGGATGTCTCTCCTGTGCAGAAGGAAGTGGGGTGTAGGGTCAGGGGAACAAACAAAACGTGAGGGTCTCATTTGGATCCATGATGATAGGGCGCATGACCTCAGGAACATGGTAACTCAGCTCTGCTGTGGGGAGGAAGGGACTGGGAATGGTCAGAGGAGGAAGGATGAGCTCTTGTGGACCCGTGACAGGAAGGCCAGCTTACCCTGAGTGAACAGCTGAGCTCCTCCCACTGTTGGGCGAAGCAGGTGTCTCCCTTCCAGGATCCGCCCTGCCTACACCGGTGCTGTGGGAGCCCTTCTCTGCTCTGGTCGTGGGTCCTGGGCCAGGCCTCACCCCTTCCCTCCTGGCTCCGTCAGCTCATCCTGGACTGGGGGCCTTTGTTTCAGCACCTGTTTTGACTGGGATGATGTGATACCTTTGCAGTTGACATTGGCCATCACCTAGGATCCCGTGTTTAGTTGTGGCTCTCTCTGTGCCACCGCAGCAGGTCGGACACAGTCCCACGCCAAGAGCAGTGCCTCCGATTAGACCCCTAGGGGGTGGATAGGAGACTTGGGGTTTGAATAACAAAAACAAAATTTCCCTGTATTAATTGATGCAGGCTGCGCATAGGCATTCAAGGCTCCCTGTCCACACCCATCCGTAAGACCACTTATCTAAAAATAAATAAAGGAATAAATAAAGGACACGAGGTCAAACATCCCTAGAGACTTTCCTTTAAACTTTAAACACTTCGTATACGTAAGCTTCTCCAAGTAAAAAGTTGGATGTGTGTGTGTAAAAGTCAGCATTGTTTCAGAGTATGACTGACCTCATCGCCTGCCTATCCTTGTTTTCTTAGTCTCTATTTGGTGTTTGAAAGTCCCTAAATCAAATCTTACGTATCTGTAGAACTGGGGGAAATGATTGCTTCCTAATCTTTTTTGAGGCTGTTAGGAGTAAAACAGGAAATATTATTTCTGAAATGCTTTAAGTATTGCTCCGTTTGGAAGCACATGAGATTTGAGGACTTTCCTCATCTACTTACTTGGAAAATTGAATGCCATGAGGCAAGGCAGCCTGATATTTAGGGACACAAAGTTACGGAGAGATAAGTGTATGCTGCTTTCTACAGTGTAGGATCTTCATTTGTACAAAAGGGCTTAGCTCAGTTGCTTTCGATAATAACTTGCCTCATAAGAATATGGTTTTGTTAAAAGAAATGTTGATTTTCCTATGTATAAGAAAGGAGGTAGCCATTTTGCTCAAATGCATCTTCAGCATAATACACTTTGCAGGTGCCTGCAAATCCCCCTTCATCTTAGTCTTCTCTGTTCGCCCACTGTCAGAGTGACTCTCAGTGACTCACTTCAGCTCACATTCAAATTTCCTGTTGGTTGTAATAATATGAATGGCCTGTTCAACAAAAGCGCCAAGACCATGAAGTGATGACTCTTTTCATAATCTTCCAGAAATTCGAGTCTGTGCAGCCACTGGAGCTGTTAACCAAATTTCACTTCCCCAATCCCCCCTGGCCTCCCGTCTGCGGGGGTCCCCTGGCATGGGGACCAGTTGGTGCTCATAGGCTGCGGCCAGAGCTTGCGTCAATTTGTCCAGGTTGTACAAACATATGTTTAGCAGCCTTATCCCGGCCTTGGCATACAGCCAGCAAAAGTTTCCTCTTAGTGACGGTCTCTTTGCAACAGCAAAGCCCTGAGGCCTTTGCCCCTGTGCGCCTGCCGCTGCCTGGCCTTCCACCCTGCTCCATGTCCTCAGCCTCCTGACCCCGGCACCAATCGCCAGCTTTGCGGTGAGTGTGAAAAAAAGTTTGATTTCTCCAAGTGGTCTGGCTGGATACTGATGCCTTTTTATTTGTTTCATTCTCTTATAAAAGTAACCATTTTTCTTTGTGACAAAAGTGGTCTGACTGCCTGCAGTTGTCAACTTATCAAGCTGTGCAGAAAGGACAGAGGGACCCAGAAGTGTGGCCGTGTTAGGGGAGCTGTCCTGGTTCTGCCATCAGCGCACTTCCAATGGTGTTAAAGAGTTGATTTACTATTTTGATCAGAAGAAAATGTCCTTGACACCTGGGCCTCTAGGAGAATGTGTTTTATAAAAATAAGTAAACATGTGTGTAGATTCTAGTAAATCAAGCAAAAATATGGGCTATTGGTTTTATGTCTTAGGAGGACTTTTTTTTTTTTTTTTTTTTTTTTTTTTTTTAAATAGGAGGTTTTCCATTTCAGTCTTTGAAAAGCATAATCCTTTAGATTTATAGGGACTCACTGCTGGTTCAAACGGTGCCTGGACCAGGAAAGGCCTCCCGGGTGCCGGGCGGTGGAACCCTCCGCGGGGCTGTGTGGAGCAGCAGCACGGCTTCTTCCTTCTGCTCGGCTGCGAGCTAGGTGAGTGAGGGTAGGACACTGGAGGTGCACTTCATCTTAGCCAGGTAACTACCACGGACAGCCGCCACGTAAGACAAGAACCAAGTCCAGGGCTAGGTAAATGCTTGACTAAAAATCCCAGCGCGCTTAGTGCAGCTGGGACGTGGAGTCAGCCCCTGGGTGCTCAGGCTGGGGGTTGTTGTCTTTTGCTGGGGGGCCCACAGTGTGGTCCCCTCCACTGTGTGCAGCTGAGCGCATTTAGCAGGAGCACACGTGAAACCGGAGCTTTAACTTGGATGTGCAAGAAACACGGAGGCCTTTGTTTGTAGATGAACAAATCCGATAATGGAAGCCGTGCTTCTGGAACTCTCCGGGCTTTGCTGGGTAAGGACGCCCGTGCTATGAGAGAGTTTCAGTCGGGTCTGTGAGGACAGGGCAGGCTATGGGACGCCAGGATGGAGCAGAGGAAGCTGCTGTCTTTTCATTCGGTTGATGGTGTCCTTTCACGATGCACAAGCTTTTATGTTTGGCGTAGTCCCATCTGCTCATTTTTGTTTTTGTTGTCTTTGCCCCGGGCAACATTGTCTTAAACACATTGCTAGGAGCAGTGTCAGTTTGCTGCCTAGGTTTCATTCCAGCAGTTTATGGTTTCAGGTCTCCAGTTTAAGTTTTTAATCCATTTTCAGTTAATTTTTGTGTGTGAGGTAAGAAAACAGTTTAGTTTCTTCTTCTGTTTTGGGGGGGTTTTTTTGCATGGATCTATCTAGTTTCTGCAACACCATTTAGTGAAAAGACTGTCTTTGCCCCATTGTATGTTCTTGCCTCCTTCGTCACAGAGTAACTGCCCACGTAAGCATAGGTTTATTTCTGGGCTCTTAGTTCTCTTCCATTGATCAGTGTTTTGGTGCCAGTACCAGCCTTGTAGTACACGTGTAGTTTGCTGTCAGATAGTGTGATCCCTGCAACTTTGCTATTCTTTCTCAAAACCAATTTGGCTGTTCAGCATCTTTTGTGGGCCCATAAAAATTCAGGATTATTTGTTCTAATTCTGTGAAAAATGTCATTGGTATTTTGGTAGGGATCGCATTGCATTTGTAGATTGCGTTGAGTAGTATGGACATTATAACCATATTAATTCTTCCTATCCATGAGGATGGTATGTGCTTCCATTTATTTCTATCTTCAGTTTCTTTCATCACTGTTCTTATAGTTTTCAGAGTACAGGTCTCTTACCTCTTATTTCATTTTATTCTTGGGCTAGTTGTTGTTTTTG
The DNA here is from genome assembly GCF_022682495.2 of Desmodus rotundus. Taxonomy (NCBI): domain Eukaryota; kingdom Metazoa; phylum Chordata; class Mammalia; order Chiroptera; family Phyllostomidae; genus Desmodus; species Desmodus rotundus. The sequence continues at coordinate 3,822,302 of NC_071396.1, read as the reverse complement.
ATGCGATTATACAGGAGATTGTTTTCTTAATTTCTCTTTCTGATAGTTATTAGTATATAGAAATACAACTGATTTCTGAGTACTGATAATTCTTAACAGTAAATAAAGATATTATATCTACTCACAAAACTCTCTGAATCAAGTTCTTTCTACCTTGTTAATGATATCATTATGGGGAAGCAAAGGAATATAGCAAAATTTTTTTTCATGATTTCCTTATGTACCCAAGTATATTTAATCCTCAAAGATCCTTCCTTCATAATCTTTCATAGCAAGAAAGTTCTGTATCCAATGTAATGTAAATCTGTACAAATTTTATTACTGGTGTTTTGTGTTTAATTTTTATCACAATGCATTAACCAAATGTTTTCATTATAGATGGACTTAACTGAAGTCTAGTTTACTTCATACCCTTGATAATTAAATAAGTAGCCATTCATTAATTTATCTGTTTAGATTTGCAATGCCAGTTTTTACCATCATGTTATACAATAATTCATTTTATACACTAGGCTATTATTTGTATTAGGCTCTTTATTCCTTTATCTCCATTTTCTTGAGCTCACATTTTTGTTACACTCATAAATATCATTTTGAAAAATGTTATAGGTTCTAAAAAGAAGTATACTCAGTGCTGGTAGGGCTCAAAATTAGATGCCTTGAGGTTTCGTGTCTCTTAAGTCACGCCTGTTAGTTGTAGGCTGTGGTCCTCTGCATCTCGCTTTTTCTGAGCACTGGGCCTTGGATGAGGATGGTGTGTCCTGGGTACTTTGCTTCTCTAAAGCTTTTTGAAAGCATTTGCTTCATATACTTTAATGCTATGGCATCTGCTATATAGTCATTCAGATATATCACTTTTACAGATTGCACTTTTATTAATATAAAACAACCCTCTTTATGACATATGTGATATGTTTGCCTTGAATCTGACTTTTTCTGGTATAGATATTGTCATACTCTTATATTGCTTTCCCTGATATACCTGTGACTTTCACTTTTCATTTTCTGTGTATTTTTATCTTAAATTGCTACCTGTGAGTGGCACTGCTTATTTTCCCAACAATCATACTTGTCTTTTTAAAAAAACAGCCCAATTCTGTGCACGTATATTTCAAAGGAACATATCTTTTTTATTTTACCCTGTTTTAAAAATAATTCCTAGCTCCATTTTTGGTCTTTTGTTAAGTAGACTATACTTTGTTACATCAGTTAGGCTGCAAGCCGTCACAGCAGCGTAGTACGCATACCCAGCAAATAAACGATGATGCTCAACACAGATTGGGCGTGACAGCCCTTCATCCAGCTCCCCACCCTGAGGTCCACAGGCCCATGCCAGGGTCAGAGGTGTCTGGCTAGGGCCGTGTGCCTGGATGGGCTGCAGGCTTCCCCACCTCCCTGCAGTCTCCTTTTCGGTGCCTTACCAGTTTGGGTCACAGGAAGCCATACTTGACAAGATGCATTTTGACCAGCGTTCTTCCTGTGCAGGGTCTTGTTACATGAGAAACAATTCATCCCAGGACATATCTGACCATGGTGAGCCCCTCATACTTCTGGACTTAGTGATTTCACGAAGGTAGAACAATGAATTTTAAGTGGAATGAAATGCACTGGCTTAGAGTCCCTTTCTCTGGTTGTCTGAAAAATCAGTCATAGCACACAGACTCAGTACCAAACTCAGGTGTGAGGTTGGAGTGTGTGTGTGTGTGTGTAGAAGGATGTCTTTCTTAAGGAAAAGCATGCCTTAGAGTAGCTACTGACTGCGATTTTCATGACAGCTTTCAAGGTCTTATGATTAGTAGGCGATCTTTGAAGATTCCAGCAACAGGTGTGCTTTCATTATTCTTGTTCATAAATTATTTAGTGCATTAAAAGAAACCTTTTCCTGACTCTTTAAAGGTATTTTACTGGATAATTCCTTGTCTCAGCTTCATTTTAACCTGGCACTTGACCTTTTCTCCCTTCATCCCCGTCCCTGAAAGAGACTTCTCTCCTTACCGCCCTCGCTTCCCCACCCCATCTGCCTCACACTTGGCTGCCAAGTCGTGTGTGCTATTTGTCATGGCTTTTACTCAGTGCCCCCACCCCAGTTGGGCACAGAAACTGTAACCATTTGGTTTGAGCCTTTTTCCCATGATACTACTTCCCTGCTGACCAAACTATCCTACTTTTTGCATTGGAAATATTCCTGTTTTTCTACCCGTCTTCACTCATTGTCTTCCCTCTACCCGGAGTGTGGTTCTTTCCATTTTCTTTCCCCGTCTACTACTACTATTGCCAACTGTGAAAATGCTGTCCAAGTCCTCAAGGCCAGGCCTATGGTCTAGGGATGCCCCAGCTTCTCTGTCAGGCTCAGCCTTCTCCCCGTGCTCTGTGGGAGTCTCTCCTCCTGACACCTGGGTCACCATCACTGGTTACCTCTGGTCCCACCCAAACCCTCCACTGTCCCCTGAGTGCCTGGCACCTTCCCACAAATACATCGTTGAGTGGAAGTTGGGACATTTGAAAAGTTTGACCAACTGTGACCCTAAGTCACTTGTCTTCTCGGTGCTTCTGTGTGATGCCAAGTGGAGGCGAGATTGGAGCTCGGTGGTTTTCTCCTCAAGGGTGTGCTTTTTGGCCTTTGATAGACTTTCCTCAAAACATTAAAATGAATTCTCCTCCTTTACTTCATTAGCTACGGTCTGATAACCTGTCTCCTTCCTAGTGTGGATGTTCTAGGATTCTCCTGTTTTCTTGTTTCCCATTCTGTCCTTTGCAGAATTGGTAGCATCATTGCAACATAAGGACTTGTAAATGTCTTTTCAGATTTTGATGCAGTAAAGCTCCTGGGTCCTCTAAGATCTTATCCCAACCACAGAAGGAAGGGATGCTCTCACCACTCAATTTGAAACTTGACTGTCATGGGAAAAGTCAAAGAACCTGCACAAGGAATGGCATTAGAAATAATCCTTTTCAATTTCATCTGAGGGGGGGCCATCGGCATGGGAGTGGCACAGAAGTCATCTCCAGGCCCGGGAAGACCACCTGGCGCTCAAGGGTTTCTGGCTTCCACCCTAAAATCACATAATAGTCATCTGCACATTTTTTAGGGTTGGAAGATTTCACATTTTCTCTGAGGATGCTTTATTGGTGATTTTTTCCTTTTTGGAAGCTCCTGCATCCTCTTTACCTTCCCTTAGGGCCCTGATTATTTCTCCTTTTCTTTTTAGCTTCAGCCAAAGACTCTCTTCACGGCCTTTTAGAAGTTCTCAATTCCAATTTCCTGATTAAAAAAAAAAAAGACACAGCAAAGGCTTTGATGTACAAACCCTGCTGCTTTCCCTCTGGTCCCATTCCAACCCTTCTGTGGCTGTTAGAGCCGCCTTTGCCTTAAAATTTAGGTGTTAGCTCTGTGTGTATTGCTTTTTATCAAAATTCAAAGATAGCTCTTTAAATCTCCAAATGATGAATCTGTGGTAGTAAAAAGTAAATGTTACTGCTAATAATCATTTTCCTATGTTACTGACGGAGGGCCCCAATGCAGGGTGCGTGACTTGGGGAGACTGGATACATTAGATTGTGGCTGCTTCAGTAGCCTCCATCTGGTGGTGGATCTGTTCCTTGTGGAGGGAAGTGCAGAGTGGGTAGAACCACAGTTTGCTGTGATAGGAGAGTTTTAAGCATGTCCTTCACCCCATCTTAGTGCCACATGGCACTGGTGAGATGAGAACCTGGAAGCGCCACAGAAACAGCGTCTGTCTTTCCTGGGTGGCTGACCTCTGTCTCGGGGTGGGTCGGGTGGGTTGGTGGGTTCCCTTCGCCGTGAGCCACCCCCGCCCATCAGCCTCCAGCACTGTGCAGCTCCCGCCCCGTCAATGGCTCGGTGTCTAGCCAGTGCCCTCGGCGTGAACCAGACCATCTTCTCTTCCCTCCTCAACACCAAGTAACACCCCTGAATACATCCAGCTAAATTTGTATCCCAAGGGTTTTAAATACATGCAGCCCTCTGTGGTCTCACTGCCACTGTTCTCATGATTCGTCAAAGCATTCGTCCCAGAACCCACAAAGAAGGGTGCGGGGGGTCACCTGAGAGTGTGCTCTGCAGAATGCAGTTCCAAGCACATTGTGCCCTGGCTCCACCTTAGAGAGATGGATTAAACCCTCACAAGTGCAGCAGGACCCGGCCCCTGCTTATTTCTCGGCTCTTCTCTGCCCTTTGTCTGCGCCGACCTTTGCGTTTTGTGCTGCCGTGATTTAGTCACACCACGTTTTCTGCTCCCAGCGCCCTTTCTGCCCTTTTCATCTTGTTCCCGCTCATGCCTTAGGTCTCAGGCGAAGTGTCCCTGCACCCTGGGAACCCTCACTTGCAGGCCGCGGAGATGACATGCGCACAGCGCACGCACAGGCTGAGACACCGCCCCTTCCGCCAGGCTGCAAGCTCTTCCGGGGCGGGGGCTCTTGGGGACTCCGTTGTCGCAGATCCTGGCTTTCGCCAAGAGTGTGCTCCAGGCGTAGCTGAATATGCAGTTTCTCACAGAGCTCCCGCTCGGGTCTTCTAAAGGGCATCGGATGCCCGAATTTACTCCCAGGATGCCTTCGGAAGACGAAAGGCGCTCCTGCGGAGGACGTCAGTAGAATGCGCCGCACACTTTGAAGGCAGGGCCGAGTATTGAATGACCTTGGATACTGCTCAGTGTTACCGTAAACCTGGCATCTCGCCCAGGTGACCATTTTGGAGAGGGAAACAACCATTTGGGTGTATGTTTGTTAAAAAACATAACAGTTTTAGGTTTTAGCATTCGCCTCCTTTTCCACTTGTACCCACATTCGAGTCTACAGAAGTGCGATTCAGAGCATGTGACAAAGTAGGTCTTCGGCAGAATAACGCCAAACAGGGAGGCGAGGGTACCGTGAATGATTTAAAACCCTCTGAGTTATGATCATGATAAAAACCATGTATTTCCCTGAGGCTATCACAGCAGTCTGGCATCCATTCTGAGGCCTCTCCTTCTGCCTTTTGTCTTGTCCTGTCTTCTGCCCCTTTTCTCCTCCCAGACATACGTCTGCATAGATTTCCTCCTCCTACACGTGCTGAGTCTCCACCTCTGAGCAGGTGCGACAGTCCCTGCCGCACTTGGGAAGACAGGCTTGTGTTTAAGAGGACAGGCAGAGCTGCCCCGTGTTATTAACTGAGGGCCAAAACCTAGTGAGGATGTAAATCATTCAACAAATTGTGCGTCATTAATTCTTGATGCCAGTTCGAGGCAGGAGAATAAAAATCTTTACTTCCTACCAAGTGCGCTATAAAAATTCGCAAATTTATTTGGATAGATCTATGTTGCAGTAAATCACACAGGACCCGGAACTCTTAAAAATGAAACAAAAGTGCCACAGAGGATGGACTTAATGATAGTGGAGGCCTCCTTCGTTTTCCTTTACACTTTACCATAGTACATAAATTTATTGGTGAGAGACACAGCTCTCAATTATCTACAGAAAGGAAACAGGATAAAATACTTGGCCAGCGTAGAGTCCTTATAAACCTACTGTCACTGACTTCTGGAAAACCCTCACTGTTAAGAGAAGGTTTTGGTTGCTGCCAGAATATTTGTAGGGTTCCGGGGCCATCCTGCAGCTGAGCGCTCGGTGGGAGAATTGCCGCATGGAAGCATAACTCCCTTGAGATAAAAGTGATGCACATGTTGACATTGAGTTGCAAAGACTTAGGTGTGTTTGGGGTATGTGTGTGAATTTCTGTTCACTTTTTAAGGAGATTGAAGAGCTTTCTAGCCTATCGCTATATGACACTGAATGATTGGTAATGGGGGAAAAAACAGTTATTTTCTGTGGACCAGACAGTTCTGAAGTTTTGTTTCTGACCTTTAAGCGTTTATCTAGTTGCACTGATGAGAGTTGACAATGGAAGTTCTTGGATAAGACACCCAGGGCATATGGATCACGGGGTGAGTAGGATCGCAGCAATGATAACTGATGCGTTTCCTAGGTGTAAAGAGAAAGCACGGGGTGGGCCTTGGTAAGAGCGACAGCCTCTCCCTGACTGCGGGCCTGTTGGGAGAGTGCTGGTGCCTCAGCTTCCTCAGACACAGCCCTCCTTGCCTGGAATGTCAGAAGGTTTTCACTCCGCATGATGTTCCATTTCAGGGCTTGGGGTAAGGACACACATGAGAAGGTGAAAATGAAAACAAACTTTTCCAAATTCCACCCTGAAGTGAGAGGAGAGCACATCCTGTGCTGGTGCTAGTCCATGGTGCCCAGCAGCGAGGCGCGGGGACGCAGGGCAGTCCACTGGGGCAGCTGGGAGTGGAATCGCCTGTGATTTTAGCTGTGGGGTGCTTAGGAAACAAATTGTACCCCACCCGAAATGCTTTCTTCTTTCACTGCAATACAGCCTTGGGACTCTACATCAATTTCTTGGGTTTATTTTGGGAATTAAGTGCCAGCAGCCATGCAAACCCTCAACCATAGCTTAGTGCCCAATGAGACCAAGTTTTGTGCTGAAATAGTACACAATAGGGAAATAAAGCTGTGAATGAGTGCTTTGAAATCCTTCTTTTGGAGAGGTAATCTTTTCTCTAAGTTATTAAACTTTTTAGGCTTCTGCATTTTTGATGAGCTTATTTAAAATCTAGGGAGGGAAAATTAACAGCTTAAGATGCTGACAGCATTAAAAAAAAAAAAAAACCCAGCAAGAAATGTTTGACTCTGCTGGGACTCTTTCCCTCACCCCCCAAGTAGTTTGATTTTCCTGGTTCTCTCCTTTGTCTTTTGATAAAAAGAAGAGAACCCTTGAGAGGACAATTCTGAGGTCTTCATCCATACTTTTTTTCCAGTTTATGTTTTATATTCAACACATATACCTTTAAAAGAATCCTTTTTGGTGCCGGAGAGCTAAATACTAAGCTTAGGTATCAGCAGCTAATTAGCTTCACATTTGGGTGGGGATTGTGAATGAACTCCATCTCCTGAATATTTATTAAAGGATTTGTAAAGAATAAGCTGTTTTCAGAAAACTGGAGCCTATCAAAAATTCTCGCCTGCAGTCAGTTGAGAGGAGTCGAATTGGACCATCTTAAGTCTCCCTCAGTATGGATGCCAACATCAAACCCTGATGTCTGTGTTGTAAGGAGAGTGTGCCATATCGATCTCAATTAGAAGTTTCTTTTCATTCCAGCATCTTCACTGACTTCTGCTTTTGAAGAAATTTCCCTCTGTGCCCTGGAAGGGCGGGCTCCTTCTACAGGCACTGGCCCTTGGCCCACATTTGGTCACCTCATTTGTTGGACTTGTGTGTCACCTGCCTGTGTTAGGGACCCCGAGGGGTGGAAGTTACACAGGAATCTGTCATGAGGGGATGGGGGTGGTGCTCTGGGCTGCTAACAATCAAACCTGCTTGCTTGAGTTTTCTAGTCCACCAGCTTCCCACACATTTGCCACACTTCCCTTGGCTTGATCGAGCAGCGTCTTTGGCTTCTGAATTTGGAAGAATTGGTAGGAAGGTGTGTCTCCTGCTTCCCTGAAGGGACTGAGGTCAGTAACATCAGTCAAGGGCAGTTTTTATGTTTCTGACTTCAGTGGGGACAATGAGGGTGAGCTAAATATGTTGATAGGCCCCCAATCAGCTGGTGGGACGTCCTTGCTCCCTCAGTTTCTAGTGCATGGACTTGCCTTGGAAAAGGGTCACATTATGGAGGAGCTAACTCACTGTGAAGACGGGTGACTCACAGGCCCTTCTGGGTTGCAGGTGGGAAGGGGGCTGAGGAAGAAGCGTCAAGGTTCACAAGAGGATGGGATGGCTTGTCTTCATCCTAATTATTGTTCATGTTGGGCAACACCACAGGCTTGTAGGTTCAGCTGGGAAGTTCCTCGAATCATTTAATATATGGTGGAGAACTATACAGGCAGGTGATTTATAAAAATGAAAGCATTTCTTATCTGCTTTCTCCCAGAATGCGTTTCTCACTGCTGAGACATGCCTGTTTTCTTTCCTCCCTCAGATCAGAGAGATGGTGAACTGGTGAAGCTCCACATGCAGTAAATTAAAAAGATGTTCGCAATGTGCCCGCTTAGTCTCTTTTGATGCATACATTTAGTCATAAGCAGGCAATTAAAATGCATTCATTTGTTTCTTTGTCAACCATTGATCCCTGATTATAGACATTCTGTCAATGAGATTAAACACTAATTCAAAACTCTGACCACTTTAAATCAGAAACATGTTCAGTCTCTGGAAACCATTTTGGACTGAAAAGACAGTAATTTTTTACACATGGTGCTTTTATATTTTAATCAAACTCATCAATGGAGAGGCAACAGTAGCAATTCCCATTTTCATTTTGTTCATTTAATGCCCAGAGTAAACTGAGTCTGTTAGGGTCAGGAACAGATGTGAGTGACCAGAGCGAGCAGTTCCTTTTAGAACGGCCACACACTCACCATCACGTCCTCCAGTACCTCCCGCCATACCTGCATCTTGTGGGGCCGAGGCTTGTCTGAGGGTCACAGTGAAAGACAAGGACCAGGGGGCGAGGAGGTGCAGTGACATGAAGAGATGTTAGAAGGCTCTGGGGGGGTCAGTGCTAGGGCCAGGGTACGAGGCTCAGTGGTTTTTTGTCTGTACATTAAGGTTCCAGACAATAATGTCTTATTGAGATTTTTGTCATTTTATTCTTCCTCTGCAGCCCACCTCTCCTCCCACAAATGCATGTGCACACACATCTTTATGCAAAGTTGTTACGAGGGAAATTAGTTTGTATAATGGCAGAACCCCTGGTGTTCAGGGGTGATCTCTGTGGTTGGGTGTCCTTTTAGAGCATTGAGTGCCTGTGATCCTTCCTTAACATCAAGGCCTCCAGAAAATGTTTCCCCTCAGAGAAGCCCCTGTTTGGCCCTTGTGGCTGGTGCAGCAGCGCGCAGCTGCGTGCTCAGTGGTGCTGTTGCGGGGAGGCAGGATGTGGGTTGGACCATCCCGAACGCACAGTTCTTGTACTAACTGTTCTTCCAACTTGTTTTCTAAGCCTGTTTAGTTGGAGTTGGGAAACGTTTTTTTGTTTCTGATTTACAATGACCCAGCCCAACCCTATTCGTTTATGCTTGAAAAAATACTTGCATATTTTTTTTCCTATAGAAAGGGCACCAGTTTTTAAATCAATAGGTCCATCCACCCAGTAAACGTCAGTAGGTCACATGCCTCACGGGCACTGTGTGAGACACTGAGATCTGAGGATTAAATGGCACTCAGATGTGTAAACATAACATTACCATAGGCTGTGGAATAGCCACAACCTAACTGCAAGAGTGCCCTTTACTAAGGGCGTGGCTTAGTTTGAAGAGTTTGAACCTGATTCATGGATGAGTCGACACTGGCTGGCAATTAAAGAATGAGTAACAATTTAGAAGTGTGGGAATAGTTTGCGGAAAAGTGTGGTTTTGAAAGAGAATGATATATTCTGTAAAGCCAAATAATTCTTTGTGATAGACACATAGGATGGAATGAGATTATTGAAATGGAGCAGGAGAGATGTGCAGGTATAAATTATATGTAAGAAAAATTAACTAGCAATCGATAGGTGGCCATATATTTCAACCTGGTGTCTTGATTTCCCCTGAAACCAGTAGACGTCAGTACTGGACTTTGATGTAGGACCTTACAGAAATAAACATTTGTTGACTATCGAGTACTTCGCATATTTAGTTTATTTTGCTTGTCCTTAGGTTTCGGGTTTCGGGTGAGGGCTTACGTGAAAATAGAAGATGCCAGCACAGGTAAAGACAATTAGTAGGGTGCATTCAGTGCTCTCACGTGGTTGTGTAAATCAAGCCACTAGAGTGGGACCCAGGTTCTCCCACTTCCTGTGGGAACCTGGCTAGTTCCTTGACTCCTCAGAGAGGTGGACTCAGTCAAACAATAAACTTCAGCTCAGTTATTCTGACCTGCAGTACCCTCTGCTTGAACCTGCCCTGTGGTCTGATGGAGCTGGCTGTGCCCACCCGCGAGAGCTGATGATGGGACGTCCCTTCTCAATCTGTGCTCAGGGACGCTGTAGACACCAAAAGGCTACAACTCAGAGCTTCCCCGACGCCCCATCCATCCAGGTTACATTTACCCTCTGGGATCAGTCTCTGCGTGATCTGACCCCCTAATCAGTGGTCAGCTGGTATATGTGATAAAGGAAATAAGACAAAAGAAAATGGACTCTCAAATTTTTACTCTGTCTGTGGCATTGGTGTAGCTTACAGGTACCAATTTGGGTCACACATGAATTGCTCTTTGTGTGCCATTTATTTTTCAAAATAGAGCTTTATTAAAGCAAAGGTTTGTGTTCCTAATATGCAAATGTGTGTGTGTGAATTGTTTGCCTGCAAAAGAAATTCACTTAAATGAAAAAGAAATCTACTGGGAAAAACAAAGGAAAATGTCAGGAGAACCAAGCATATGTGTCTCCACGTGTGCGAGGGTGTGGGTGTGCATTACACCTGTGAGCACACACGCCCCATGTCCCTGGGTACAGAGATGGGGACGTCGTTCTGTCCACCTCGCTCTTCCTCTAAACGGTGTGTTTCTCCACGCCTGCCTTTCCGGTGGTACCGGGCCCACTTTTCTGTTTCTCTTCGTCGTCGCTGGGCTTTCTCTGCTTACTCATCAGAAGCCTCGTGACCCCAAGTACCACTCCAGTCTTCAACTGCACCCACGCCAGCTGTGTCTTCCGGGAGTCAAGACGCCTAAACCTGGGTCTACCTTTGCGGCCACCAGCACAGGGTCCCGTGATAAAGACTCAGACATCCGCAAGCTCGTTCTTTCAGAGGCCTGTGGGTGGGGGTCGTAGTTGAGGAAGAAGACACCCCCCAAATCTGTTTACTACAGATTTTAGCTAAGTGTTATGCTCTCTGATTGGCATAATTGAAATACTGATTTCTTCTGAGAGCACATTAATGGATTGATGTGTTACATGTCTGTCTATATTTAGCGACACGTCCCACTGTGAAAAGCAGCTGGTGATGATTCTTGCCCTTCTTTCCAGCACACCAAACCTCTAAGTGATTTACTTGATTGCCATCACCCATGTGAAATGTCTTCTTTCCATCATGGTTCCGACGTGCCCTTCAGAATCTAGTATTACAGTGGCCTAGTTAACTGAAAAGCTGTGTAGTCAGCTCTTTAACAGTCCATAACGAAGAAAACTAACAGGCGTACTAACCCAGGAAATAACCAAGTATCAATTAATAATACAGAGCAGTTGGAAACATATCTAGTAAACATTATTAGTTCGAAAATAGAAATTTCATGTTCTTAGTACTAACCTGTAATTTTTGAAGTAATATTTCTCTTTTAGCTGATAGAGATGTAGTTTGGACTGACTTCTCTCTTGAAGTAAACGTGAAAAACTGCCCAAATTTTCACACCTCAGTTTCCGTTACTGATACTGTAAAGTTTTTCTCCTAATGGTGCCGTTGAGGAAAGTCCCCCCCAGTGCCATTCAAAAGACTGTAGTGAGAAGGTGGGGGAGATGTTGGAGACAGGAGGCAAGCGTTTCCATACCAGACGTTGTTGTTTTTATTCAACTCATGTGTTCGCTAGTCTCACCAGTGCTTTGCTTCAGGCTCAGTGTCTTTACAATCCTTGGGTGTCTGAGACAGAGGAGACGCAGCAAACTGTTGGTAATGGTGCTGTGTGTGGACGAGGGAAGGCGTGGAGAAGCCATCTGCTATCTGGGGCCAGGTGCTGGCTGGCGGGCCCAGAAGCAGAGCTGAGTGGCCCCGCCCCATATGGGATGGTCTGGCATGAGGATGCGCGTGGGCCAGGGGCCCAGTGTGCTGCTGTCGCAGGCTGAATGCTCACACAGGCCCTCAGGTGCCTCCCTGGACCTTTGAAAGTTGCTAGGATGCATTAGGAGTAGATGAGATTTTCCCAGGCCTGCCCTCCCTCCCTCCCTCCCTCTGTCCCTCCCCTCGGCCTCCATGGGGAAGCCCAGTGACATGATGGCAGTTGACAGTGTGCCCCCCCTCAGAGAGGAGGCAGTGAGCCGGCATCCGGGAGTGAGGAGGACAAAGTGTAATGAGATGGGACGTGGCAGGAAGAGCAGGAAGCAGACCTAACGTTTCTCTCGGGGAGTGTGTCTGGGCATTTCCAGGGGCAGCTAGCTGTCAGCATGGGTGATACAGATGGGGACCTCCAGCATGGTGGGGAGATGGCGCTCTGTGACCAGCAGCTGCCAAGGCAACTGGGGATGATGAGGACACTTCTTTTCATGCCTGTGCCTTACCAACTTCTGGGAAGTCACAGATGCTAAATCTGAAACTCTGCTTCAAGTCCAGAATGGCTGCCTCCATGCGGACACTGTGTCAGGGGGCTCAACAGTCAGCCAGCAGGAAAGGGGCAGGTGCCAAAAAGGACGCTTCCCTTCTTGTCACTTTTTCAGAAAGGGGAACAAATTAGAAGTGGTTTTTAACTTTTTTCACCCACCCCCCAGCCATACTAAAAAAAAGCCTGGTATATAATTCTCATTTCTGTTCATTTCAAGCCCCCTGTGTGATGCCCAGGACACATGATGACAGACCAGGAGCTTTTGTTGTCTCAGAAAGAGGGGATTGTGTGGGAACGCCCGGTGTCGGAGGTGGCCCTTCGCCACAGCCTAGACGGGGGTGGGGTCGCGTTCAGTGGAGGCGAGTTCTGTGCTGCCCTTGGTTGGAGCCCTGACTTGGGACTACCCATCTCAGTCCCTGTGGGGCCAAGTGTGGTGCCCCAGGATGCAGGGAAGATGACAAATGGCACAGCGAGTCTGTCTAGGCTGGCCCCGTCACGTGGCAGAGACTTCTAGGGAAGGATGAGAAATCATGGCCCTGACCTTGAGGAGCCAGATGACCTGGGAGGGAGGGAGGCAGGGGGTCAGAGTAGTATGGGGAATGGTTTGGGGGAATGAGGAATTCTCCTCTGAGGCCTGCATTTTGTTCCCAACAGTGGCAGGGGAGGATGTGTAGCATCCTTATGTACCACAGACGTTATGGGGAAATGATGTTCTGCTCTCTGACAAAACTTTTTTGCAGTGACATAATGTGATTATTGTATTTTGCCTAAGTTTTGATTTTTCGAGTTACTGGCATCCAAACCTCAGGGTTTCTTGCCTACGTAACTGAAAAGAGAGATTTTGCAAAAAGATAATGGGCTGTGACTTTCTGAAAGTAGGGCATGGGAAGAAAAGGAGGAAGCCCCAAGCAGTGAATTCTTGCCTGAATCCAGTTGTTTCTAGAATCCCCAAAAGCAATTCATGTCACAGAGCTGGCCAATGTGTCATCTCAGCGCAGGTTTCTACCATGACACGATTTGAGGAACCAGGTGGTGAGCTGGGTCTAAACCGCACTCTCAAAACATGCGTGCACACACACATCTACTCTTCTGGCCCATGATGCCCCGCGGCTTCTCTACATACTCCTTTTCCTTCCCTTGGCTGCAAACTCTGAAATGCACACTGCAGCAGAAGATTCGAAGCTTACCTTGCTCTATGATATTCATGGTTGTCTGTTATCAAATCTTGGGATCCCTTTCTTTGCAGGTTTTCCCTTACTGAGAAACTTCGGTCCTTCCCTCTGTCTCTCTCCCCCTCCCCACCTTGTCTCATTTGTAGGTCTGTGATTTACGAGTCATGCCCTTGTGTTTCTCTCCAGCCTCTGTATCTGCCATGGGATATGCACGGGCCACATCCGCGTAGATACGACAGCCGCACTACTGATGTGGGCTCGGCTAAGAGGCTGCACGGATAAATGACCACATTAACCATGGACACCCTGGCCCTCCCCTGGAGCAGCAGCGGTGGGCCTGACCCCTCTGCTGTGTCTCACCAGGGGTCCCCTTCCTTCCCTGGCCGTGGTGCTATTTTTCCTCACTCCCAGGGTGGGAGGCAGATTATCAACCCCCTCGTGAGCCCAGAGCAAGTTCCTGGGGTGACCCAGGGTTTTCTCCGCAGCTGCCTCTATCTCGGCACATGGGAAAGGGGTACAGCATGAACACGGGAGAAGGAAGAACATCTAGATGTCAGCCTGTTTCCATGTCCCATTAATCACCCCCCTTTTCCTCCGTCTCCATCTGCCTTCGCCATGCAAACAGGCCTGCTCATGTGAGGCATAATTTCACTCAGGGAGGCACTTTTGGGGGGTATGGAAAACTGAGGGAGGAGACGCACATTAGCAAACCTGCATTCTGATAAATGCTGCAAATGACGGGAGTGGCTCTTGTTTTGAGAGTGGGAGTGAGAATCTCAGTGTGAACGGGAGTTAGATGCTCAGTTGGTCCTCTTAATGCCACCTCTTTTATGGCGCAAAGAACAGAGCAGGAAAAGGGAAAATTAGGCCAGTGAATGTAGTTGCATTGGGAAGTTGACATCTGCCAGGTAGTCAAACCTTACCGCTCATCAGTGTGTTCATTGCAGCTTCTGAATCAGAGGCGGCAGCAAAACTCTGTCTCAATGTGTGCAAAGAGTGTCAGCCCAGCTTTGCCAACATCAAAGATACTTTTCATACATAGGTACGTGTATTCTCACTCTGAGGCAGTATTAAGAGAATTTTGAAAGGCTGTAAAAGCAGAAACTGTTTCACTGTCCTCATCATTCACAGCCCAGCTCAATGTGTGTAAAACAAAATTGAAGCATATTCAAATATGTTGACATATGATGTTACTTGTGCAAGAATATATAATGGAGTATTTTCACGGTTGCTTTTAATTTATTCTCAGTGGAAGCTTTTCTCTATTAATTTATCAGCATAGTTGGCTGATTTGGGTTTGGACTTAACTGTAAGAAGGAAGTGCTCTGTCTTTTCCAAGTGTTACAGGAATTATTTTCTGAGGCACATGATAATTATGATTTGTTAGTTGTTAACGCTAAACTAGAATTGACTTAACAGAATGAATTTCGCCAAAATCTTGGGTATGATCGTCATCAAACAGTTCTCTCTCTCTTCTCTCAGTAAAAATTTGGCTTTCATATTGTTAATTTTGCTGAGCTTTCTGAGTACAGGGATTATATATACACACTACGAGGGGAAAACCACGTTTCCCAATTGTCCTACATGTGTGATGAGAATCAGCCACAGAGAGAAAACTGGTGAGTCCAACCCTGCCTAATGGGCGTTACTCACTGGGCCTTCTGCGCGTGCCTAGTGCTCCATTTAAAATCTCACTGAAATGATCACACATTCTATTAGTGAAGATAATTGCCAATGTGTTTCTTTCCCCCAAAATCACATATGTATGAGAAACACAGAAGGTAAACAATGTTACGTTCAGAATACAGAATAAAGGTAGCCTGCTTAGTAAATAGGCAGCAGAGTAACAGGATTTTTCCTTTCTTTTCCTTTTTTTATTTTTTAAGACATGAGACTTGAGAAAAATTATTCCCAATTTTTATCTCAATTCAGTGTAAAATGATTTATTCTTTATCAATTTTTTAATGTATTCAATGTCAGTTTCTTAATATTGAAAACAAACTCATACTATAATTCAGGACAAATAAATTTGAACACTCAGTATCTTCATTTACATAGAAATATTGCATCCTCTGTCCCAGAGTATCTGGTTGGGTGATGCAGGGAAGAACCAGGTTCTTGCTGTAGTTTTGCACCTGACTGGCTGTGCGACTCGGACAGGTGGGCTCCTCTGGCCTCCGTAGTCAGGGGCTGTGTGTTTCAAACATTCCGGTGGTGCATTGGTTCAGAGTCACTGCTCGGAGGGAGTGGTTTGCAGGTTTTGTAAAAAGCACATATTTCCTAAGAGTGTTTTGAGAAACTAGATGCCCCCCTTCTTCACAGGTTTACATTTCAACTTTTCTGTCATAAATGTAAATAGTTGCAAAGGATGTCCTTTTCCATACACTGTCAATTTAACACTTAAACGTGAACTTGTTACATCACTCCTTTACATATCCATTGTTGCCTGAACGCTCTGGTGATTTGATTCCCGACTTGATGCATTGAAATAAAAGCGGACAAGCTGTACTTTAAAAGTCAGAGATCTTACTTTTCACCTTTGCTACTGTGAGTTTATAAACTTCCTTCAATATTTATCCTCATGTTATATGTTACTATGTTTTAATGTCTTTTTATTCATCACCCCAAGTTTAATTAGGAAATTCCTTTGACTTAACTGCTAAAAATTGAGTTATGATTCCAATTGTCATTAGTACACACTGATGAAAAGAACACAGATGTAAATTTGGATAAACTATTAAATCTAAAACAATGTTTTATTTAGTAACAGGCGAAAGATTTATACAGTCTGAAGAGAAACCAGAGTAAACAGCAGTGTCTCATTTAAAGGCATGTCTCAGTGAAGTGTGGCGGCTCTGGTGTCAGTTAGTTCCTATGTCTTCGGTTGCGTGTCAGTGATTGGTAGACTGAGGGGCTCTCAGACTCAGCTCTGGCCCTGGTGTTTGCTTTTGAGGACACAGTGCTGAGGACCACAGAATGGAAGTTTCTAAGAGTGTCACTTACCACTTAGATGCTTTCAAATTAAATGCCCCAAATCACGTGGTCACTTACCAGCAAAATATATATTTAAATTAATTATCAGCTGACGGCACCAGTTGGTCCTCCTGCAGTTTCATTAGAAGCAGAACACTCAGCAGGCGGGTGAGGAAGGCCAGCAAAGGCGCCATGATGGGCCGAGTGCAGGGCCTTGGAGAGAGAGGCACTTCCAGGAAGTCCTGGCTGGCTGAGGCTGCGAGTCCCTGTTCTCGCACTGACCGTGAGAACATTTCTAATGGAAAAAACCATCACTGAACTGGAATATTCTAAGTTTAGTATTGAATACTAGTAGAAATAAAAACCATCATGTTTATACTGCACAACAGACACTATACATCCTTAAGTCTGTGTGCTAGGCAGATGTATAGTAGCGGAGTAAGGTGTGAAAAGGAGCTCTGTCCCAAAAGCTACAGCATCATATATGCCACTAAAAATGTCTGACACTGCAATAGTTTGCTCAGCTACGTTTTTAACAAGCAGAAATTAGTGAGCTACCCTGGCCAGGCAACTCAGTGGGTTGGCGTGTCTTCCCCACACGCCACGGCTGCAGGTTGGGTCTCCTGTCAGGGCACATGCAAGAAGCAACCAAGGAAAGCATCAGTGAGTGGAGCAACAGATGCATGTTTCTCTCCCTCACTTTCTCCCTCCCCCCGCATCTAAAAATCGATTAAAAATACAAATAAATTAGCCTCCCAAAATAAAAATAAAATAAAAGCAAAACACCTGGACATACCTGAGTTGTAAGAAGATGTCCCCTGTCCCTAAAGCTATTCTTTTTCTTAACATTCAGCACCAGCATGTCACTATTTCCTCTTGTTTGCTGCTTCAGAAGTTTGTACACATGAGGATGATGTTAACCCTTCCTTCTATAAAGTAGGAAAAGGGAGATGCTGCTCAGGGAGCATGTGGGCAAATAGATTTTAGGAACAAGTACCTGTGGTTAGACGAATTTGGAAATTGATTTCCTAACAACTGACCATTACCACCTGCTACTCAGAAAGTCCCCATGTCTCCCCAGGGCATTTCACTCCAGTTTAAAGGCAGCTGCATTAATGTATCAAGGACAAGGAAAACTCTGTTATAGACAACTGGTAGTAAGTATCAGGTACAGCTTCAGTCTCTTATTCCTATCACTAACCCAGTATATTTAATGTTAGAACTTGAGGTATAAGGCACATTTCACATTCTTTATGAATGTCCCCGGTGCCTCTTATAAGAAGCAAAATATTTTCAATGGATCAATAGAATACAAGGCAAATATAACATGTATCCAAAGGCATTATGGTTCTGATTTCAGTAAACGTGCTGTGACCTCACTGGGATCATTCTGCGGCTCTAAATTAGCTCCATTTGCAGGATGGAGGCTGCTGTACAACGGCATTTCCTGCAGGAAGAGCATGATGAGATCCTGCGAGTTGTGATGTGTGAGTGGGAATGAAATGCAGTGTGCCCTCTCCTCCCAAGAGGGGCCATGGGAGCCACAGCCTCTTACAGAGGGAGGGGACATCTCCAGATGTCGAAACCCTTCACCCGGAAGGGACAAAGAGGGATTGGGCAGAACTAACCTGTACCAGTGTTTCCCATGATGGTCCAGTGGTCTGTAAACAGGAGGCTCATGGTGACTTTCAGCCTCGGTCACTTGTCTTTGGCTGCCACACAGTTCTGAGTGCTCACGTCGGGATGTCCATGTGTCCACTTCGTCTGCCAAGGAGGACAGCAGTGAAGCCCTTCTAGCCGCCCAGCAGCTTGGCCTGTGCTCTCACTCCGTGATGTCTGGGAGCTCTGCAGTCCTCCACGTGGCAACGAGAGAGAGAGTTGTGGCTGATTTCTTTCATCTCTGAAGTTTTGTGTCATTTAGAATCCAAAGTCCTCACTAATGGCCACTATAGGGAAAAGCCGAGTGAGACCAGAGCTCTGTTCTTCTGGCTTCATTAAACATTTGATGACAGCTAGCTTCTCATATGTTTTATAGCTTGGTTTAATTTGTAAGGAAAAATAAAAGCTTTATAATTACTTTGTCTTAGATGGAAGGAAAAATGAAACATATCCATAATGTGAGCATTTGATGGGAAGTGGGAGAAGAGACTTCATTCAGTTCAGCTGGAGTGAGGAGGGGGGTGGTGGTGGTGGTGGTGGTGGTGGTGGTGGTGGTGGTGGTGGTGTGTGTGTTGAAAGAATATCGGCTGAGTGTCCAGACCTACCTCTCGCCCACAGTCTGGGCCTGTCTGCAGGTGATAACTCCAAAGGGGTGCTGACCTTAAGGATTGGAGGAGCTCCCTCATTCTGAGGGAATGGATGTCTGTGTGCCCTCCAAACGACAAGGCCCCGCTTTTGAGGGAAGGGGCGGTTTTCAGTACAGCGGAGTCTCTGAGGCCCCGCTCACATGCGTCTGTGGGTTCACAGCAGCGTCCACTGCAGAGGGGAAGCGCGAGTGCAGGCTCAGTGGGCTGCTGCGTTTGATGCCCCACTACTGTTTTGGGAGGGTGGCCTTGACATTGGAAACTGCACAGGAAGGCGTCTGTGCCTGCCTGACCTGTCAACACTCTGATGAAATCAGCACGGTCAAGGCTTCCTTTGCGGAGAAGGACCACCTTCACCACGGTCTCAGCAGCGAGGGAAGGCGGAGGGGACAGGGGCCAGAGATGCTCTCAGACACCCCCGAGAGGCACTTGGCACCCCCCCCAAGGGGTGGGAGGAGATGCTTGAGGGGGCCGACTGTGTCTTCCGTGGGCTTTGTTAAGCCAGAGAGGTTCTGTGTTGATTGATGTTTTCTCTGATTCAGTGTGATCATGTAAACTTCTTGGTTAATATAAAACTGTTCTTCAAAAAAAGTTTATGGAACAGTAAAATATAACCTGCATTTTTCTGAATTTTCTGTGGAAATACTAGCTTTATTTATATTAAAAGCCAGCAGTCATCTTAATTACCACAATTATGAGGTTAATCAAATGCCCCCAAGTGAGTTAAACAAAGAACAGTTGCTACTTGATGCAAACGCGGTGTTTTCTCTCCTAGTCCTTGTGGAGAGAGCTTGTGGATTTGTTATGAGCCCGCAGTGGTGCGAGTAAGTGCTGCGTGGCCTGTCTCCTTCAGGAGGTGGGGTGGACGGTGCTGTTGTCTGGCTGTCAGCACGCTGATACTGCGGAGCTCCAGTGTGGGGACGGACGGGCACACAGAGGCAAAGGAGATGAAAGACTCCAGGTGGCGACTGGAAGTGCCTGGTCTCCCAGACCCCTCTCCTAGTGGTTCTGGTGGAGCTTCCTGGGGCAACCGAACGGACACGGTGAAGGGACAGCTCTCCACCTCTCTCCAGAACAGAGTCCCTGTCACTGGTTTTACTGCTCCTCACATTTCCCCTTCCTTTCTCTCCTCTCTTTCTGGTATTTTCATTACATGTATGTGATACCTTTTGTAATTCATTCCACAGGTTTTGGATATTCTGTATCTTCCTTTCCCCTCTGTATTTGCGTTTTAGAAGTTTCTAAGTTTTTAAAGTTACAGTTCATATTCAATGTTGTATCAGTTTCAGGTATATCGATAGCATAGTGGTGAGACATTTGTTTTTCATGTTTTATTTTTTAATTAAATTTATTGGGGGTGACATTGCCTAATGAAATTACATTGGTTTCAGGGGTAAAATTTACAACACATCATCTGTACATTGTATTGTGTGTTCACCACCCCAAGTCAAGTCTCCTTCCATCTCCATTTACCACCCTCCTTTTCCTCCTACCTCCCCCCCCCTCCCTCTGGCAATCACCACACTGTAGTCTGTGTCCATCAGTCCTTTGTGGAACTTAGAACGTGATTGGAAGACTCTGTTGACATATCTGTAAAATCACCGATGCATTCCTTGGCCAGCCCATTCACAAGACCCTCAACGACATTCTTCATTTTTCTCGCAGTGATTTTGCATTCCATCATTTTCCTTTGATTCTTTATTTGAGTTTCCATCTCTGTGCTGACCCGGCCCACCTGTCCCTCCATGGCGTACCTTTTTCCATCAGAGCCCTTAACAAAGTTTAAATTCCCAGTTCAATCATTCCAAACTCTCTGCCTTACCTGAGTCTGGCTTAATGCTTGCTTGTCTTTCCAGATCTGTGTTTTTACCTTGAAATTTCCCCCCTGAAAACCAGACATGAAGTACTACTGGGTAAGAGCAACTCCTGTAGATGGGCCTTCCACAAGAGGGTTTGTTCATCCGGCTCGGGGGTGGGCTGTGGTGGTGGTCTGCTGTGGTGGTGTGTCAGAGACTCAGCTTGCGCTGCACGTCCTTGCTTGTCTTCTCTGGTTCTTGGGGTTTCTCTGAGGATGGTTTAAATAGGGTCTGAGGCTTGTCCCTGTAGCTTTAATGCTCCACGATTGCACAGAGGCCTTAGCGAAGTGGTAGTAAGTTGGGGGAGAGGGGCCATTTTATCTGATCAGGTCTTAGTCTTTCAGTGAACTTGAGCTGGGTGTTTACTTTTCCCACACTGAAGGCTGCCGTGGACCTGAGATGGGTGTTTTCCTTCTCCCATGTGGAAGGCTAGAGGGAGCTGGAATTGGCCTTCCCCAAGGTAGGAGAGGCACTGGTAAAAAAGTTTCCCTTGAGGGCCGTCCTTGTTAAAGAGAACAGAGATCTTTGGGCATCCTTCAAAATGGTAATTTCACCCCTTCCGCTGTCGGGAGCAAGAGAGAGGTTTTTTTCTAGTCTTCACAGTGAGAACCTCAGGAAACTGGGGCCCCTAGCTGGGTCTCCTCAGCATGTTTAACTCTCACACTAGTCCACACTGAGCCTCCAGCAATCTGCCAATTGTAGTTCACAGTGTTGCCCCAGATGCCGCCTCCCCTGTGGGTTTCTGCTCCGCATGCGCTGGCATGCCGCGCCTGCCTGTGGTTCCAGGTGTGGGGGGCAGCAGTGTGCCTCGTGACCGTCATTCTGGGATAGATCCGAGGAGAGCTGTGCATTTTCAGGTCTCCCTCCCTGCCCACCCACACCCTCTTTTTTCTTGTTTCTGTTTCTGTTTATTCTGAGGATGGGAGCAACGACTCCCAAGTTCTCTGTGTGTCAGACTGGGATCCGGAAGTCTCATTGGTTTTTCTGAGGGGGTTACAATTTTGCATGAAATTCAAGGTTCCACATAAAGAGTATCTTCAAAATGTGGGCTTTTAACCCATAAAGAATATCTTCTAAAACATAGGCTTTGCCCCAGGTCCACTCCAGTCCCGGGGATGCTACCTGCTTTTATGACGGCAGCTGCAATTTTGTTGTGTGGCGGAATAACCCCGTTTTCCAAAGAGGAATCTTGGGCTTTTAAATGGGCTTTAAATAGTAAACGAGTCCCTCCGTGTGTGGCATCAATGCCTGAACAACACCGAAAGTCATTATCATGTTATCAGAAGGCGAATTTGCGGTCGCTTGATGTATTCAGCCACAAAATTAATACAACAGTAGTTGTCAGATAATTGGAGCAGTGAATTTATAGGAGGCATTTTAATTTACATCCAGCAATGCAGGCAGTTCTCCCCCGGCAATTTGCGTTTGACTGATTAGGCCAAGTAAACAACAGAGACGGCATGCTATGGAATTTCTCTATCGTAGACAAAAATAAACAATAATCAACCGCAAAGAGACAAGACAAAGGGCTAAGAGTTTTATACAGTGCGTTTGTCACGTGAGAGTTCAACCAAGTGAGCACTTTGCTGTAATTTAAAAGTACAAAGGTAACATTTTACTTGTCTGTTACACAATTGTAGCAGATTACTTTGTCCCTGATAGGAGGCAGCAGATAGGTGGGGTTCTGTGCCTTAGTCTTCCCCAAGTCTTCCTGTGGGTGACGCCCTCATGGCCCCGAGACATCTCATTTTTCAGATGTTTTCCTCCTCAGGGCACGATTACTTCTGTCTCAAAATAGGAATTATCTTTTAATGAGTGCCACTTACATTTCTCTGTCCTGTTTGTCTGGTCATCTCTGTGAGTAACACGCTCCCACGGGAGGTTCACTTGTGTCTAAGCTAAAATTGGTGACAAAACAGGTTTTAAAAATTACATGTCCCTGATTATACTAAAGAAGGCATTCAGGCTGAGCGGACCCGGGGCAGCCTTACTCAGACGTGACTACAGGCGCGCACGGCTCTCAGGCATCCCGGCGCTCCAGTTAAGCAAGCTGGTCAGGGCAGCAGGGCCGGTGGTTTTCTCCGTGAAGTCACTGCTGTTCCTTCATGCAGACTGTTTTCAAAAATTCAAAAACTAAACTAACTAAATGCAGGAGGGTTTATTAATGATAGCTCCTTAAGAAATTTCAAAACGAATACTGTGATTTTTCTCCTGCTCAAATAGAATGTCTGTCTGTCACCTCACTTGGATTATGGACTCATACGTTGGCCTTCCCTCAGCCAGCCTGACCCCACAGGGGTCCTACTTTTACCCCCTGGTCGGACATTAGTACCCCTGGTTGACTTAATGCTCAGATACGTGGGTTACGGTAAAAGTATGCAACCTGAAAAATCCTTAAAATACTAATGAATATCTAGTTCTAGATACATAGAAAATAGTGATTCCCAGTTAGGGAGGTGATTGTACCGTTTCTGTACCAGGACGGGCATGCCTGCATCCTCAGGTACCAAGGCAGGAACCAGGATGGAGGAAATGGAGACATGGAGGTAAGAAGTCAGAAGCAGACAAGACTATAGTGACGGGCAGAGCAGGGGGTCAGCGCTGGTGTCTGTCTGTGAGGTTGCTGACTGAGAAGCCTGAACGGTGCTCGAACCGTGTAGGGTGACAATGGGCTCCATCGCCCAAACCAGGACACTGCTGAGAGTGAAAGGCGTGGGCATGCGTTAGGACTTCTGAGGTGAAGACACAGTCGAATGGACTGTCACCATACATCAGGTAAATCATGAAAGAACTGGATTCTTGCTATTAGCAAGAATCCGTGTTACTTGAAGCCAGAGTTCATGGGACAATGCTCAGGGCAAAGTGAGGAAGAGAAGCAGGGAAGCCAGGGCGGCTGATGCCAAGCCAGGGACGTTATTAAGCCATCACACTGTGTAATGAGCTCAGTCCCCTGAGAAACTTTGTGAAATGGGACTAAGCAAGTGCATGAGAATTTCCTGCCCTGGGAGTGGGGTCGGGGCACCTCCACACCTGTGCTCAAGGCGCTGAGGGCTGGCTGCGCTTGGAGGGGAGCTCTTCTGTGCCTGCCCGCAGTGCTCTGAGGGTCTGAGCCCATAGGAGCTTGCAGGCACTGGCAGGCGACGCTCTGCGGGAAGGGCATTTTTGTTTGCTTCAGGCAGACACCCAGAATTGGAGTCGGCAGATCATGTGGTAGTTCTATTTTTCGTTTTTTGAGGAACCTCCATGCTGTTCTCTGTAGTGGCTGCACCAGTTCACATATGTGAGCTAGAATTCGGAGCTTGTCTCTTGGGCAGGGTGCAGAGTTGGGAAGAATAGCTTCTCAGTTCCTAGAAAGAGATTCTTCAGGGCTAGGTGCGTGACAGCGTGACAGGAGACCGCTCCTGAAGCCAGTTTGGGTGCGCCCGGTTGGCAGAGGCCCGCTGACCAGGGCCAGAGCTCTCGGGAGTGTCGGCAGGGGCAGGAAGACCAGTCGACGTTGAGTCCCTTTAGACCTCTTAGTATGGAGAGCTAAGTGCAGAGTTAAGTCTGCCCCTGTGGTTAATGTTCCAGCTGAGTGAGAGAGAAGCAGAACAGCAGGGAGGTAGACACTTCAGCGTATTTGGTTTTAGAGTAATTGCTTAAAACGGTGTTTCCCAAGGTTGTGTCATGGATCCCTGTCCTCTGAGATTCTCTCTGCAGTGAGAGCTTCCCTCCCACAGTCAGACGGAGCAGTGCTCCTTCCCTTTCCCCCTCACGAAGACCACAAGGGAACGTGCTGGACACTCGGCCAGTCACTGTGCTGGAGGAGGGCTTTCCGTCTGGCACCTACTGCTGTCCTGTGGAACTAAATGACAGATTGACAGTGGCTGAGTTAGAGGGCCCTCTTGGCAGCCCTGTCTTGGGAGGCTGGAAGCAGCTTTGTGAAGCTTCCTGAACGCTCAAGTGGTTGTAAAAGTGAGAAACACTAGATCAGTTGTGTTTTGAAGAAAGAGATTTGGTAAGAGTCTGCTGAGAGGGGCGAACAAATTTGGTTCACAGTTGCTTCTGAGCATGTCAGTAGGATGAATTTAGCCTGCCAGGGGAAGGGCCTAGGGCGTCCTTGCTTTATTCTGCTTTTGTCACCAGTCAGGAGGCCGAATGGCGGCAGCGTGGCTCTGAGTAGGAGATGGACTGCAGTGGAGGAAGGCAGGGGGCTCAGGTGCCTCCTTTCAGCGTTCACATCTGTCCCTAGTAAGACGCGTCGGAAGGTGGACCGGCACCGAAGCGGAGCCTGTGCTGGGGCTGCAGATCGGGCGGTTGGAGGTCCGGCTCAGAGAGCACTCTCTCTGGGCAGCGTTTGTAAGACACAGTTAAGCCTCTAAACTGGACGCCACATATTCAACTAACGTGTCTTTAGCAATAACCGAATGTTAAATTTATAGGCTGTGGTTACTAAAATAGTTTTAAATCAATGTTCCTGGAAACATACAAGGATTATTTCTGACTCATGGGGTCATTGGGGTACCGTACAAGACATACTCTGTTTTTGTTTTGACTCAGTTTATTTTTTCTTTCACCTGATGAGCATATTATTTAAAGGACTCATTCTGCTTCAGTTTATCTGACTTTAAGAAATATGAAAATAGACATCTTCAAAATTTTATATTTGATCAGGAAGCCACCATGGAACAAGATATCATATTAACTAGGCATTTATA